>NC_077228.1:347212519-347876685 GCF_027887165.1 Monodelphis domestica | reverse complement strand
TAGTAGCAGCTATATAACTCAATTCCCAGGAGTAGAATGGATCCTCAGATCCAGCCTCTCACTTACTCTGAAGTCCTCAGTGGCATCACCAGGGCAGGAAGTTCAAACCAAAGGGCACTTCCAGTTTTGTCACTCTGAATGTGTAGCACCTTCCAACTAGCTGAATGTGGTTGGATCTAGCAGCAATGTCCTGGAGTTCCAGCCAAGTTCAAGCTCACAGTTTTGTTGTTTAGTACCAAACTCATACCAGGAGTTTGTAAACTGAGAACAAGGAGGCAGCATTCAAGCTTTGTCCTGAATCAGATTAATTTGAGCACATTAAAACTATGCAGGATTTTCATCTAAGGTGTCCCTGAGATCCTGGAAAAACACAAACTCAGTGTTGGGAGAAAGCAGCAAAGATTCCAGAGAATGAAGAAAAGAACCAAGTATAGCCAGACCAAGGATATCCAGAACTATTCACAACTCAGCCCTTGCACAAAACCTAAATTCTGGAAGCAAAGCTGGAAGAATGAATAAACAGCAACCCCCCCCCCAAAAAAAAAGAAAGAATTCTACCAGAAATAACTATTCTAGTAATAGAGGTGCTCAAAATACAAACTCCACAGAAAAGAATGCTTCCAAACATTTATAAGCAAATAGAAACACAGTTTACATAAACGTTTAACTATAATTCCTGGAAGAAATTAAACAAAAGTATCTTCTTAAAAGAATTTTAAATTATTTTATGAATGAAAGAACACATTAGAAGGAAGAAATGTAATAGAATTGAGATCTATGAAAGAAAGACTTGAAAAGAGAATTAACAGTTTAAAGTAAGTTTTATGAAACCTTATCCAAACAGACTTCTTGAAAATTAGAATAGACCAAATAGAAGATAATGTATCCAGAAAACAAGAAATATGAAAACAGCATCAAAGTAAAGGGGGGAAAATTCAGAAACAACTGATCTAGGAAATCAAGGAAAGACAGCCAAGAAATGATGATCAAAAAAGAACCTAGACATCAGATTACAAGAAATCTGTCCATATCTCTCAGAACCAGAATACTAGATAAAAATACAAAGAATCTACCTGTCCCCTCCTGAAACCCACAAATAAAAACAATTAATTTTTAATAAATAGATAACTTCCAAGTATTCCTAATGAAAAAGGCAGAATAGAATCTTTAAAATACAAACTTAGGAATTAAAAGAAATAAAATATAAATTGAAATAAATTTGTGAAAAAGTAAGCAATTATAATGGATAATTAAGGATAAAGTATCTTATTTTAATGGGGGGAGAAGACAAAAAGTGTCCCTCTCAGAATCCTAATATCATTAGGGTTATAGATTATAAAATTAACATCCAAAATACTCTAAGTATTATATTTATAAATTTATTAAAAATAACAAAGCAAAAAGCTTGAGTAAAACCAGACTTATCAGTCACACATGCAAGAATAAAAGAAATTGAGGCAGAGTTCCAGCCAACTATATACAAACTGTGACCATGCAACATGGTGGAGAAAGGAGAGGAATTCTGGGAAATACAAAAAGAATTCTGGGGAATGTAGTTCTAAGGTAGAAAATTTCAACTTATACATTGTTATGAAAGAAGTCAAATAAGATAGAGATCTAAGATCAATTTTGTTACATTTTTATGATTGATAATTGTATTTTGATGATTAAAGAATAAGAAAAGTTAGGGGGAAGTTAAAAATGAAGAATGGAAAGTAGAGAACATTTGAGGGAAATGTCACATAATCAGGGTAACACAAGGAAGAAACTATACAAGCAAGGAGGAAGGAATGGCAGAGCCATGGACACTATAACATCACTTTCATCTAAGCTGATAAAAGGAAGAAAATATATGAAAACATAGAAATATACTTTATTCAACAGAGAAACAGGAGAGATAGGGTAAGAGGAATGAATGGGAAGGATAGAATAAAAGATGGATTAGTCAAAAGTAAAAAATAAACATCTAACCATAGCATATAAATCTTACAAAACATTTAAAGAGAAAGAAATAAGGGTTAAGGACCTGCAATGGAGCTCTGGGGAAAGGGCAATAGAAGCAGAAACAGATTACAGCAAACAGAGCACTGATGCTAAACCCATTCCTATATTTTAGGAAAAGTAGGATTGGAGACACAAAGAAGGAAAAGTTTGAGATAGGATTGATGGAAATGCACAATTAATGATCATAACGATGAATGTTAATGGGATGAATTCACCCCAAAAATGAAAGAGAATTACAGAAATGATTAGGAAGCAGAATCCAACATTTTGGTTGCAAAAAAAAAAATACTCTTGAACATAAAGATTCACATGGAGTTCAAATCTGGCTTCAGACACTTCCCAGCTGTGTGACCCTGGGTAAGTCACTTGACCCCCATTGCCTAGCCCTTACCACTCTTCTGCCTTGGAGCCAATACACAGTATTGACTCCAAGGCAGAAGGTAAGGGTTTTAATAAAAAAATTAAATAAATAAAAAGATGTCCCTGTAATTTGATTTTTTAAGGGAAGAAATATTCCTCTCCACAGTACAATTGTGCAATTATTTTTTTAATTCAGCCTTATTGAAGTATTATGACATATCTAAAAGTTCTTAGTAGAATTAGGATCCAAACAGATTGGGAGAAAAGAGAAACAGTCAACAAGTAGTGCAAGTTGAAGGTTCCTTCTTCCAGGGATCAGCATAAAAGGACTAGATGAGATCTATGGTATTTCATGGAATATAAGGGACACATGGGTAGAGTATAGATCCAAGTTTTAAAAAACCCACAACATTTCTTACATTAACTGAGTAGTCAATAGACATTCTTAAGTAGTTCATATGGTTTATTTCCTCAATTTTGCTACCTAATTTGATTTACATGTTATTCCCTGTATACAACGACAGCATTGAAAGATTTCTGTTGATTAAGCCAACTTTGAGGAAATATATAATGGTGAATGTATTTTTGCCAAAAAGCCCATAGATATGAGTTTAGTGTTTAGCACAATGCCTGGCATATGGTAGGTACAAGCTTTACTTGCTTATTGACTGAGTAGATTGACTTATGTTTATGACTCTTTTGGAAACCAAGTTCTTGTCCTAATAGAGCACTATGTTAACCTACCTTCTGTTTAGGTTGTGAATTGTGCATCTTAAATCTTCATAGCAATATTTCCCTGATAAGACAGTCTGAACATAGAAGTCATTTTTTGAAATGTAATATCTCAAATTTTCTCTAAGACTGCTAAAAAAAGATCATATTTCACTACAAGATAAAAACTTGCCATTTTTGAAATATGCAAACAACCAAAACATATGAAATCTGAATGATCCCCAGAAAGAACTTAACAGAGTTTATTTAAGGGACAAAACCAACTCATTTCAGAGAGAGAAAAAAATTTTTTAAAAATCTATCCCGAGGCAAAAGTTTTCCCTGTTAATTTCATAGCAGAGCAAACTGTACAGATGATATTCCTACAACCCACCCCTTAAATAGAGTCATCCAGTTATGGGATTCCAGAAAATAATGACATAACCTTAGTTGTAATGGTCCAAGTCTATGGTTTTTACTCACAATTACAGACTTTCAGAGACACTCATGTACTCCACATCTGTGTTTGGGAGGGGTTGGGGGAGAAGACTCTCTTTCAATTGATCTGCCCTTTGTCATTGTCACAGATATGTTTTCCCTGTTTTGACAGGTAGTTGTAATTCTATTAGCAGCCCATCGACTTCCCTGTGAAATCGATCTGTGTTGGGTTGGCTGGGTCTTCTTAAACTGGCTGATTTATTGCTTCTGCATGTTTAAGAGAGAGAGAAGAGGGGGAGAAGGAGGAGAAAGAGAAAGGGAGAGGGAGAGAGAGAGAGAGAGAGAGAGAGAGAGAGAGAGAGAGAGAGAGAGAGAGAGAGAGAGAGAGAGAGAGGTGGGGAAGTGGGAGTGGAGGAGGGTAAGGGGAGAAGCACTTCTACCACCACTGTGAACAAAGTACCTAAACGATGTTTGAAAATGAATAATTTTTAGCCTCGCTGTTGGTTGTCTCAGTGGTGGATGAGCTGTGACCTTTTGTTGGCAGCTTCACTGAGATGCCTGCTGATGCTGGCAGGTATAAATGATCGTCAATTTCCCTTATTAATTTACCTTGCTGTCTCATGTATAAACTAGAGGATCTTGTTCACCCTAAATGTCCTCGTAGTCAATCCACTGCATTTGCCTAATTTCAGTCTTTTGCATAGCATTTTCCAGCCACCTGAATAAGAAAAAAATGCAAAGAACACATTCCCAGGCTCTGCTATCTTGCATATTAAAAGTGGGGCACCAAACAAAGCCAATTTACAGAAGACAGCATTTTACCAGGGGTTGGGGAAGGAGGTTATCACAATATTTTGCTTACAGAACAACAACTGGAAAAATGTAATGAACACCCTGGTCTCAAAGCACTGTCCCAAAACTTATAATGGAATCCAGAAATACTAAATTAAAATAGCATATGTTTTTATTGAGTAACCTGATAATAAGAAAGTTTTTCCAGAAAGTGGAAAGAATAAATTCACAAAATGTCAATATATTTTTAATAATGAAGTTTCTAAATATTTCAGGCTTAAATTCACATATAAAAGTACATTTTATGAACAATTATTAACATCTCACAAATTCTATTTGTAATTTCAGCTTTGAGTGAGAGGAGAGTTTAATTATAAATAAGGCTATCCTGAAGCAAAATTGTGAAATGGGTGATCTATGTTTCCAGTCCTAGTTTCTCTCTTGATTCCCGACCCATGTCATGAACTACCTATTGGAAATGTAGCTACATGTTCAAATGTCCAAACTCAACATGTTCAAAACAGAACTCATTATTTTCTTTCTCAACCCCTCCCCCCAAAAAATAAAGCATTCCCTATTTCTGTCAAGGGCACTATTTTCCTTCTAGTCTCTCAGGTTTAAAATCTCAATATTATCTTCAGCTCTATATTCTCATTTGCCCCACATACCAAATCTTATTCTTTCTAACTTCACATCTCTTGCATCTGTCCCTTTCTATCTACCCACATAGCCACCATTCTAGTTTAGGCCCTCTCCTAGTAGCAATTAATTGACTTTCCTTCTTCAAGCCTCTTTCCCACTCCAATCTATCCTCTATACAAGCTGCCAGAGTGATTAGAAACTAAAGCACAGGTCTGACAATGTGACTCTGCTACTCAATAAATTCAAGTGGCTCCCTATTACCTCTAAGATCAAATTTAAACATCTCTGGTTGGCACTTAAACTCCTTCACAGCCTGGACCCAGAATATTTTTCCAACCTTATGACATACTCTTCTTCCTGTTCCTTATAGTCCAATAAAACTGGTCTTCTTACAAGTACTCACTCCATCTCTTGATTCTATGCATTTTCACTCATTCTTTCAGATCTAAAATACACTTCTTCCTCATTTCTACCTCTAAAAATCCCTAGATTTCTTCAATATTCAATTCAAGTACTTCACATGAAGTCTTTCCAGATTCTGCTTCCCTCCAGCTAAAAGCATCTTCTTGCAAAATCATCTTATATACATTCTGTATATTCCTATGTATGTATGCATTCTCTCTCCTCCTGCTTCTATTCCTGACTTTCTAGACTTTAAAACTGTGCTTCTAATGTTGTCTTAAACTGGCATATTCCTTAGCACTTAGGGCTTCCCTCTTCCCACTTTTCAACTCTTGTTTTCCTCCCATTAGAATGGAGGATGTGTGTGCATGGCACATACACCAAAACTATCTCAGCAGTACCTTTAACAATTTTTACACAAACATTGGAGTCTATCCACTGACTTACTGAATGTTCAGTGTTTGAGTTCTGTGACTCATACTCCCCATCAAAAATATAATTTACAACTTAATTTTAAATTGCTAATATTATCATCTCACCCCTTCAAAAATGTGCCCAACTTCTAAATTTGTATTTTCTGAGCATTTACATGTTTATTTGATGAAGAAAAAATGAGGAAATCATCATCCAAAAAAAACATTAACTAAAAAAAGAAAGAAAGCATTACCATCAGTGGTGATTGCAGGTCTTACCCATCTTGAAATGCTACCTGGTTAGATATATACTGGTTAGAATCTGGTACCAGTTGAAAGATTCCTGAGCAATGATCTGGGATAATGCTGAAAGACATAACAAGAAAAACTATTCCTTCCAGAGAAAGAACTGTTGGAGTTGTATGGATGTGGATCAAAGCATACTATCTTTCACATCAATGTATTTATGGTTGGGGGGATTGGTTTTGTATGAGTGTATTCTTACAACAATGACCAATATGAAAATGTGTTTTGCATGATAATAAAAATATAATTTTTAAATAAAAAGAAAGATTCCTGAGAGGTTTTTTAACAAGTAGAAAGTTATTAATTTCTATAATTTTTATTAAGAATTAATGTAGTATAGTGGCTAGAAGAGCTAGCGCTAGCCTTTGAATTAAGAAGGCCTAAATTCAAGTCCTACCTCCAATGATTATCAAGAATGTGATTTTAGGCAATCATTTAAATTCTCAATGCCCCTAGGGTCTAGGCAACTAGACATTACAGAAAGGTGAAAATCTGAATTGATGGAGAGAGTTTCCTCACTTCCCATTACCAGTGAAGAATGTTATATTTGTCCTAATTCAGGGGGTAGGAAAGTGATAGAAGAAGAAAGAGATCATACATTAAAATGGGGAAGTTTTATACAGTGATGTCTTGATGGGACATTCTGAAGGAAAATCAGATAATTATTTGTGAGTGTTCATGAAGAAGGTTGGGCTAGAAAGTGTTTGAAGCCTAGAAATATTGAGGAAATAAATACTGATTATGGGGCAAGGAAACAGGAAATATTTAAGGACAAACATTTTTAAAGTTTTTGTAAATTTTAATAGGGTAACAAAATGGAACTTTGACCTCTACACATATACGTGTGTGTGGATATATATATATATATATATATATATATATATTTCTGCTCTAAGTTATACATTTCTTCCTACAGAGGATTGAGAAATATGAATGGAAAAAAGAAAAGGATGATGAGGATGATAATAATATTAACTAACATTTATATAGCCCTTTTAGATTTGCAAAGCACTTCAAGCATATTTATTTATTTGAATAAATATATAGAAGGGAATTCACATTACAAATAAATAAATATCAATTTGCTTTAAGAGTAAGCTAATAAGAAAATTCTATTTCTAAAATTTTTGAAGTGACAGAAGGGGAAAAAAAACTTTTTAAAAGCCAAAGTGTTATTTCTGGCTTTTGATTTTTTTAACCATTGCATTGTCCATTGTGATAGTATCCTCCACACCTTACAAGGTGAAGTAGACATTCAGTTTCCCCATTTGGTACGCTACAAAAGTGTTTTGAACAATAAAAACAAATAAAATAGATTTAAAAAAAGAAACATTTCTGAAATTGTTCACATGAGATTACATCTGAAAAAAATCAAGATTCCCTCACATATGATTCCATGATTAGTCTTACATGATTTTTAATTTGTTGTAAACCAAATAAAAATGCATAGTGAGGAACAGCTAGGTAGCACAATGGATAGAATGCCAAGCTTGGAGTGAGAAGAGCCTGGGTTCAAATTTGACCTAAGATATTTCCTAGTGATCAAGTCACGTAACCCCTGTTGCCTAGTCCTTAATACTTTTCTGCCTTTCTATTGATTCTAAGATAGAAGGTAAATGGGGTATTTTTTATTCATGATGAGGAATTCCATCCCAAGTTTCTGATAACATCATAGACTACATGAATGACTGTATTGCTTTCAATCATAAAATTTCATAAAAAATTACACTTCAGTAAAGAATTTCTTTTGCCAGTTCTTGCCTGCTTTAGAACTCCAAAATAAGCATTTATGTTGATGGGTATTCACTTCATCTAATCACACTATAAGCAGTCAATTCTTGTTAAGAGTTCGAAATCATTCAAATATATTTTTAGTATACTTCCAAAACTACAAGACGAAAATTTTAAACTAAATTTCATTTATTATGAGAACATTAACAAGCTAGAGAAGTCAGAATCTGCCCAATTCATTCAGCAAATACTGTATATGTTAAGTATGTACAGTGTGCAAGATGCTATGCTAAACCATATAATGACAGAAACAAAACAAACAAAAAAAAAAGTCCCTACCTGAAGGAAAGTACACTCTACACTGAGGAGGTGAAGAGATGCGACTCGTTCTCGAATAAGTAAATATCAAGTAATTTCAGGAGGAAGAAAATACTAACTACTGCAGGAAGGACAGAAAAAGCTTCCTGGCAGGATATGGCACCAGAGCTAAGTGCCCTCCCTTCTCCCCTCCAATCTTCGATTCCTTCAAAGCTCAGCTCAAGAGACATCTTCGACATAAAGTCTTTTCTGACAGCACCACTCCCACCAGCTGCCAGTGCCCTTCCTCCCAAATTACCTCGCATTTACTTAAACATTTTACATAGAGAAATGGCCATGGTACAGTGGATACACCTATTAACATTTCTCCTTTTTCTACTCCAGGGTGTTTTATACACTTTAAAGAGCTCTCCAAATGTAAGTTTTACCTACAATCCTGTAGTTAGAATCAGCGAAGCAATAATATTTTTATGGCCCCGTAAGTTCTCAGGCATGGCTGAATCTAATGTTTTTACACTATCCCGGAGGGGCGCTGAGACCTGAGTTGGCACCTGGTCTAAGCTGAATGTGGGGACTGCAGAAAGAAAGGCAGTTATGTCACAGGAACTGGCCTGGGAGCCATGAACTCTCAACTGGAGACTTGCTCCTGACCCGGCAAATCACCTGCCTCTCGGGGTTTGAGACAATTCACTAAGCCTCTACACTGCAGAGAAGATAGATGCACCTGAATTATTAGAAGGAATTTCCTCGTCTGCTAGTTCCAATACCAGTGAGATTTGAGGTCTAGCTTTTCCCTGTGTTTATACCTACTTATATATGTAGATGTCTCTACTGATAGATGATTAACTCCATGGCAACATTTCTGTTTTGTCTTTGTATGCCAAGCACTTGGAACTTGTTTTGTTTTGTTGATTGACTGACCAAAGATGAGGATTCTAAGAACGGAAGGTGAGAAAAAGTTTGATGGTTTTATGGGAACAATTGAGGTATTAAAGAAGGGCTTACTCAAGCAGACTGTGACATTCTCTTCCTTTTACTTTCAAAAACGATCTGCCTAAATGGGATCCTTGCTGAGTTGGGGGCTAGAGGAATGGAGACAGAAAAGTAGTGACATGTCTATACCAGTATCTAACAAATTTAACAAATATCCATCAAACAATTGATTGGTTAAAAGGCTTTGTGATTCCATAAATACTACTAAATAACCAAACATGCCAGAATTCTAATTTCCTTCCTGCTTGGACACTGTTGAAGTCTTTTCTCTCTCTACCTTTATTTCTTCTTCCATAAAAAGGCATTCCTTTATCCTATAATCAGTCCATGGAGGTGAAGAGTAACTGTTTTCATGAGTCAGAGGTGGCTCTATTTGACCTAAAGCAATCACATCTGAGAGAACTCTCTGCTTTCAATTTTAAATAGAATTAAATTAACAATTTAAATAGATAAAATGTGAATTTTGATGGGTAAAAACAAAGGGTTAACCTACTAAGAAAGACTATAGGAGAAGCTAATTGAAACAGGGAGTCCAAGCCAAGTAAACTGGAATGTAATGACAGATCTGTTGCTTTGCTTTTCCATTTCTCAACCCAGTTTTTATCTTATGCTCTGAGGTTCTCTGAATTAAATCCTGCCACCATCTAGTGCTCACTTGCTAGTCTCCTGTAAAGGAGAGCATATAAATTCTGATCCTCTTTATGAATCTTGTCTGGGCCCAAGAGACTTTGGCTTGAAATCCTAAACACAGTCTGTCTAACTGACCCTGTCATGAATTGCCAATCATGCTAGCTTGGGGCCTCTTTCAAGGAACTCTGGGCAAAAGAAACTTTTCCCACTTATATACAAAATAAGAAAATGACCCCGAGATACCCCATAAGCAAGCTTCCCAACACTCATAATTATGTGAATAAGTGGCATTTATCTGCTTTAAAGTTTGCAATGGACTTTACATAATCACAATAATAATTGCTCACATTTTATAGCACTTCAAGGTTTCTGAAGTGATTTATGTGAATTCTCAGGAGAGCCTCAAAACAATCCTGTGAAAGAAGGACTATGGGCATTATTATTCTTGATTTATAGTTGGGGAAAATGAAGCCAAGAGAAGTTAAATGACTTGTCTGTGATCACATAGCTATTAAGCATCAGAGGAAGAATCTGAACCCAGTTTTTCTGCATTCCAGCTCAAGTACATAGCAATAGAATTAGAGTGCCAGGCTTAGAGTCTATTACCAATAACTGTTTGACCATAGACAAGTCACTAAGCTATGCTATAATCAATAATATAACTAAAATCATTACAAGTCAACTAGTGGGGCAAAGAAAAGAGATCAGTCCCTATTACTCACGTGTCCAAAATGGAGAAACAGTCTCAGAGGCCCCCACCTTCAGCTTCCTTCAGAGCAAGCCTCCTCAGAGCCCAGGAACCACCGACCAAAAACTCAACCACCTCCTCGAGTCTCCAGACCCTCCTATCTTTAAGGAAACCATCCAAGTTGCCTCCCCTCAGTCCTCACATCTACCAATCACTCTTCATCAATTTCCCTGTCAATGGAGGCTCTCGCTTAACCCAGGACCGCCCAGAGGTTTCTGGCTTTTGCACATGTCTGTTGAAGGTCATATTTTTCAAATGATTAAATCTTTACTCTTTTGTTACAGCCCTTTCTAAATCCTGTTAACTTGAGTATGGTAGAGATTGGAATAATTAAATTTTGATCTAGGCTGCAGCCCTTACTCAATCCTATTAGGACTGAATAGGGTGGAGATTTATTCCAAGTATCTCCATTGTATCAATTCTAAAATCAATCAAGACTCAAAGAAATTCCTGTTCTATGCTTAAGCATAGGTCAAAGTCCTTTCCATTGTTCAGCAAAGGGTTTCTGTCCTAAAGTAATCTTAAGAAGGGAAGAGAAAGAACCTCCCATGCCAATGGGGTTCCCATTCCAATAGACTATCAGTAAGAAATTTTCCAAGTATGAAATATCCCAATGGTGAAATTTCCAACATTTATAAGTCTAAGGAATTTTGAGGTTTACACTAGCAAAATATGAAAGTACTCAAAATAATTGTTATGCCACTTGACACATTAGATATGATGACATATGAAAGAAAGATAAAATGTGGTAGTCAAGATCTTTTTTCTCATGAGCTCTAATTAATGAAAAGAGTCTACATTCATAGTGACAACCAAATCTCATATTTTAGCCAAATTTTACTTTTTTACTAGAGGGGAAAGGATAAGCATTTATTAAGTGCTTACTATGTGCCAGGCACTGTCCAAATATTATCTCATTTAATCCTCACTACAGGTTCTGTCAACGTGGAATCTAGAAGTCCCCAAACTTGTAGCCTAGAAAGATTAAATGAACCCCAGTTTACTTATTTTAAGGGTGAAAGTTCCTGGTTTGATCTTGTCACTTGAGAGTTACTCTCCAGGGAAAGTCCTACTTCACTGCCTTTAGACTTTAAGATATTAAATGACTCTCCTTGTCTCCAGAAGCCTCTCCCAGTATATCACACCCTCCTTCGACTTAGGACCTTCAGCTTGAGAGACTGAGGCACTACCTACTGCACCAAATCTTAAAGTCTATTGTTAGTCTACTACTACTACTTTATTACTACTACAGCTACTATTGCAACTACTGAGAGATTAACCTTAGGGATAAATGTTAATTATTCCAGGAAATTGAGAAGAGAGTACAATCCATCTTTTAGGATATAAAATTCTAATACCTACTGAAAATCTGGCAAAATATCCTGTGTAGGTTAGAATCATACATCAGAAACTTACTATTATTTACATACTAACAGTGATAAATTTCCATTCCTCAAAATATCCTGGAGAATTTAACGAATAAACTCTACGATAACCAGGCTATTTTCACAGATCTAACTGTTGTACACAATTGCTCAAAACATTGATTTATAAAAAATTTAGAACAACTTTTTTAAATAGATGTCACTATCCCAAATACCCACAACCTCTAAACTACATGGAATAAAAATCCTTCCAAATAAAGAGACTTGAGAGGAACAATCTATTTTCTGTCAGTGAAGAAAAAAGTAGCTGCTTACAAAAGTAGGGACAAGATCCAAGATACAGCAGAAAGGTGGAAAGAAAATTCTACAATAATGACGCTGTCTGTTTTCAACTTTCTCCAGCAGAATATTAGGGCCTGTGGTAATAAATAATGCTGCAATAAAAGTTGAGTGTAAATTTTTTAAAAGGAGATTTATGGATAGGAGAAGAATTTATGAATAAACAGGAGATAGAAAGCATTGTGAAATATAAAATGAACAATTTTGAATACATTAAATTGAACTGTTTTGTATAAATAAAACTATTATAGCCAAAATTAGAAAGAAAGCATTAAGTTGAGGGGGGAGGTATTATAGAGTTTCTCAGACAGAGGTCTCATATCTAAAATAGATAGAGAACTTTATCAAACATATAAAAGCATGAGTCATTCTCCAACTTATAAATGGTCAAAAGATATGTGTGAGTTTTAAAATTAATAATCAATAACTAAATATTACATTTTATGAAGTTTTATTAATAATAATGAAAGCAAAAGAACTACCTGAATTCAACCAAGTCATAGGTCAAAAAAAGGAAGAAGGAGCAGTTACAGCCACTTAAATGCAATCTCACAAAATGCAGGGATGCAGGAAAAGGGAATTTGGGGAAATACTAAGGGACTTCTGGAGGATGAAGTCCAAAGGCTCAAAATCTCCATTTATACATACATCCCTGTGATCCTAATGGGAAACCAGTTTCCCCCAAAAGGATTATAGAAATATAATCAACTTAAACATTGCAATAATTTGTGGATAAAGGGAAAGAGAACAAAAACCAATGATTACTAGGTTGACAAAAAGCTAATTTGGGGGCAGTTCCCTTTGGCATAAGAGTATTAATTCAAAACAAAGGCATTTCAACCCCCCATAGTTCAATTCACATCCCAAAGTTCACTCTGCATCTTCTGGTGCAACATGTAGTCTCTGCATTCTGGATTCTGGGAGGTAGCAAGTTTCTCATTCTAAAATTGGTCAAATTTAAATCAAAGTTCACAACAATAACTTGACCCCCTTGAAGTCAAACACAGGGATCACTCAGGGATGCATGACTGAGTTATGAGGTATATGAATCAATTTGCAAAAGAATATCAAAAACATGAAAAAATCCAAATAAAAGAGAAAAAAATGACTTGTGGGTGAAATATAAAATGTAAAAGTCTTATGTTTAAAAAAAATCTAAGTAAAGGAAAAACAAATCTATAACAGGTCCTTGAATCAGGGCTCAATTAAAATTATTTAAGCAATTGTGCACTACCCAATCAGTAGCCAGGACTCTAGAAAGTTTGCCACACCATGAAAGACAGAAAATGGACTAGATTTCAGCAGCAAATGGGAGCCTAGATGTCAGAAAAAAAAAAAAGGTGCCTGACAGAATGTGACTCAAGGATGTCCTGCATTTAACACATGTTAAACAGTCACAACCATGAACCCCAAACAAGTTTAAGTCTTTTCATCTTGGCTCAAAATTACATCAATCCCATTGATATCTGGTCTCTTTGACCTTGTGCTTCATAGAGACTATAGAGGTACTCTGTGCTTCTTTAGCAATGTACAGTGGCTCTTTTGTATATTCCCTTCTTTTGGAATCAGACAGACTCATGAAGCAAAGTCCCATAATTCTTTTAAACAATCAATTCCATAATTTTTTAGTCTAAAGCTTTTGGGGTATGCATTATTAGAACAAATTTATTTAAAACTTATATTACTGCAGAATAAAAAAAATTAAAGAAAAATTTTCTCAATACTGTTGATGTGCTTCAATTATAAAAAGGAGAGAAAAAATAAAACAAATAAAACTCTGATTCTATATTCCACATGCAAGGAAAAACAATAATAAAAACATTTTAAAAATCAAAAATATATAGCTTAAAATCAGTGACACACTGTGTCAAGCCATGTGTGAGTACAAATGATTTTCAGAATAAAACAGTAACACAGTAGATAATGCACTTTCAAAGAAGTACCAAAGTCCCCCAAATTGATAATAGCACAGTTAGTTGCAATAGCAAATAAACCCATTATCGTATTTCACATAAGTTGCTATATGACATAGAAAACCTATGAACCGATGGATATTTGTCACAATTTTTACAGATAAAACATCTTTCAACCTTAGCAAACATATTTTTAAACAAAGTAAAACTTATTTTGGGTCTAGAACATCATCAAGAAATCTAGATTGTTCTGGTGGAAGTAAATTAAAATGAAGAGTTTTGCAGGAGCTTGCTTTTCAGCTTCCTGCTACATATAAACATCTTGTTAGGAACATTTCTTTGTTTCTCTACTTTTAATACAATATTCTTTATAATATAAATATAAAATATTATCCATTCATAAACAACTAGTTATGCAAAATTATTTCTGAAGACCCCTTAAAATTACAATTAAATTTTTAGCTTATTAAATTCTCTAAAGTATATAGCTTTTGATTATAGCTTTTGAAGTCCATCCATCATCATCTATGTGACAATACACAAAGAAAATATGTCATCTTCAATGGATCTAGTGAAAATGCTTTGGGCAAGATGTTCATGGGCTTACAATGATATTTTTGTTCTTCAGCAAAGGTAAAGGTACAAGTTAAATATCAATATAGGCAAAACATACCTTAAAATGATTCAGTATAACAGAAAGATATTGATTAAATTAAAACAGATAAACTTAAAAAAATTTAAATCTTAAAGCAATCAGTAAATACAATAATATAAACCAATGAGAAGGTGCAAGCAGGAAGTGCAGTCAAAATCCTTTTCACCAATCCCAATAGACTTGTTCACTATTATAGGAGGAGAATAAACTCAAAATAGTTAGTAAGAAACTTCCAGATCTCTTTTAAAGTTTCCTTCCCCTATCCCAGTATTTATAATCCATTTAGATTTCTTTTGTCAGCACTCTAAATTTTTTCATAGAAGCACAGGGCAGGATCTCCACTCTGCATGTTAAGAGCAATTAGGACTTTTAGAACTTTGTCAAAATATTTCAGGTTGGTTTATAGCATAAGCAGCCTAGCTTGTGGCATATTCTTAAGGAGAAAGAAATAAAGTGGGAAATCTCCAATGAAATTGAAAAGTCCCAGGAAAAAAATTAAGCAGATCCAAACTGTACTTTTTAGCTCTACCAACTCAAACTATTTTTTCAGAGTTTCAAGCATGCTTTGTTATAGCATTGTTCCTGAGAGACACTGAATGGAAAAATGGCTAGCACAGGCTCCCACATGGGAGCGGGGAGGGATCAAAGGATTGGGAGGTCTCATAGAATGGCAGGAGGGTCTGGTGGGGTCTGGTTGTGGTTTTTTGTGGGCTGGAGACCCTGCCAGTGCAGCTCAGGCTGAACCAGGAACAATAACAATGGCAACAGGTGATGAGGCAATGGGCAGCAGGGTGGGGAAAGAGTGCAGGCAGACCAGGCCACCCAACCCTTCTGGTGGGCAGCAATCAGGCAAACTTACTATCTTTACTAGAAGGCTATCTGCTCAAAAATTTTGAGAATTTGTAATCACTTTGTGGTAAGCCAAAATGAGGGTTTTTAAATTAATAATCAATAACTAAATATTATATTTTATAAAGTATTATTAATAATATCTAAAGCAAAAGAACTATCTGAATTCAACCTGGTTGCAGGGCAAAAAGAGGAAGAAGGAGGAGTTACAGCCACTTAAATACAATCACACACACACACAAAAAAAAAAATGAGGGGATGCAGGAAAAGGGAATTTTGGGAAATACTAAGGGACTTCTGGGGGATGAAGTCCAAAGGCTCAAAATCTCCATTTATACATATGAATAAATGTTTTTGAATGAAGTCAAAGATATACATAGCTGCATGAAAAAATGTTCTAAATCATTATTGATTAGAGCAATGTGAACTTTGAGATATCATTCCACACCTATCAGATTGGCTAAAATAATAAAAGAGAAAAATGACAAATGTTGGAGGGGACATGGAAAAAAGGGGACCCTAATAAATACATTGTTGGTCAAGCTTTGAACTGATACAACTATTCTGAATATCAATATAGAACCTTGCCCCAAAGGTCATAAAACCATGTAAACCTTTTAACCCAGCAATATCACTATTAGGTTTATTTCCTAAGGTAATCAAAGAAAAAGGAAAAAGAACTTATATATTCTGAAGTATTTCTAGCAGATCTTTTTGAGGTGGCAAGGAATTAGAAATTGAAGAGATATCCTTCTATTAAGGAATGGCTGAACAAGTTGTGGTATAAAATTGTAATGACATGCTGCCATAAGAAATAACAAACGGACATCCAGTCAAGATGGCGGCTTAGAGAGAGCTAAACTTCAGATCTACGGAAACCCCTTCCTTACCGATCTCAAACTGTATACTCCTAGGACATTGAAATTCAAAACAAACAACAGGATAGATCCAGGGAACCCTCCTCCTGGACCTAGACCTGGATCAAAAGGTATGGCCCCCCAAAAGCCAGAACCCGAGATCACTCGGATATAAGGGATAGGGAGAAGGAAGGTCCCAGGACCCATCCCCCCCAACCCAGAGCTCTGAGTCCAAGGCAGCAGCAGGAACTTAAGAGCCAGCAAAAGGACCCCAGGGCCGGCTATTCTGAAGACCGCACCCTGAAAACAACCTGAGCCAGTCGCGGGGGCACCCAGAGAGCCGGGAAACAGAGAGAGATAGAGGGGAGCCTATAGCCCCCTGGCTGGATCCTTCCATCCGAGACTCAGGGAAGGTCCCTGCTTTAAGACACACTCAATCAAACCAAACGGAAGTTAATCCTATCAGGAGCCCTCAGAGCTCCAGGAAGCCTGGGCCCCTCCCCCCTCAGAGTGCAGGCCTCTCTGGCCCACAAAGGCTCTGAGATACCTCGGGGACAGTGCAAAGCCAGGCTCAGAGCATGGGAGGTAGGCAACAAAGAAGCATCGGGAGGGAACTGAGAGCAGTAACACCCAGGAATAGACAACTTGCCTGGGACTAAAGCCTCTGAACACCAGACAGAGATAAGAAAAGCTAGACCTCCCCACTCAGATAGAGATGGCAAACAGCACAGAAAAGCCTCAACACTCCAAGGAAAACAAGAAGAAGGGGGCGACTTCGGACACATTTTATGGAGCAAAAATACAAAATAGAGAGGAGATAGAAGAGGAAACACAAGCAAATGCTCCAAAACCTTCCAAAGGAAACAGAAACTCTCCATAAACCCATGAAGAATTTGAATCGGAAATGATCAAAAAGATGGAAGCCTTCTGGGAGGAAAAGTGGGAAATGATGCAAAAGAAATTCACACATCTACAAAACCAATTTGACCAAACTGAAAAGGAAAACCAGGCTTTAAAAGTCAGAATCAGGCAACTGGAAGAAAATGAGCAAGAATTAATAAAGCAAAGCCAAAATACCAAGAAATTAGAAGAGAACATAAAATATCTCACCAACAAGGTGACAGATCTGGAAAATAGAGGGAGAAGAGATAATTTAAGAATAATTGGATTTCCAGAAAAGCCAGAAATAAACACCAAACTCGACATCGTAATACAAGAGATAATCAAAGAAAATTGCCCAGAGATTCTAGAACAAGGGGGCAATACAGCCACTGAAAGAGTTCACAGAACACCCTCTATACTAAATCCCCAAAAGACAACTCCCAGGAATATAATTGCAAAACTCCAAAGCTTTCAAGCAAAAGAAAAAATCTTACAAGAAGCCAGAAAAAGACAATTTAGATATAAAGGAATGCCAATCAGGGTCACACAAGACCTTGCAAGTTCCACTCTGAATGACCGTAAGGCATGGAACATGATGTCCAGAAAGGCAAGAGAGCTGGGCCTTCAACCAAGAATCAGCTACCCATCAAAACTGACTATATACTTTCAAGGGAAAGTATGGGCATTCAACAAAATAGATTTCCAAGTTTTTGCAAAGAAAAGACCAGAGCTCTGTGGAAAGTTCAGTATAGAAAAAGAAAGAGCATGGAATACCTGAAAAGGTAAAAAAGAAGGAAAGGGAAAAGGAGAAAAATGTTATCTTTTTCTTTTATTCAAACTCTCTTCTATAAGGACTATATTTATATCAATCTATGTATATAATATGTGGGGAAAATATAATGTGTAAATAGGGGGAAAAGAAAGACCAAATAGAATAATCTTTCTCACACAAAGATTCACACAGGAAGGAGAGGGGAAGAAAACTCCTATAAGAAAGAGAGGGAAGAGAGTTTTTACTTAAACCTTACTCTCAGGGAAATCAACTCTGAGAGGGAAGAACATCCAGATCCATTTGGGATCTTGAATTCTATCTTACCCAACAAGGGTAGGGAGAAGGGAAAACCAAGAGGGTAGGGGGGGAAGGGAACATAAAAAAGGGAGGGAATAAGAGGGGGGTGGGGGAGGGAACAAAAAGGGAGGGGCTAGAAAGGGAAATATATCAAGGGAGGGGACAAGGGGGACTGATTTAAAATAAATCACTGGATTAAAAAGTTAGAGCTGAAGAAGAAAGGTTAGAATTAGGGAAGGATATCAAAATGCAGGGAGTCCACAAGTAACAATCATAATTTTGAACGTAAATGGGATGAACTCACCCATAAAACGTAGACGAATGGCAGAATGGATTGGAATCCAAAACCCTACCATATGTTGTCTTCAAGAAACACACATGAGGTGGATAGACACCCAAAAGGTCAGAATTAAAGGATGTAGTAAGACCTTCTGGGCCTCAACTGACAGAAAGAAGGCAGGAATGGTAATCATCATATCTGATAAAGCCAAAGCAAAAATAGACCTGATCAAAAGGGACAGGGAAGGTAATTATATTTTGTTAAAAGGGACTTTAGATAATGAGGAAATATCACTAACCAACATATATGCACCAAATAATATAGCACCCAAATTTCTAATGGAGAAACTAGGAGAATTAAAGGAAGAAATAGACAGTAAAACCATATTAGTGGGAGACTTGAACCAACCATTATCAAATTTAGATAAATCAAATCAAAAAATAAATAAGAAAAGAGGTAAAAGAAGTGAATGAAATCTTAGAAAAAATAGAATTAATAGACATATGGAGAAAAATAAATAGGGACAAAAAGGAATTTTTCTTCTCAGCACCACATGGCACATTCACAAAGATTGACCATATACTAGGTCACAGAAACATGGCATACAAATGCAGAAAAGGAGAAATAATAAATGCAGCCTTTTCAGATCACAAGGCAATAAAAATAAGGATCAGTAATGGTACATGGAAAACCAAATCAAAAACTAATTGGAAATTAAACAATATTATACTCCTAAATCATTTGGTTAGAGAAGAAATCATAGAAACAATTAATCATTTCATCGAGGAAAATGACAATGGTGAGACATCCTTTCAGACCTTTTGGGATGCAGCCAAAGCAGTAATCAGAGGTAAATTCATATCTCTGAGTGCATATATTAACAAATTAGGGAGAGCCGAGATCAATCAATTGGAAATGCAAATAAAAAAACTTGAAAGCTATCAAATTAAAAAACCCCAGCAGAAAACCAAACTAGAAATCCTAAAAATTAAGGGAGAAATTAATAAAATTGAAATTGATAGAACTATTGATTTAATAAATAAGACAAGAAGCTGGTACTTTGAAAAAACAGACAAAAAAGACAAAGTACTGGTCAATCTAATTTAAAAAAAGGAAAGAAGAAAAACAAATTAACAGCATCAAAGATGAAAAGGGGGACATCACCTCCAATGAAGAGGAAATTAAGGCAATCATTAAAAATTACTTTGCCCAATTACATGTCAATAAATACACCAATTTAGGTGATATGGATGAATATATATAAAAATACAACCTGCCTAGACTAACAAAAGAAGAAATAGAATTCTTAAATAATCCCATATCAGAATATGAAATCCAACAGGCCATCAAAGAACTCCCTAAGAAAAAATCCCCAGGGCCCGATGGATTCACAAGTGAATTCTATCAAACATTCAGAGAACAGTTAATCCCAATACTATACAAACTATTTGACATAATAAGCAAAGAGGGAGTTCTACCAAACTCCTTTTATGACACAAACATGGTACTGATTCCAAAACCAGGCAGGTCAAAAACAGAGAAAGAAAATTATAGACCAATCTCCCTAATGAATATAGATGCAAAAATCTTAAATAGGATACTAGCAAAAAGACTCCAGCAAGTGATCAGAAGGGTCATCCACCATGATCAAGTAGGATTTATACCAGGGATGCAGGGCTGGTTCAATATTAGGAAAACCATCCACATAATTGACCACATCAACAAGCAAACCAACAAGAACCACGTGATTATCTCAATAGATGCAGAAAAAGCCTTTGATAAAATACAACATCCATTCCTATTAAAAAACACTAGAAAGCATAGGAATAGAAGGATAGTTCCTAAAAATAATAAACAGTATATATCTAAAACCATCAGCTAATATCATCTGCAATGGGGATAAACTAGATGCATTCCCAATAAGATCAGGAGTGAAAAAACACTAGCAGTAGCAATTAGAGAAGAAAAAGAAATTGAAGGCATCAAAATAGGCAAGGAGGAGACCAAGTTATCGCTCTTTGCAGATGACATGATGGTCTACTTAAAGAATCCTAGAGATTCAACCAAAAAGCTAATTGAAATAATCAACAACTTTAGCAAAGTTGCAGGATACAAAATAAACCCACATAAATCATCAATATTTCTATATATCTCCAACACAGCTCAGCAGCAAAAACTAGAAAGAGAAATCCCATTCAAAATCACCTTAGACAAAATAAAATACCTAGGAATCTATCTCCCGAAACAAACTCAGGAACTATATGAACACAACTACAAAACACTCTCCACACAACTAAAACTAGACTTGAGCAATTGGAAAAACATTAACTGCTCATGGATAGGACGAACCAATATAATAAAAATGACCATCCTACCCAAACATTTATCTATTTAGTGCCATACCCATTGAACTGCCAAAATATTTCTTTACTGATTTAGAAAAAACCATAACAAAGTTCATTTGGAATAACAAAGGATCAAGGATATCCAGGGAAATAATGAAAAAAAAGACACAAATGATGGGGGCCTTGCAGTCCCAGACCTCAAACTATATTACAAAGCAGCAGTCATCAAAACAATTTGGTACTGGCTAAGGGACAGAAAGGAGGATCAGTGGAACAGACTGAGGGCAAGTGACCTCAGCAAGGCAGTATACGATAAACACAAAGATCCCAGCTTTTGGGACAAAAATCCACTATTCGATAAAAACTGCTGGGAAAATTGGAAGACAGTGTAGGAGAGATTAGGAATTGATCAACACCTGACACCCTACACCAAGATAAATTCAAAATGGGTGAATGACTTAAACATAAAGAAGGAAACCATAAGTAAATTGGGTAAACACAGAATAGTATACATGTCAGACCTTTGGGAGGGGAAAGACTTTAAAACCAAGCAAGACATAGAAAGAATCACAAAATGTAAAATAAATAATTTTGACTACATCAAACTAAAAAGCTTTTGTACAAACAAAACCAATGTAACTAAAATCAGAAGGGAAACAACAAATTGGGAAAAAATCTTCATAAAAACCTCTGACAAAGTTTTAATTACTCAAATTTATAAAGAGCTAAATCAATTGTACAAAAAAATCAAGCCATTCTCCAATTGATAAATGGGCAAGGGACATGAATAGGCACTTTTCAGATAAAGAAACCAAAACTATTAATAAGCACATGAAGAAGTGTTCTAAATCTCTTATAATCAGAGAGATGCAAATCAAAACAACTCTGAGGTATCACCTCACACCTAGCAGATTGGCTAACATGACAGCAAAGGAAAGTAATGAATGCTGGAGGGGATGTGGCAAAGTTGGGACGTTAATTCATTGCTGGTGGAGTTGTGAACTGATCCAACCATTCTGAAGGGCAATTTGGAACTAATCCCAAAGGGTGCTAAAAGACTGCCTGCCCTTTGATCCAGCCATAGCACTACTAGGTTTGTACCCCAAAGAGATAATGGGGAAAAAGACTTGTACAAGAATATTCATAGCTGTGCTCTTTGTGGTGGCCAAAAATTGGAAAACGAGGGGATGCCCATCAATTGGGGAATGGCTGAACAAACTGTGGTATATGTTGGTGATGGAATACTACTGTGCAAAAAGGAATAATAAAGTAGAGGAATTCCATGGAGACTGGAACAACCTCCAGGAAGTGATGCAGAGCAAGAGGAGCAGAACCAGGAGAACATTGTACACAGAGACAAACACACTGTGGTACAATCAAACGTAATGGACTTCTCTATTAGTGGCGGTGTAATGTTCCTGAACAGTCTGCAGGGATCTAGGAGAAAAAACACTATCCATAAGCAGAGGATAAACTGTGAGAGTAGAAACACCGAGGAAAAGCAACTGCCTGACTACAGCAGTTGAGGGGACATGACAGAGGAGCGACTCTAGATGAACACTGATGCAAATACTAACAACATGGAAATGGGTCCAAATCAAGAACACCTGTGATACCCAGTGGAATCATGCATCGGCTATGGGGGTGTGGGGGGAGGAAAAGAAAATGATCTTTGTCTTTAATGAATAATGCTTGGAAATGATCAAATAAAATATTATTTAAAAAATAAATTACAAGACAGATTACCAAATGCTAAAAAAAAAAGAAATAACAAACAAGAGGATCACAAAAAATCCCAGAACAACTTATAAGAAGTTACACAAATGAGCAGAACCAGTAGAATATTTTACCAGTAACAACAATAATATATGATGATCAATTGTGAATGACTTAATTATTATCAATAAGACAAATCTCCAGAACAGCTCTAAGAGATTCATGATGAAAAAAAAGGATATTCATTGCCATAGAAGGGGCCGACAGAGTCCTAATACAGATTGAGACTTATGATTCTTCACTTTATTTCCTCTATGAATTTTTCTTCAGTGTAAGAAATGTGTCTTGTTTCACAACATGATGAACAGGGAAATATGTATTATATGATAGAATGTGTGAAACCTATAGTCCATTTACCTGCCTTCTTTGGGAAGGTGGGAGGTGGGAAGAAGAGAGAAGGCATGGATTACAAAATGTCAGAAAACAAATATTTTAAATTGTATCAACATGTAACCTGGAAACAATAAAAATTTAAATTAAAAAAATCAAGGAAATCAAAATTATGTGGGGGATAAGCTGAGGTATATAAAACTTCTGTTGTCCTGTCTGTTACTGAAATTATATTATGGACACTTTCCGTGATTCCACACAGGATGAGTTTATATTCTAATATATTAATTAAACTATCAAAGCACTTATTTTATCTACCTGTGGGATAGTTCATAGAATTCTGAATAGAAAGGGAATAATAGCAAGATAGTGACTTGAGCAAACTCTAGTTTTATAAGTAATTCATTAAAAAATATGAAAAGAATAAGATAATAAAATATGATAAAAATAAGGAAATAATAATAGCCCCCCCAAAAAATAAAAATCCTGCCATTTTCTGTGACTTTGGGATGGGAAGGAATAGTCAAGAAGAGGAATGCTAGCCAATATGATATGACATGTACATGGATTCTATATTTCCTGAGATTGATAGAGTAGTAGTGAAGACCTTGAAATTGGGCTTTGGTAATACCATTCATTCAATTAGCACCTCAATCACTGAAATGTCACTACTCCTATAAATCTAAAAAATAAATGGGGTAGGGGGAGAGTTAGGGTTGCAGGCTTACCCTACTGAAAACTTCTATGATAAACAGATTGGGGAAGTGTACAGAGGAGTGAGTTGTGTTCCTCCATATTCTGTTACTATAAGAAGGTAAGATAGAACAGAACAAATCAGAAGCATCAAATATCATTTCTATTGAAACAACTTTGGTTCAGATGTCATTTACAATTAACATGGACAAACCATAAGTGTTTGTGTAATTGGCTGAAGATATGGATGGTTTTATAATATTCCAGAAGGGCATATAAGAAAATCGAAGACATATCTTGCCACTGATAGTTCTATCCCTAAAGCTAACTAGGCACCTCTAGGCTGAGACTACATGGACTAGAGACCTTTACCAATACCTGTCACTTAGCTAATCTCATGGTTTGGCATGGGTTCATTACTCTGGTGTTTCCCAGCACTCCAGTCCCACTCTCACCTCAGATTCATGAGAAACAATTCTATTTAGGAACTAGACTAAGCTTTTATCTAAAAAGCCCTCCCCTAGAAAGAAGGGAGAAAGAAGTAAAAGAGATCCCCAGAACATAGACATGAATTAAGTATGGAATAAGTCGTTTTTCTCCACACACAGAAAAGACAAGATGCCAGAAGGGCTAAGCAACAAAGAATCACAGAATGATTAGTTAATTGAGAGTCTAATATTCAGGCCTTTTTGAGACATTCACAAAAGAGTTACCAATTAGATAGTCTCCATTTCACTTACACTGAATAAAATGCAATAAAAGTCTAGTGGGCTGTTTTATTTAGTTCAATGGTTTTTCTCTCAATGAGCAACTCTTTCCCTCTAATGATCTACCACTGCTGCTATTTCTTTAGCAACTCCTCCAGCAGCAAAACACCCACTGCTTGGGTGCCCAGAAGGGAGAAAAAAACAGCTTACAAGGCACGCTATTAAAAGAAGGAAGATCCAAATAGGAGATAGACCCATACACAGATTCATCTAGGATACCATGAGCCCATGGCTTTCAGGAAAGACATCCTCCCTCCTACCCTCCAAAGCCCATAGAGTCATCCTTACACTGTGAGGCCAAAAAGAATTGAATCTAAGGGGCAATGATTCCACCAATAGTTATCTACAGAGTTCTGGGTCAGAAAAGAACTAAGTCCTCATCACTAAAAGAAATCAGTCTGAAAATTTAAGTACCTACTTTGAAATGGAGGTAGGGGACTCTCCATCACAGTTTCCAAGCAGCTGTAACATAGTGAGGGGGTTTCATTACACTGTTAATAATGTCCCCAGTTCCAAGTTACACAATAACAATATAGGTGAAATGCAGCACAATCATAAGAAATAATTTCATTCCTAAACCCAAGTTATATTAAGAGCAGATATTGAGGAGCTATTTAAGTCTGAAAAAAGAAGAGCCTAAACACAATAATATAACAACTTTCAAGAACTAGGAAAGTAAAGACCAAAAACAAAGATAAAGTTGTCAAGGAATGTTCCCAAGGAAAATAATATAATAACACTATTGATCACATTTTAATCTTGTTTGGGTTACACTCAAAGAGTATTGCAGGTCACTAAATACTGTGTGTTTAAAAATTCTATTCAAAATTATTTACTGTATATACTGGATAAATATTAATGTAACTTTCTAATGTCTTCCCATAGGTCTTCAATAGTTTTCTCACAATGCCTCTTTAATAGTGTTAGGTCCTAGTAAATAAGATAGATCTTTCTTTGTTGGCATAAATATCATATATTTATTACCTAAAATGAGAGTACTAATATCCATCCCCAATATCAACCCATTATATTTTACATATTTTTAAATCATAACTTATATTATCCTAAACATCTACAAACACTTACTAACAAACAGCATATTGATTTAGAAATAAAAGGGGCATAACAAAAATAATCCCAGAGATGTGAAGTGAATTCATTGAATAGGTCACTCTAAAACACCATGACACTTGACACCACCTTTATTGATTTCTTACTACAAAGCCTTTGACTCAGTCTTATACTCCTGGTTTAATTACGGACTACAAATATATAAAATGGATGCAACTATAGTTTATTAGATGTATTTGACATTCACCTGGAAATTTTTATTTACTTAAAAGTATACCATCGGTACTGGAATGTTGAAAATAATTCATGTAAAATGAGAACTTCCATGAAGACAGTTTTAGGTAGGCTATGTTCTGTCCTAGAGTTAAACTTATTATTATAACCTTACCAGAACTCAGTATGGCTTTCAATCCAAGGGGAGATCACATCATAATATTGTATCAATAACTCAATGAACAAAGATAACATCAAAATATATGGGCACGTTAAAAAATACATGTCGCACCTACTTCATCTCATAAAAACATTTTAAAAAACATATCAAAGTGTAATTTGGACTTGATAAGTTTAAAATTATTAATATGTACCAAGATTTTTTCATTTAAATCTAAAGGTCACATTGACCCAATTGATGAAGGCGATATTTAAAATACCCTGGTCTTCTACAAGCAAGACAAAAATGAATATGACTTTAAAGGTAAAGCTAGGGCTGAATATGTGAAGAAATACTAACATTCTGTCAAAGTTTAACAGGAAGACATTTATAGCAACAAATGCCTATGAAATTCCAGCCTTAATGTTTACTATTAGCAGAATAAAATAGAGCATAGATGTCGAAATTAAACAGAAGTCATACGGTATTAGTCAAAAGCAGTCATGAAAAAATGAGCACTTCTTGTCAAAAAGGGGGGAGAGGATTGAAAAAGTTCTCAATCCATATGACAAAAAAAATGTTGAACAAATGACTACTACATAGATTTATTGATAAAAATAGAGTTTTAGGTAAAAATGGAGTTTTAGGGTAAAACAATTACAGAAAGATTATATTCAAAGAAATTGTACTTATTGAATAGTGCAAATCATATAATGAAATCATGGATACCATGCAAATTTCACTGCAGATCACAAAAAATTAGTGCCTAAAGAATACCTAAAAATACATGATCAGGTGACTAGAAATATACACCTAAAGTCACTCTTTTTAATAAATTACATGTGAAATCCTTATGAAAGAAATACAAACCTCAAAATATTCTTGAGCTTCAACAAATAAATTTTTCCAGAACTGTAATATAACAGATAACTGTTGCCCATAACCAACCAGATATGGCATTGAACCATAAAAATTTAAGAATAACATTTTTACTAGCTGTTGCAATACCAAATACTCAAAGGAATAAAATGCTTTCATAATACAGGATGTCCCAAAAGTCTTGGTGCATTTTTAAGCTTTAATAGCTTAAATTTTAAGCTTTATTGGCTTAAAACTACAGTAAGGCTTTTGAGGCATGCTATATAGAGACCTAGAAGAAGAAATTAAAATTACGTAGAAACAGAATTAGGTAAATGTTGTCTGTATCATCTTGTGTGCTACTACAATTATTCCAAAGAGGATTTCAGCAAGCCTACAGAAGATAAGCTTACATCCCTATGCTATTCTTCAAATACAAAACCAGTCATTTGATCCACCTGTGCAACACTCTGTAGAACATTAAATATAAAAGAATAACAACAGGATAGATACTGGCCCGTGAATCAATCTAAATTCCATCCAAAAAATGAGAACAAACTAAAATGACAGCAGATTGGGAAAGTATGCTAAAAAATAAACTGACACAATATAACAAAACATAGAACCTATCCCAAGGCAATTATAAAAAGACTAACAAATCCTCATCAAAGAGGAGGGGAAAGTGGCTAGGGCACTGGTAGAGGCAGATCAGGCCAAGATAGCAAAGTAAAAAACACTCACCACCGACCTAAATGATCACTGAAGAACAAAAATGCCTCAAAACAAATACTGGAGAAGCAAAAGCAACAGAAGAATGAGGCAAAGCAGTGCTCTGAACCTGAACAAGGTGGAGAGACAAGAAGAAAGACTCCTTGCATCGGGTTACAAAGAAAGTACTAAACGAGCCTCAGAAGAACTCAGAAATGATACAGGGCAAGTGGCAGGGGAAAGCACAGCACATTCAGTGCAGCTTCAGCAAGGTAAAAGCAGAAACCATACAATGCAGAACAAGCAGCAATAGAAAGAAAGCTGCTATGCATAGTCCAGCCTTAACAAAGGCCAGGCATGACCCAGTGCAGGCAATGGGACCCAACAAGCAAATCTCCAAACTAGGATGCCTCTACAGAGTACTCAATCTGAAACCAAGACAGCTAAACCAATCCCAGGCACAGTACCAGGGCAGAACAGTATCCTCTATTCCAGGAATGGAGCTAAGCTTCAGCAAATAGACAAAATTGAGAGGGGGGGGGGGGAACTAACATCAAAATAAGCCGAAGAGATGACCAAAATATGAGCTTAGTAGAGGACAACAATACAAAAACAAAAATGTGTGAAGCTGAAAAGGAAAATGTAAAAGGATATCAAGCCAAAATGAAACCCTGGAAACACTTCAAAAAAAAGGGATAGGCAAAATTAATGAAAGGAAGAGAGAAAGAAAGAAAGAAAGAAAGAAAGAAAGAAAGAAAGAAAGAAAGAAAGAAAGAAAGAAAGAAAGAAAGAAAGAAAGAAAGAAAGAAAGAAAGAAAGAAAGAAAGAAAGAAAGAAAGAAAGAAAGAAAGAAAGAAAGAAAGAAAGAAAGAAAGAAAGAAAGAAAGAAAGAAAGAAAGAGAGAAAGAAAGAGAGAAAGAAAGAGAGAAAGAAAGAAAGAAAGAAAGAAAGAAAGAAAGAAAGAAAGAAAGAAAGAAAGAAAGAAAGAAAGAAAGAAAGAAAGAAAGAAAGAAAGAAAGAAAGAAAGGAAGAGAGAAAGAAAGAAAGAAAGAGAGAGAGAGAGAGAGAGAAAGAAAGAAAGAAAGAAAGAAAGAAAGAAAGAAAGAAAGAAAGAAAGAAAGAAAGAAAGAAAGAAAGAAAGAAAGAGAAAGAAAGAGAAACTTGGAAGCAAAGTTAGAAAAGAAAATGATTTATCAAAGAAAATAGTTACCTAATAAAGGAAATACAATACCTCAAATAAAAAATAATTCCTTAAGGAAAAAACTACAAATCCTCAAAGAATAAAATGACTCTCTAAAAATCAGAATTGGACAAATGGAAGCTAAAGTCTTCATGAGACAAAGAGGTGATGGTGGGATTATGGGAATAGACTGGTGCTTTTAAAAAATCATTTTTGCTACTAAATGGAGGATAAATTGGAATAGAGAGAGACTTGTGGCAGGCAGAGCAACCAGCAAGATAATGCAATAGTCTAGGTGTGAGATGATGAGAAACTACACCAATATGGTGGCAGTACTAGAAGAGAAATGGGACCCCATTCTAGCATTGTAGCACAAGGGAAATCAACAGGCCTTGACAACTAATTGGATTATGGGATGGTGAGAGATAGTGAAAGCAAAGGATAATAACAGCAAGTTGCAAGCTAAGAACACTGAATGGTGGTGCCCTATCTGTAATAGAGAAGTTTAGAAGTGGAAGGATATAGTAAGAAAGATAATGAGTTCAGTTGTAAATATGTTAAGTTTTTTGATATCTGGACATTCATTTTGAGATGTCTAAAAGACAGTTGGAGATGAGAGACTAGATCAGCAGAGAAGTTAGGATGGAATAAGTATATTTAAATATCATCAGCATAGAGATGATAGGGACATCTAGGAATATTCATCTTCCTGAATTCAAATTCAGTCTCAGACACCGATTGTATGACCTTGGACAAGTCACAAACCTGTTTGCCTCAGTTTCTTCATCTATAAAATGGGGTCATGAAGAGTTGGACAAGACTGAAACAACTGAACAAAATTCACATTATAATTATTACCATGGGAGCTAATAAGATCACAGAAGAAAGTAGTCTAGGTAAGAAGAGAAGAGAGACCAGGATAGAATCTTGTAGGGCACCCTCAGGAAATGGGGTGAATGAAGATCCCAGGGGACCAAAAAAGAACAATCAGGTAGGAGATTGGTATCCCAAAAACCTAGAAAAAAAGAGTGTCAAGAAAGGGATGATGCTTCACAATGTCAAAGGCTGCAGAGAGGTCAAGAAGATGATTAAACATATGACTTTCATACACAGTTTTTCACAGAAATAGAGAAACTCAGTTAGCAATTCATGAGCAGGCCATTAGATCCAAAAAATATAGAGAGATTATTTTTATATAGGCCAGACTAACTAATAAATTTAGATTATGCAAGGAAAGAATAGAAACTGAGCAGGATATCACTGTAAATTACCAAAAAAAATAGCCAAAAACTTAACAAAACACAGCCCTTTGCATAGAATTTATACATCAGAAGCTTTTTAGTTTTCCTAACCTAATAGACAACAAATGCCCATTTTTCAAATAAAGACCTCTAGATATTCTTGAGAAGTCAATAAATAAACTGTACTGGAACTGGACCATTTTCACAGACACTTCTGTTTTCAACAACTGCCCAAACCTAACATTTATCCATAAAAATTCACAAATGTATATAATCTCCAAGTTACGTAGGATGAAAAGCTTTAAAAATACAGATACCTAGAAGAAGAAATCAAAATAATTTGAGGGAAATATGAAGTACATATTATTTTATCCTTTATCATATCTGCTTATTAGAATTGTACTGAGAATGCTTTTACTGAGAAGGAGTTTTCAGAAAGTGCACTTACATTTTAGTACTTCTATTACAAAAAAAAAAACCCAGTTATTTCATCTCTATGCAACTATCTACAAAAATTAAAGAATGAAAGAATAATAGCAGGATAGCAACTTGTCAAAAAGGATGAGGACAAGATTTTAAAAAATGATAGCAGCAGCAACAGCAGCTATTATTTTTGTAGAATTTAAGGTTTGCAAAGCACTTTACATAAATTGAAAGGGATGGACTATTGGAGTCTATTTATAAGAATGTTGCATTCATTGATTTGAGGCTTACCTCAAAACAGCCAAAAAACACAATTAACTTCTGTAAATTACTAAAAGCAATTGTAAAATTCAATAAAAAATTTCAGGCTATAAAAATATTTCCTACAACATAATTTGAGAAGGTAAAATACATAAAGCATTGAGTCACCAAAAATCAGTTCTCATTGCTAATTAGAAAATTGTCTAAGCTTCCTCTTTCAAGAAAATCAGTTAATCAGTAAAAAGGATCTAATTGAAACATGATTAGTTTACAAATTCCCATTTGATTCAAAAAAAGTTATAGCAGCAACTTTTGGACTAGCATCCAAAATAAAATTGCAAGACTGATTAATTACTTACTGTTAATAAAACTGTAATGGAAAATTGATTATTCACTAGTAGTTAAATGCTGTTTTCCACATGTCAGAAGAGGACAGCCTATGAAGCAGAAAATATAAAATACCCAGTAGAGTATCTTGTTTAATAAGGGAAAAAATGAGAAGCAGATTTTATAGTAATAGTCTACTGCCTGGGTCACCACAATGATGAGAGTCACACTTCTTGGTTATCTTTGCCTCATATATACATAAAGCTGCCATGACCTGCGTGATGCATGGCTTGATGTTCCTCTATTAATCCCTATTTAACAGAGCTTTTTTAAAATCAGTCCTGTTTAACCTGAATATGAAACCAGCACTATAATATTTTGTAAAATAAATTGTCCTGACCTTTTCTTTTTCCTATTAGCAGAATAGCTATGACTATATGTATTCTCTCAGAGTCTGAGGTCCCCTTATTTGTATCTGATTCACCTGACCACACAGATCCAATATGTGAGAGTTAATGTCATGAGAAAGTCTCCTACCAAGACTGAATCTTTAAAATAGAAATTAGTGTGGGACAGCTAGATGACACAAGGATAGAGCGCCAGGTCTGGAGTCAGGAGACCCTGGGTTCAAATCTGGTCTCAGACACTTCATAGCTGTGTGACTCTGGGCAAGTCACAACCCCAACTGCTTAGCCTTTGATATTTTCTGTCTTAGAATTCATACTAAGACAGAAGGTAAAGGTTAAAAAATACAAAAATAAAATTGTAAAAGAAATTCTCTTTAAGCAATTCAATTAGCCATTCCCCTGCCAGTAAAAGGAAACATGAACTCATAAAATAGGCATGTGGAATGTTGGCGAGAGGGAGGGGGATGAGAGAGACAGACAGACAGACAGACAGAGACAAAGAGAGACAGAGAGAGACATAGAGACACAGAGAGAGAAAGACAGAGACAGAGAGAGACAGAGAGAGAGACAGAGAGACAGAGAGAGCTTGGCAACTGTAATGGTTTGACCTTTCCTTCTCCAGCTCATTTTACAATTGAGGAAACTATAGCAAACAAGGTTAAGGGATTTGCCCAGAATCAGACAGCTAAGAACTAATTTGAACTCAGGTCTTCTTTACTCAATGCCTGGGCTGACTCTCTATCCATTGTGCCATCTTGCTGCCTCCTCTCTGACCCCTACTCCTGCCCAATTTCTATTTTAATGATTAAGTTTTGGCAGGAAACTTTCTTAGGACAATAACCCTCACATGTTATATCAGTGTGGGCAGGTGAATCAAATACAAAGAATGGGACTGCTGGATTTGAGAGAGTACCTATAGTCATGGCTATTCTGCTAATAGGAAAAAGAAAAGGTCAGGACAATTTATCTTACAAAATATTATAGTGTTGGCTTCATATTCAGGTTAAATAGGACAGATTTTTTAAAGCTTTGTTAAATATGGATTAGCAGTGAAATATCAAGCCATGTATTACACAGATCAGGGCAGCTGTGGTATATATAAGGCAAAGATAACCAAGAAGTTATCTTCATCATTGCAGTGATCCAGGCAGTAAACAATTACTATAAAATTTGCTTCTCATTATTTCCCTTATTAAATAAGATATACATGTTTATATGTGTATATTTAGAAATGCAGTCAAATATTCTATAATATATATTACATGTAAATGTGTTATATTGCACACATATTATATAAAAAGGGAGTCTTACAATACACATATTTATATATAAACTTTCTGACCTAATTTGACACTTAGTCTCTCATTTTTCCTACTCCTCTCTCCTACACCTTCCCTTCTCAATCTGGCAATACTGGCAATTCTATTATCATCCACCAAATCTCCTAGACAAGCCGAGGTCATGTAGTGTGGAAAGTTCTTTTAATATTCTCTCAAAGATTTACTTCTCCTCCTGCCCTCCATACTCAAAGAAAAATTCAGACCCTTTTACTTCTCATTTAATTCAGTTACATCATTTACTTCCCCGATTCATTAGTATGTGGCTCTAGCAAAACTAATAGCTTTTTATATTTTGTTAGCTTTTCATTATCTCTTATAATGATGTAGTAAGTAAAGAGGGCTTTTGAGTATTCACACCTGACAAAATCAGCAGAAACTCAAACTTTTACTCTTACCATCCATTTTTAAAATATCCATATACATACACCTAAATACATATATAGGGTACGGGGCTAGGCAGCAGCTTTGCATTGGAATGCTAATACAGTCACTGCAACCTATATCTGGATTCATTTTTCACCAACATCAGTTTAGACAGGATGACAGTTTTCTACTACTTAATGGAAACTGACCAGCCTCCATTTGAAATCCAAAGTTACAACGAAACATTGGTCTTGCTATTACACTGACAGAGAAACAGTCTATTAAAATGTGAAATCCATCTATATATGCTTTTTTTTTTTTAAAAAATGAAGTGCAGCATTTAGTTCCTCTGGCTCTGCTATCAATTAGGGTGATAAGAAGGCACTCAAAAGCTCTCTTTTCAATTAAGTTTTCCACCTTCCAACTGAAATGTTCCTGTCATTGAATACTGCATAGTGATTTTTTAAAAGGCTTCATCTTAGCAACCAAGTGATAACTTTCAAATCATCAAGAATCCAAACTGATTAAATCCTAACACTAATTACTTCTCTTTAAAACAAAAAGCACTTGAAAATAAGTGGCTACAAATACCTATATATGCATAGATGTACTCATATTTATATTACACATATATGTATATAAATCCCATTAACATTTCTTCCCCCCTCCCCAGCTCAAAATTCTGTTGACTACTCATGCTCAGGCTTAAATCATCATTCAAATCATAATGAAGGCATAATTCCGATCTCTCTCTGTACATGCTAATTTCACTACCACCAGATGTAAAACCCACATAGAAATTCCTATAGAGTATTATTAGCCAGCAAGGAGCAGCATTAGAATGCATAAAGGTATCCGCTCCAGCAAGTAAATATTTTGGTTTTAATTATATTATTACCTTGTTTTATGCTGCTAATTACTACAATTTATTGTATAATTGACTCTGAAAGAAAAATATTGCCAAAGCAGTACCTCGGTCCTAAAGTGAGTATAGTAGTATATCAACAAGTTTACCTGACTTATCATTTCTCTCTAGAATCTAGAGGGAAATCGTGAGCATCTGTTATCAGTATGTAGCCAACGCAATATCACTTTATTTGGACTAGCTCTTTAAAAATCAAAAGTTTCCCGATTTTTTTCATAATTTCACATTTTTTCATTTGTTATGACCAATATTTATTTACGTGCAATGCAAACTGATTATTTAAAATAATTTTGTCCATTCTCCTTTCCCTAACCCCCTTAGGTAACAGACACCATAACTCCTTTCTGATCTGTGTCTCTATAACTCGCCAGCACAAAAAACATAGACCTTATGTTAATATCCAAAACTTGACTCTTAATTAGCCATTCTGAAACATCATTGTAAGCTGCTAAAAAGTTTCTGCTTCAACACCATTAGTCAAAAAACTTGACAGATGAAAAGGTTAAAACCAATGAGTGAATATTAGAAATAACAACAGATAGACCTGGGGTCAAAACAAATGAGTTCATTCTTCAAATTCAGCAGCTATTCATAAGCCACATGAATAGCTCACTTGAAGTTTATGACTTTAGTCCAGACTTACCAGTGAAATAACACCTTGTACTTATTCAGGAGCCATCCATTGTTCTCTCTGTGATTGGTATCAAATTTTACAGGTAATAAATACTTTCTGGGAAATCTATTAGCCAAAGTTTAAAGCACATTTAACAGTGTGAAGTCACACACATGATCCTTTTTAAGTGACTGAAAGTTCAAGACAACATGTACTTCAAAATAAACTGATGATATACATTTAGCTGAATGCAGGTGTACATTTCAATTGCCAAGATTGAAACTGGACTCCTTAGCCACATCACAGCCATCTTCATCTGATCTAGTGATGGCAAGGACATCTTCCTAAATTAGGAGAGTATTAATAAACAGAGTTATGTCTTTCAAGTATCTATGTGTACTTTGATTATTTTTAAATAAAAAATTAATTTCTGATGAGGTATAGTGCCATTAAAACTAGTGAGAAGAAGATAGGTGCATGGACATGTTTTCTTTGTCCACTATTTCTATTTATTTTATTTTTATGGAGTACATAAGATATATATATATATATATATATGTATATATATATATACCCTTTTTTTTGGTTATTTGTCTTGAACTAATGTGCCCTCTAATGGTTAAAGTGGAAGAATTGCAACCATAAAACAGAAACAATATATGAGAAATGCATCCACTTAAAAGACTTTTTGTCTCAAGAAACCTTTAAGCCAGGAGTAGAAATTTGTTCAAAGAATACCCTCTAAGAATAAACACCTTGAAAAATCTTTCTGTGTCAATAGAACAGGAAAAATTACACTGAGCAGGCCATAATGAAATGTATTCAATTGTTAACAATAGTCTTCAATCCTGAAGAAGACATCATGTTAAATCTTGTATGCACTATTGCTATATATGGATTTTGTGTGTCCTACCAGTTCCAATAAAACCTTGAAGAGCTCTCAAATTTAAGAAATGCATCACTTTAAAATTCATTACTTCTGTATATTCTTCATTTTCACATATCTAATTCTGGAACAGAAGCATTTCAAAGAAAAAACAACTTCCACAAATATGTTAAGTAACCAATCTTCTAAGTTAGCAAGTTTTTCTTCATTTCATTCAGACTATGTTCTCTCATTCTTTCTGCACAAAAGAGAATTAAGTGGAGATTTGGCAATTATCCAGCTAACCAGACCAATACTGATGGCAAACCTAGAGAATTCAAGTAGGAAAAGACCACTGGAGTAGGGACAGGAGCCCCTAAATAGCCTTGTCTGTCCATCTACTTTTATTATGTAAAATGAACCTTTGTGATACAATTTATGTCTAATAAAAACCTGGTGAAAAGAGAAAATAAAGTTATTGGAATCCTACAATTTTAGAAAAATACATTTTGAAGGTTTATATAGTATTCAGTTTTTTTCAGAGCTGCAGGACAGGTGAAGGGCTGGGAGATGAGTTTGGACCTATTAATTCACTGGTATAGAAAATTTCCTTTGAGGAAAATCTCTTTACCAATATATATCAGCAAGTACTCTTCAGTTCATAGTCTTAGAGTTGCCTAGTTGCCTGAGGCAATAAGAAGTAAAATGAAAGCCAATATGTAGACCATGAAGCAAAGTAGATCATGAACTCAGGTTTTCCTAAACCCAAGACCATCTTCCTACAACCTCTCAAATTTTATAATCAAGATTCTAATTGTATTAAGTCTTTATTATATTGTTTAATTGAGCCTTACTGAAAAGGAGGTGAAAATAATTTTAGCTAGATTTTTATTATTTTTTATTATTATTTCCTAGGTGGACTGTTTTTGAATCAGTAGGAATACAAGTGTGCCTATAATTTTAAAAATCTCTTCATTACTGTTATTCTTAAAAGAAAAGTATGATTTCCCTGTTGGATGAGGGAAGGATCATTTTTCCCTATTTTACACATGGGTTGCACCTGTCAAATATCATACAAGTCAGTGGTGAACTCAAGATTACAATTTACACTTATTTATGTGGTCTACTGGTCTAGCCTGATAACTCTGTGTTACATGAATGCATTATTTTAGTCAGAGTAAAAATAGTAACTTACTAACTTAGATTCCTATCTCTTTAGGCAAAAGTAGTAAAAAGTGTATTCCTATAAGAAATCTAACAAATATATTGCAAATATGCTCATTTTCAGTTATAAGAAATTTTAATAATTAAAAATGAAAATTAAGAATATTAACAATCTCTTTGAAGTAAATGTTTGTATTTCATGTATATATATATATATATATGTCAGCTAGTCAATAAGCATTTATTAAGTGCTTATTCTGTGCCAAAAACTATGCTAAGCACTCAGAATGAAAAAAAAAAAGCAAAAGAGAGCACCTGCTCTCAAGGAGCTCGCAGTTAACATGCAAACAATTGTACATAGAAGACATAGACAAGTTGGAAATAATTGCAAGAGGAAAAGGATTCGCATTAAGGGGAAATCAGAAAGGCTTCTCATTGAAGGTGATATTTTATCTGAGACTTGAAGGAAGAAGCCAGGGGAAACCAAGATATAAAGGTAAGGAGAAAATGAATCTAGGAATGGGGCACAACTAGTGAAAATGCTTAAAATCAGGAGATGGAATGTATTGTTCAAGTAATAATGAGATTAGTGTCACTGGAACAAAGAGTAAGATGGAAGAAGGCTAGAGTAGAAAAAGAATAGGTCTCAGTTGCGAAGGGTTTTGAATTCCAAACAGGGGAGTTTATATTTCCTCTTGAAGGTGATAGGGGGCCAGTGAAACTTATTAAGTAAAATGGCATAGTAAGAGTTATGCTTTTCAGAAGATTCATCTGATAGCTCAGGGGAAGCTAGGCAGGAATGGGGAAAAATTTGAGGCAGGGAGACCAATCAAAAGCCTAATGCAAAAGTCCAGGCACAGGGTATTGGAGGCTTGCATGAGGGTGATAGTAGCATCAGAGGAAAAGGGTAGCAGGGTACATTTGAGCAACTGTTTGTATATGGGTATTAAAGAATTTGAGATGAAGGATGCCACCTAGATTGTAAGCCTGGGTGACTGGGGGGATGGTGTTATATAATTCTTCATTTAAGAATTATACATGGTACTAAATTCATCACAGAATTCTATCAAAAGAGAATATGTGTAGAGGAAATGTTTTATTAAGTTGTCCTTGTTTTAATGGTAGTGAGAAAGATATCAGTGGGAACTAGGTGATATCCAAAATTCATTCAAGCTTTAATACTTGAAGGTTCATTCTAACAACCCTCAAATGACTTTATACTATTTCATATAAAAATTATATATTTAGTTAACACTATATTGCCTTGTTTGTTACTTTGTCTATCTTTCCAAATGTTTCTTCTATTATCTCAAGCTCTATTTTTATAGGCAAAAACTCTTTCTACTGCTTTTCCCATACTGCTAAGACTCAACAAATAGGTACTTGGTTTATGATCAGTTCAATCAGGTCTTCCTCAGTTTGTCTAATAGCAATGATGGTATCAATGGAGTACTCTAGCTATCTGTCATTCTTTGTCATTTCTTCCCCATATGACTAATCTATCTCCTCTTCCTATCATACAATTCCTTAATGATGTCTTTGATTTTTGTTCTTAAGAATTTTACAGAGCCATAGCACTGCTGGGTTTGTACCCCAAAGAGATCACAAGGAAAAAGACTTGTACAAGAATATTCATAGCTGCGCTCTTTGTGGTGGCCAAAAATTGGAAAACGAGGGGATGCCCATCAATTGGGGAATGAACAAATTGTGGTATATGTTGGTGATGGAATACTATTGTGCTCAAAGGAATAATAAAGTAGAGGAATTCCATGGAGACTGGAACATCTCCAGGAAGTGATGCAGAGCGAAAGGAGCAGAACCAGGAAAACATTGTACACAGAGACTGACCCACTGTGGTACAATCGAAAGTAATGGACTTCTCCATTAGTGTCAATGCAATGTCCCTGAACAATCTGCAGGGATCTAAGAGAAAAAACACTATCCACAAGCAGAGGACAAACTGTGTTAGTAAAAACACTGGGGGGTGGGGGGAAGGAAAAGAAAATGATCTTTGTCTCTAATGAATAATGCTTGGAAATGATCAAATAAAATATTATTTTTTAAAAACCAATTTGTAAATAACCTAAAAAAAAGAATTTTACATTAGTTACCCATTGTAGACTGCTACCCACTTTAAATTGTTTCAAGGTACTTGTATTATATGTCTCCATACCAAGATCTACAAAACAACATTAATATGGATTTTTGCATTTATGAGCAATTTGTGATCAACACATCTTTAAAATACACTGATACAGCTTTACAATATAACAATATACATTGACAATATACCAGAACCAAATCAATCTACTCTCCTCCTCCTGTTCAATCATGGGCCACACTCATTATCCAGCTTTACTATTTGCTTCCATGTATGTGTTTGTGTAAATATGTATGTATATATCTATATACATATATATGGACATACTCTACCTAAATGCATATAAAATATAGGAAATAGATATTTATAATATTGGGCCCCTTCTTTTAAAAAGTAGGGAGATAACATGAAGATAGTTTATAGCTGTGAGGTGGAAAAACCTTTGGGTTGATTTTATTTAGTTGAGTATCTTACTAAGCTTTCTTGAGACTACTTTTACCCTCAAGTGTTCCACTATTTTATGAGATAAAACAATATCATAATCTTATCTTCCATAATCTTCCATGAGCTTATTTTCCGTCAACCTTTCTAGTAAGATTTAACAAATGAATTTGCATTCTAACCTGGAGTTGCCTTTGGCAGCTATGTTGTCTATCTATTTGCCAAGTAAGATAGATATTTGCTGGTTAAGTCATTTTTTTGGACTCTTTCTTTCTCCTTTATGTGACCACAAAAGTGGTTTAGAGTGGTTAAATTTTTGGATTTACTTATCATGTTATAAATTACATATTTCAATGTCAAATGTTGCCCATTTCTCATTTTAAAATTTTTCATAATTTAAAATTTTCATAATTTAAGAATATTTAAATTTTAATATTTAAAATTATTTGCTAAATGATTAATTAATACATGATTAATCTGTATGAATTATATCACCATATCTTTTCATCATCTTATTCTTAGATTTTTTATTATTTGTTGTATTAATTATGATCTTAGCTCTACATGATGGTCTTACTATCCTAAAACAGGGATAATACTCTAAGAGTCTTTTCTTTTTTTATCAAATATCCATTTCATACTTTATGATATTATTTGGTGTTCATCTTGACCAATTTCTACCAGCACCTGGGTTGCATGAGAATTCTATTTCATAGTCTATTTTAGTATTTTATATGTATATATACATATATATGTGTGTATATATATATACCATCCTTTACTTCCTTTAGGTTCTCAGTTTTGCTAACAAATGATTTGCATATAGAAGTTTCTCATAATTATGTTTATTTATTTTCTATTTATTGTAAATTCACTCTGTTCATTTTTTATTCATGGACATTTTATTTTTCTTGATTAAGTTAGCTAATGGTTTATCAATTTTATTAGTCTTTTTTAAAACAGCTTGAGTTTATCAGTGTTATATTTTTAGATTAAATTTTCTCTTCCTCATAATTTTGAGGCTTCTTTTTTGGGTCTGTTTTAGAATGTCCTAGTATACCCTCAGACTAGATCTAATTCAGTCTCACCCTCAGTTCAGTGGTGTATGGTTGAATTAACAAAATGCAATCTGAACCAAGATTTTTTGGTGTAATAAGAGAAACCTGTTTTATCATTAACCACTTCCAAATGTTCCATATAGCCAGAAGCAAATCTTCTCTTTCCAACTCCTATTGAAGAATGACCATATCTACACATTCAATCAAATCCACCATCAGGAGCAACCTCATTCTTCTTCCCCTTGCTTCCTATTCCAACTTGGGTTTGATCATGATAAGATTATTCTACCAGAACCATGTTAAACACAGGAACTAAGGAATTCTGGCTGAGTCTCTGTATTTTCCCTTGTTGCTTGTGCCCAATATTTATTTCACTAATTTTTCTGTGTTCCTGATCCCTTCTTCAGAAAACTTCTCTGGATTCTGCACCTATTTCCTATTTTTACATTTTAGATTTTTCTAATCCTTGAGACTTTGCCTCAACTCTCTTCCTACCAGACTGTGTACTCCTCAGGACTTCTACAAGATACCCCAGAAACCTCTTTATTCTCGTGGATCTCTACAGACCTGGAACCCACACCTTGGAAGTAAACTGCTACATTTCTAAATGTTCTAATATGTTGCCCAATTATTGCTGTTTGTTTCTTTTCGGTTTAATTTGTAATTTGACTGGTATAGAGAACTCCTTATGTGGGAATGTCCTGTGTCAAAACTCTTTCTACCTTTTCAGATCAGTGATATATCAATGAATTATATGTAGTTCTTGGGGATGTGCCTGGAATACTAAGAAGTGAAGTGACTTTTCTGTGGTGACATCTGTTATGTGTCAGAGCCAAGGCCATGTACCACTGACCTGAGAGTGAAGTTGAAGTAGGATTAGTTTCAGGTCATGATGAGGATTTCTAAAAACAAGTACAAAAGAAAAAAATCTTAAAAATTATTAGGAGAGAAATTTTTAAATAAAACTTGTAGCACTGATAAATAAGCCAAAGAAACTTTTTTCAAAAATGAATAAAATTGATATGAGGCAGATAGATGGCACAGAGGAAAGAGTGTCAGGCCTGAAGTCAGGTAGACTCATCTTTCTGAGTTCAAATCTGACTTCAGACACTTACTAGCTAAGTGACCCTATGCAAGTTTCTTAACCCTGTTTGCGTTGGTTCCTTATCTGTAAAATGAACTGGGAAAGGAAAGAGTAAATCCATTATCTTTGCTAAGAGAACCCTAAAAGGAGTCACAAAGAATTGCATATGACTGAAATGACTGAACAACAATAATAAATTAATAAATCATTAGTTAGCCTGTTCAAGGAGGGGGAGAGAGTGGTGGTAGTAGTCTCTCAGTAACCGGGGATGACGATTGTCTTTGTGCGTTTTTGTGCACAAAGACACCTGTGCATGAAGATTTAAGTGGAAAAGTCAATGCACAGAGACAGTCCCACTCTCTTGGCATTGGAAGCCTGGGTCCATTGGCACGAAAAGTCGTTACACCTGGAGACTTCCTCGGCTGCATTGGATGGCCGTGTTGTCTTTTGTGCTCCAACACGCCCTGAGCACTCCACAGTGCCTTGCTACGTCGCCATCTCAGCTGTTGAACCTTCTTGTTGGTTTCTTCCGCCTGCTCCGCCAAAGCAGTCTTCACACGCTGGGTGAGCAAAGCCCTGGTTCACCAGGAATCCACGACGACCCGATGGCTACCCTCACAAGGTTTAGCCGGCCTGTCGAAGCCATTGCCCCGGGTGTGGCCACTGCCGCATGCTAGTAGCTAGTAGGAGCCACAAGTGAGAGCTGGGTGTCAGGTGAGGGTCAGAGGCTGGAGAGCTGCCCTAGGAGGGCACGACAAGCCCTCCATACCAAAGATATTACTCCTCCCTGAGCACCGTAAAAACCCAAAATAAACTCAGACTTTCCAATCATTTCCTAAATTTTATCAAAGCATAACTAATATGTCCTCTTCTATCTACTCACACTTTTATCACACATTCAAGTTCAGGCCTTCATTACCTCTCATTTAGAGTAATAATAGTAATATTATTACTACTAATAATGATACTATTTATATAGCAACCACTATGTCCCAGACAATGCAATAAACACTAAAAATATTCTCTTTTTATATTCACAACCCTGGGAGGTTGGTGCTATTTATACCTTTATTTTACAGATGAGGAAAGTGAGGCAAACAGGTCAAGTGACTTGTCAAAAATCACACAGCTAGTGTTTTATTATAATAGTATCTTATTTGATTTCTCTGCATTAAGCCTTTCCTCACTACATTCCATTCTCCAAAACCTATCATAGTATTTGATTTTCCTAAAGCATAGACATGACTCTGTCATTCCAATACACAATAAACTCCAATGGCTCTGTTTTACCCCTGGATCAAATATAAACTCCTATGTTCAGCATTTAAAGCTGTGTACAACCTAGTCCCAACCTACTTTTTTAGTTTTCTTAGACATTACTCTCTCCATATGCCTATGGATCAGCTGTCCTTCATATACATTACTCCATCTCCTAACTATGCATTTTCAATGATTGCTTCTGGAATGCTCTCACTCCATATCTGTGCCCCTTGAAATACCTAATATTCTTCAAAAACTAGATCAAGCACTGTTTTTTTTTTATCTTGGATAAATATGTAGAACAAAATCTACCAGATTTTAATTATTCCCCTTATCCCTTGAAATCTAGTTCTATAGATTGGTAGTTGGATGTGGTTGACTGTTGTGAGAAGTTATTCAGATCAACTTTGAGTCATTACAAAATAGGTCTTCTAGTATTAGAAGAATCAAGTTTTGCTACAAATATTTAAAGAAACAATCACTACCTCCCCAGGAATACTATCTTCATCAGCAGAATTATAAATGGATGACAGCTTTCCTAGGTCAAGTACAAGGTGGATAGGAAGAAGGAAAAGTCTGTCTATAATACCCTCTCTACATAACTGTGGGTCAGCAGGAAAAGCAAATGAAAAGGGAGCTTTAGAACCCTGTGGGAGTCAAAACATTCATGTCTCTTGGTTTGAGGTTATGGACCCATGGAGTTGGTTTCTTTCCTTCCATTCCTGGAAGGTCCATCTTAGGTGGCTTGAAGGCTGCTGTGTCTTCTGCAATTCTAGTAGCCTGAGCCCGAATGAGCTCCACTGGTGATGATTTCTGTGTACCTCTGTAGGACTGGATACTGAAACCTGAATCAGATTTCTGAAGGGTTCTTGGTCCAAAAAGGCTCCATTTTTCAGATGAGGGTTTGTCTCTATCTCCATTTCCAGAGTCCATACTGCTGATGTCTAGGCCCTGTGAAGAATTAGAAGATCCATGAGCAAACCAACCTCTGGGCTTTTGCCTGGGAGAAGAATGGGGTGTGCTACTTGGAGTGGACTGGGCTGAAACAGTCAATCTATCATCTTTTGTTATTTCTCCATGTTGCAACTTCAATTTATGGACAGCCTCCGCCACACGATGGTACTTGGCTTCTTCTGTGAGGCCTTTATGTGGAGTATATCCTGCGTCTCTCAGCCCTGCTTGCTGTTCAAAGCGTTGGATGCTCTCTTGTGTCTGTTTTGTAATTAGAGAATTCATGATGACATGCGTAGCTTTGGCCTTCACCACTGGGACCTTGTTCATTTTGTCACTGGAAGCTGAGGGGGTTATGGAAGGAGAGGACAAACTAGTTTCTCCATCCTCAACCTTGGAAAGCTGTTGGTACTTCCAATCTGGGATGACCGGCTTTTTCCATAGAACCTTACTGCAGATGTCTGATGAAGGCAGAGTCATCGGTGTTGGATCCTCCAGGACATCATCATAACTGAATGCCCGAGGATGCATTCCATTTGGTAGGGACATCTTGCCTAGAAGCCCACCTGCACTGTGCTCAATGGCAGGCACATCTGGTTCTCTGGATGCCATGAAAGACTGTGATCCAAGTGTTTCTCTAGATATGAAGAACTCTGATTCCCACAGTGAAAGCCTATAGAAGTTATGCAGATAGGACAAAGATGTCAAAAGGGAACATTCTGTAGCTAGTGATATACTAGCAGAGTTTCAAGAAGCTCTCAGGCAGAGGCTCTGACAGCTGGGTCTCTGTGGGGAGGAGGAAGGGAGAGAAGGGAGAAGCGGTGAAGAAGAGACAGTCCACAGCCTGAGGCTTCGCCACGGACAGGAAGTTGAGACTAACAAGACTCTAGGCCCCCCGACGCTCTCTAATTGCCGAAGCAAGAAGCGAACCGAGGCCATGACGCAAGTTGCGCCAAGACCTAAATGGAATCAGCTGAGAAATGATAAGTGAAGCCAAGCACTGTTTTATATAGGAAGACTTTCCTGGTCTACCCTCCGCCCCCATCTACTGCTACCTTTTCATTCAAGGTTATTTGATTTCTGCTTTGTATCGATCTATCTATCTATCTATATATGTATATATATATATATATATATATATATATATATATAGTAAATGCCAATTATACACACATATGTGTGTGTACCTGTTGTCTCTTCCATTATAATGTGAGCTACTTTCCTTTGTACCTCCAATGTTTAACATGACTCCTGGTTCATAATAAATATTTGTTGACCAATTTATTAGCTATCGATATCAAGATGGCACTCTCCATTATATCATGCTTCCTTTTATGGTCTATTCATTGGGATTTTTTTATAATGCAACCATATGCTAATATAATTGCTACTCAGTATATCACCAGGACTTGAGATTGGGAATATAGAGATTTCATTTCAATCCATTTCTTTAGAGTGAGTGAAAGCCCTCCTGCCCCTACATAGCTTTTCCTGCCTTGCCTCCTTTTCTATTTCGAAATACATTTCCTTGTCCACTCCATTTTAAGTAAAGGGGCTTAAAATCAACCTAAAAGTATGGGTAGAAGAAAAAGATAACCATTCCAATTCTTCCCCTCTCTTCCACACCTGCAATATCTACTTTTATTCATGAAATTAAACTGTAGACCTATTTATATGGTGTTATCTTCCATTACATTCTACATTCTTCTTTTCAAAACATTCAATAGGAATTTCTCAAATGCAGAAAGATAAGAATTACCAGAATCCTCTAGCTACTTGACATTTGTTGCAAGATACAACGAAGTTTGAGGTTTAACAACATATTTGTTCCTTTTTAATGATACCATGGCAAAGTTCTTGCAGCCAAAAATACTTTTTTCTTTCATTTTTATGGTATAAGCATTTCATTGTCCTCAGGAAAGAAAGCAAATTAAGGTAGAGATGAATAAATTACTATATTCTATACAGTGAAAATTCATTCAACTCACAGACTTTTTTTAAGTTCCAAGAGATAAGACTAGAATGTTTTTTCCCATTAAAGAAAGTTGCATTAAAATTCATTAAATGGGACTCTCTTGGTTTAAATCTCTTCTCATTAATTTTCCAAACATAAACTGGTTTCTAGTTGGGTTTTGGGATTTTTCTTTATACAAATAAAAGTATTATTGGCATATATTTTTTATCTTTATTAGTTGTATTTATTATCTTCTGTCATTAAATCATATGATTATCTGTAGGTATCAGATTACTTTGGAATCATTGCTCCAGAGTTAGACTGGCTGAATCACTCCCACAAGATTCAAGAGGTATCCTCAGAGGATGGGATATCTCTTAACTAATACTATCAGTTCAAGTTCTCCCAATGTTTGACCAACAAGTGATTAGCAGTCCAGTTCCATTTAACCACTTTATATGAATTAGCTTTTACAAAGGAATATTTTGTTTCAAAGATATAGTGGTGGGGTTCAACATTCCCTGCTCCAACACCTCTGGGAAAACTCTCCCTCTACCTCAGTCCCTAGGGAGAATAGATTCATTTTTAGTAAAGTCTCTATATGCATTATTCTCACCAAGTTAATTTTCAGATGAAGCACAACTGCCAGATTAATCTTCACCTTAGCTAGCACTGAGCTAGGTCTCAAAAGTCTTCACTTATTAGGGGGTCAGATGCTAACCTGAATGCAAAACATGACATGAACTATGACTTTTGGACTCCCAAATCCTACACTCCCCTAGACACCCAGAGAATTATTGTTCTACTCTTTTGCAATTCATTTGCTCCACAGTCTCTCCCATCATCATCATCATCATCATCACTTGTTGTTCTACTATTTTTTCAATCATGTCTGACTCTTCGTGACACCATTTGGGGTTTTCTTGGCAAAAGTACTAAAGTAGCTTACCATTTCCTTATACAGATCATTTTACAGATGAGAAAACAGAGACAAACAATTTAGTGACTTGTCTAAGATCACATAGCTAGTAAGTATCTGAGAACCGATTTGAACTCAGGAAGAGTCTTCCTAACCCCAGGCCATGCACTGTCACCTACCTGCCCAAGGAGAAAGACTACAGAGATAATACAAAGGATAGGGAGCATAGTCTATTGATATCTATATGAATGTGAATAGAGCGTAAAAATGGTTAATATAGAAATAAGTTTTGCATGGTTCTTTATGTATAATGGATATTCTATTTCTTGCATTCTGAATAAGTGGGAGAGGGTAGATAGGGAGAAAATTAGAAACTAGAAATTAAAATTTTCTTTAAAATTTTTAAAAACAATATGAAGGACACCAAAGTATTGGGTGAAGTCCCTGTTGCAAATTTTTGAGAGGAAATAGACAAATTTACTTATGTTGAGTAGGCATGAGTGCTTTTTGAGTGATCCGCATTACTGAAAGGAATATTGATATCAGAAATCTTTACAATATTGGAATTCCTTAAAGAAGTATACAACATGAAGATAGTTTACAACTGTGTAAAGGTATAGGGATTATTCTTCTCCCACAGTACACACAGAGAATTTAATCTTAAATATAATTCACAACATAATAGCTTGATTGTTGCAATGACCTAAGGGGAGTGATGGGAGAAAATAAGGATCCTGCAGAGAAAAAGAAAGTGTATAAAATATAAGAGAGGAGAAATAATTGTTACATTTATGATTCTTTCAATTTGGATTATGGGACAATGACAACATGACCTCTTTCAGTTTTCAGACAGCATGATGTATAATACGGCTCTGAATAAAAGTATTATCTGTAGTGTTTGCAACTTAATTGGCTACCTTTGAAGCTAATAGGCATTCTTCAGTTTCTAACTTTGATTCCCAGCTGTAGTTTTGTAAAAGCATCACTTTGTTTGTCCAGCTGTTTAACCTTCTCTTGTGTTTCCAGATCTCGAGAGGATTTTGCACAGACCTTTTACTAAAGCTGAGAGATATTCTTAGGAGAAATGTCATATATGTTTCAGAGAATGAAGTCTGTTAGGCATCCACAAGATTATGTTTTTATCTAAGCATCTGCCTGAACCATACATCTAACTTAGTATAATTTCATTTAACAGAAAGATGAACATCAATATCATCAAGTTGAATTTATTAAATGATTTTATTAAATTCACTTAATAAAACTAATCTCTTGGGTCCACTCTATTTCAAAAGAACAATATTGATAATGATAAATTCCTGAAGGGATGGCTGTGAAAGGTTGAGTCTAAAACATATTTTGATCAATGAAAGAAAGAAAATTTCATAAACATTATGTGACCCAACAACAAAAGGGAACTGTGCTGATTATAGCATCATTAACATGTTGTTGTTGTTGTTGTTGTTTGGCCACTTTCAGTTTGTCCAACTCATTGTAAATCTATTTGGAATTTTCTTGGCAAAGATACTGCAGCGGTTTGCCATTTCCTTCTCCAACTCGTTGTACTGATGAGGAAACTGAGACAAACAGGGTTAAGTACCTTGCTGAGGGAAACATAGCTAGTAAGTGTCTAAGTTCAAATTTGAATTCAGGTCTTCTTGATTCCAGGCCTGACATTGTATTGACTATACTACCTACCTGCCCAGATGCCACTAAGGTGAGTTATTTCACCAGCTGAAGAAACAATGAAGTATGCTCAGATGTGAATTGGCAAGTGTATATGAAGTACCTAGTAAGTCAGATGCTGTCCTAAGTGCTAGGGATACAAAGATGAAAAGTGCAACAATTGACACTCTCAGCACCAGTTCTAGAAGACAGGACAGTACAAAGAGAAGTAATTGGTATAGTAGTACAATAAAAAAGTGAGAGACCTGAACAAAAGAAAGATGTGGATTCAGATCCTGACCTTGATGCAAAATGAATGTATGAGTTTCGTGAAGTCATGAAACATTTTAACTTCATTTTCCTAATATGTTAAATTGGAAATAATTCTTAAAGTAATCATTGGATTGCTGTGATTATTTTCTAAAAGTTAATGCACTATAGAAACACATATTATTAGTTATGAATGAACAAGAAATAAAAAAAAAAGACTGAAAACTTTGTATACTTTTAAGGGAATTCACACTCACTTTTAAGGGTAAATATGGAAGACATGCAGAATATTGGAAATAATCATGAGTTTTACCCCACAGAATTTACATGTAGTGTAATATATAAAATGTGTCCATTTCAGAATATACATTGTAAATATAAATATAAACATTATGCATATACATATATGAAATATATATACTTATGTATTTTACATTTGTAAAGTGCTTCACAGTTTACAAAGCACCTTCATATGCATTATTTGATTTGTTCCTCAAAATGAGAGAGACAGAGAAAGAAAAAGAGATAGAGACAGAAAGACAGGGAGACAGAGAGAGACATAGACACAGACAGAGACAGAAACAGAGACAGAGAAAGAGAGACGGGAAGAGAGGTAATTATTCATTTAATTTTCCAAATGAGAAAACTGGGGCTTCAAGAGGTTAAGTGAGTTCCCTTGGGTCATCCAACTAGTGAATGGTAGAGCCAGATACCAAATTCAGGTGTTGACTAAAGGGTTGATGTGCTTGCCATTGTTCTGCACTGCCCCTCCAGAGACTATAGTATTATATGCCTGTTAATTGTCATTCCTCTTGCATAAAGCTACAAATCAAATGTGGAAAAGCAATACCAAAAGGATAATTACAGTAAGTGCAAAAGAAATATTATTCATTATTAAAGCTAAGAATTTTTAATGAACAACAGGAGGATTTCAAAAGTTGTTGCCCATAGAAATATGAGCTCTGCACATATAAGTCACTCAGGGTTTTGGTTTCTTTCACTGAAGCTATTTTTGTTCTTGACTAGAAGACCAATGCTAATGTAACCTTTTGCTAGATACAACCAGCCTCAGTTCTAGGAAAATCTCTGCCCATTTCTAGGTCAAGCTTCTTCTTCCATTACGAGGGATGATGGGGGAGAGAGAAGTTTTGTCACAATATAAATCACTCACTCTCTACTATTTATAACTGACCCTATATGAAAAAAATTATGACATGAAGTTATTAAAAGACTGTCCATCGAGGGGTAACCATCGTACTTAAAATATTAGCTTTATAAGCTTCCCTTTCTTTAAAAACCAAAACTATGTTCAGAAAGTCACTGGATAAGGGAACACTCTACCCAAGACTATTGTTTCATATATTATACTAAAGTTCTCCACTGCTTCAACCTCTGGCAATTCCTTCTAAGTTTGAAAGGCTTCCATTGGGGGGGGGGGTGCTATTGATGGACTTTTTAGTCCTTATTAATTAGGTTTCTCTTCTGACAACCTAATTAAGTCCAGAAAGTCTTATTACCAAGCTGAATTTAATCAGCAACTCTGAAAGAATATCTCTCCCAATACCAGGGTTGAAGCTCAAAGGGGATAGAGATGGAGCTATCTCCACCACAATAAAACTACATATCCTTAAGCTTTTGGAGTACTACATTCTGGAAGCTCTTTATCACAAATGACCTTACAGGATGGAGACTCAGAAAAGGTAACATTCAATGGAAATGAACAAATATCCAAAACATGAAAACACTTCAAGGGAAAACAGATACAGGCAGGCAATGAAAGTAGAAGGTCTTGCGCAGCCAACAGCCATCACCAGGTACCAGAGCTCTAGAGACAAGGATGGGAGCAAAAGAAAGAAGAGTATATAACGGAGATGTCATTAGCACCAAAGATAAATGTTGCCTATTTCACAATTTGGCCAAGTGTTAACTCTGCCTCTTCCTGGAAACCAAGCATCCCTTAGAAATTCTTGGCAGATATAAACCTCCAGATTGTGAAGTTATGATTACATGCACTGGAAGTTTGGTTTTAAGATATTTTTAAATGGTCCTAGCACTAATTTATAATAGCAATTGATAATTACATAGTACTTTACAGATAGTACCAATCTGATCCTCACAGTAACTTCATGATGTAGGTACTAGCAATATTATTATCTTCATTTTATAAGGGGAAGAGTCTGAAGCTCTGAGAGGCCCTTAGTAACCCAGTAAGTCCTAAAGAAAGTATTTCCATCCTGGGCTTTTCTGATTTTAATTTCTGTATTCTTTCTACTATTCTATGCATTTCAATTTATCACTTAATTATACCTACATCTGATAAGATGTTATTATTTTTTGTGGAAATAATCTATGAATTCCACATCTTTTTCACTATACATTTAATTGGGATTTTTCATTTTATTTCCTTTTGTTTTTAATAAAAGTGGTAAAAAAAGAAAAATTCAAAATTCTTATTTGGCTAGGTACAATGAGATTGTATAAACATATATCTGCCTTTCAGATCTAGTACTTAGGAAGTTAAATGCCCTAGGGAGTGATGTTATCTGAGTGATTACTGGTGTGAATGTTTTTGTAAGAATGTATAATCCTAGCTAGCAACGTACTGAAATATACTGAAGTCACTAAGTATCAAATTAAAGATTATTCTTATTTGTGTGGAATCCACTCCAGCAAGAAATTGAAGTAGGGGATTTGATGGCCAAAAACAGTGGGACCTCCTCCTGAGATGTTATTAATTATTAGTAGGCCAGATTCTCTCAATCTCTTATCTCCCTGTACACTCAGATCTCCCATTGATTTAAATTATTATCATTATTTGCTAAATGCCTTCAGTGTGCCTGGTGCTTTGCCAAGCATAGAAAAGGATAGAATTCCTGCCCAAGGGATTTCCACTTAAGTTACCTTTCCAAGATAAAAGTTAAGTTGAGAAAAAAGCTGTTTTGGGGCATCTGACTCAGTTTTGTCTGAGGTATTAAGACATCTCTTTAGAGATCTATTTGTCTATTCAACAGTTTTAACCCAGCCAGTCATTGTACACATGAATACCATTGGTCCAAAGGAAAATCAGACAAGAGGGTGGCCATGGTTTAAAATCTCACCACTATTTGAATATTTTTTTAAATCTCAAAATCCATTGTATACAATGGGCTGCACATTGTAGTACTGACAAATTGTAACCAATTCTTCTATAAAAAATGACAAAGAAGGGAACTGGAATGGAAACAGTAAAGGAAAGAATTTCAGAAACTCTTATCTACTGTTTTCTTAATTTAAAACTTCCTATGACTTTTCTTTTTTACATGCCATTAAGTTCTCTGCCCTCTGAAAGAATTAAAAAAGTATATTTGGTCCACGGGGCACCAAGTGGTGTTTCTGAAGGTATAGAATATCTTTTTCTTCAATTCCAAAAGCATTTATTGATTTCCTTCTATTCTGTACTTCAGTTACTCTTCTAGGAGCTGGGGATATAATGAGCAAAGTGAAAGAGCCTCTAATGGAGCTTACACTCTATACCAGAATAAATAATGTCACCTACAGTTTGTATTTGCCATATATTACTAGGGTGCAGGGATAGGCAAGCAGGGCATAGTTTACTATCACCTGTTCCTAAAGCTTTCTTCTCATAAATGTATGATAATTGCTATGACATTTTTTCATCTTTGCCTTTCCTTATGTTTATATTTGGTCAATGCTATTTTCCTTTGTTAGTAATTTGCATTTTGTTGATTCTTTAGGTTCTTTAAATAAATGCTTCATCTCCATAGATGCAGTTAGCATGAGAAATGCCTATGGCTAATAGTTTTTCAAATCACTTCCTCTTGAAATTTGCTCTAAGGGTATGGAGAATTAATTACACTATATGGAAGAAAAGAAAGCCAGCCTCTAAAGAGAGAGAAGCATCACTACTCAATGATTTTTCCCTGTTCCTCTTGTCCACAGAGGTTGAGTCCTGACCATCACCTTGCTTTCATGTCCTACCCAATTCCATTCATATTTCAAAAGATTAATTATTTCATCAACATTGACATCCCTCCAAAGATGCTACTGACAAGTCCTTTATGATCTGCTATGCCTCCCAACATTTTATCACTCAGTGATCAATTTTCTAATAAACCCCTCCACTACTCTTGATCCTTTAATGAGAATCAGGTTGGCTAATCCTCAAATAGCAGACCTGCCATGTAATCTATCACTATGGTCTCAAACAAAGTCTTTCCATCTTTGTAAAAATAAAAAAATCCACCATTGCTTCTTCTTTACTAACGTGGCCTTGGAAAATTCAGGGTCACTGTCTCACCATGATAATGTATTGTGGGACTTTGATAAATACTTGTCTGAACAGTTGTCTAATTCACTTGCCATTCACCTATTTTAAATATACTGTTTGTTTTGGACCATTGTCTCTTCACTATCTTCAATAGCAAGCTCACATGATTCATTTAACTTTATGTCCACTCTTAGTCCTCCATCCTTGTCTAAGTTGCCTTTCTTGCTTCCATTTACTCAATGTTTTAATTTTATTCAAATGATTTTTCTTCTCCCATTCATCCAGGAACTACCATTGCAGACCCTGAAGTCATTGGCATATGGTAACTTAAGGCATAGTCTTCCTTTATTTAAAAGCTCACCATAAATAACAAAGTTTTATCTCTATATGTTCTGTAGTCTTCCACTTTTATACCTTTACATGTTCCCTCTCCTGGTATGTACTCCCATTCATTAATGACTCACTAACACCATCTCAGCCTAATTTCTACCTATCTTTCAAGGCCCATGCAAAATGTCTTCTCTTTATTTATTTAACACTTACTAAATATCTGCCAAAAATATCTACTCCATCCTTTGAACTATTTTGTACCTATCTACTACATTTTCTTGTTAAATCTTTTACTATAATTATTTGTGTACTTATCTTATCTTCCCTACAAGGTTGTAAGCACATGAGGTTAGGTATTATGTTCTATTTGACTCTGAATTCCTCATAACATCAAACATGGAATTTTGCATGCAGTAGAAACTAAGTATGCATTTATCTAATTGACTACTAAGTAAATTAATCTGTTAAAATGGAAACAGAATAGGGATTTCCTGAGAAGATTATAAAAACCTAAGCTTACTACATCACCAAACAAATATAATTTAAGTTTGTATTAGTGTTTTCTTCTTGATGGTTAGGACCTTTTCTGTTTTATATAATGACTACAAGGCCCATAGTGGCTTGACGCTTGATAAATGTTATTTGACAAGGATATAACATGTTCCTGAACTTGTAGCACTATTGTTTATTGGCCTAATCTCTTTCCTTAAGCCACAGAGAAAATGCCTCACTGTAAGAGAAGGAAAAAAATCTCTAGTTGCTCCTACTTCTGACACCTGTGGCTCTGTCTGACTCCCTCTTACTATTTCTTTTCTATTTCCCATTTGTATTTGTTCATACATTCTGTGGATATTTGTGGAACTCCTGTTAGCAGATCACTGTGCTGGACACTGTATTATTCACATTACATTGACTACAGTATTAAATTGCATTCATATCTCCTACCCCCACTAGTTTCTAAAATGCCACTGACATATTATGAGCTCATGCCTTTATTTCCCATACTCCCAGGAGCTATCTTTAGTCCCTTGAATGCCTTTATACTCCCTGTTCCTTTGCAGCTTTATGCTATGGGCCATCAAAATCCTAGGTCATTTTCTCTGAATAAATCTTGTTTTTCAATCATTAAAAGAAATGAAATATCCTTTAATATCTAGCTAGGTGAGACCATATTCTTCAGGAACTGTAAAAAGGGAACTTCAAAAAATGGTCATGCCTGAAGATGATTCAGGGTGACAAAAAGGAGTCAAGTGAAAGAAAAAACCACTGTGATAAGTGAGGAAATAAGACAGGATGGAATCTTGAAAAAAAGGGGTAGGGATGCATGTGGACTTTGCATTACATAAATCCAATATCTGAATTCTAATTCATGATAAATTATGGAATAGTTTCCATTTCATAAGTGTTCACCTAAGACTACAAACCATAATGTTCAATATGAACAAAATATAATTGGGAGCAAATCTCCTGCATGAATTGAAGCATACATATATTGACTTTTTATACACAATACTCAGGGGAGGCAATGGGGTTTAGATGACAGGGCACTGAACAGAAGAGTCAAAAGATCTATCTTCTAATGCTAGTTCTGCTCCTAACTAGAACACTTAACCTGTCTAGGCTTCAGTTTCTTCTGCTGTAAAATAAGTGCAATTTATAATTTTTTAAGAGGGTTGGACTGTGATCTCTAAACTTTCTTCCAGATCTAACGTTTTCATTCTAATAGAGACTTGTTTAACTAACTGGAACCACTTCCAACTTTCTGGCTACATAGAGGTTCACAGAGCCAAAACACAATGGAATCATTAATTCAAAGGAGGAAAAGCAGATTGGGGGACTTAAATTATTCAGATGATTATATCAATCCTCTACTTCACTTTGGCAGCTCATCTACAGACTAAAATGTGACTGTCAGTGAGGAGTGGATGGGGGAGGGGAGGAAAGAGAGACAGAGAACCAGAGACATGCAGAGAAAATTTCAAATAAATCTTCCTCTAATATCAATTTCTAAATGTTGGTTTAAGCAGGAAATGCTTAGTGTTTAAAGATAAATATTTGGAGCTTTTCTTTCATTTTAATGTTCCCTCCCCCTTTGGTTTCTGTTTTCTTTCTTAATTATCTCTTTCCTACTCTAACCCAATTGTTCATTCTTCACTATGAATCTTCATTTAAGTACTCCTATTCTTTGTACCAGGGCTTTTGTTCTCATATTTCTCCTATCCATTTTATCCTTGCCCTGTTCTTTTTCATTATTATCCTTCATTATACATTTAAGCTCTTCCTTTTACTTTCTCTATTTTTCCATCCTAAATCAAAATGTACTAGAGTGGAATTCTACTGAGAGGTATAAGCAAGCACAAAAACAAAAAGAATAGATAATAGGAGATAATTTAAATAAAGACAAGAACAATAGCAACATTATCTTATGGCAGCATTTTTTTAAGTCATTTCCCATTGAGCATTCTTTTTTTCTTATTGTAAGAAGTGTTTTGATTGAACTAAAGGAAGAAAATAAGCTGCTCCACAATAAAACCTTGATTCCCAATATTGAGCCTAAACTCTCATTCTAGAGAATGCAAAATCTAAATAGAAAAAATACCTTCAGGTAACTTTATTGAAGATATTTTGGATAAGAATAGATTTGGGTCTGGATAAAGTCACTGATCTGCTTCTGAAGGAACAAATGTCAATGTGACCTATTAAAGTCAATCCTGAGCTCAGTGGTAACAATGAGCTGGGGATTAACATTGACAGCTACTTTACTGTGATTCTTTTGGACAGGAATTAATTTAATGTGTTGCTGTCAAATGAAACAAAAAACGAGATGGATTTACTAATGACTCTATTCTATATCACATATTTTTCCACCTCTGATCTCTGTCAGAATGAGTGTGACGGCAATAGAAAGTTAAAAAAAAAATTAAAAGCAGGTCTTCATCTCCAATTGTCTGACTTACAAAGTATATAATTTTTATGTGTTTAATTTGCCCAGTATAGGTGTCCTGAAGAAGCTTCTAAAAATGAAGTGATGAACATAGATTTACATAGACAAATGTGTACACACACACACACACATATTCATACATACACACACACACACACACACACACACACACACACACACACACACACACACACACACACACACACACCATGGGAGATATTTATTGAGTAATGTTCCTACAATTCTTGTTTAGATAGCCTTTAAGCTCCTTTCCAAGTCTCAGGTTCTCCATGGTTCTTTGTGACTCCACTCACTGCTAAACCAGGAGCCCAATCACTGGGGATTATAATGGAGTCCCAAGAGAGTTGATCTTTTCTCCCTCCCCCAACAACTCCAACAGCATCCATATCCCAGGGCCAGACTTCATTGTCCAGTGTCACCACAGTGATGACAAATTGCCCTTTCAAAGAAGAATTCAGTGGGAGTTCAGTATAAGAGTTTATCCTTAGCAAACAGTATTTACCAAGTGAGTTTAAAGAAGCTTCCTTACAAAGTAATTTGGATTTTTCTTTGTTCTTCATAACAAAGAACCTTCAATTCAGTTATCTCATAACAATAAAAGAAAAAATAAACACCCAAATCTCTTTCAGGAAAATTAGCTTTCTTATCAATTAATATTTATTGAGTAATCACTGAGAGTTTCTAACTCTTTAAGGAAGTTAATAAAATAAATTCAGGTCTAGTATACTGATTCTCTTGATTTCCTTAATTTTTCACTCATTCAAAAAGCAGACTCCTGTGTACTTACTATAAAGTTTTTAAATGAATCCCCAAACAAGTAACACAAAGATGTATTTGTTTATTAATGCATAACAAATGTGGAAAATGCCTCTGCACGTGCTCCAAAGGCACCTATCAACAGATCTTATTTGCAATGACCACCATTACCCATTTTCAACACAGGTAAGCAGAATATATAAACATCAGAAATCAATATTCTTGTGCTCAAACTATGTGTTGAGATCCTTTCACACTGTCTGGAAGATACCCTTAGGGAACCACACACAGAAACTATCAGCCCCCCCACCTGCCTCTCCTACTTCACCAGTGCTCAGTAGAGCCCCCTTGGGCTATCGGTACCCCCTGCCTTCTGTGTTTGTTTGATAAGCCCTTGACCCCAATCTTACAGAGCTTGGTCCTAGGCAACCGGTACTCTTGGGTCTGGAAACCTGAGAGATTGCCAGCGAGAGGAGCAAGGAGCTAAAGTCCGAGCCAGCCAAATGATGGTGTAGTTCGCATCTATGAAGACCCTGCCAGAACACATACCCGGCAGGGGTGCAGTGGCAGCCAGTCTCTGGGGACTTTTGACAAGATGCGAAGGGAAGCATGTGGAAAGGGGTCTGAAAGTGCAAAGGCTAGAACTGTAAATGTTAGATGGCAGGTTCCTGCATATGCATTTCTATATCTATTCTCCCTGAGTTCTATTTATTTCCTTCTCCTATCGCCCCTCTCCACTCCATCTCAGACCTAGGGTGATCTGCCATAGTACTGCCCTGCAATAAGAACAGGGACGAACAGGGAATTAAAGCACTAGCAGCTTCTATGAAGGCATCCATAAGGTATCAGGTCTTAGCAGTGCAGCCAGCTATTTCAAGAGTCGTAGAGAAACAGGTTCCTACTCAAATCTTCATTGGGAAAAAAAAAAAGGAAAAGTTCTCTTCTTTCTCATTTCTTTTTTTGTTTTGTTTTGTTTTTGTTTTTTCTAAGCTACCTCTCTTCTTGGGCTCATCTAACCTTCTAGCCACTCTCTTGTTCTCTTACCCTTGCTCTCATTTATCTGCTTCTCTTTTCCTTGCCTCTCCTTTTTTCTCTATTCCTCCCATTCATCTTTCCTATTCTACCTTTACTCTCTTTAGCTCTTTTTCCTTCTGTTTTCTCCTTTCACTTATTCCTCTCTTCTCGCCTTCTTTAGGTATTCATCATTCTTATTCTTTAAAGAATTATTAGTTTTTCCATCATTATTATTTCTTCTCCCTCTCTTACCCAGAGAATCTTCTTAGAACAAATAATTTCCTTCCTTTTAGAAGGAAAAAAACAGTTCAACAAAGCCAACCAACATTCCAAAAGGGACTGAAAATATATGCAATTGAACTCTGTACTTCTAAAAGGCCTGCCAACAAACCCCTTTCTTCTCTTCTTCCTGAGCATGGAGCAAATTTTGTTCAGGCTCCTCCTGAGAAAACTTAGAACAACTTTAGAATTGCATCATAAAATTTTTCAAAACACTGTTAAATGCATCAGAACTCATCTATTCATCCCAACATTTTTTCTCTTAGAGCAACAAAAAGAAGCCTTTTGAGAGAAAATACAGAACTGTCATTGCTTTCCCAGCTATGGTGTTCAAAGCCAAGAGAAATATTTCCCAAACATGTTTAACTTTCCCATACTAACATATTATAGTTCTATGAATCTATTTTGAAGCATTAAAAGGTGAGAGAAAATTAGATACAGTGCTTATGGACAAATGTGCAAACAAAAATCACAAAAGAATTGCTTTAATGGTCTGAAGCATGAAGTAGTTGACTCATAAAAAAGTAAAAAAGATCACCCTTTAAATAAATTAAACAGTATCTACTTGGGCATTGATTGTATATAATATACACTGATATTAGATTAAAATTCTTTATTTTGCAAGTCAATTTACAGAGAGAAGACTAAAGATACTGAAGATAATGGATCATACTTTTAATCCATATTAGAATTTTAAGACAGATTGATTCCCTAATGTGATTTTTTATTTCCATTTTAAAATTACAGTCTTGTGTGTATGTTATTTTCATGAAGCAGTTTTAAAGTAAACTGTAAAACTTTGCTTTGCATTTAAAATGTTCACTGGAAATGACTATACCAAATCCTGTATAGGGTAAAAACTCTTTCTTAAACAACCCAAGGAAAAAACTCATTTCAGGCAATCTAAACAGAGACTTTTGAATTGCTTGCAACTTACTTCAAAACGGAAAGTATCCAGTTTCCTTTGAAATGATTTCTCATTTAATACTAGAATCTGCTCGAGGATCACCTGAAAAAGGTTGAGGGGAGGAGGGGGAAGTGTGAAATAGCTATATGGAGGTTTGGGGAACAGTAAAAGAACCACAGCACCACCTTGTGGGGAAAAGGGAATTTTTTTAGCCTCCACATTGATTGTTATTTTCCCCCTGGTATAGTTAATTACATAAAGAGAAATAAATAAATAAAAACAACTAAGCATAGAGCAAAAATTGAGATCTGTGTGAATAATTTTGTTAATACTCTCTATCTCCCACAGTAATTGCTTCTGAAACAACCTTAGCCTGAGTATATCAAAATCACTGTGAAGACTACAGTAAGAAGTTAAACATAATGGCATATTGTTTGGAGAAATTATGTTTTTAATTTTGTAAATGAACCCAAAGGCCATGTAATGGGCACACAGTTATAAATCTCAAACAAAGTAAACCTTGTAAAAGAAGGCCCATGCCTTTCAAGTTGACTAGGATTTCATCCTTTTAGTGTTTATTTTTATTTGGTGAGCTGAACCTAGAAAAGAAAATGCTTAGCTAGATAAATGTGAGATAAATTTGATTTTATTTTCTGGAAAGTTTTTAAGTTGTTTTTCTCATTATATAGAAGAGCTGCAATTCACACAGAATTTGTATAACTTATCATCAATAGCATGACAAAATAGCTCTAGCCACTTTGCAGCATATAATGAAGGTATAGATCACCATGCCATAGCTTTCAAAAAGCCAAAACACAAGGCTGCCAAAGACAAGAAATACACATTAAATGCTGTTTTCTCTCTAGTATGTATCTGAAAATATAAAGGACACTAGGCTACTTATAGGAGGGTTTTTTTTTTAATTCTTCTAAGCTTAGAATTGTAGGGGAAAAGATAATAATAACACCTGATATCTATATATTGCTTCAAGGATCTCAAAGGACTTTAAATGCATTAGCTCACTGACTTCTCACAGTAACCTTCTATAGTAGAATTCATCATTATAAACATGTAACAGAGGAGAAAATTAAGGATGAGAGAAGATTAAATTATTTGCCCAGGGTAATGCAGCTTAGAATTGGAGATGTGATTTTACTACAGAAATTCCTCACTCTAAGAATCTAATGCACAATTTTAACCTAGAATTCCTCACTCCAGGGCCAGGGTTCTACCTACTATAGTTGTCCTAAATCCCAAGATCTCCAAAGTTCGAACTACCATTCCCTGGAAGTCCTTGGAATGATTTCAATATGGGCTTCGGGTTTAACTCCAATGGGTATATATGATCAAACAATCAGTGAGTAAAAAGGTAGGTTACAGATTGCACATTCCCCAATAGCCAGCTGAGAACTTGCCTCCAACATAATTATTCCACTCTCCTCAATACTCCCTAACTCTGGCCCCTTTAATCATTGGTCTCCACTGTGACTCTCCTTTGATGGATCCCCCAAGAATGTTAATAACCCAAGTAGGACCAAGCATACAAAGCAGTTACGTGAAAAATTCCCACCTTGCCCCTTATCCCATTCCATATCATCAACATATATCATCCTGATTACCATAGCTGCAGGAGTTCTCTAGGTCAGTGGCAACAAATATACAACTCTCCTCTCCTAAATACACAAATTTTATTTTTGGTGGAAAAAGAGCGATTAAGACAAAATTGCCTCTACCCAGTTCACTCTCAAATGTACCTATACCCAACAAGATCATCATTCCTCCAGTCTTTCAGGTTCTCAAACCACTCTTTATCCTTGATTCCTTAAGCAATTGAAATCGCTTTTTTCAAAAATTATGGGATCCCTTGAATTCCCAGTCTGATAATGTTTTCTTACTCCTGATTCCTCTCCATTTATCTATTGTAGTTGAACTTGACCACACACTCCTCTTGGATATTCTTTCCTCTTCCTTTTTCATGACACTACTCTGTCTTGCTTTACCTCCTACCAGTCTGACTTCTCCATTTCAGTCTTCTTTGCTGCATCATCACCATATCACCTCTCTGTGATTGTTCCACACATTTCTGTCTTTTGCCCTATTCTTTTCTCATTCTACTTTCTCTGTCTCTGTCTCTCTGTCTCTCTGGATTCCTCAGCTCCTCAACTTCCATGGATTTAACTGTCACCGCTATGTCATTTTTCTAGTCTCAAAGATATGTAATCTCGGTATTATAGTTGACTGTATACTCTACCTTACCTCATAGATCCAATCAGTGGCCAAATGTTGATATTTTTATCATCATAGCATCACAATATCCAACCTTTTCTCTCCACTCACAATGCCACTTCAGTACCTCATCAATACTTACATAGATTGGTTCAACAATTACCTAAATTGCTCTTCATGATTCATCTCCCTCATCCACTCTATATTACATACTATTTTCCAAGTAATTTTCCTTAAGGGAGTTAGCTGGCTCCCCCTTACTCAACCAATTCCAGTAGCTTCTCACTCTTGCTAATCAAAAATATAAACTCTTTAAATTTTAAGAATTGTTTTAATTATATCACCCAAGTTTCTCCTTGTATTTGTCTTCCCATTATAGAGAGAATTCCTTATGTCAAAAAATATTTTAAAAGGGAAAAAGAAGAGGAAAAAGCAATAATCATGACTGATCAATACTTGGAGAATATCTGAAAAATATGTGCTACATCTTATATCCATCAACTAGTTGCCATCTCTGAAAAGGAGAGGGGGAAGGTGTCTTTTAGCATTTCTTCTTTGGAACCCATGCTTCTGTTTTGTAATTTAATAGCATTAACTGTCTTTGTGGTAGTGACTTTTCTTTCCATTAACACTGTTGTAGTAGTTATATATTTTATTCTTTTGGTTCTGCTTACTTCACTTTTCATCAGTGCATGTAAGTATTTCCATGCTGATCTGTAGTTTTCAAATTCTTTTGTTACCTATGTCACCATTTTCTGGGTAAATGGGGATGCTCCATGATAGCTTTTGATTAGCATTTGTCATATTATTATTAATGAATTGGAGAATTATTTTATATGATGGTTAATAGTTTGCAACTCTTTTTTAAATTTTCTAAGACTGATTTTAATTTAATTTAATTTAACAATTAACTATAATTGGTGATTGTCTAGGGGTTTGTATAATTGTGTTAATTCTCTGAATATTTTGCATATTAGAAGTTTATAAGAAATAACTGATGCAAATTTTCCCAATTAACAATTTCCCTTCTTATTCCAAACCTTTGATTTTATTAATGCAATTTTTAATTGAGTGTAGTCAAAACTGCTTTTTCTCTTTTATAATCTCTTCTATCCCTTGGGTTTTTTTTTAATTCTCCCTCTAAGTATACCTATGAAAGATATGTCTTTCCATTCTCCTCTATTTTAATCTAGTCATTTGTATTTATTAAATATTCATTTGGAAACTTATTTTCTATCAAACATTTTTCTAGTTTTTCAACCCATTCATGTAAAACAGGGAAGTATCCAAGTATGGCATCCTTTCCACATTGTGGAGAATAGAAATGCAGAGCCCCTGCTATCTGGAAAATGTAAAATTTTTGCCTTTCCCTTTGTACCAGAAAAGTCATCTAAATTTTTTTTCTCTTTTATCAAGTATTTACATTACCTTATTGTAAAACCTGGGTTAAGCATTTGGTCATAGGCTATATATAGGTTAATATTAAATAAAAATACTGTATGAAAAAATGAAAAATATTAAGTAAATATGATATTAAAAATAAGAAATAAATTTGAGGAGAATAACATTGAACATACTGTAAAGCAATATTATACATAGCAATATATACATTTTAAGCATATATAAGTTACTAAACTTTTAAAGATATCTCTACATGTCTAGCCTTCATGTGTCATTTACTGGCTTTCATTTCTTTTCACAAACTTTACCTTTGTACTTATTTTAGCTTTAAAAAAGAAATTGTGTATACTTGTGATATTAAAAGATAAAATGTGCTGACATTATACAATATTGTACATATATTTCATGCATTTCTGAGCTTCTAAACTTTTTTTCTGTGTCATCTACTGGCTTTTGGGTATTGTCTGTGGCTCCCAAAAAAATTCCCATTCAATTTCTTATGACAACCTGAAATATATCAAAATCATGATGGGGAAAGTCATGATGCAAAAGAGATACTTATAGTTTGTATTTTTACTGTATTTATTCTAGTGATTCAAAATAAGTTATTTTAATCAGCAGTCAATTAGCACTTATTAATTACTTAATATATATCAGGCACTGTGCCAAGAGCTGAGCAAAAAAAAAAAGTAAAAAAGTAAAATATAGTCCCTGCCCTCGAGCCCACCTATAAACAACCACATGCAAACAAGCTATGTACAGGATAAATGAGAATTTTTTTAAAGGCACTAGAATTAATAAGGATTGAGAAATGCTTCCTGTAGAACTGTTGCATTCCTGTAGCATTTAAACTAAAACTTGAAGGGAGTCAGAGAAACCAGAAGAGAGAAATAGAGGGGGAGTACTCCAGGAATTGTGGAAAGTGAAAATGCTTGAGGTAAGGAAATGGAGTGGAAAAGGAAGAAGATTAGTGTCACTGGATCAAAGAATACATGATGGGAGAGATGGCTTTAAGGTATAAGAAGATAGGAAGGATGGTGGTGGGAAGGACATAATCAATATTGTGAAGTAATAGGAAGCAGAACAGCCTAGCTCCAAATCAAGCCTCCTCCTCAAAGATCTAGAAAATGTGCCAAACTGAGTTCGGATCAGGAAAGCAAAGAAAGGATCATAGTTAATCATTTTTCAAGGCAGATCAGCTTAGCCAATGGACTCTGGTATAGAATCTAATTAGAAATATTCCCTTCTTGAAGCATTCTATACCCTAGAGACTAAAAGCAGACCCAGACGGCTCATCTTGGTAGGAAGCACCAAGACGGAGAGAGATCCCAAGGGATCCCTTACCTAGTACAAGATGTAGGAAAGGGTTCAATCTGGCAGTGCTGTCATCTACTCCCGAGGTCCATGGTAGAGAGGAGCTGTTGTGATTATGGACTCTAGCTGTGTACCAAGCAAGGAAGAAGTTCTGGAAGTAAACCATTGATCCTAGGAGCAGAGCAAGAACTCTTTTCTTGCCTCCAATCTAGCATAAAGAGCCACAATACAGTAAGCAGAACAGAAGACATAGACAAAAGAGAAACCTGTAGTTTACAGAACCTTCCAGGAAGCTAAATTTACAGATTTCCAGGAAGCTAATAGTGACTAAGTGCAGCAACAGTCTATTGAAACTCCTAACCAAGAAAAAGCAGATAGACACAATCCTGGGTCAGACTTGCCCAACAGGACAATGAGTTGATATTGCTCCTGTTCATAGCACTTTGGGTATACCTAAAGCTTATAGACCTTCACCCTTAGCTATGAAAAACCAGCAAAATAATATGACAATATGGAAGCTAAAGCCATAAATCCACCCCAGATGTGTGCAAAACCCAGCATTAACACAAAGTCTAAATTCAATAATTGGGAAGGAAGGATGAGAAAAAAATTTTTAAATGCAGCTTGTTCAAAAATCTAATGAAAATGCCTAGAAGCATTAAAGAAAGAATTGTTGATTTTTTAAAAAGCTAAAAATTATTTTAGAAATCAAATAATGATAGAGGGAAAATATGGAAAGAAATTAGAGCTAGTGAGATAGAATTGAGTATGCTATTCTCAGAATGAGCATTCAGCTCACAAAGGCTAGTGTGTATAAAAATTAAATTATAATCTCTAATAATAAAAATATTATATTTTATGAGGTTTATTAAAGATCATTAGAAATCAAGGAATAAAGAGGATATAAAATAAAAACCATGTAACCATGGCTGGTTAGCCATTTTCAAAATTTCCCCACCTTACTTCCATCACCGCTGATGCTACATCATGCAAAAAAGAGAGAAGGAGCCTCAATGCCCACTCCCTTTAATCCTCTGTTTACAGGAAGTACATAATGACAGGAAGTCAGTGGGCTCTCAGGATATGTAGTTCTTTTTTTTTAAGTTAAGAGATTTTCAATTATATATTCCCCCTGAGAGCCAAGGAAGACTAGTCTCTCTGATGGGTTTTGTAAACATACCAACTTTGAAATTACAATAATTTGAGGATAAGAGGGAAAGAGAACAAAACCAATAATTTCTAGGCATTTTGACAAAAAAGCCAGTTAGTGGACAGTCCCTTTCAGCATAAACATATACATACAAAACAAACGCATTCAACCCCACACGTTTCAAATCACCACATCACAAAGTTCACTCTAGATCTTCTGGTGCAACATGTGGTCTGTGGAGGCATCTTCATGGTGCCTTCTCCAAATACTTCACTTTCTGGATTCAAAGAGGTAGCAAGCTTCTTAACCTAAAATTACTCTCAAAAAGAATTTAAACTTTGCAATTTAAAATAATAATAATTATACACACTAACCCTGAAAAGGATGATTGAAAAACACAGGGATCACTTAGGGATGCATGGCTGAGTTATGAAGAATATGAATCAATTGACAAGAGAAATCAAAAACATCAAAAAAAATCCAAATAAAAAGATAACTTCTGGATGAAATATTGACTGTCAAAGTCTTATGTGTAAAAATTCTAAGTAAAGGAAAAATAAATCCATAGCAGGTGTAAGGATAATTCAGGGTTGTGACCTAATCTAAATTTGATTTTTGGTTGCCAGGGGATATCCCATATAAAATACACGTCAGTTTGGAAATATATGGTGGTTTAATCAATATATAGGGAAGAAATCAAGGAAAAGAGAGAGGGAAAAGATAGATGATTTCTCCCACCCTGCCTGTGGCAGGTGAGCCACAAGGTCCTTGAATATTAGAGGCTTTCTTTAAGAGGATAATGTTTGGAAGGTAAAGGAGAGAAAAATCAGCCTAACTGAGAGATCTCAGAGAAGAGCCTCACTGAAGTAGGTTACTAGGCTTCCTCCAGTATGGTATCAAGGAAAACTCACCACTAAAACCAGACAATAGCAGCCGCCACACCAAGATGCCAACATGCTCAGCCAGCTGCCACCAGCCACCTCTCCGCCATCAAAGAGGCCTGAGAGAGGAAGATGCAAAATATATAGAAGGTTTTACATCACTTTCCCGCATCTCACATTGTAAACCTCAAAATTCCTTAGACTTATAAATGTTGGAAATTTCACCATTGGGATATTTCATACTTGGGAAATTTCTTACTGATAGTCTATTGGAATGGGAACCCCATTGGCATGGGAGGTTCCTTCTCTTCCCTTCTTCAGATTACTTTAGGACAGAAACCTGTATATAGGAAGCAATAGTAATATCTCCCCCTAATAGCGATGTATAAGCCGGGGAGAAAGGCTTAGCCTGTATAGGCGGATGTCCAAAAAGCATCTCAAATGGTGAAATATGTAAGTCTCCTCTAGGCCTGCTTCTAAGATAAAATAGGGCCAGAGGGAGAATTTCAGGCCATTTTAAATGGGTCTCAGTGCATAATTTGCCAATCATAGTCTTAAGTTCTTTATTCATCCTCTCCACTTGGCCTGAGCTCTGGGGGTGATATGGAACATGGAATTTTGGAGTTATCCCCAAGCAAGAATATATTTGATTTAAGACAGAATCGGTAAAATGACTCCCTCTATCGGAGTCAATACGTGCTGGTAGGCCAAAACGAGGAATAATTTCTTTTAAAAGTATCTTTGCAACAAAATCTGCTGTGGCTCGGGTCGTAGGAAATGCTTCCGGCCATCTGGTTAGTTAATCTACAATTACTAGACAAAATTTATAACGTCCAGCCTTTGGCATTGTAATGAAATCTATCTGTAGATGTTCAAAAGGTGTGTAAGCCAGAGGACGTCCCCCAAAGGCTTTTCCACGATATGCATGTTGGTTATATGCCTGGCAGGTAGGACAGGCTGAACATACTTTAGAGGCTACAGTAGTTATACCAGGGGCTATCCATACTCTCTTGACAGAGTCCACGATGCCCTGGGTGCCAAAATGACCATTTTTATGAATAGATTGGCAAATTTGGTTATAGAAACTTCTAGGGAGCAGGGGTTTTCCTTCAGATGACACCCATACTCCATTAATTTGTTTTGCTTTAAATTTTTGTTTCCATTTTTCCACTTCCTTTTCATTATAGGAGAGTGATAAATTTAAATTATCAGTGGTTGTTAATGTTAAAATTAATCCAGGTCCTTCTATGGCTGCTAGTTTTGCAGCGGCATCTGCTCGGTCATTTCCTCTAGAGACAGGGTCAGAGCCACCTGTATGGGCAGAGCAATGAACTACAGCTAGGGCTTTAGGCAGTTTGAGAGCAGAAAGAACTTCATTAATAATTTCTGCATTAGCTATGGATTTTCCAGCTGAGGTTAAAAATCCTTTTTGGAGCCATAGCATTCCGACTGAGTGACAAATGCCGAAAGCATATCTAGAATCCGTATAAATTGTTGCCTTTTTATCCTTGGCAATTATACAAGCTTGTTTTAGAGCTATGAGTTCTGCTCCTTGAGCGCTAATGTTAGGAGGTAGTGAAGCTGACCATTCAGTGGCAAATTCTGAGACTACGGCAGCTCCAGTGTAACGTATGCCATCCCTCATAAAAGAGGAACCATCGGTAAATAAAATCAGATCTGCATTGTCTAAGGGAGTGTCCAAGAGATTATCTCGAGGCTTTTCTGCCATGGACACTAATGTTTCACAGTTATGTAATGGTTCTCCTGAAGTAGGTAAATCTGGAAGCAAGGTGGCAGGGTTAAGAGTTGAACAGCGTTTCACTTAAAAAAGCCTGGAGTAAGCTCTCAACGTCCTTGTAAGACGGATTATACTGAAAAAATATGTCTCCCATCTTTTTTGTTACTAGAAAAGGATCTTGTTCATATGTGGGGATATTTCGTGTAAATTCATTTATTTCTTGGGGAGTAAACGGTATCCTATGTCTTAAAGTCACCACATCCCCATTCCGTCCTATTTCAGGTACTTCTCTTAGAGGAAACAGACCTCTAGTTGAATTTTGCACCTGTGGGTCAGTTTGACAAGGACAGGTTTTTCTAGGAGGACAAGATCTCCCTTGCATTGGAATTTGGTTTTCTGTAGGAGAAGGAACATGAGAAGCTGGGATTGCAGGGGAAGGGTTTTGGGGATTAAATTCAGACAAGATTTGCACTACACGAGAGAAGCAGTCTGTTAACTGGGCTATAGGGAAGGTGTTTTCCATCTCTATTTCAGGGAAGGAAATTTCCTCATTCAAAGGTTCAGAAACAGGTCTGTTTCTGGTAGAGAAGTACCTGAAATGGGGCCAGGGCCGGGGGCTGGGGCCAGGACAAGGCCAAATGAGTGATCAGAGTCAGGGTCTGGAGGAAGCAGTATAAGCAATACCAGAGTCAGCAGTGAGGAATTAAGAAACTCAAGCAGATGGGCAAGAGTCCTCAAACTGAAAACAGCCAAGCCCATAGGGAGGGCAAGCAATCAGGCAAAAAGTAGGAAAAGAAAAAAAAGCAGCAATTCCAAAGAGAGTTTGAGTTCTCTCACAGTTTGTGAGGGTGGGTGGGTGGGTGGGGTGGGCAAAAAGCTTTGGCAGGAGAAACATGGCTTAAAAAAATGATCTAGACTATCTTAAAAAAATTGAGAGTTTTTTCTTGTCCCTTTTGGTCAGCAACTATAAAAATTAAATTTATATCTCAAATAATAAAAATATTATAGTTTAGGAGGTTTATTAAATGATCATTAGAAATCAAGGAATAAAGAGGATACAAAATAAAAACCAGGTATCCATGGCTGGTTGGCCATTTTCAAATTTTCCCCACCTTACCACCATCACCACTGATGCTACATCATGCAAAAAAAGAGAAGAGGAGCCTCAGAACCCACTCTTCTTTATCCTCTGTCTACAGGAATTATGTAATGACAGGAAGTCAGTGGGCTCTCAAGATATGTAGTTCTTTTTTTTAGGGTAACAGATTTTCAATTATACATGTGTTACCTTTTATTGATTGAGGACTCCAGGTCAAACTTAGGACAGAGACTAATGGAAGGCCGAAAGGGCAATGAACAACTTGGTTACTCACCTTACCTCACCTGAACTGGGTTGGAAGAATCTACAACCCAGTAACAGATGTTTTAGGTTATGAGGCAAAGTTCAATGGGGAACGATAGAGAGAAGGGAAGGGGAAGGAACCTTGAATATATAACACTTGCTTGCTGCCTAGTCAGTTGCCACTTCTTAGCCCATCACTGAACTACCCCCTTTCATGAAGGGAATGAATTGTCTTTTTCTTTACTCCTATCTTCTGACTGATTTTGTTTATTTGAGTGATTTTATCTCATACCCTATTTTTAAAAAGATATGGAAAAAGAATTAACAGCTTGGTACAAAAGCACAAAACCTACTGAAGAAAATAACTCCTCCATAATTAGATTTGACCAAATAGAAGCTGACTGTGAGAAATCAGGAAATAATAAAAATAAAGTCAAAAGACTGAAAATGAGAAGAAAATATGAGCAAGTGACCTGGAAAACAGATCAAGGAGGGATAATTTAAGAATTGTCCAACTACCTGAAAGCCATGAACAAAAAAAAGAGCCTAAACATCCTATAACAAGAAATCACAGAAGAATATTGTTTCAGTCCCTTAGAACCAGAGGGCAAAATAAAAATGAAAAGAATCTACAAGTCATTTCTTGAGAAACCCCCCCCCAAATGAAAACCCACCCACCCCCAGTAACATCATAGTTAAAATCCCAATTTCTAAATCAAAGAAAAAATATTTCAAGTACCCAAAAAGGAAGAATTCAAGAACCAATGAACCATGGTCAGGATTACACATGATTTACCAGCTACTACTATAAGGAAACAAGGAGTTTGGAATGATATTCCAAAAGGTAAAGGTTTTATGGTTACAATGAAGAGCAATTTACTCAACAAAACTGACTATAATGATACAGGAACTAAATGAAACTTTAATGAAATAGAAAACTTCAAAGTATTTCTAATAGACTAGAGATGAGTAGAAATTTTACCATATAAACACAAGCATCAAGAGAGTAATAAAAAAGGTAAATATGAAAGCAATAAGGGACTTAACCAAGTAAAACTGGTTATATACTTTTATGAGAAAATGATACATGCAGCCCCTCAGAATTCTGTTACTATCAGAGATAATGGAAAGATTCAAATTCAAAATAGGGCTGGAATTGATTCTGTAGTATTTTGATGATCTCAAAAGAAGAATTAAGGAGTTAGAAAAGAAATATACAAAGAGAGAAAAAAAGAAAGGAAGAATAAAGAAACATCATGCATAAATGAGGTATACAAGGGAAAGTCTATACAAAAAGTACAGAGAAGCTGGGTGCAAAAATTTATCTTATCTAGCATGGAAATAAGAGATAAAGGAGAAAGGGGAAATAAAAGTAATATAAGGGAGAGTAGGCTAAGGAAATGATTAGTTAATATTAGTCAATTAATCAACAAACATAACATAACAAATATAATATATAAAATATTTAACATATAAAACAAACTCTGAAAGAGGGGTGGGGGAAATTAAAGTAGTATAAGAAAACAGGACATAGGAAAATACAGTGATTATTACTGTGAAAGTGAATAGGATAAAATCATTCATAAAATAGAAGAGGATGACAGAATAGATTAGAAACCAGAATCCAATAATATGCTGTTTACAAGAAACACACTTGAAACAAAGATGTGCTCAGAGTCAAAATAAATGCTGGAGCAGAATCAGTTAGGCTTTAGCTGAAATTTTTAAAAATATAGGAGTAGCAATCATGATCTCAGAACAAGCAATAACAAGAATAGTTCTAAGTAAAAGAGATAAACAAGGGAATTACATATTCCTAAAAAGTACCATAGAAAATAAACTTATATCAATACTAAATATATATGTATATGCATGAAATAGCATAACATCTTAATTCCTAAATTAAATAAAGTTATAGTGACAAAGAGAGAATAAAAGCATAATATTAGGGAGCTTCAGTTTACCTCTCTCAGTTCTAGATAAATCTAAATTTTAAAAATGAAGGATCTGAATAAAAGGTTCAATATGATATACTTCTGGAGAATATTGAATGGGAAAAGAAAGGAGCATACCAATTTCTTGCCTGAACATGTCACCATAGCAAAAGCTGAGCATGTGTTAAGGCATAAAAACATCATAAATGAAAGCAGGATTGTTAAATGCATCTTTTACTAATCAAAATGCAATGAAATTATATTAAATAAAGGGCCTTTCAAACAAAGATAAAAAATAAATTGGAAACTATTCCACTTAATCCTATATAATGGATGGGTCAAAAAAATCATAGAAACAAATAATAATTTCATCAAGGATAATGACAACAGTAATATAACATGCCAAAATTTTCAGAAGGAAGACAAAGAACTCCTTAGAAAGAAATGTATACATCTAAATGCTTTCATAAATAAAAGAGAAAAATCAAAGAATTGGGCAAGAAACTAAAAAAAAAACTAGAAAAGCAAAAAATTTTTCAAACTAGATTAAAACATCAAAAAAGAAATTCTGAAAATCAAAAGCAATGTTAACAGTTGAAAATGAAAAGAATTAGATTTAAGAATAAAACCATGCACTGTTTTTATAAAGCCATAGAATATATTTTATTTCTAAAAGGAAGAAGAAAACCAAATTACCAGTATCAAAAAGGAAAAAGGTTAATTAACAATCAATGAAGAAGAAATAAAAGCAATGATTAGGAGCTATTTTTCCAAAAATAAATATATGCAAATAAAACTGAATATATGCAAATAAAATGGAATGAATATTTGCAAAAATATAAATTGCCCAAACTAACAGAACAGAAAGTAGGATACTTAAATATTCCTATCTTAGAAATCAATCAACTTTTATTTAGAGCTTATTATAGGTACAATGCTAAGCACTATGAATACAACTATAAAAAAGACAATATCCTCGAGGAGCTTACCATCTAATAGAAGACAACACACAAAAAGGAAGTTGAAAAGCAGGAGGGGGGATACATGAGAAGATGGCTGGATGATGAAGCATGGTAAAAAAGTCAAAGAAATCCCAAAGAAGTGTATCAGGTAAGAAATAAAATGTTATGAACTGAAATCCTTCTTTAAACAGTGTTTTGGAGTTCATGGCTCCACCCTTCAGAAGAATAGAAAATGATAAAAAGGTGGAATACCAAGGCTGATGGGATCTTCAGGATGATTAGGTTTTCCTAATAATGAGTTTCCTGGAATATGATAGGAAAATTAGAGATGTCTCAAAGTAGTACAGCCAAGTAAGGAATGAGAGAAAAGGAAATTAAATAAAAGAAAGAAAATCCAAAAGAAAACAATTCAGAACAAGATGGGTTTACAAGCAAATTCTATGAAAAATTTAAAGATCAATTCCAAAGACATATAAAATGTTTGAAAGAAATAGATAAATTAGGGGTCTTACCAATTCCTTTTGTGACACAAATATAGTTTAATACCTAAAACAAGACCAATATATCTAATGAATAATAATGCAAAATGTTTAAATAAAATATTAGCAAGGAGACTACAGCGATATATTACAAGATCCTATCTAATGACCATGTCAGATTTTTAATGGGAATCCAGAGCTGGTTCAATAATTAGGAAAACTATAAACATAACTGACCATATTAATAACAAAAAAAAACAAAAAATCATGTGATTATTTCAAATAGATGAAGAAAAAGCATTTGACAAAAAATAAAATAAAATAAAATAACCGATCCTGTTTAAAAAACAAAAATCATTAGAAAGCATAGAAACAATTGAATTTCCTTAAAATGATGTTATATCTATGTAAACCAAGAATCAGCATTATCTATAATCAGGATAAGTTGGAATCCTTTCTAAAAATATCACAAGTAGAGCAAAGATGTCTATTATCACAATCACTCATCAATATTGAATTAGAAATGCTAGCTACAGCAATTACCTGAAAAAGAAATTGAAGGAATAGACATAAGCAAAGAGGAAACAAAACTATTACTTTTGTAGAAGATATGATAATTTACTTGGAGAAACCTAGTGTCAAATAAAAAATTAAAGCAATTAACAACTTCAACAAAATTTCAGGATATGAAATAATTCATACAAATCACCATTTCTGTATATTTCCCCCCAAAAAAAAGTCTAGCAGGGATAGATAAAAAGAAAAATGCCATTTAAAAATAACTACAGGAAGTATAAAATATTTGGGAGTCTAAATGCCAAGATACATTTTGAAACTATGTAAACAGTTACAAAATATTCTTTAAGATAAAGATAAATCTAAATAATCAGAGAAATATTAATTGCTCACAAGTAGGTCAAAACAATATAATAAAAATGATAATACTATCTAAATTAATTTACTTATTCAGTGCATACCAATCAAACTACCAAAGGACTACTATAGAGAGCTGGGGGGAGAGATGGGGAAGAGGAATAGAATTCATCTGGAGGAAGAAAAGATCAAGAACATCAAGAGAATTAAAAGGGGGAAAGGGGGAAGTAGTAAGAAAGAGAACCCAAGAGGACTAGATCTCTAACTGTACCACAAAGCCATAATCATCAAAATAATTTGATGCTAAGTTAAAAATAGGGGGCAGTTAGATAATACAAGGAACAAGGTACTGGGCCTGGAGTTAGGAAGATTTATCTTCCTGAGGTCAAACCCAGCTTCAGACACTAGCTGTGTGATTCTGCACAAGTCACTTAACCCTGTTTGTCTTGGTTTCCTCATGTAGAATGAACTGGAGGAGAAAATGGCAAACCATTTCAGTATCCTTGCCAAGAAAACCATATGGGGTCTTGAAGAGTCAGACATGCCTGAAAATGACTAAATAATAAGAAATAGAGAGTTTGATCAGGAGAACAGATTAGATACATAATATACTGCTCAAATGAGCACAATAACACATTCTCTAAAAATAGTTGGAAACATTGATAAGCAGTCTGTCAAAACTAGGAATAAATCAGTATCTTTGAATATAAAGATAAACGCCAAATGGGTACATAATTTAGACATATAAGTTGGCATCTAGACAAATTAGAGGAGCATGGAAGAAATTACCCAGCAGACCTATGAAGAGGGGAAGAATTCATATCCAGACTAGAGATAGTGAAGTTCATGGTAGATAAAATGAACAATTTTTATCAAACAAAATTTAAAAGTTTTTGTACAAACAGAGCTCAATGAAGCTAAAATTAGAAGACAAGCTGAAAACTGGAAGGGAAAGCAATCTTTGCAATAATTTTCACTGAAAGGAAGTCTTATTACCAAGATTTATAGGAAACTGAGTCAAATTTATACAAACCCTTCCCCAACTGATAAATGGTCAAAAGGTATAAATAAGCAATATTCAGGGAAAGAAATTCAATCCATGAATAACCGTGTGAAAAAAAAATCCCTGTTGGGTTCAGGAAGGTGGTTCAGTGTATTGAAAGCCAAGCCTAGAGATGGAAGGTTCTGGGTTCAAATCTGGATTCAGATACTTCCTTACTGTGTGACTCTGGGCAAGTCACTTAACCCCCATTGCCTAGTCCTTACCACTCTTCTCCCTTGGAACCAATACATAGTATTGATTCTAAGACAGAAGGTACGGGTTTAAAAAAAAAAACTACCTGTTCATCTCATTTGTCCAGTTATCAATTGAGGGATCATTTTTTTGCTTTTGCATTGGTTGTACCTCATATCTGGAATATGTTTCCTTCTCATCTTTACAGCGTAGAATCCCTGGTTCCTTCAAAGTTCAAGTTAAATGTCACCATCTACACGAAGCTTTTCCTGATCCCCCAGATGTTGGTCAGTTGGCTATTACCTTTCATACTCCAAGAGTACCAAAATAACATCACTATGTTGAGATCAATGTATAGTGTCTCTGACTATGACTGCTCAGAAGGCTCTACCACAGGTTGGGCACAAATAGCCTGTATGAATATTTTGGATGGAGATATCTCTAAATTTGCTGATTTCATGTTTCTTTTGCACTACTGCAAAACTACTTTGCATATAACTCCTCCCACCAAAAAAAAAAAAAAGAATTACCATGTATCTATTTTATATATACTTTTACATGTAGATGTTGTCACTTGGACTAAATACCATGTTCTCTAAGTGCAAGGTCCTTGTCATTTCTGTCTTTGTATTCTCATCATTTAATACAATACCTGACATATAACTAACTGATGCTTAATAAATGCTTGTTGGTTGATTGACTTATGCATTCGTATTTAAAGCAGAAGATGAAAAGGTAGAGAAATTCTAAAATTCAATAAGACTTGAAATTAAATTAACATATACTTTTAACATTCAGTTATTTCAAAGCACAAATGGGAATAAGTAAGGTTCAGTTGGGCAGCTAGGTGGCTCAGTGGTTGCAAGCAAGACCTAGAGATGGGAGGTCCTGGCTTCAGACACTTCCTAGCTGTGTGACCCTAGACAAGTTATTTAACCCCAATTGCCTAGCCCTGTCGCCACTTCTGCTTTTGAACCAATACTTTGTATTGCTTCTAAGATAGAAGGTAAGGATTTTTTAAAACAAAATCAATCATTAAGAATTCCTGTTTTCCCCAAAAAATACACCATCCCTGAAATACTTTGACTACCATAAACTCAAAATAAAACTAAATCAACAAGTATCTCACCTAGCTGTATTCCCCAACCTCTGCATGAGTAGAAACATTGTAGTCAATCTCTTCATCACTACATACCTTCGTCTCTAAGAAAGTATCCTCTACCTTTCTCCATGAATTTTTTTCTCCCTGCTAGAGTAGCAATATCTTGAATGTTTTAACTTTGCTTAACTCCTTATATGTGTTTTAAGTGTATATGCATTTAGCATTGCCGACTTCAAAATGACGGGAGGGCTATAGCAGTTATGCTATAACTGTTCATTTCCTATTCAGTCCGGAGCCATGCATCTCTTATGGACTCTAAGATACAGATAAAAACGTAGTAACAGACCATGTATCAACAAGTGCTCCTTTGTGTTGAGATGGGTAGAGATATTCTTATAAACTCCAATGAAAATTGTCTCCTCTCATATTCTGGGAGAGAATCAGTTTATAAAGTCTCAGCTCTGAATTTTAACTTACTTTCCTAATTTCAATTTTTGACAGCTGGGGAATGGTGATAGCTTTCTGGGTGATTATTTTTCTCACTATAGGTGACAGTCATATATACTCTATTCATATCCATAAAAACCTACGATAAAAATAATCTAGCAAAACCTGAACACCATGTTTTATCCAAATAAATGCATTATTATGGTGAATAAAAATATAGAACATTCCAAATATAATATTTTCTTTATGTAAACGTATTTTATGGTGAATTGAAAGCCTAAAAATATCTTGACACTCCTGTTCATTTTACTTCTTTCTTTTTTTTGTAGCCAATATTTTAAAATATCTATTATTTCACTAATGCTGTTATTCCCTGAACCATTGTAGATCTGTTCCCCATCTTCTCTATCATTCCTCAAAAAAAAAAAAACTCTTCTTAAAAGCTCAATGTTGTCTCAAATATATTTAATTCCTTTGTCTTATCCCATTATAGATCTTGGGTTCAACTTTGTTGCCTTTGGGAACTGTATATATGCTAATATAATTCTCCTCAGTTTGGTTTGAATTGTCCATTCCAATAAGCTTTTGTTTTTTTATAAAGACAAGCTGAAGACTTGAAAAGTAATGTATTCTATTTTTCTAACCAGGCTCAATTTGGGACCTATTAAAGTTGATAATAGACCCTTTAGATGAAGGAAAGAATCAATTCTGAGCAGGATGGTTGGGATAAGCAATATTTATATGAAATTGAAACTAAACAAGAGTCTATTTTGTCAGTTTTAATAAACTTAAAGGTTCTTTAAATATTCTATTAAAATAACTTTTATTACATTGCATTTATTGAAGATGCTTTATATTGATGAATAATAAGCTGTTGCTATGGCTGAATATTTGAAGACTACCAAGCTTTACTCTCATTTGGATTGATCGAGTTTTTTTTTTTCCCCCTTTGGGCTCTTTCTTAGTTGTGCTATCCATTTCATTCTAAAAGCTGGAGTTATGGATTTATGTCTGGGAAATAGTAACTGTTGAAAATTGGAAATTTATCAAAAGAATCAGAAAGAAGGTTTCCTAGAAATGTGAAGGAATCAATGCTAAAAATCTAAAAGTAAACTGAAAGATAAAGATAATCACAAGCAAAGAGATAACATTGGCCATTAATTCCCTAGTTTCTTAAAGATAGAGCCAGGAGGAAGAGTCAACATGCCCCTGGTTTCCAACTGCCACTTCTGGACCTTCTCTCTGCTTCTATTTTTCAACAATTGCTCCTCCTTTGAGGTTCACACTATTCAACTATATCACCTTGTCCTTGTTGCTGAATTCTAGGCCTTACAAACTGCTCTTCTTCCTTCTCTAATGAATTATTTACCTTACTCACAATCTTCTGTTCCACCTCAGCACCTGCCTTTATCCTTTGTGTTACCTACTGGTGACTCCAATATTTACAATGATAATTCTTTGAATACCCTCACTCCATATTGATCATAATCACGTTTTCTTCCATTTATCCCACTACTTCACAATTCTTATGCCTATTCTTTATCTTCACTGAGACCTTTAGTCCCTCATTTCTTCTTTGTACTCCCATTTTACCAGCTCTGCTTGGGCCTCTCTTTCCTTCAATCTTGACCCTATAGATATCCTCAAACTTTTATCAATCTCACCATTTGCTTTTTCCTCTCCTATTTCTATATTATAAAACAATACTTGAAGAAATCACAAAGTTATATGAACTGAGTCCATAACAAATTCATGTTAAGTAATGTCAGGAAGGTCTTCAAAGCTATCCAATAATTTAAATATCTTTAACTCTCTTCCTACAGTGAGAGTCTTAGACTTTCCCCCTCTTCTCAAATCTGCAATTCCATCTCCCTGCCCTCTCTCGGTAGAAAATCTCCCCCTCCTAATTTAATGAAAAGACTGAGGCCATCCATTATGACTTCCCTTATCTCTTTTTCTCTATAATTCCAACCTCAAATATATTTACTTATGCTCTCCTTTTAACCAAGTTTAGAGGATGAGGTGAGCCTTCTTGCTGAGGCTAAACATTCCATTTACAGCCTAAATCTCATCTATTCCTATCTCCTTCCAGAGATGCCTAATCAATCACTCCCTACTCATCTTTAATCATCATCTGTCCTTCCCTGCTTCCTACAAATATGCTTAAGTCTCCCGTAGGCTTTTAAAAAAACTTATCCTTGAATTTAACAAATTTCAAATGCTCTCATATATAACGGATCTTTTCTGAGGAGCGGAGATGCCATCTCTCACTAAGGAGACATAACACCAGGGTCATATTGCTACTCAGTTCAGATCCGAGTGCCTGGCTATTAAAGAGAGCAGTTAAGCTCTTTCTTGTTGATTCTAGTTCTTCATACACTATGTTCAGAGCCTCAGGGAAGTTTGCTTAAAGCCTGTATTTGGCTCATGTCTATAACTTGTCCTAAAAGAAATAGAAAGATACTCAATGTACAATGGGGATCAGGTATAGAACAGCTATTTATTACCTCCACACAAAAGAAATGCTTAAAACTCAAAAGTTTTATAGGCATGGATTGGCAAAGACCTAAGTAATCCATATTACTTAGAAGCAATTTATGGAATTGCTAAAAAAAAAAAAAACACTTTGCTTTTGATTTGACTATACTCTCTAAACAACTCCCTTAGGGAGCATATCTCTGCCAAACCTGGCCCGAGTTTGGCTCATCTTCTCTGAGAAAGATATAGATGCAGAAAATTCCTCCTGCTATCAGGTAGTTCCAAATTAGACTTCTCAAATTCATGAGGTTGCCTCTAAGGATAGAGATGTCCATCTTAGATTAGGCACTGTTTTGTCCCTTATACTCAAGGGAAAAAGCACAAAGAAGAGGAAGGCAGGTTCTTGAGATTTTGTCTCAGGCTCACCTAGCTGGTACATATATGAGTTTCTGGAGTAGAGATGAGAGAGAAAATGTATTCACTCCACTCCAAGTCCCAGAGAAAGTTCCAAGTAGTAATATATTCAGGAAATAGAAATAAGAGAGTGAGAATAGAAGTTATCTTCTCCTTCAAAATCTATTGATGGACTAGTTCTTTTTCACTCAAATGTCAATCCTCTTTGATATCTTTCCTCTTCCTGATATTGTTACAGAATCCAAGAGATTGCTACATCACCCCAAACTACTTCAATATTGAACACGTGTCCCAAAAAGTACATAGGAAAATTGAGGTTCAAATCCACAAATGCTACATGATATGGCTTCCACTGGCCCATCCCTACACATGGGCATCCCAAAATGGTTTCCTCATATCTCTTGACCATAACACTGTATTGGATATTGTTGATCACGTTTTCCTCCTGGATATTCTCCTACCTTGTCTTCTGTAACACTACTCTCTACTGGTTCTCTTCCTGTTTGTCTCATTTTTTTCTTAGCTTCCTACATTGGTTCTGTGGCCTCCTATCTTCTGTGTATATGTCCTACAAGATTCTATTCTAAGACCTCTGTATTCTCTCCCTATGCCTGGTAATTTCTGTTGGTGATCCTCTCTTCTCTCAAAAATTCAATTATCATTCCCATGCAGCTGATTCCAAAACTTATACATCCAAATTAAACTCTTTCCTGAACTATAGTGCCGCATCTTTAACTACTTACCAAACATTTCCATTTAGATGTTGTGAAGGCATCCCAAATTCAATAAGATCAAAATGGAAATCATCTTCCCTGAAACTTTTCTTCTAAATGTATTTTTATATGGAACCATCAACACCCATCTAATGGCCCAAAATTCTATCATTCCCATATCTAATACATTCCTAAGTCTTATTGTTTCTATTTCTACACTATCTCTCATGTTCTCCCCTACTCATACCACCTTATTCAGATCCTCATCACTTCTCTTCTAATCTATTATAATAACTACCTAACTGATGTCTTTGATGCCAATCACTATCATCTCTAATCCCTCTTTCAAACAGTGGTCCCCTATCCCTAAACCAACAACAGCTGATATTTATATAGCACTTAAGATTTACAGAGCATTTTTGCATACATTATTAAATTCAATAAGTATTTAATAAGTAATTGCTTATTTGAGGCCCTATTCCATACATTAGCCCATTTGACCCTGATTATAGATTCTATTAGTATCCTCATTTTGCAGATAAGGAAGTAAAACTCCTTAAAATTGGGTAGATAGCCTTCATTGTGATATTCAGTGCTTAACATTTAATGCAATGCTATGCTATAATATTCAAATATTCAATTTGTCTAGTAGAGGAATCTTACACAGGCATTTTATCCTTTAACTATCCAGGACTTAGTCACCAATAGTTCACTTAACGTATTGGTCACAGTTTCCCTAAATGAATTTTCCACAAGCAAAATGAAATTGTAGCAATGGATAGGTAAAGGACATTTGAAAGGGCCAATCAGACTACAACCTCCAGAAAGACTATATGAACCTAGTTCAATAATACACTGTCGGAGTCATGCATTTCGAGGTCACTAGCTAGCCCTTTCAATGCCTGGACTAGAAAGCTAATTCAAGGCTGCCCATATCCACAGAAATTACAACCCTGAGTCAACCACCTAGGAATCAAAACTCAGAACCAATCAAAAGACCATCAGTTAGGACTCAAGAGAGCACCTACCTTTTAATGCTTTGTGAACAGAATTCTTGTCATATTGCTAAATAGAACTTTTCAATGTCTCATGAGAAGTCTATGGCTCTTGAGTACTATGTAAATAATTCCTTTATTGTGAAGAGACAGACTCAGAGAGGTTAACTGACTTGCCCATGGTCACACAAGTATTTAAATGTTACAAGAAGAATTAAAACCATGGGCTCTGCTTACTGAAAGTTCAATATTCTTTCCATTGCTTTACTCTAAAACAAAGGTTTTTCCCTGCCCAAAATTATCTTTCATGTAAAGCACAGACTCTTTAGTCTGGGTTTTAAGACTTTCCACAATCTAATTCTTCTAGCCTTCCTTCACATTATACCAACTCATGTATTCTGTTTTTCAGCCATACTTTACCAGCTATTCTCTGACCTCAAAACGCCATAATCTACCTCAGTATTTGCATTCTTTCTTCATTCCTTTCAGAATATGCTTCTTCCCTCCTTCAAGTTTCAATTTAGTTGCTACCTCTCCCATGAAATCTTCACAGATCCCTAAAGTTGAAAATTTTCTCTTCCTCCTCAAATTCTCTCAGAGAATTTTTACCTGTATTTCACATTTATCCTATCACATATTACCTTGTATTTATTTCTCAGCATATATCCAGTAGAAAAATGACTGGGATTACTTCATTTTGTCTTTTCTCTCCATCACATAGCAGACAGTTTTATTGCAAGGTTAAAGTTTTCAAAAACACATCTCTTCTATTTTTTTTAAACTCTTACCTTCCATCTTGGAGTCAATACTGTCAATACTGTGTATTGACTCCAAGGCAGAAGAGTGGTAAGGGCTAGGCAATGGGGGTCAAGTGACTTGCCCAGGGTCACACAGCTGGGAAATGTCTGAGACCAGATTTTAATCTAGGACTTTATGTCTCTAGGCCTGGCTCTCAATCCACTGAGCTACCCAGATGCCCCCAAAACATATCTCTTCTATAAAGTAAGACATTTAACTTTTAAAGCAGTTAATTATTGTTTGTTGAATCCTATTTTAAACAATAGGGAAGTGTTCAACATCCCATTTGGGACTGTATGTTCATCTTTGTTCATTCAATATTGTACTTTTGAATACAAAACACAGGAAATATAGCCGAAGAACTAAACATGCTCAAATGGACCTGTGACTTCACTGTTGTGGTCCCTCTGACTATACAGACTGTGACACTTCCATACCTGCCCATCCACTGTGATCTAGTCCAATCCTATAATAAGCCCTCCACAGAGGCACAACCCAACACTGTGTAGTTTTTCCTTATTTTTTCCTTAAATCAGGAGGGTACCAGGAGCTCAGAGGTTATCTATCTCTTGCTCTGGCCATAGGTACAAATCATCTTATTTTTATTCATATATTCACTTAGTTATATCCTCTGCCACTTTTTTTTTCCATAATTTCTTAGTGTCTGAGGGTTGCAGCCTGCTTACATGCACTTTGCATCTCTCTGTTGTCCTCTAAGAGACATTCATTTTTAATATGTTGAAACTATAGTGTTCTGTGACTTGTAGTCATACAATAACACCAATAAAATATTATTAATAAAAAATGGGCCCATAGTCAAGTCTCATTTTATGGAAGAGGTATGTTCCTAAAAAGTTCAAATAGTCGTAAATCACATTGTATTTTTTTCATTAGTTGCCATTAAAGAATAGAAAGTTCATTACTTTAAAAAACTGTAAACAATATTTTTAAAAATCATATAGTTAGGGGGGAGATCAGTGGATTGAGAGCCAGGTCCAGATATGGGAGGTCCTGGGTTCAAATCTAGCCTCAGACACTTTCCAGCTGTGTGACCCTGGGCAAGTCACGTAACCCCCATTGCCTAGCCCTTACCACTCTTCTGCCTTGGAACCAAATTGGTTCCAAGACAGAAGGAAAGGGGTTTGTTTGTTTTTTTTACCATTTAGTTATATAGCAGTAATGTTATTATTTAAAGAAAACCTAATTTTCCACTAGAATATTAATAACTCAATATACCAAATATCTGTAATTTCATTAATAATGTCAACCTAAAGTCTGCAAAGTAATTGTCTTTAAGCATAGATTTTGAAAAAACAAACTCTTTATCTTCTCTCTTTGTATAAATTCTAAGAAGAGTAGTAAGGGCTAGGAAATTGAGGTTAAGTGACTTGCCCAGAGTCACACAACTTAGAAGTGTCTAAGTCCAGATTTGAATCCAAGTCTTCCTGATGCCAGGCCTGGTGCTCTATCCACTATACTACCCAGTTTTTAACTACAAATTAAACCATGTGACCCTTCCTCCTCTTCTTTCAACCCCAGTTGCTTTCTAGTAATTCTGGGGTTAAGTATAAACTGCTGTATTTGTCCTTAAAAGTTAAGTGCAAGGTAGTTGGGGGGGGGGGGGGAGGCACTAGCAGTTGGGGGAATCAGGATAGGCTTCATCCAGGAGAAGCTGCTTGAAGTGCATCTTTGATAGACTCTGTGAAGTAAAGTTAGGAGATGGTAAACCCTCAATGTGGGACCACTAATACAAAGGCATATAGAAGGGAGATAGAGCAGGGTCTAAGGGAATTAAATCAACAAGCATTTATTAAGTGCTTGTATATGCTAAGCACTGAAACAAAGAAAAGCAAAAGATAATCCCTCCTCTCCCAGTTTAATATGGAGATATCATGCAAACAATTATGTATAGACAAGATATAGGTGAGATAAAATAGAGATAAAAAAAATACAGAGGTAAGGCACTGATGTCAAAGAAGATCAAAAAAGGCTCTTTATCTGAACATAGGATTTTAGTTGAGACTTGAAGGAAGCCAGGAAATCCAAGAAAGGAAATTAAGGAAGAAGAGAATTCCAGGCATAGAGGATAGCTAGTTAAAATGTATAGACAAGAAAGTACTTCATATGAGAAAGAGCCAGGCCAATGTCATGGATCCCAGGGGTGTTTGAGGTATAAAAAGACTAGAAAAGATATATATAATTATCCTCAATTCCAAATTTTAAAATCTTTTAAAGCAATTTTAGGAAAAGAAAATCACCAACAGTCCATGTTGGATCTTCTGGAGAAGATATTATAATGATGCCTACAGAAAACACACACTACATCAAAAGATCCCAGATGAACTTTGGAATATAATGAACTAATCTGAAGGGGGTGAACATATCATTTATTCTGAATGTAAACTCTTATGCCAAAGGGGACTGCCCTCTAATTGGCTTTTTGTCAATGTATCTATCAATCATTTGGGTTTTTTTCCTCTTTCTTTTCTTTCCCTCTTATCCCCAAATTGTTGAAATTCCCTCTTTGTAAAGTGCAATATTTTATACACCTCTAGTAAGAGAAGCTTTAGAGGTATAAGCTACATATGTGGAATGCTTCACTGGGGAGACCTGACATGTTAATATCCTAAAAAACCCAAATGAGGAGATTTAACATGCTGGTTTCCCAAAGAATCAAAGTGGGGATTGTGTGAAGGAAACCCTCTCCTAGGGTCACATATTTGGGTCTGACCTGCATCCTTGCGCTCCAGTGTGGGTCATGGGACAGTGACGTAGGCATGTCAGAAAGGATGAGGTTGGTCTAGGATAAAGGTCTAGGATATAAAAGAGGGGGTTCCAGAAAGAGGACTCTCTCTATTTGCTCCGGCGTGTGGTGAAAATAAGGTGGCTAAGGGACCCACTTGGAGAGTTCTTCATATGGCTTGTAAGAAATAGGCTTTTTCTCTGTCTGCCTTCTCTTATTCAAGTAAATATTAATAAACTATGGAAATTAAGAACCAGAGTTTAATATAGTTTTAACAGTAAGTTCTATTTAATAATGGTTAAAGACTATTCTTATCCTTTAGCCACTTATCTATATTTCAGCTTTATACATTTGAATCAGTACTTTATATATCATAGATGAGATCTCTATTGGAGAAACTTGCTGCAATTTTTTTCCCTTTCCCTTTTCCCCTTCTAATTTAGCTGCAATGGTTTTGTTTATGCAAATCTAAACAAATTGTCCATTTTATATTATTTGTTGTTCTCTATTTAATCATGAATTCCTTTCCTATCCATGCGTTTGAAAGGTAATTTTTTTTTCTTGTTCCTATGATTTGTTCATGATGTGACCTTTTATATTTAGGTCATATATTCATTTGGAGTTTATCTTGGTTTATAGTGTGAAGTACTAATCTAAAACTAATTTCTGCCAAACTTCAGTTCAATGATCCCAGTAATTTTTATTTAAGTCCTTCCCCCAGTAACTGAATCTTTGTGTTTAGCATACACTATGCTGCTACATTAGTTCACTTCTATATGTTATATAAATAATTTGTTCCACTGATTGACTTCCTTGTTTTTAACCAATATCAAATTATTTTAGTAAATTACTTCTATGTAGTACTGTTTTGACACTTGATACTGATAGATCCTTTTTTTTCTCACTTTTTTTTTCATTATTACCCTTGAAATTTGTGCACCAATTTTCTGGATTTGAAAAATATTCCTTTGGGAGTTTGATTGATACAGAACTGTATGAGCAAATTAATTTAAGTAGTAGTATCATTTTTATTTCATTGGTTCAATCTATCCATGGCCATTAATGTCCTTCCAACTATTTAGATCTCTTTCTTTCTACAATTAAAAAAAAATGTATAAACTGTTCCATAAAATTCTTGCTACATCTTAGCAGATAGACTTCCAAATATTTTATAGCTCCTGTAGCTATTTTAGAAGAATTTCTCTCTCTAGCTCTCCTTGCTGAATATTGTTGATAACATATAAGAATGCCCTGACTTATGTGGATTTAATTTATATCCTGAAATTTTGCTGAAATTATTTTAATTGACTTAGTTTATTCCTTAAAGCTTTCTAAGTAAATCATGATACCATTTGCAAAGGAAGTCCTGTTTTCTCTTTACCTATCTTTACTTACTCAATTTGTTTCTTGTTTTACTTCCCTAAAAATACTAATAGTGATAATGAATACCTTCGTTTTTACCCCTGTTTTTTTTTTTAAACCCTTACCTTCCATCTTGGAGTCAATACTATGTATTGGCTCCAAGGCAGAAGAGTGGTAAGGGCTAGGCAATGGGGGTCAAGTGACTTGCCCAAGGTCACACAGTTTACCCCTGGTTTTATTAGAAAGGCTATGAGCTTTCTCTATTAGATATAATATTTTCTCTTAGATTGAAATATATTATCTACCATATTAAAAGTACATTTATTCCTATGCTTTCTAGAGGTTTTTAATGGAAATATGTGTTGGGTTTTTGTCAAAAAGCTTTTTTAGCATCTATTCATAGAATCATAAGGTTTTTTATTTAAAGCACTAAAAAGATTTATTTTATTTATGATCTATTTTTAAAAGAACCCTACATTCTTAGTATAAACCTCACCTAATATGATTCTTCTAATTTAGAGTTATAGCCTACTTGCTAATATTTTATTTTAAATTATATGTCAATCAATATTCATTAGGAATATTAGGAATATTATTCTAGTTTTATTTCTATGTTTTGTCTTTCCTTGCATCATACATATATGTATTAGAGAGAGTTAAGAAAGGTTCCATCTTCTCTTATTTTTATAATTTAAGGAATATTGAAATGAATTGTTCTTTGTATATTTGCTATAATTCACTTATAAACCCTTCTGATCCTAGAGATGTTTTCTTTAGAAGTTCTTTACTTGTGTAAGGGTGGAAAGGGGGTTATTCATCTAAAAAGGTTGGAGTGGATTATATGTAAAATAGGGTCTACAGGAATTTAATTTATTCCAAAGAGATTTATTACAAAATATAGAAAGAGTGAAGTATGAAAATCAGAGAAGTTAGAGTAAGATATCTAGTCTAAGCACTAAGTAATTTACTCTGACCCCTGGCTCAACCCGGGCAGGGGAATTTAGTCCTTAAACAGAGAAGCCTCAGCCCTTTTAGTGTGAATTTTAGATTTTCTCCACCCTGAATAAATCTTTAAAATCCTAACAAACAGGAATGTCTACACCCCTACTTAAGGATTAAGTGTTGAAAAGGATGGCCTATGACAGACATGTGCTAGCAAATGACAAATAAGAAACAACTGACAGACCTCATGGGCTGTCCACTAAGTCAAGCTTAAGCTACCATTGGTACATGTGAGACACAGGAAGTGATGTAAAAAAAAAAGGCTATATATTCGCATACTTGCTCTTGCCAGTCTCTCTTTGGCAGTGGAGGCGTTGAGCTCGGAGGTCTCTCTCTCAGAGACTTTGAGTTCAAGTAGAGTTGTGGCTTGTGGCAGCATTTTGGTGTCTTGGCATGAGTCAGGTGAGGCGTCTTCCCTGAGCTCTCTCTCAGAGTTTAGGCTGATTCCTTTTTTTTCTTTACCTTTTCTAAAATGCTGTCCTCCTAGGAGGCCCCTCATCTTGGAGGAGGCCTGGCTAGAAGCCGAGCTAGATTAAATCTTGGAGGAGGCCTCCTGACTGAGGTTCTCTGAACTCCCCTTGGCTCAGGTTGGCCAGAGAAATCTTATAGCCTTTTCCCTGTCTCTTCTTCTTAATTCTTTCACTCTATATTAATTAAATCACCATAAAATTCCCAAACTGATTTGAGTACTTTTATTGGGATTTTAATCAATCCCTGGTGACCATAAGTATAATATATTAGTCAAAAAACCCTAAATTTACCCCTTACAGTAGTCCAGGACTTGGGAATACAGAAAGCCTCTCTTGAGAGGATAGGTCTCTTTTGAGGCTAGTTTCTTCAGAAAAAATCCAGGAAAAGAGTCAGCTTTTTTTTTTTTAACTCACCATGTGTCAATTCAAAGGAAGAGATTTACAGACAGTCTCACCAAGAACAGGATCTCAGGTGCAGTCAGCAGATTCTTCTCCAGTCTCAACTCCAAAGAATGAAGAACTGTTCTCTCACAGGAAGTTCAACCCCAAGTAGAACTCCAAGTAAAATCTGTGTTCAGGAAGTTGTAACTCCCTTTTAAAGACATTTTCTTTTGTGTCACTTCCTGTGCCTTCCCCTAATTTTACATCTACTGATTATAGTTGAAGCTTTTGCTTTAGGACTGCGCAGGGACAGTCAGTTTAATTCTGATTCATCACCCACTCTTGCACATATGGGTCACAGACCTGCCCCACTCAAGTGTGAATGGGGTGTTTACACTTTCGGTGATTAGATCTAAAAATGGGTAGGGGATTCATTTAATTTTCACAATCAGGTGTGGAAAGGAAACAAGACTGACAGTTTGTGGGGGAAGGGGCAACTGTTGGGTCTTGTAACTAGCACTTCCTTCCTACTGGGAGTGGCAGTTGGGTCTTTTGACTAGCACTTTCTTCCTGCCAGGTTTGGGGACTTCCTTCCTGGTGTTGGAGGAGAGAGGAGCTTGTTCAGCCCAGTCTGGTGTGGTGTGCCGCCTCTTCTTGGTTCAGCCTGAAGATTCAGGCCCAATCACTTCTGAAAGTTAGACCTGTTCTTGTTTGCTTTCTATCTACTGCTAAGATTCTGAATTAGACAAAGCAGGACTGATATAGAGTAGACGGGAGTGGGAGAATCCCTACACCAACCTCTGGGCCTGGCCTCAACTCTGAAGCTGAGGAAAAACTCCAATCCCAACTGGTTATTAAACTTTATATTATTTGAATTCTCAGTCAGATAAGTGGACTATCTTTCTGGACACAGAAGAGCTGAACTTCAGTTCAGTCATTGCAGGACAAACAGTCCTTATTGGACCCCTGACGCTTCCTCTCAGCAGGGGGCATCTCCCTCCTTTGCTTCACCGAGCGATATTCCCTCTCTCTCCTTAAACTCCTCCCCTTAAATTCCTCCATACCCCCATACCAACTTCCCATTATCCCCCTGTTTTCCAATCCTCCATTTACTTTCCCAATAAATATTACATAGGAGAGAGTTAATTAATTTAATTTTCACAATCAGGGAGAGTTAAATTTAATCTTCACACTTGTTATTAATTTTCAATAAAAAATAATTTGGTCTCCTCTTTCTTAAAAATTATATTAGATAACTGGTGTTTTTATTAGGTTTTTATTTTTATGTTTTCAAAAAATTCCAATTCCTAGTTTTATTAGCTGCAATTTGCCCAGTCCTAATTGTTAAGGAACGATTTTCTTCTGCCAGCTTTTGAACCTCCTTTTTTATTTGGCCCATTTGTGCTTGCATTGCTTTCCTTTTTCTTCCCCATTTTTCCTCTACCTCTATTAATTGATTTCTTAAATCCTTTTTGAGCTCCTCCAGAATCTGAGTCCAATTCATATTTTTCTTTTGGACTTTGTGTGTTTGCTTTGCTTTCACTGTTCTCTTCTATATCTGTGCCTTGCTCTTTGTCTCCATAAAAATTCACTATGGTTAGGTGTGTTTTTTTAATGTTTGTTCATTTTTCCAGCTTTTTTAAAGTTAGGGTCTGTTCTCTGGGAGGTTAGGGTACCCTCTTAAGCCTCAGTCCTCCCTTGATGCTACCCTTAGTCTCATTTCTGGGTTTCTGCAAGTTTCAGTTCTTCCAAGATAGTATAATGGCCTATGGGCTGGGAGCTCTGAAAACCACCTCCCACTACTGATTCAATCACTCCTGAGACTGCTGATAGCTCAAATTTTAGTCCCAGTCTTGGGTATAGGCTTTTGGTCCCACTCTGGGTCCTGGGGTTCTGCCCTGAGCTTTGGCAAGGATCACCTGGGCTCTCTCAAGACAGCACCTTGGGGACTGTCTCTGTCAGGGATCAGGGAGGGGAAGGGAGGGGAGGCTCCAGGTCTACCAACTGCCCCAAATTGGGATCTACATATTTACCACAAGCCAAGGCTGGACCTGGCCTTGCTCTGCACCCACAGAGATTAGGCTGTGTGGCACAGACTACCCTCAACTTGAATTCCAGACCTCCCACAGATTTGCTTGGAACTTTAAGGGTTGTGGTTTGGGTTTGACTGCTCATGGCCCAGGAGTGGTCTCAGGATCTGGATGTTGGCCTGGGCCCAGGTTCAGAACTTGGAACAGTAGATGTTGGATGAGGGGGGGCGGGGGAAAGGAAGTGGTGAACTTGCTCTTAGTTTGTTTCTTACTCCTTGCTATGGCCTCCTGCTGGCTGTGTTCCCCTCTCACCCCAGTGCCCTATATTTTCTCTGCCTATCTTTCAAATTGCTCTCTTCATGAAAGTTACTTCACTCTCTCTCCTTGTTGATTCTTTCACTCTTGTATTCATTTTGTGACATTATTTTAAGACTGGTTGGAGAGGAGTCTCATGGTGAGTTCAAGATTCCCTACTTATACACTTATATATCTTGTCTCTGGAACCAGAAATCTCAATTCCTTTTTTAAGGCTCCTTATCAAACACATATTATCACCTAGTGATCAATAAATATATTTAGCATTTCTGCCTTTCTAAATTTTTTGGAGAGGTCATTATTCCCTAGTACCTGGTCATTTCTTATAAAGGTACCATATGTAGCTAAGGCGTATCTAAGTTTATTTCTATTCTCATTCAGGAATCATGAGAAATGTATTGTCTAATTTTTCTAAAGAATTTTTGTCTTTAACTTCTTTCCTGTTTATATTTTGGTTAGATTTATCTAAGTCTGAAAAGAATACATTACACTCCCCAACTAATACAATTTTACTATCTATTTTTCCTCTCCCTAATATAACTTTTCCTTTAAGTGTTTAGATGATTTGCTATTAAGTGTTTATATTTTGTATTGATATTGATGCTGGAAAGAAGTCATTGTCTATGGTATCATTAAGAATACTATAATTTCCCTGCTTGCTACTTTTTATCATCTCTATATGTATCACAGCTTAATTTGACATCGTACTTGGCTGCCTCTGATTTTAAGTTCAAGTTGAATCATAGTAGATTTGTTCTAGACCTTTAATTCTAGGTGAATCTTCATATTTCAGGTATTCCTTGTAAATAATATATTGTGAGATTCTATTTTCTAATTCATTTTGCTATTTTTTTCTGTTTTATGAATGAGTTCATACCATTCATAGTCAATTTTAATTATTTAAATGCACATATTTCTCTTCATCCTGTCATCTTGTACTTTTCCCTCCCTTTGTCCCCAGTCTCTCCTCCTGTACAAATTAGAAGGTGGCAAAAGAGAAAATGTGGCACTGCTACTTATGATTTATAAATGAAGTCACCTTTTCTCTTGTTGTCATAACTCTTCTCTATCCCTTGCTTTATGTATTAACCCAGATGTTTATTATTTTTTTTAATCTTCCCTTCTCATTCCTCCCTCCAATATTTGAGTTTGCTTTCCTTATGAATATTCCCTTACCTATTCTACATTTATGTTTACACTCCCCACTTCCCTTCCCTTGTCTCTTGCCCCTCTTTTTTTCCTTTTGAGTTTTGTGTATCTTAATGCTAACTACCTAAACTCTGTTTTATGTCTGTTTTCATATCATGGTGGAATCTCTCTTTTCTATGAATAACTACATATCTATTCAGTTCTGGTCTTTTCATCAAGAATGTTTAAAATCCTTTATTCCATGGAATCTCCTTTTCCTGTTACATTTATTCTAAGTTTTACTGGATATGTTATTTTCCTGTGTAAGACCTACAAGGGCAAATCTCTTCTATATGTGTCATTTTCCCATTCTCAAGCTCTTCTCCTATTCACAAACTGCTGTAAGCAGCTATAGGGCATCTCACAATTGTGTTGTCTGCATGCAATCCAAGCTTGAGATTTGGCAAAAGAAGAGCAATGACAGGACAAGAAGTGTTAAGAGCAAAAGGCAGTTTAGATTTGAAATGTCTACTAAGTCAAAAATTTTTTTACCAAAAACTGTATTCCCTTGGGCCTAGATACACAAAGAATATGGGTCTTTCACATTCATTCTGTAGCTCAAAAAACATCCCAAGGTATATATTATATATTGTCCCTTTTGCAAACACCTCTCTAACATTAAATACAAAATTCAATTTAATAAGTATTTATTAAGCACCTAGTATATGTAAGGGTCTGTGCTAAATCATAAGGAAAAACCTTTTAAAAGCTTACATTTTACTAAGGCAAGAATACAACGTTAGTGTATGCAAAAGAGTTTTAGTAGGAAGGAGATAACTAACTTTGATTGAGCCTTGAATGAAGATAATACAAGTCTCAGAGATCTCCAAATTATCACACAAGTCAAGCCATAACATAATCTATTACATGTATTCAATATATTCATAGATCAAACCATGTCCTCTGAAACTAACCTACTTAATGTAAAAGCCTTTTCTATTATGATTGATCTGTAAGGAGAAGAGTAAACCTCTCTAATAGTATCAGCATTGTAAAAAAAGATTATTACTCATTTTAATAGTTTTGGAAAAGCATATGTCATTTAGTAACTTCTGCTTAGGCCAAGTAGAGTCTTTGCATGTCAGCAGACCAGCAGGCATTAAAATAATAACTTTCCTCATTCAAGAAACTTAGATACAAAACACCCAAAGATTTTCCCAAATAAGAATGGGAGTTCCAGAGAAATCAGTGTTGTATAGTGGGTAGACTCTGGTTTGGAGTCAGGAATACGAGAATTTAAATCCTACCTCTAAAAGACATTGGCTGTGTGATCCTAAGAAAATTTTTTAAACTCTCAGAGAACCCTGAAAACAACACCAAAACTTGCAGAATAGTTGTGGAAGGAGGTAGTTGGGGGGCTCAGTGGATTGAGAGCCAGGCCTAGAGATGGGAGGTCCTAGGTTCAAATCTGGCCTCAGATACTTCCCAGCTGTGTGACCCTGGGCAAGTCACTTGACCCCCATTGCCTAGCCCTTACCACTCTTCTGCTTTGGAGCCAATACACAGTATTGACTCCAAGACAGAAGGTAAGGGTTTAAAAAAAAAAGAGTTATGGAATAGTTACTGTACTGATATAAGAAGTTTCCTTGCCAGGACAAAAACCTAATAAAAAATCAAATTGGGGGCAGCTGGGTAGCTCAGTGGATTGAGAGCCAGGCCTAGAGACAGGAGGTCCTAGGTTCAAATCTGGCCTCAGCCACTTCCTAGCTGTGTGACCCTGGGCAAGTCACTTGACCCCCATTGCCTAACCCTTACCACTCTTCTGCCTTGGAGCCAATACACAGTATTGACTCCAAGACGGAAGGTAAGGGTTTAAAAAAAAAATCAAATTAAAGTAATATTCGAGAAGTTTTTCTTTTTTCTATTAGACTATTTTCACTCAAATTTCCTAAACCTGGTGGAAATAATTGAGAGACCCTGGTACCTTTTCACTACCATGTGGTAAAGTTTAAATGTGACATAATTAAACTACCTAATAATTTTGCTAAATTAATTACAATCCTAACAGAAACTTAGCAGAACTTATCATTATTATCTTAATCTTTACTCAGCCAATTTACCTCCATGGAGCACTCTGTATTTCCAGAAATGGGTTCTAAATACAGAGCTTCTATTTGCTTAATGAAGCTTTGTACTTAGCCTAGCTCTGTGGGGTGCTGAAGAACTTGAGGAAGATGAGAATCAGGGTAGTTGGGAATAAGAATGCAAAGTGGAACTTCACTTTACAGGCTTCAGACACTACACATAGCTTACTCTGATTACAACTTCAGCAAAATGGAGTGGCTTGTTTACTGAAATAATGAACAGTAGATGGTATCAATTTAGGGGCAAAGTTTTCATTTGTGTTTCCCTGAGGCTATGTGAAATGAAACACCTTTATTTATTTCCATAAAAGGAGCCATTTTAGTTTGGGGTTTTTCCTTTGGATAAGATCATTCAAGACCACCTAATATATTAGTCTAAGTCTGAAGTGAAAACAGAATTCTTTTTTAAACAATGAAAAGCATTGTCTTCTTATCTAATTAAATTTATGATTTCAAAAGCTGAAGGAGACAAAGAAGTTTAGATTTTCATCTAAGTCTCAGGGGAAAATATTTATTTATTGCCACTTTTACTTATACATTTTCTTCCTGTTCTGTTAAAATAACAGTAATTTTCAAAAAGCTATCATTTTATATTAATCATTATCTGATTACATTGCTTTTACTGCTTCCTTATCCTGTAAGCTCTTTGAGGGAAGGGACCATTTTAATTTTCATCTTTGTATCCTCAGATCTGAGCACAGTACTTTGTATATAATATGTATTAAATAAAAGTTTAACTAAATTGAACTGCCATTGCTATTTGAAAACATCATACTTTGTAATGGAAAATAAATGTGGGCTGATAATATGTAAAGTATTATCTTAATACTGGAGGAATTGAATAATAATAATTTTAAATTCTAGCTATGAATGAAATCAGGGAAAAAAATGTATACCTCAATAAAAGGATGGGCACAAGTCCTCGAAGAAACAAATCAATGAATTGGCAGTTACTTATCACATCCTTTAAGGCAACAAGAAACATCACTTCTTGGGAAATTTGGTTATCTTAAATTAAAGTATTCACAATAAGTATCTGGAAAAAGATACTAGCTTATGTACCTATGGCAGAAGATAAAGAGATAGAGTAATTCTATGGAAAACTCAATAAAAAACCCTCCAAATTAAATCAATACATACTTTGATATTTGTTGACTTCAGTCCAAAAATGGGAATGTCAGGATGGCAAGAATAGGTTGGGAGCATAGGTTAGGAATAAGGAACGGGAGAGTCCAAAGACAATAACTATACAAAAGTCTTGTGTTAATCAGCAATCAATTTTATTAAGCACCTACTATCTGCTAGTAACTATGCTAAGTGCTGGGAATGCAAATACAAACAGAAAAACAGGAGCTTATATATGCTCAAGGAGAATAAAAAAGAGAAAGAAGCAGAGTAACAAGGATAGTTCACTTGGTAGGGAAAGTCCAGAATGCAACATACAGAGGAATTAAACATGGTTGCTTTGGGTGCCTTCTTTAAATGAAGGTTTGAGAAGTAGCTGACCAATCAGATGGAAAGGACCAAGGGCAGATTTCAATTCCAACATATGGATTCCAGGGCTAAAGTGAGCTTCCAAGATTAAAAAGTTTCTGAGACATGGTAGACATAATCTAGAGTGCAGCTTGGAAAGGACTATATCCAGTTCATGAATACTTTCTTTGAAAGAAGAAAATAAATACACAGAAATACATATAAAATATACACAAAACCTGCCTGTTCCTTACTTATAACATCATTTAAAGATTCTTTGGATCAATAAGCAGATGATTCTTATAAAATTTTTATAGATTCAAAAGTAGGCATATAGTCTGGTAATTGTTATTTCTTTTTTTGATATTTCTAAAATCTAAAGATTTTCTCTTGAATCACTGAAAACTTGAGGACAGTCAGATTTTTCTTCTTTCTTTTTGTGACTGTACATTTGGCACTGCCTTTTTGGTCTTCTAAACAAAATAAGAAGAACCAAAAAGATAATTTTTATGATGAATACAATAATGTAAAGGAAAATAACATAAAAAAATTTAGAACTAAAATCAGTGCAATGACCAATCATGACTAAGGAACTAATGATAAAGCATGCTTCCTGCCTCATCAAATTGGTGATGGACAATAAATGAAGAATGAGACCTACATTTCAGACATGACCAATGTGTTTATTAATTTTGGTTAACTATACTGGTTAAGAGGAAGAATTCTATGGAAGCACAAGGAGTCCTTGGAAAGCTACAATATTATAAATTCTTTATATGTCTATTTCTCTGCAAATAAAATTGTTGTGTTTCATCTTTTCAAGAGGAAATCGATTATATATGAAACAGGCAACCTTATTTCTGTAATTCTATGGAGAAGGAGGAAGATTGGGGATAGAATTGTAGGCTGTGAATCAAAAGCTAACCTACATGCCAGCACTAATAAATCATTCACTAAACTTTTTTTTCAGCAAAGTTCCACCTTTATTATCCTCTAAAAATCAGTTTATATTCTACCATGTAAACTAAGCAAGTCTACCACTAACAAACACCTTACTAAGTGATTAAATTGTTTAGAATAGCTATAACTTTGCAGCCTCTTCTCCATTACTTTGAGTATTTTCTGAAATCCACGGCTGTGTCTACATTTTGTACAGTCATACCTTGCCCTCTTCTCCTTAAACCATTTTAACCACAAACACAGTGTGCTAAACAGTGTAATAAGTGTTTCTTGCACTCAAATAGAACACCCTAAAATATGTAGGAGATAGAGTAGAAAAGGAGCCAAATGAACATATATGTGAAAAATTCATAAATACATATATGTAATTAAATTTACAAATTATTACATAAAGGTGAATTATTATTTGTATTAGGTGATTGCAAATTTATTGGCAATATACAAAAGGTCATATATAGTCTGGAACAAGTCATATGTAGGCTTTCTCTCCCTTAGTGGGTCAGTTTGAGCCTACATCAGTGCCATATAGCTTTTTTAGAGTCAACTTGATCTTGTATTTTTGGTCTTGATATCCACAGTCTCCAGGGTATTGCTGTCTTCAATGTTCTTTATACCTGACTTAATGATCAGGGGAAACTTCATGACCATATATAATCAAGTGAAGTCAATAAGTATTTATTAAATACCTACTATGTGTCAGGTACCATACTCCTACCAACACTTTTCTTCTGAAGCTACCTTTGAAGCCAAGGTAGAAACTAGAGGACATACTGATTTTCTGTTTTTTGTATCTGTGGACACCTTTTAAACTTCCTGCTAAGCCTTTGATTTGGCTTTTCTTTTAGGGAGCAAAACTTACTTCTTTACCTTCAATATCTTGGAGAGAAAGAATAGAAAAAACCCTTTATTTTTTTAAACCTTGTGAGCCCAAATATTTATAAGAAAATCCAATGGCTACCCTTGAGGAATTTCTACATACTAATGGGTGGATGTACCAAATCAAAGAATTGGGATTTCATCAAACGATGCCCTAAAATCAAAATATAGTATGAAATATCATTGAAAAAAATGAGTCATCAGAAAAGGTAGTTATCTGGTTATATCAGTGCAATGGATGATTGATAATTATAGTGCTCCACTTATATGCAGGAAATGGAAAAATAGTTAAAAGAAAATCTCCAGCACATTGAGTTTAATCTTCTCTGGAAATTTTTTAGAAAAATATGGGTGGGCAAGAATTCTGTAGAATAATTGTAAAATGTAGTTTGTGTTATTTGGGGTAATTTAAAAAATATTTTATGAATCAAACAAGAAACAATTTACAATTAAAAACATTTTCAAAAATTAGCAGGAATATAATTATTTCCACATCATTATAGGGCATTTTTTGCAACATGGGTGAAATGCAACTCTACATTAATATATCACATTTCTAGACAGAGCAAAAAATTAGAAAAGTCCTAGGGAAAAGCAACTCATAACTTAGATATGGAGTGAAGTTAGTTGGGGGGAGAATGGGGGGTGGCACAGGGAGAGATACATCATGGCTCTCCAATCAAATAGTCATCAGTGTCTAGACCCACGGAGGGTAATGAAAGTGTGTCAAGGATAAAAAAAAAAGCGGGCACTAGTTAGGGAATATTGTTCACAATTCCCACTATATGAAATCTAACCAATCAATTTTCCAAAGTCAGAAGGTGAAGCTTAGCTGATAATAAGCACATTAAAAAGTAAGGGTTGTTTTTTTTTTTCATCTATACAAGGTATTCCCAAAGTCCTAGTTCAATTTTAAGTTATTAAACTACTACAAGCTTAAAACTGCACTAAGACTAGTGGGACACCCCTTATAGACAAAAACAATTCAAACTCAGATAATAACTTCTACCAAAAAACATTGTTGCTAAAGATATACTGGTACACTATTGCCTTCCCTCCACAAATACAGGAGCTAATGGCACATGGAAGACTCATCACAGACCTAAGAGGAACATCAAAAACAATCATGTTCTAACCTCCTACTCCATTATCTTGAACTCCAGTCAACTCCGCAGCATTCTTCAATGAATCCCCCTCAATTACCTAAGTTATGTATTGGCTCTTCTTTCCATTTTTAGTGGCAAACCATTAAGAATAGTTCTCTATTTAGAGTATTTGTTTCTAAATGTTGGAGAAAGAGCCAAGAAATATTGCTTTTCTAAATTGCAATTATCCCCTCAAACTGTGGTCATATGATTTGACCTGGTGTTCCTGATCACTTGGTCATCCCTTTCAAACCACATCCAGTATGAAAAGGAGGTTAAAAACATGTATGATCAAAGACCATGAAATAAGTAAATCATGAAATGTTTGCCTAGAGTAAACAGACTTGCTTGCAAAATGCCAAAAACAAAAACAAAAACTTAGGAGAAGCCTTAGGGTTTAAAGAAGGAAACTTTTGGATGAACTGAAATGCTTATTTATGTAATGAAGCAGCTACATGGCCCAGTTGATAGAGCTCAAATCCAGTCTCAGACACCTACTGGTTGTACGATCAGCAGGTAAAGCATTTCCTCTGTTTGTTATAATCTACTGGAAAAGGAAATAGCAAACCCTCCAGAATTTTTGCAAAGAAAAACCCATGGACAGTATGACAATGTGGTTACAAAAACTTGGGCACAACTGAACAGCAACAACAACTTACATAAAAGAGCAATGAACACATAAAATTATAAAAACTGAAACCCAAATAAATTCAAGAAAGTTTTATGAAAGTTCAAAGATGGTAGGCCCATTACACATTGATAAAGGGAGGATTTTAGATTGCATTCTTATTCTCTAAAGAGAATATTATAAAGAAAAACAACTATATTATATATATACCATATATCTCTTGTCAGAGACAGATTACTAAAATAGTTGGAGTATTGATCTAATCCAGTGTTGCATTCTGTGTGTGGACAAACTATCACCATTCCCAGATATTTGGGCAATAGAGAAAGACCCACACTACACTCCCTATTGTGGGGAAAGGGTTTTAAAGTGCTAAGTGCTTGTTGCTGAGCACTCCCATGTGTATTATATATACACAAGGTGAATATAATTCACCAGAATAAAGAATAATAGCAATAGCTTAGGGGGAAACTTCACTATGGTAGCATAATGAAAAAAATTGATGTTTTTCAATAATATACTGCATTTTGCCAATATAGAAAGAAAAATAAATAGATTATAAGCTTTGCCTAGCCTCACAAATGTTATTTCTATTCTGGTATAACAAGGTTTATTATACTGGAACTTCACTTCAATGCTGTTCTCATCATACATTTCAGGGACTATTTTAAAAATGAGTCTATCTTCTAATGAGTTCTCTTGGTTTTTTAGGAACTAAATGAACTGAGGTAACATCTAATTACACCCTATTATAGTGTCACTGTGAAATTATAGTCTGTTTACAAAAATAGGAGCATAAAAGATTTAGAGCTAATAAAGAACTTAGAGGTCAATGAATCTAGGAACTTCATTTTACAGATGTGGAAACTGAGGCACAGAGAAATTAAGTGACTTGTCACAGGGTCATATTGGTAATAAGTGTCTGAGTTTTTAGGATTTGAACATCAATCCTCCTAACTCCCAGGTCTAATGGCCTCAGCACTATCCCATAATACTTGTTTGGTATTCCAAAAGATAACCATGTATATACGCCAAATCAAAAGAATAATGCTTCTGGGCCCGCAAAAGAATGGCATTCCCCAAGGTACTTAGTAAGAACATTCCTCAGAATAGTATCATAGAAAAGGACTCCTCCCTCATTTTGCTTTTTGCTTTTGTGATAGAGATTTCAAATTCTAGAACTGGAGTTACAGTCTGGGAAATTGCTGGAACCTCAGCCACAGCAGGGGAGGGGCCCCAGGAGATGTTCTGGAATCTGGGTAGAGCAAGAGTTTCTGTCAGAGAGAGACAGTTAGGTCTCTCAATCCTGAGACAGCCTAAGGAAAGATCTGGTCAAGACTTTGCTCCTGAGGAAAGACTTACATCTTTCTCCTGATGATTTGGATACCCTTCCCCCCACCAATTCACAACAGAAGTGGCAGTTGGAGAAGACAGCCAAGCAGATGACAAGATCACTTCACAGATCCTGGAGCCCTGGGTCTAAACTGTGCCCATGGGCCAACACCAGGGTCATCCAAGTCTGAATCTCTCGGGCCCCAAGGCTGCCAAGGCCTGGATTCTACAATTTGAGGAGGGAGGTAAGGGCAGCTAAAATAGGGTCACCTTTTTCCCTCTTTCCTCACAAGAACCCTTCTTGCAGCCATTTCCTTGTGTTATTCCCCAACTGAATTAGTTTAGAATAAAGGTTGTTGTTTTTCCCCAACTGATTCTAGCATGAGTGGGAAACAGTTCCAGCTTAAAGAGGAGGGTAACTATCTCTCTCTCTTTGAGGATGGAACCTCTCTATACATTAGTAGTAAAGGGAAGTCAAAGGGCATTTTGAGGTGAGCAGCCATAGCTGAGGGGAGGCTTGAAAGGGGGAATTACTCACTCCTCCTTTCCTCTCCCTTGGCCAAGTTAAACAGCAGCTCTCTCCTCTGAACCCTGCTTTGAGAGGGGAGGTCTCTACTCTTTCTCCCTCTCTCTCTTTGTCACCAGACTTGAGCCTCTATTACACTTTGTAGCCCAGGATTCAAACTAATTTCTCTGGTAAATATATCCAATATTATTGTCAAATTGCATATAAGTATTTCAATTTTTTATGTTCACTGAAAACTGCTACTGTATGGTACCCAACTAATAATCCATGCACTATCTATCCAAGACAGACAACTATATATTATAGCCTGAACAACAGACATTCTAGATCCACTCATATTTTCCTTTGTGCATCATTAAGCTGACATCATTTGAGTAGTTATACATCTCATTAAGGAGAGACAATTGCTACACAATTCTAATCACAAATAAAAATATTTGGAGTACCTCACCTTCTACTATAAAATACTCTGAGTTGCATTCTGGGAACTAAGAGCAAAGTTTGCTCAGGTGACCAAAACTGTTCAAACATGCAAAAATAGAAAATAAAATGCCTCAAAAGAAAGCAAAGGAAGCACACATCTTATTCAGGTGAAAGAAGAGAATAGCTCAATGAGTACTGCTTTGGGGGAGCTTTTATATTCCAGACCATTTCCATGTGGCTTAAGATAACAGGTAGGGGAACAACCCTACTTGCTATCAAACAGCCTGAGGCAATGAGACAGTAGAATGAAAAAGAAACCCAACACTAGCCCTACCCACTTTCATGTGACTTGAGGAAACAAAAAGGCAGAGAGGAAAGCAGCCCGAGGCCAACCTTATAGGCTTCAACTTGGCATAAAGCAACAAACCTGCAGAGCAAGGGAAAAGCCCAATACAGAAGATAACAGGGAAGTGGAACCCAACTGGAAAAAACTGCTGCAAGCTTCCCCAGAAGAAGGATGTTAGTCTACCCCCTTAGAATTGTATTCTGAGGGGCCCCAAAACAGCCAGTTCTACTCCAAGTCCCTAAGAAGATGACACTGAAAGCTCTGAACATCACTCCCCCCAACTCAAGAGCTGAATGGAACCTTGACAGATAGGCATAACGAGGAGGGGAAATAATAACTAGAAAAATAAGCAAAAGACAAAGAAACAAACCTAACTTTATAAAGTTACATTAATAACAGAGAAAATAGAAGAGGACAAAAAGCAAACATGCAATGCTTCAAAGGGAAAGTTAAAGAGATGTCAGGTCCCAAAAGACCTCTTGGAAGGACTTGACAAGAAGGTTAAAAACCAAATGATAAAAGAAATGATAGAAAGATTCAACAACTTGGAAACTAGAATGAACCAAACAAAAATGGAGGCCAAAGATAAAAAAATACTAAAGAAAACAATTCTGTAAAGACTATATAGGCCAAATGGAAATGGAAATGTAAAAACACAAGGAAAAAAATAATTCCCAAAAAAATTAAAATTGAGCTAATAGCTCCATAAGGTATCAGGAAATAATAAGACAAAATAAAAAGAATGAAAAATAATAGAAGGAAATCTGAAATACCTCACTGGAAAAACAACTGACCTAGAAAATAGATCCAGGAGAGGCAATCTAAGAATCATCAAAATTCCTGAAAGTTATGATCAAAAAAGATCCCAGACACTATATTACAAGAAATCATCAGAGAAGACTGCCTTGATATCCTCAAGCAAGAGCAGAAAATAGAAATTGAAAGAATCCACTAATCACCTCCTGAAAGAGACCCTAATAAGAAAATATCCCAGTATTATTATAGCAAAATTCAAAAATTTCCAAGAAGGAAACAAATTTAATGCTTTAAGTATCTCATACATGTGGTTTTAAAATTTCCTCCATCTTGCTTGGTCTAGCACCCAAGAATGTGTACACCTACACTACATGGGCATGTGCTAGCTAATGACAAATCAGAAACATCTAACTGCCCCCTTGGGCTGTCCTAAGCCAAGCTTGAGCTACTATTGGAACATGTGAGATGCAGGAAGTGAAGTAGAGAACAGCCTCTGGAGTTCTCATCACTTCGTGTGGAGAAGGCTAGATGCCAGTTCAATCCTGGAGCTCCAGCTGGGAGGAGGCCCACAGACAGCTTTCCTTCAGATTGGTCATGTGAATGATAAGGACTGACTTCCTTCTCTGCCTTGGCTCTCCAAGGCCTTAAACTCCTTCTTGGCTCAGCCTAAACCAGAGCAGTTGAGTTAACCTCCTTTCCTTCTCTCCCTCTGATAATTTCTTCCTCCTGTTGTAATTAAATCACCATAAACTCCATTCTGACTTTAGTGTTTCATTAGGATTTTACAAATAAAATCCTTGGGTGACCAATAATTATTATATTCAGTCTTTAACCCTAAGTTTGAATCTAACATAGAGATTAAATGAGACCTGGTAGCTTCTATGCCATAAGGCATGGAATATAACTAGACATTAAGCCCCAGGAGAAAAATTGGCATTTAATAAAATAGAGTACTTCCAGATACTCCTGACTAAACAAAACAAACAAACAAAAAGGTGCTGAAAAGAAAATTTGATGACCAAATTCAACACTCAAAAGAAGCATAAAAAGGTAAATGGAAAGGAGTGATGATTTAAGGTTTTCAATAAGGTTAAATTAAATACATTCATACTTGGGAAGATTTTTAGGATAATTAAGATATATATGTGATACTTAAGTCATGTAAAGTACTTAAAGTATTCAAGATACTTAAGAACCTTATCTCTATTAGGACAATAAGGAGTATACGTAGAAAGAAAGAAGGGAATGTAATAAGATAGAATGATATACTCCCCCCAAAAAAACAATCAAGAGATAAGAAAGAGCAGCACTAGGAAGAAAGAAAAAATGAAAGATAGAAGTGTTCAATTATCTCATGTGATGTAGCACCCAAGAGTCAATACACCAAAGAAGATGAGAGATGTGGCTGGCAATGCTTAAACTTTATTCTCATTGGAATTAACTCAAAGTGGAAATAATACCCACACTCAGCCAAATATAGAAACCTAATTTAGGCTATATGGAAGGAGAAGGCCAAAAGGAATAAGAGAAGGGCAGAGCATAGACAAAACAAGGACAATATGGGGGCATATGTTGGTCCGAAGCAAAACATTTCTGACCTGGGAAAGACTGAAAGGAGAAAGAGAGACTATCAACATACGGTAATTAATTACCATAGTAAGCTAGTGTTCAATAAACCCAAAGATCCAAGGTGTTGGAGAACTCACTATTTCACAAAAACTGCTGGAATTAGCAGACATCTCCTTTATGCTCAGAGAGCTATAAAACTGGGCATATCTTCTGACTCAGAAATACCACTACTGGGGCAACAAGGTAGCTGAGAGCAAGGTGTAGAGATGGGAGGTCCTAAATTCAAATATGGTCTCAGACACTTCCTAGCTGTGTGATCATGGACAAGTCACTTAGCCTTCATTGCCTAATCCTTACAGTTCTTCTGCCTTTGAACCAATACACAATACTGATTCCAAAATGGAAGGGAAAAGTTTTTTATTTCAATTTTCTTAAAAAAGAAAGAAATACTTCTACTAAGTTTGTTAAAAAAAAACTGTTGGGAAAATTGGGTAACAATATAGCAGAAACTAGGCATAGACCAACAACTCACATCATATGACCAAAATAAAGTTAAAAGAGATACTTGATTTAGAAATAAAGTGGAATGCCATAAACAAATGAGGGGAATGTGCAAAAGTTTACTTGTCAGACTTAAGGATAAGGGAAGAATTTATGATCAAACAAGACAGAGAACATCACAAAAAATGAAATGGATAGTTTTGATTACATTAAACTAAAAAGTTTCTGTATGAACAAAACCAATACAACCAATATTAGAAGGAAAACAATCAGTTGAGAAAACATTTATAGCTAGTATCTCTGATAAAGGCCTCAATTCCCAACTATATAGAGAACTGAGCCAAATTCATAAGCATACAAAGCATTCCCCTAATTGAAAAATGGTCAATGGATATAAATAGGGAGGTCTTGGATTAAGAAATCTGAACTATCTATAGTCATAGGAGGAAATGTTCCAAATCACTATTGATTAGAGAAATACAAATGATCTTCTAGACATGTTAAAGTTTTTATCTTTACCCTATAAAGCTGATAGTCCTTCTGTACATAGACAATCAGTTCTATCACAATTTGCTAAAATGGGGGGGAGGGGGGGAGAATGCAGTGAAATGAAATGTGATTAAATATAAAAGAAGTTCTTTCAGATTAGGGGTTGATTGAAAGTCTTAATACTATCATAACATATCCATGTGCAAAATAAAGAACTGAGAATGTTATCCATGTATTTTAATAACACATTAAACATCTCAGTTCTTTGGATACTTAAAGCAAAAACAGAAAAAAAATTTACATTTTACTTATATTTCAAGACAATTTTTCTTTTAATTAGTCACCTGAAATATCTTAATTCTCTACTTTGCACATACAGGAAGAGCTTAACGTTGTTTAAACATTAGAAAAGGTGACAAAGAAAAAATCTTCCTTTCTGGAGATCCTAAAGAACAGGACAGGTTTTCATTAGTTTGGAATAATTGAGAAAACCACAAGAAGACAAGAATATGATCTCTGGAGGCTCATTCCAATCTTCTTTCAATCTAATTTGATTATTTAAAATGATTGATTATAACCGAGGTGAACAAAATTAATATCCCATATTATTAAAATAATTTTAATGTTTTATAAAATAATTACAAAAATAATCTTCCTATTTTCCTCCAAAATTGTGAAGAAAATTAGAAAAGGAAGTATAAATTTGTTGCTTTTATTTTATATCCTATCAAGCTTTGCTATGTTTTGTAATGTACTAAGAATAAACAAAAAATAAAATCACTATTTTGCAAAATATATATTAATATTTTAATTAATATTTTCAATATTTATATTTATTTTTACTAAAAAGGAAGATGCTTTGTAGAGGGTTTATTAATTTTTTTAAACAGTGAAACCATTACCTCCTATGAAAAGTTGATTTGGTCAATCATGAGTCTTTTGAATGCCTATCAGTTCTTTATTAAATAAATTAACTACACATTTTGATCTACAGAAAACTATAGCATTACTATCAAAATTCATAGGTATAAAAGTAGGTACATAATTAAGACCACTCTAAAAATTACTATAATTTTCCACTTTGGGAAGGATGCATATACTTCACAGTACTTATATACCACCTGCATTTCATTATTTTCATTATATCCTCTATTCTCAATTAGAACAATAGAGCTAGAGAGAACATTCTAAAACCATTCAACTTGTAATATGGATGATGAAATTGAGGAAATGTTGTATGGCCAGAAGAGTAATGAATTGGGATTTAGAGGACCTCGTTCTAATCCTGATTCTACCACTTAGTGATATTAGACAAATATTAGACAAATATTAGACAGATGACTTCTAAGATTTCTTCTAGTTCTAAATCTAAATCTAAATCTAAATCTATGAAGTTCAGATATATTAAGTGACCTTTCAAACATCACAAGCAACAGTAGTTAATGGCCAAATCAGTATTCTTTTTGAATTTGTTTTATTGTTTCCCTGCTATCTCATGAAGTTATTTGCTTCCATTCCAATTTTTAGGAAGCCATTTTTTTTTGAGACTTTGTACTGCCTTTCTGAGGGAGTTATTTTCCTGTTTGAGGTATTGTATTTCTTTTTTTAGGTAAGTGTTTTTTTTCATTAAATTTTTGTTCTAATCTATTGATTTTTTTCTATCATTTTCTTTTCTAATTTTTCTTATTTCTTATTATTTATTTTTCATTTCTTTTTTTGGAGATTGTCCATGGGTTCATTTTGAGCTTGACATCTTTTCACATTTTCCTTTAAGACTTCACACAGTTTCATTTTTGTATTGCTGTCTTCTTCTGAGCTTGCTTTTTGGTCACCTCTCTTGTTGAGATATTTTTCTATCTACATGCTTTTTCTCTATCTTTTGTTCATTTGGAGTTATTTTTTCCCTTGATTTTGTCTATATGCTGAAATTTAGCTCCATCCCTGGGGTGAAAGGAGTATTGTCCCACACTTGCATTATGCTGAGGATCAGTTTGGCTGTATCAGTTTCAGAGTGAGAGCTCTGTAGAGGTGGCCTGCTGTGTAGAGATTTTCAGTTATTCATTTCAGCTGATTGAAGTTGGGTTCTCTCCAAACCCACTGAGGTTCGGCTTTGTTGGACTGAGTTCCTTCCACTGTACTGGGTTGAGCCCATCTGGCCTCTGTTCTGGCTGAATTATGAAGGACTATTGTTACCCCACTGCTGCCTTTTCTGCTGCACTGCTGAGATCGGACCAAGTCTGACTGTTCTCTTCCTCCCACTTTTTGTGCTATATTGTGTCTGAGTTACACTGAGGCTTGTTCAGTACTCTTTCCTCATACCCCAGTAAGATATGTCCTCCTTGCTGTCTCTCGGTGGTTATTTTGGGTCATAACACTGCTTTGCCCCTTCTTCTGTTGGTCCTGCCACTCCAGAATTCATTTTAAGTGTTTTTATTCTTCTGTGGTAATTTGGAGAGTGGTTGGAGGGCTTAAGAGATTGATGGTGACCTAAAAAGGATGTCAGGAGAAATGACACAATTGCCAAAGAAACTAAGCTTGTGTTGGTGAACCTATGGCATGTGTGCCAGAGGGGACTGCTCCCTTATCCCTCTTCATGCCCACCTGAGGACATTTCTCCCATCATCTACCCCCTGCCCAATAGCCTAAGGAGAATGCTTCAAACCCACCCCTGTCTGGGGTAAAGGGATGGCTCACAGGTAGCATGAGGGCACTCAGTCTCTGAAAGGTTCAACATCACCAAACTAAGCATTTGAGTGATGCAATAAGTATTACTGTTAGGCACTGAGGCTCCATTCTCTTATCACAATCTCTAATTCTTTCATCTGCTATATCCATGAACCTATTCTGTATTCCCACCTAAATTGTGGTAAGACAGTATGGGTTAGTGGATAGAAAATAGAGCACTGAACCTGTTAGTCTCACCTGGTTTATATCCTAGCTCAGACTCTTACTGATTGTATGCTCCTTGTGTGGGAAGGATCAATATCCTAAAACCTCTCTCCCTCTGCAAGTTGGGCTAGCTTTTCTTTTGAAAGTACTGAGACTTAGTTGGCACAGGGGACCATTGTGATATTGAAATTTGATATGTACTACTCTACTTCATTAAGGCTTAATCAAATTACTATTCTCCTTCATTATGTGAATTTAAACTCCTTAAGTTTACAACTTTAGTTCACTATTTTACTCTTATAAGCCACCCATCACCCACTTTTAGGAGTCCCTTATTTAAAATAAAGGTTAAGTGTATTCCATGAAGCTTTGATGTCAGATGTTAGTTACTGTTATTGCTCCAGGCTTTACAAAATTCCTGTTCTCCAATTTTAACCATTTCTAACTTAGTTATACCCACATTGCTATAGATTGTATCACTTTCTTTTTCTTTAGAGGTTCATCTTCTACAATTAAAAGAGAACAATCTTGACTGCATATATGTGGGATGGGAGGTGGAGTGTCCTTGTTTACTGAGTATTGAATCTTTATTGCCAATTGTCAGTCTTACTAGTATGCTGATCATTCTAGGAATTTTGTTGGCTCTGTTTCTCTTATTTACAGATTCTATCATAACAGTTCGTAAGCCAGCCACAAAAAAGAGTAATGAGACCCCAGGATGATCCCTCTGAGGAACCCCTCTACTGTACTCTAGTAGATAATTTTCCCAAGGGACTTCTTCACTCAGGGCACGTTGGAGGTCAGACTCCCCCTCAGCCTCAATCCTAATTGATCCTAACTAAAGCAAACATCAGAGGGATAATCTCACCCCGCGAGATTCAGGATTTTTGTCAGAGGTTCCCTGTCCCAAAACTGTAAGTCTCTGCCTTAGGAATAACTGTCCTGATACTAGGATTGGTAGCAGCAAACTTGAATCTATCTTGAAGCATGGTTCTATGACAGTAGATAGCAAGAGCTACCAACTGAAATGCTCTCAGGACTGCCAAGTAAAACACCTTGTAAGGGAGCCCCTTGAGTTTCATTAAACTCATAAATTGAGCACTAGGCCTGTGATTAGGCTTCCAAAGGCAGCCACACATACTTGGCCAGTTAAACTGAGTCAGAGTAGAAAGCAAAGGCAGAGGGATTCAGTGAAATCACATGAACCCTTAGACAGGGACTCTCAGAAAGAATTAGAGCAGAATTATTTCTCTTACATATATGAGAAACCATGAATAAGTAGGCCAATCTCTCTTTCAGGTGGGAAAATTCCTGTATCACGTTAAATAAAAAAATAAATTGGCAACAAGGCCTTGAAATTAATTCTTTAAAATAAAAAAAAAAATGTGCACACTAACTTTGGACTAAATTTTCTTTTTTTTTTCTTTAAACATTATTTTATTTGGTCATTTCCAAACATTATTCATTGGAAACAAAGATCATTTTCTTTTCCTCCCCCCAAACCCCCATCCCACCACCTCTCCCATAGCCAACGCACGATTCCACTGGGTATCACATGTGTTCTTGGTTCGAACCCATTTCCATGTTGTTGGTATTTGCATTAGAGTGTTCATTTAGAGTCTCTCCTCAGTCGTATCCTCTTCCCCCCTGTAGTCAAGCAGTTGCTTTTCATCAGTGTTTTTACTCCCATAGTTTATCCTCTGCTTGTGGATAGTGTTTTTTAGATCCCTGCAGATTATTCAGGGACATTGCATTGACACAAGTGGAGAAGTCCATTACCTTCGATTGTACCACAGTGTATCAGTCTCTGTGTATAATGTTTTCCTGGTTCTGCTCCTTTCGCTCTGCCTCACTTCTTGGAGGTCGTTCCAGTCTCCATGGAATTCCTCTACTTTATTATTCCTTTTAGCACAATAGTATTCCATCACCAACATATACCACAATTTGCTCAGCCATTCCCCAATTGAAGGGCATCCCCTCATTTTCCAATTTTTGGCCACCACAAAGACTGCAGCTATGAATATTCTTGTACAAGTCTTTTTACTTATTGTCTCTTTTGGGTACAAACCCAGCAGTGCTATAGCTGGATCAAAGGGCAGACAGTCTTTTATCACCTTTGGGCATAGTTCCAAATTGCTCTCCAGAATGGTTGGATCAATTCACAACTCCACCAGCAATGCATTAATGTCCCGACTTTGCCACATCCCCTCCAGCATTCATTACTTTCCTTTGCTGTCATGTTAGCAAATCTGCTAGGTGTGAGGTGATACCTCAGAGTTGTTTTGATTTGCATCTCTCTGATTATAAGAGATGTAGAACACTTTTTCATGTGCTTATTAATAGTTTTGATTTCTTTGGCTGAGAACTGCCTGTTCATGTCCTTTGCCCATTTATCAATTGGAGAATGGCTTGATTTTTTGTACAATTGCTGTAGCTCTTTGTAAATTTGAGTAATTAAACCTTTGTCAGAGGTTTTTATGAAGATTGTTTTCCAATTTGTTGCTTCCCTTCTGATTTTAGTTATATTGGTTTTGTTTGTACAAAAACTTTTTAATTTGATGTATTCCAGATTATTTATTTTGCATTTTGTGACTCTTTCTAAGTCTTGCTTGTTTTTAAAGCCTCTCCCTTCCCAAAGGTCTGACATGTATACTATTCTGTGTTCGCCTAATTTTCTTATAGTTATCTTCTTTATGTTCAAGTCATTCACCCATTTTGAATTTATCTTGGTGTAGGGTGTGAGGTGTTGATCTAAACCTAATCTTTCCCACACTATCCTCCAATTTTCCTAGCAGTTTTTTGTCCCAAAAGCTGGGATCTTTGGGTTTGTTATATACTGTCTTGCTGAGGTCACTTACCCCGAGTCTATTCCACTGATCCTCCTTTCTGTCTCTTAGCCAGTACCAAATTGTTTTGATGACCGCTGCTTTATAATATAGCCTGAGATCTGGGACTGCAAGGCCCCCTTCCTTTGTATTTTTTTTTCATTATTTCCTTTGATCCTTTGTTCTTCCAAATGAACTTTGTTATGGTTTTTTCTAGATCAATAAAAAATTTTTGTGGAAGTTCCATGGGTGTGGCACTAAATAGATAGATGAGTTTGGGTAGGATGATCATTTTTATTATATTGGCTCATCCTACCCATGAGCAGTTAATGTTTTTCCAATTGTTCAAGTCTAGTTTTAGTTGTGTGGAGAGTGTTTTATAGTTGTGTTCATAAAGTTCCTGTGTTTGTCTCAGGCGATAGATTCCTAAGTATTTTATTTTGTCTAAGGTAAATTTGAATGGGATTTCTCTTTCTAGTTCTTGCTGATGAGCTGTGTTGGAAATACATAGAAATGCTGATGACTTATGTGGGTTTATTTTATATCCTGCAACTTTACTAAAGTTGTTGATTGGGGGGCAGAGTCAAGATGGCAGCTTAGCAAGCAGCAAAAGTTCAGACCTCGTGGAAGACCCTTCCTTACCGATACAGACTGAATGCTCCTAGGGCACCGAAATTCAATCTGAACAACAGGACAGAAGCGGGGAACCCTCCTTCTGGACTCAAATCAAAAGGTACGCCCCCCCCAAAGCCTGAATCCTAGAATACTCAGGGCTAAGGGGAAGGCAGAGCGAAGGTCCCAGGACCCCTCCCCCATAACCCAGAGGGCTAAGCCCCCAGAAGCAGCGGGAACCTCTGAGCGGGCAAAGGTGCTGGTTTGCAGGGTCTACCTTGTGAGCAGCAGGGCGCCGGGCTCGGAGCATCCAGCTTGGACAGCAGGGAGGAAGCCAGGGAGAAACGGGTGGTGGCTGGGTCCCTCCATCAGGCTCCAGTCTCACCCTTGCCTCGGACACATTCAGACCAATCCAATTGAACTAATCCCATCAGAACTCCTCAGAGTTTAGGGAGGCGGGCAAAGGCACTTGCTGACAGCTGAGAAGCAGCTGGAGAGAACTGGAGAGAGCCTGGGTGGCCCAGTCTTCCAGGAGTCTTCAGAGCCTCAATGCTTCATACCACATACAGCCCAACCCAATTGAACTCAATACAATCAAAATCCTCCAGAGGACAGGGAAGCTAACATTCCTCCCCTAGAGACTGTACAAAGAGATCTGACAAAGCTCCAAGAGGGGAGACTGACAGCCCCAAAACCAAAACAAAATGAGAGGAGCAAGAGCACAGCCAAATACAGGGAGCAAAGAAGGGATAAACTCGAGCAAACAACAGAAAAAGAAGAAAGAAATTACAATAGACAGCTTCTGCACAGGTAATGAACAAAGAGCGAATGAAACAGAGGGGGAGGACCCAGCAAAGGAAAAATCAGAAATCCCAGCGAATTGGATACAGGCTTTGGAAGAACTCAAAATGCAATTCAAAACACAATTAAGAGAGGCTGAAGACAATTGGGAAAAGAACTTAAAAACTAAGATAAGTCATCTGGAAACAGAAAATAGTGTCTTGAAAGCCAAAATCAACCAGCTGGAAAATGAGTCAAAGCAGATGAAAGATGAGGTGAAGAAGATGAAAAATGACCTCCAAAGAAAATCCGACCAAAAGGAAAAGGACGACCAAAAAACTAAGGATGAAATCCAGTCTTTAAGAACCAGAAGACAACTTGAATCGAGTGACCTCACAAGGCAGCAAGACACTATAAAACAAAACCAAAAGAATGGAAAAATTGAGGAAAATATGAAGCATCTCATTCACAAAACAGAGCATTTAGAAAATCGTTCAAGGAGAGACAATTTAAGAATTATTGGCCTACCAGAAGACCATGACAAAAGAAAAAGCCTGGACATTATATTACAGGAAATTATTAAAGAAAACTGCCCCGAAATCCTTGAACAAGAGGGAAAAGTGGAGATTGATAGAATCCACAGATCACCTCCTGTACTTAATCCCCAACTGACAACACCCAGGAATGTTATAGCCAAATTCAAGAACTATCAGACCAAAGAAAAGATATTACAAGCTGCCAAGAAGAAGCCGTTCAGATACCAAGGAACCACAGTGAGGATAACTCAGGATCTGGCTGCATCCACACTGAAAAAAAGAAAGGCATGGAATATGATATTCCAGAAAGCAAGGGAACTAGATCTACAACCAAGAATCAACTACCCAGCAAAACTGACTATATTCTTACAGGGGAAAGTATGGCCATTCAACAAAATAGAAGAATTTCAAGAATTCATAAAGAAAAGACCAGACCTGAACAGAAAATTTGATGTCCAAGCACAGAACTCAAGAGAATCATCAAAAGGTAATTAAAAAAGAGGGGGGAAAAGAAAAACAAAAAAAAATTTTTTAAGAGACTCAATAAGTTAAAATGATATGTATCCCTATAAGAAAAGAGGTCATTGGTAACTCTTAAAAACTGTTGTTATTAGCTGTGCAGCAAAAAGAAGTATACTTAGAGGGAACAGCAACAAACTGTATAGGATGAAAGGACAAGACATAAATAGGTATATAAATATATGCATGCAAAAATACATACGCATGAGTATGCATATATATATATAACTAGAGCTTAAAATAGGTTAATATCAAAAGAAATAGGAAAAGAAACAAATGGGGGTAAATTTATATGTCATAAAGAAGCTCATGGTGGGAGGGGGGAGAACATCAATACATTGGAAGGGTAAAGAGGTCAGAAACAGGAAATACTCAACTTTTACGTGCTTTGAAAGTGACTCAAAGAGGGAAAAATAATCCAATCCATTGGGGGCAGAGAATAGATTTGCGCCCTATAGGGAAGTAGAAGGGTAACAAATGGTCTGGTGGGGAGGGAAGCAGTATAAGAGAGGGAGGGAGTGGGGGGTTAATTTTAGAAAGCCTACAGGGAAAATAAGGGGGGGGATAAATAGGGAGGAGGATAGAAAGGGAAGTAAAATAAGGGTGGGAACAAGGGGGACTGTTCAAAAGCAAACATTGGTGTAGAAGGAAATAGTGAAAGAAGAAAAGGCAGGTAAAGGAGCAGAAATCAAAATGCTGGGAAATACACAGCTAGTAATCATAACTCTGAATGTGAATGGAATGAACTCACCCATAAAACACAAGCGAATAGCAGAGTGGATTAAAGTCCAAAACCCTACCATATGCTGTCTACAAGAAACACATATGAGAAAGGTAGATACACATAGGGTGAAAGTAAGAGGGTGGAGCCAAATCTATTGGGCATCAACTGACAAAAAGAAGGCAGGAGTCGTAATCATGATATCCGACAAAACCAAAGTAAAAATAAACCTAGTTAAAAGAGATAGTGAAGGTAATTACATCCTGATAAAAGGCAGTATAGACAGTGAGGAAATATCTATACTCAACATGTATGTAACAAATGGCATAGCATCCAAATTTCTAAAGGAGAAACTAGAGGAACTCAAGGACGAAATAGATATAAAAACTATACTAGTGGGAGATCTGAACCTTCCTCTATCCAAACTAGATAAATCAAACCAAAAAATAAATAAGAAAGAGGTAAGAGAAGTGAATGAAATCTTAGAAAAATTAGAGTTAGTAGACACGTGGAGAAAAATAAATAGGGACAAAAAGGAATACACCTTCTTTTCAGCAGCACATGGTACATTTACAAAAATTGACCCTGTACTAGGGCATAAAAACATTGCAAACAATTGCAAAAGAGCAGAAATAATAAATGCAACTTTCTCAGATCACAATGCAATGAAAATAATAATTAGTAAGGGAACATGGAGGGGTACATCAAAAATTAATTGGAAATTAAACAATACAATTCTCCAAAATCAGTTAGTTAAAGAACAAATCATAGAAACAATTAATAACTTCATTGAAGAAAATGACAATGATGAGACATTCTTTCAAAACCTATGGGATGCAGCCAAAGCAGTACTCAGGGGAAAATTTATATCCTTGAGTTCATATATTAACAAATTAAAAAGGGCAGAGGTCAATGAATTGGGCATGCAAATTAAAAAATTAGAAAGTGAACAAATTAAAAATCCTCAGATGAAGACTAAATTAGAGATCCTAAAATCCAAAGGAGAAATTAATAAAATTGAAAGTCAAAGAACTATTGATTTAATAAATAAGACTAGAAGCTGGTACTTTGAAAAAACAAATAAAATAGACAAAGTACAAGTCAGTCTAATTTAAAAAAGGAAAGAAATAAACCAAATTGACAGTATCCAAGATGAAAAAGGAGACCTCACCTCTAATGAAGAGGAAATTAAGGCAATCATTAAAAACAACTATGCCCAATTATATGGCAAAAAATATGGCAATCTAGGTGATATGGATGAATATTTACAAAAATATAAATTGCCTAGACTAAAAGAGGAAGAAATAAATTATCTTAACAACCCCATTTCATAAAAAGAAATTGAACAAGCCATCAAAGAACTCCCTAAGAAAAAATCCGCAGGTCCAGATGGATTCACAAATGAATTCTATCAAGCATTCAAATAACAACTAATCCCAATATTAAACAAACTATTTGACAGAATAGGCCAAGAAGGAGTTCTACCAAATTCATTCTACGACACAAACATGGTACTGATCCCAAAACCAGGCAGGTCAAAAACAGAGAAAGAAAACTATAGACCAATCTCCCTAATGAATATAGACACAAAAATCCTAAATAGGATACTAGCAAAAAGACTCCAGCAAGTCATCACAAGGGTCATTCACTATGACCAGGCAGGATTCATACCAGGAATGCAAGGATGGTTCAATATTAGGAAAACCATCCACATAATTGACCATATTAACAAGCAAACCAACAAAAATCACATGATTATCTCAATAGATGCTGAAAAAGCCTTTGATAAAATACAACACCCATTCCTAGTGAAAACACTAGAAAGTATAGGAATAGAAGGGCCTTTCCTAAAAATAATAAACGGTATATATCTAAAACCATCAGCAAACATCATCTGCAATGGGAATAAAAACTAGAAGCCTTTCCAATAAGATCAGGAGTAAAACAAGGATGCCCATTATCACCTCTATTATTTAACATTGTACTAGAAACACTAGCAGTAGCAATTTGAGAAGAAAAAGAAATTGAAGGTATTAAAATTGGCAATGAGGAGACCAAGTTATCACTCTTTGAGGATGACATGATAGTCTATTTAAAGAATCCTAGAGATTCAACCAAAAAGCTAATCGAAATAATCAACAACTTTGTTTTTTTTTTCTAATTTAATTTTTATTTGGTCATTTCCAAACATTATTCATTGGAAACAAAGATCATTTTCTTTTCTTCCCTCCCCTCTTCCCACCACCTCTCCCACAGCCGACACGCAATTCCACTGGGTATCACATGTGTTCTTGATTCAAACCCATTTCCATGTTGTTGGTATTTGCATTAGAGTGTTCATTTAGAGTCTCTCCTCTGTCATATCCCCTCCACCCCTGTACTCAAGCAGTTGCTTTTCATTGGTATTTTTACTCCCATAGTTTATCTTCTGCTTGTGGATAGTGTTCTTTAGATCCCTGCAGATTGTTCAGGAACACTGCATTGCCACTAATGGAGAAGTCCATTACCTTCGATTGTACCACAATGTATCAGTCTCTGTGTACAATGTTTTCCTGGTTCTGCTCCTTTCGCTCTGCATCACTTCCTGGAGGTTGTTCCAGTCTCCATGGAATTCCTCCACTTTATTATTCCTTTTAGCACAATAGTATTCCATCACCAACATATACCACAATTTGTTCAGCCATTCCCCAATTGAACGGCATCCCCTCATTTTCCAATTTTTGGCCACCACAAACATTGCAGCTATGAACATTCTTGTACAAGTCTTTTTCCTTATTATCTCTTTGGGGTACAAGCCCAGTAGTGCTATGGCTGAATCAAAGGGCAGACAGTCTTTTATCACCCTTTGGGCATAGTTCCAAATTATCCTCCAGAATGGTTGGATTAATTCACAGCTCCACCAGCAATGAATTAGTGTCCCTACTTTGCCAAATCCCCTCCAGCATTCATTACTTTCCTTTGCTGTTATGTTAGCCAATCTGCTAGGTGTGAAGTGATACCTTAGAGTTGTTTTGATTTGCATGCAACTTTAGTTCTGTAATCCATTTTTTTTAAAAAACCTTTACCTCTCATCTGAATATCAACTCTAAAACAGAAAAGCAGCAAGGGCTAGGTAATTGTGGTTAAGTGACTTTCCAGGATCACACAACTAAGAAGTGTCTGAGATAAGATTTGAATCCAAGCCATCCCTACTCTAGACCTGATCCTCTATCCACTATGCTACCTAGGTGTCACACTTTCACTCTTGTAAGTCACCTACCATTCACTTTTAGGAGAAGCATGTCAGATATTCCAGGAAATTTAAGTTGTTACTTTTGCCCCCGCCTATAAAAAATTCCAATTTCCCATTTGTAGTCAGTAAAAAACTCAGTAACTCCACAAATGATACAGATTGTGTCACTTTCTTTGCCCTCTTGAGGTTCCTCTTTCACAACTTTTAAAAAACTGCCTCAACTGTCACAGGGGTTTTTGGTTACCAAGGAGCCTTAAACATCATTTATTGCCAATTACCAGCTCTGCTAACAAGTTGTTACTGCTCTTAATTTTATTGTCTCGGTTTCTCTTATTCAAAGACTTCAGCACAATACTAAATTAACAAAAAGACTATTAATGAAAAACACTTCCTCATCACCTGAATTCAAGGCAGCTTTAGGGGCTTAGTCACTTTACCAATAGTTGAATATTCTTCTGTTTCTGAGTTTAAATAAACCTTTTTATCTAACCATTGAATAACCTACAAGTACCTAAATTTGTCCCAATGTTGAACCTAAACCAACAAGATCCTGACAAAAATAGTCCTTGCCTTCAAGGAGCTCACATCCTAATGCGGGCAATAGTACACAAATTACATACACCTATAAGATATAGCAACTATGGATGAAAGATAATCTCAAATGGAAAACAGTAGAAAATGAGATAAAAGTGAGAGAGCCAATATTTTCTTTTATAAACCTTAAAAGAGTGATAGAAAATCCTGTAGTTCTTTTTTTCCTATTCCTTTGTAAAAGAAGGACATCAAGTGTGGTGGGGAAAAGAAAAGTTTCTACTGATTTAATGTAGAGACTTGGATTAGCTAATTTTCCACAATGTTTCCAAAAGCATAAGTTTAATAGGAAAGGGGATGTAGAAAGATGCTATAGCAGTGAAGTGTAGTAGCCTAGGTGAGAGGCATCAAATGTATATAGTGATTACCATAGCAATACTATTAATATTGTGTGAACTTAATCATAAACTTCCTCAAGTGGTTCCAATCAAGGACAGAGTGCAGTCTATATGAAATGGTTAAATAATGGGTCAAGGCTTTGAAGAGAAGGAAGATAGACTAGTTCAAGAATGATGGGCTTGGAAGAGCAGAGAGAAAGTGGGAACTTGATCATAGAAGCATAGATTTAGAGAGTAAAAGGAACCCTAGAGACAATCATGTTCAACCATTTTTTCACAAATGTGAAAACTGAGGAACAAGGAGATTATTTGGCTTACCCAGGTGTTGGGGAAGGGCTTGCTGCCAGTGTCTCCATAGAGTGGCAGAAAGCAATGGGGGAGAGAGGCACCATCTGCTGTTCTTCCTAGAATTTGTTTTGCTAAGCAATGAAGTTCCAATCCAGCCATAGTTCATTTCTGGAGGTTCTCCATTATTCTATAACCCATATCATCTCTCTACTTGCAGTGGCACAGTCTCTTGCAGTTTTCACCTACAAATGTACCACTTTTATGTTCAAGAATTCTGAATTAACCAACCACAGCCTTCTGGACTTTCATCTCTTCCTCTCCCTTCCATTACAAAACTCTACTCTTTGTCCACATGATAGCCTCCAATCCCTTTACTTCTCCATTCTTTCAGGCCAACTCCCCTGAATTCTTTTCTCTCTACTTTTTCACTCCCTACTCTTTTATCCATCTGGACCTCTTTCTGAACCATTTTAACTGTATATGCTCCTTCTTTCTTGAATCCCTAGCTCCCTTACATCATCAAGTACACTCAGCTAAACCTCAGCCTTGGATCACTCCCACCATTTGCTGTCTTTGCTCCTATATATAAGCTACTGAATGAAGATGAAGAAAATCACACCACCATTCTGACAGGGTCTACTACAAACACAACTGAACCCTCACTACTGCTAAGTAATTCTACTCTACCTCTCTTAGCAATTCATTATTCCATTTTCTACAGTGGTTTTTCCAAAACTTTTCATTCTTCCTTATACCTTTCATGAACCACCCCTTCTCTCAGCTTATGTTTTTTGCCTTATATTTTTAGGGAAAAAGTAAGGTCATTAGCTACAAGCTCCCTCTTCTCCCCTCTTTCTCATTTCTTGTCCCTCAGATGCCTTCTGCCATTATCTCCTTCTTCACTTTTGTCTCACATGATAAAGTAGCCTTATTCATTACTAAGGTTAATCTCTTTACTCTTTCAAGTGATCACTCACTCAAGAGATTCTATCCTATCTCCTCCAACAGATTGGCCCCTCTGTCATCCCACTCTTTCATTTATTTTCAGTCTCTCCCTGTCTTTTGTTCATTCCCTATTGCCTACAGACATGCCTGTGTCTCTCTAATCCTGAAAAAACTCTCATTTGAGCCTTTCATTCCTGCTATCTTTCTTTATCTTTTCTGCCTTTTGTAGCTAAACTTCTTGAAAAGGCCTTCAACAATAGGTGCCTTCACTCTCTTTCTTCTCTGGCTCTTCTTAATTCTTTACAATCCAGCTTCCAACTTTATCATTCTATCAAATTGTTCTCTTCAAAGTTATTAATGATCTCTTAGTTGCCATATCCAATGAGTATTTTTTATCCTTACTCTCCTTGGCCTCTCTGCAGCTTTTAACACTGTTGATTACTCTCTCTTTCTTAATGCTTTCTTCTCTCTTAGTTTTCATGACAACACTCTCCCAGTTTTCCTCCTATTTATCTGATCACTCCTTCTCTGTCTCTTTTGCTGGATCCTTTCCATATTCCACCCTCTTAAATGTAGGTGTCCCTCAGGATTCTGTCCTTGGACTTCTCTTCTCACTCTATACTACTTCATTTGATAATCTCAACTCCCATAGATTACTCTCAATACTAATGATTTTCAAATCTACCTATCTTGCCCCAATCCAGTTTCATAACATCAACTCCCTTTTAGACATCTCAAACTGGATGTCTAGTAATTATGTTAAACTCAACATTCCCAAAACTGACCTCATTATCTTTCCCCCTAAATCCTCCCTTCTTTTTATCTTCTTTATTACTTCAGAAAGCAATAACCTCTTTCCAGTTCACCAAGCTTACAACCTAGAAGTCTCAACTGACTTTTTAGCTGAATCTCTAAGATTTCCACATATACCATCATGTTAACTGCAAACAGAAAGTTTTATCACCTCTTTGCCAATTCTGATTCTTTCAGTTTCTTTTTCTTCTCTTATTGCTTTTACTAGCACTTCTAATACTATGTTAAAAAATTATTGTTGATAATGGGCATCCTTGTTTCACTCTTGTTCTTATTGAAAAGGCTTCTATGTTATACCCATTACAAATAATAGTTGCTGATGGTTTTAGCTAGGACCTTCATAATTATTTTAAGAAAAAATTCATGTATAATTATGCTTTTCAGTATTTTTAATAGGAATGAGTGTTGTATTTTGTCAAAGGTTTATTCTGCATCTATTGATATAATTGTATGGTTTTTATTACTTTTGTTATTAATATAATCAATTATGTTGACAGTTTTCCTTATATTTAATCATCCCTGCATCTCTATTGTAAAAATAAAATAATGATGACAAGCTACATAAATATAGATAGAAAACTCACCAATACCAGTTCAAAACTATTTGGATACTTTTGATGGATGTAATCAAAAGTATCTTCAGTGATAAAGTGAAGCTCAAATGTGAACCTCCCTTCAGGGCCAGGCACAAGGATGCTAAAGAGACTCTTATTATAAAAATAAAATATTTATTGAAATATATGTAAGGATAAAAAAGGATTTCTAATTCTAAGAGATTCTAAATCCACCCAAATAAACTCCCTGGATCCACAAAGAACCACTTCTCATGTGTTTCACAGGCTACACTAATCCTCCCTGATCTGAGTAACCCAAATTTATACTATCTAAATAAAAATTACCACTATTATCCTTATAATTTTTAACTTCACCTTCAAATTATAAAATAGCAAAGGCTAGATGGTTGAGTCTTAACAAGAATCAAATTAGGACTCTGAGTCCTAACCAAAGACCAGATCTTTCTTTGGTCTTCTCAGAGTTAAGTCAATCTAGAAAAACCACAATAGATAGTCAATAGTGTTTCCCAAGCTGAGAAAGGAAAACATTGAGCTCCTTTAGGTCTTTCCCTCAGACAGAGAGAGAGGAAAAGATGTTACCTCTTCCAGCCCTGAGAGAGAATCTCTCAGTATGTGTCTCTGCCAACTGCCAGAGACCAACTCCCACCTGTCAGAGAAACTGACACAGAAAACTGGTTATAACTGTCAATATCTGAAATCAACATGCTCTCTCAGCTCTGCTTCAAACTCCAATTCTTTCTCAAGCCAGCACTCTACTTTTTATCTCTAAACTAATAAAACAATAGTTATTTTCTAATACCATCCTAACACTATATAAATCCCATTTGGTCACAATGTATAATCTTTGTGATATATTGTTGTAGTCTTCTAGTCAGTATTTTACTTGGGATTTTTGCATCCATAAAGACAGAAAGGAGAAACTATAGAGACAGGAAAGAGGAACCATAGATACAGGAAGTGAGGGAGGAAATGGATAAAAAACTGTCAGCTAGGGGGCAGCTGAGTAGCTCAGTGGATTGAGAACCAGGCCTAGAGACAGGAGGTCCTAGGTTCAAATCTGGCCTCAGACACTTCCCAGCTGTGTGACCCTGGGCAAATCACTTGACCCCCATTGCCTAGCCCTTACCACTCTTCTGCCTTGGAGCCAATACACAGTATTGACTCCAAGACGGAAGGTAAGGGGTTTAAAAAAAACACAACTGTCAGCTGCTGACAGTTAAAGTGGTCTCTTGCTGACAGTTGGGGGAGTTGCTAAGACTGAGGGCTGACAGTTGTGGGGAAGTTGGCTGCTGGGCATGAGTTGGTTGTTGGATGTTATTTGCTGGTGGTGTGGGTAGGTGATTAGTTGGTGGTTGGGAGATTGATAGATTGATAGATTGATAGATTGATAGATTGATAGATAGATAGATAGATAGATAGATAGATAGATAGATAGATAGATAGATAGATAGATATAGATAGATTCTGCCTGGTGAGCTGAGCTGAAGGGTGATCAGCTGGACTTTCTCTAACAGCAGTTATAGGTATATATAGGCAGTTGTAGGTAGTAATTATAGGGAGTTATAGGATAATTAGTATAGACATTAGGAAATTTTCTTTACTTCTTTCCTATATTTCTCTACTATATTCATTTTGCTATATTCTTTTTACTATCTCTATTTTAATTAAATTAAATTGTTAATTGTTAAAAACTGCTAGAAATTTTCTTTTCTCTGGCTTAAAGAGATAATGTTAATTTATAACACTACTATATTCTCATTAAAAATTAAATTACTAAAAGCTGTTCTCTTATTTTGTCAAAACCCCTATTTAACCCTTATACAGCTTTCCTTGATGGTTTCTTGAATTATGGTTTCTAAACCCTTTTTTGGAGTAGAACTTCCCAAGAGTCCAACAATTCTTAGATTGTGTCTCTGTGCTCTATTTTCCACATCAGTTGTTTTGTGATAAGATGTTTTATTTTCTCTTCTATTATTTCATTCTTTTTATTTTGCTTTATTATTTCTTCTTGACTCAAGAAGCAGTTAGCTTCCCCTTATCCAGTTCTAGTTCTTAAAGGATTATTTTCTTCCATCAGTTTCAGAATCTCTTTTTCCATTTGAGTAATTGTTTTATAGTTTTTTTCTTGCATTGACTTTATTTTTTTCCTTTTTCTTCAACCTCTTTCTTTTGGTTTTTGAGGTCTTTTTTAAACTCTTCAAAAAGCTCTTTTTGAGCTTGTAACTATTGAACATTTTTCTTTGCCATTTTAGAAGTAGATGTTTTATTTCACTGTCCTCTGAGTCCTAGGGATTTATACCTGATCCTGGATTATATAAATTGGAAGAACTAAATAGGGGCTAGGAAATAACAAAGAAAAAAAATCCCTACATCTGAGGCACTACTATTTAACTCCCTAGGACTTAACACCCTGGGACTCTCACATAAAGTTTAATAATTAAACCTATTGGCCTGGCCGCTAAAATTTAAAATAAAAAATGAGTAAGCAAAGGAGTAAAAAACTAGCTATTGTGGGGACAGAGAAGACCTGGGTTTAAACTCAGAGGACAATGAAAACCCACACTTATTGATGTATGCTCCTTCCTTACTCTTCTTCTCCTGATACCACAGACTGGGATAGAGCAGGTATCTATTCCACTTGGGAACTTGGGCCCCTGAATTCCTTTCCTTTTCAGTGGTCTAGTCTGTAGCCCACATAGCCATTGCTGCCTATTGACTCTACTGGAATGTAAACTACCAGGTCTAGCATATGGATAAGGCCAAAAGTCCTGTCCTCAGGTGTTTGTGCTTGTCTACTCTGTGGTATTTGCTCTGTCAACCACTAGTTGTGGGCCAGCAGGGATATCTGGAGCTAATGCTATAGTGGGCATAATTGCTCCTAAGGCCCTCTGCCTACTAACTCCACCATTATCCTCCACCAGGATGCAAGCTCCCAGGTTCAACAGACAAAGTGAGGCTGCTGCTCCTGTCTTCAGTGCCTGCTGCTTGTTGATTCTGAATGGTTTGTTCAGTGATGTTTATGATATCTGATGCAACTGAAATCAGGGAAGTCAGAGACCTTCCTCCCTAGTCATCCTTGGCTGCTTAATTTCATTTCTGACTCATTTATTTTTGCTCCTTTTTGCACTGATTCTATAAAGTCATTTTTTATTGTGGGGGGTATTGGGAAAGTGAAAAATTTTCATTCTCTATTCCACCATCTTCCTACACAGCAATCAGAAAACATTTACTTTGGAATACCTTTGTGAGTGATGCGTCGGCAATAGCATCACTGGTGATCTGTTATCTACCACTTCCCAAGACATTCTCTTCTTTATTCAATGAATCCAGTCTTGTTTCTGAACTTCAGGGTCTTTCTGTCCTCCCCATACTAGGGTACTGTGTGAAGGGAAACCCCCCCACTCTCCCAGAAATCACATACTGGGGTCGTCCTACCTGTGTCTCCAGACGGCTAGCTTTACATCATGTGACTGGATATCACATGAAAGCATTCCAAACATAGGTCATGGGGGATAGTGACCTAGATATATGACCCAAAATATAAAGGTTACAGGTCCAGGGGTAAAGGAGAAGATAAAAGAAGGGGTTCCAGGAGGTATTCTTTCTCTACTGCCTTGGACAAGGCAGTGAAAGGATAGTGACCAAGAGAGAACCATGAGGTGGAGGGCCACATGACAAGATTAAAATAGACTTAAATAGTTCTATATCTATCTGTCCTTTTTTATTCAAGTAAATATTAATAAATTCCATGGAAGCTAAGCACCAGTATCAATTTAGTTTAATGTTTAAATAACTTCAATATTCATATTGATAATCTTTCAAGTAACCTAATTTCTCAGTTCCTCTATTTAGTAATTTCCCATGACATACTCTTCCACTCTATATCAGCTACTTAGAGAGAGTCAAATCATAATTCTTAGCATCACCTACAAGCATTCCACATTGCATTAAAATTGTGTCCTGTTCTGGTTCCCTCCTCAAGTTCATGAACCCTCAAATTCTTTTATCTGATCCTAATCATTATTCTGTCTTTCCCTCTGCCTTATGATTCTACACTACTAGGTATACTTAAGTCCTTTGCTTCCTTATACACCAATAGTGTCTTCCAAAAGCCCAACCTTATATTACTCTTACTATGTGCCTTTGGTCCTATTCACAGGTTCTTAAAGAGAGCTGAAGAAAAACACAAAACCAGGCTTATGGAATCTACTCTAAATCTATGTTACATAATCTCAACTGTGTCCTCACTGTAGCAAGACAATCCTTTAATAGTTCTTTTATCAGTTTCCTACTCACCACAACAACTTTTCTAGTCTTTTAACACAGTGCTCTCTCCTCCCACCCTCTTAGCTGAGAACCTTAGCTCATATTTTACTGAAAAAAAAAAATCATGCCATCATTCAAAGAGCTCCCTTTTCCCTCCTTATTTCACATTCAGATACCTTCCCTTACTACCTACCCTGTCTCATATGAAAAGGTAGCCCTTTTCTTTAACAAGGCAAACTCTTCTACACATACCCTTGATCCTATTCCAATCCCATCTCAACAGCTAGCCCCTCTATCAACTTACTCTCTCACTTATCTTTACTCTCTTTAATGTATGCTTCCCTGCTGCCTACGAACATACCTGTCTTTCTCCATTCTTTTTTTTTTAACTTATACCTTCTCTCTGAGAAACAATATTAGGTATTTGTTCTAAGGCAGAAGAACAGAAAGGGCTAGGCAACTGAGGTTAAGTCACACAGCTAGGAAGTGTTTGAGGTCACATTTGAACCCAGGATTTCCTGTCTCCAAGCCTAGCTCTCTATCTTCTTAACCACCTAGTTGCCCTCCATATTCTTAAAAACTTCCATCAACCTGCCCATCTCTACTAGCCATTATCCCCACTTCCTCTCCTCTGATTATCCCTTCATTCAGTTGAAACTGCTTTCTCTAAGATATCAATGATTTTTTTATTGTTCTGATTAGACTATGAGCTTCTTATAAGAAGTGGCTCTTTTAGGGGGGGAGTTGGTTTTTTTTTTGCCTTTCTTTGTATTACCACTGATTAACCTAGTGCTTAGCATAATAAGTGCTTAATAAATGCTAGTTCATTCACTAGTTTTGTGTATATCATATATTGTGATTATATTGTAAGCCCAATTAGCACAGAGACTATATCTTAATTTATTTTTTTGTATCTCTTCCAAGGCCCAGCACAAAGAGTAAGACCAAGTAAGACATTAATAGGAGTTTTAGGAGAGTCTCAGTAGACACCCACTGTTAGTGGGCATGACTTGATTAAAGAGCTAGCAAATGGGACTGAGTAAGAGAACCAAAACTGTAATGACAATTTAGAAAGGAGAAAGTATCCAAGAATAGAGGGAGATCAACAGTGTCAAATACTGAAGAGAGGTGAGGAAGAATGAGAATTGAGAAAAGACTATTAGATTAGGCAATGAAGAGATCATTACTTACTTTGGAGAGAGAAATTTTGCTTGAATGATAACAATGGAGGCCAAACTGTAAACAGTTAAGAAGAAGAAAGAAAGTGGAGATGGCCAAAAAAAAAATCAGGAAAGATATATTGTATGATAACTAGAAAGAATGGACAAATCAAGTGAGGGTGTTCTGAGGATAGGAGCAACATGGGCATGTTTAGAGTCAGGAATGAAGCGGCCAGTAAACAAGAAGTGACTGAGAATTAATAAGAGTAGAGGAACAAAATAATGTAAGTCCATGAATGAAAAGCAAAATATTTCTTAAAATTTGAGGGGGAAGGGTTGGAAATTAGGGAAAGTTTCTTGGAAGAAATGACTATTGAGCTAAGACTTTAAGTATGAGAAAGATTTTAATGTATTCCACACAGAGGTGGAAAAGTATAGAACTTTCATGGGTAGTAATTTGTTAGTAGTGCTGGGCTCATAAAGGAAGCAATGGGAAAAAAAGGTTAGAATGGTAACTGTAATGGTGGAGATGGGAGGAAGGAGGGAAAAGGGGTGAAAGAAAGTGAAAGAGTTGTTTCTCTCCTCCTTACTTATGGGGAGAGATAAGCCAGGTCCTGTCCCTTTTGACAAAGGGTATGGCTCCACAGGGGTGTTATCTGGGAGATAGAGGACAGAAGACTAGAGTGAGATTGCCTCTATAAGATGTTGAGATGCCTCCCTCAGAGGAGCCCAGGGCTCTTGAGGTCAAATCTATCTTTGAGAGGCAAGATGATCCTTCATAATTTTGCTTCCCAAAGGGACATTACCTGTCAGCCTTTCAGGGGTTTAGAAATGATCAACTGCCAAGGAGATGTCAGTTTCCTTGGTCAGAGAGTACTGAGTTACTGGGGTCTGGAAATCAAACCCTCTCTTGGTAAGAAGTGTGACACTCCCAGGCTTTTGAGAGGTCACAGGAGAGGACAGGATTTCAGCTTGAAATCCTGTCTCTATGATTTCAAATCCTAATCCCCTTTGTTATATTATTTAGAGACAGGCCCAAACCCAAAGTCCTAAATTTCAAATTATTTATTGAGATTGTAGTAGGAAAGGTGATGGCAGGGGTACAAGGGAGGAAAATGGGAAGTGGGAAAAAAGAAGCCCTAAAGATTCTCCCCTCTTGCAGATTGGCCTTTCAGAATCTGGAGGCCAAAGGCTTCTCACCCCTGGCCTTTCCTTTTTGCCAACTGCTTTCTTGCCCATACTCTTAAATAAACTAAACTTTAAAAGTATGAATTAAAGGACAAGTAAGGGAGAAAGAGAGAATGTCTCTGGGAAGGATCTGGATGGCTATGATCAAAGTCCAAATCCACAATCCTTCTTGAAGATCTTAGATAGCTGTAGTTGAGAGTCTTAGTGGAGATATTTCAGGGTCTTAGAGGGGAAAATGGGGCTCAAATGGATGGACTCTTTCTCAGCTTTCAGGAGATCCACCTTTCTCCTCTACCTCCCAAGCTAGAAGTGCCCCTCCCTCCTGTCCATTGGCTCCAAAGTTCTGATTCTTCCTTGAAATCCTCAGCTTTCTCCTTGTCCTTCCTCCATTCTCTCATCAGCTGATCTCTCCAAGAGACTGGTTTCTCTTCTAAATGCAAAATCTCTCCTCTCTTATTTTTCTATAAAGTCAAACCAGTTTGTAAAGGTACTTGAATTATGAAGAGCAAAGATCCTGGGGAAGCTTTTATATGGAATATATAGAATGCAACACATAATCTCAATTCTGAGCCACAGAGGAAAAGAAGGAATGAAAGCAAATGGAAATTGAATGATAAGATAAGCAGTTGTAGAGCTTTAGTTTTATGAGGACTATATTGCATGTATATCTATAACTATTATAATTACTTGAGTTTTAAGAAAAGAAAAAACTGTGTAAAAGTGCCAAGTTAAAGGCTCACCCTATTCTGGGTGCTTATTAAAGCATGGTGACCTTAAGTTTTTTTAAGGTCTATGCAAGTAGAACACAAGTTTCTAATAGATCCTATCAAAATGTAATGGATCTGAATAAGAATTGCAGAGGGACTATGTTTGTCCAAAGACTAACTTAGCTAAGTGTGCAGCAAAAGCACCTGGTATCATTTTATGGTATGACCAAATGTATCAAATTAAGCATTACAATTTAAAGATTAAAATGTTGTTATATGCCAAGTATTCATAGTTTTAGGATTTTAGATCTTGACAGGAGCCTAAAAGATTATATAGTCTTATTCCTTCAACTTCCTTTTACAGATGAAGAACCTGAAACAGAGAAGTGAAGTGACTTGCTCAAGATCACATGAGAACTATGTAGCCATCTACATTCAAACCCAAATCATGTTACCAAATCCAAAACTTCAATACCAAAGCTGTTTTCAACGTTGATTTAAATATTTGCTTACTCTGTGACCTGGGCAGTTTATTTAAGCCTCTCTCTGTGCTTGTTCTCTTAACTGTGAAAGTTAGGGGTAATAATTCTTGAGTACTGGCCTCATCTATAATACAATAAGGGGAAAAGTTTTAAATAATAATATTGTTATGCCTGGTCAGATCTGAAATTACCTTCCCAGCAAGTATGCAGAGAAATTAGGTTCTTCTAATTTGTAGGTGTATTAGAAATGATACTGGTGCTTGAAGTTGTAGTAAATAGATACTCTGGCTTGATTAGAGAGATACTAGGGGAAACTTCAGGGTACCCAATTGTAATAGAGAGAGATATACTAGGGGAATACTTGAGGGTGTCTATCAATTCCCTAGATGGCTAACTGATTAATATTTTTCCTACCCTCCTCCTCCTGCAATACCTCCCTTCACCACCCTCTTCTGAAGCCTTTAGCTTCGCCCCTCCCCCCTCCTTCCCTCAGTGGACTATGAGGTTTATGAGGAAAAACTCTTTTCTCTTCCTTTCTCAAGTAAGGGGGTTTATTGGGAACAACAGGACAAGGATAGAAGATGGAGTGAGCAGGATGGAGTTATCCCTAGTCTATAATGAGGGTTAGGAGGATTTTGAGAAATGTCAATTCTGTCACAGCTGTGACACAAAAGTCTGTCAGGGAGTTATGAAGGACAATTGATTGTCTTCTGTCTTCTTCTAATCAGCCCAGTATATAATGGTCAGTTACCAATATCAACCACACCAAAACCTCAGTCTAGGTCAGAAGAATCCAGTCTCTCCCTTGGTCAGAAACCAAGGAAATCTCCCAGTTCATCTGCTAGCTAGTGTCCAACTGTTTTTCCTGGGAACATTCCAAATGGAATGTTCACCTTGATTGACAGATGATGTCCCCAGCTTTCTGTCTTGCCTGCATGAAAATTCTCTCTTCCTTCATGCCTCTTCCACATAGGGCACAGAGAACAATCTCAGACTTCCTTAACTGATATCCCAAATGCATCTCAAACTCAGTATACTCAAAGAAGAATTCATTATTTTTGCAGGAACACCTCACCCATATTGCCAGATTCACAATGGTAGTGATGTCCTCTAAGCCACATTCTAACTCACTCCACATATTTAATGATACTAAATCGTAGTTTTTACCATATATATCTCCTGTGTTTCTTCTGCTCTCTATTCACATATAGCCACCACCCTAGTTTAAGCAGTTATCACCTGCCTGTATTATTACCTCATCTCTTCCCATTCAAATCTATATTCCACTCATTTAGGGAAATGATTTTCCTAAAGTGCAAGTCTGACCATGTCATCCCAGTCACCACTCAGTAGATTCTAATGGCTCCCTATTAGCTCCAAGATCAAATATAAAGCCCTTTTTCAGCAGTTAAAGCTTTTCAAACCTGACTTCTTTCCTGTACTTTCAATCTTCTTAATCATCTCCACACTTTAAATACTGCTTTAAATCGTTGTTTACATCTGTTCATCATGTCTGAAACACCTCTCTCGAACTCTTTGCATCCTTCAAAGCCCAGCTTCCTCCAAGTCTCAGATTAATCCTCTCCCTCCTTCAGATCATTCCTGGTAATCTCAGCTGCTAGATCTTTCTCTTCTTTTGCCCTCCTATCTATTGTTTATAAGTATTGTGTGTAGCAGTTAGTTTACATGCTTCCCTATTAGTATGTAAGGTTCAAGGACTGTTTTTCCCTTACTTTGTATCTTCAGTTCTTAACACTGTACCTGACAGGTAGTAAACCTGATAATAATAATACTAACAATAAAAATAATGTAGGGCTTCCTAACTTTCAGGCATTTTACAATTATCTCATTTGATCCTCACAAGTAGTGGTATTATTATCATACACTTAAATTTTATACCTTATTTTTATACATTACATATCTTACAGATGAGGAAACTGAGACAAACAGGTTAAGTGATTTGTCCAGGGGATTTAAACATCACCAGCCAGCTACTAATTGATTGACTGATTTCTTCCGGGAAGGGATAACTCAAAACTGTTAAGAATTTGAGGAAGTATTATTGGTGGGAGACAGGGAGCCCCGAGTCCCAATTACCCTATTTCCATTATTGACTTTTGGACACAGAAGCCCTGGTCTAGGCTTATTTGGCATCAGATGGTGTTAGTCACCAGACAGAATGATCAACAAATATTGCCACTTGGTTTACTGCTTTTGTCACAGTCATTAAGTGGAGGAAACACATTCTGTGTTCCCAGGAATTACGATCGAATGCCAGGGAGGGATATGCATGTTTATTAAGGGAGCGCATAAAAAGGTCCCTTTCTCCTACGCCTCGGCTTTCTTCTCCGCACAGCTGCCCCTCTACTACCCATACGGCGTGCTCAAGAGGCGGGATTAGGAAAATTCTTCCCAAATTAGGAAGAGAAACAGTTATTCAGTTCAATTTAGAAGTGCCAGGTTCCACTATCCCAGGTTCCCCCCACCCCCTCCATGTCCACCCCGCGCTTAGTCCTAGAAAGACAAAACGCTATTCATCTCCTGTAGAACTGCCAGCCAAAAAGCGTCCATTCGCGCTCTTTATTCTGGTCGGCACAGCAGCTATCGCGGGATCTACATCTAGAAACTTGGGGCTGCAACCCAAGGCTCGCGACACTACTTCTGAAGGCTCGGACTAGAACTGCCCAGCTGCCTCCAAGACTTTCTTTTCCTTTATTACTCCCAGGGTACAGCGCGCCGAGACTACTAGGTTTCAGACCGGAACCGGAAAATCGGGAGGCGGGTTCTCCCCCAGCCCGGACCGGAAAGCGCCGTTGAGCCCGAGCCGGAAGACGGCCTCGGCCGCTACCCCCACCACGGCTCCCCGGGCCCCCGGGTCCCCGGACTGTCGTTGTCCGGGCTGAAGGTCGGTCCGGACGACGGAGGACGCAGACCTCCGGACTGTCGGGGCGGTCTCCTGACAGGGCCCCCCGGCTGCCGAGAGGGATCATGTCTACTGCCTCCGCTGCCTCCTCCTCCTCCTCTTCCTCTGCGGGTGAGATGATTGAGACCCCCTCACAGGTCCTCCGCTTCGAAGAAATCGATTATAAGGAGATCGAGGTGGAAGAGGTGAGCGTCGAGCCCTTTCTCCCTCCCTGCTTATTTGTCTGCCTGCCTTACACTGGACTCCTTGGGTCTAGTCTTACTCCGCAGCTCTAAGGCTGGAGCTTGAGGGGTCCAGGAAGTGGGAGAAGGGGAGGGGTTGAAGCTGTTGGATCTTCTCTGCTTTCCCCTGCTTCAGGCTTTCTCGAGCACGATTTAGTTTCCTTTTTTCTGTAAACTCTACACAATTTAGACCCCTGTGTATGGTGGAGAAAACGTTCCTACGGCTACCGATTGGTTCCCAATTCCGCTGCTCCTGCACCCCAATTCTAAAAAAGGTCCAGTTAAACTAAGTGCTGTATTCGCATAGCAGTAATAGCTAGTTAGGTCATATGATTTCGAGCGAGATTTTGAAATTAGCTAGTCACCTTTTCATTTTACAAATGAGGAAACTGAGGCCCAGAGAAATGTTCCCTGACTTTCCCAGTCACACTGGTAAGTGACTTAGTAACAGTGCTGGCTGGGTTTTGCACCAGATTTTTCTTTGACTCCAAATCTGAGAGAAGATAAACTAGCAGTTAGCTATTAGTGGAGAGCCTACATTTTCGATATTAAAGGAACCTTAATGCTCATTTCATTTAAACCCCTTATTTTATGATTAAATTAAAAGGGAGCCAGAGCAAGGAGGAACTTGGAGGAGATAATGGCAGTGAACAATTTGGATTGTTGGTTTACAGTAAGAAGAAAGAATCAAAAATGACAGGTTATCAACAGTCTAAGTGGTGCCTTTTATTGAAAGCTTGAGGCTGGAGAAAAAGAAATTGAGAGTGGAGTTTAACTACTTTTGTTACAAAGTAAACTTATAAATTCTCTAACTACATTTAAAATATGCTTACATATTATTTGTCTGAAAGTAACAATCTTTCTGAACCTCTTTCCCACTCTGTAAACTAAAAGGATTAAATTACATATTCTGAGGTCCCCTCTGTGCTGTTTGATTTTACAAAAATTGTGTTGTGTGACACTTAAAGAAACGAATCTGTTGTGTAAAGTTAGGCTTTGTTATAAATCAAACTAATCCTTGAATGTGAATATGGAGTGGAAACATGCTATACAAAATGGGGATTCCTAAAATTAAAGATTAAGATGATTATCATTCATGGTTCACATGAATGATCCTTTCTTGTATGCAATCCATAGAGCACCAAAAAGAGCACAGAATTATGTAAAGAAACCTCATAATTCTGGTCTAGAATTTTTTTAAAAAGGAAACTTACTGTGTTACTGTTAGGAGATCTACATCTATCCCTTCATTACAACAGTACTTCAGTTTTTCTTTGTACTGTATAATAAAGTTAGTACTCTAGTTTTTGTCTAGCTAGCTAGCAAAGATGTGATTGAGATTGTGTGTGTGTGTGTGTGTGTGTGTGTGTGTGTAGTAAACAGATGCAGCTTTAGAAGAAGAAAAGCAAAAACAGATACATATTTTACCCAATTTTTTGCCTTGGTAGTGGGATTTTTTTCCTCCCAAGGAATTCCTCACAGTAATGAAATCATAGAATCAGACCAAAACAACAAATTATACATAAAGAAAAAATTAAAAGTTAGACATGTGGAAGGTTTTAAGGAAATTTATATTTGCACTCAACTAAATAGCTTAAAATTTTTTTTAGACAATGAGAACTCTTCTTGAAAAGAGTTCTAGAGGGCAGATAAGGTGGCTTACTGGATTGAGAGCCAGACCTACAGATGGAATATCCTGGGTTCACATATGACCTCTTGGCCCCAAACACTTCCTAGTTCTATGACCCTGGGGTAAGCCAGTTAACTCCCATTTCTTAGCCCTCTCTTCTGCCTTAGAACTAATATATGGTATTGATTCTTAAGTGGAAGGTAAGGGTTTAAAATTTTTATATAAAAGAAAAGAGTACTAACTCAAGTCAGAGGATTTTCTATGGTTTCAAAGCCTTTTTCTGCCCATGTAACCTTAGACCAAGTTGATAAACATTCCTGACTCTCAGTTTCTTCATCCATAAGATAAATGTATTAATCTACATGACCTCTAAAGCCCTGATATCACCTCTGAATACATGATCTTATGGTTTTCCTATATTAGAAGTATTTTAAAGAACCACATGTTATACTGACATGTTCCCAGTCACTTAAGTACATCTTCAGCTTTCATACTTACAATACTTATTCTGTAATGTAAATTACTATTAGTATTTAAAATAGAATATCACAGCTTTATCATATACTGAATTTTTTGTTTAATATGTAACTTATTGAAGAAACTTTAGTCCAATTCTCTCATGTTTTAATAAGAAAACTGATCATATTGTTATTTACTTGTGTTCAGGCAGACAAGAAAAAAAACGTTATTTTGTGGGGGGGAAATAATAAAATGTATTTTAACATATTGATTATTAAAATCCAGCTAACCCTTAAGAAGCAATAGCACAACTTCATTGTTATTTCAAAGGAATTTACTTTCTGAAACAAGAGTTTTTGTATCTTTTTTTTACCTCATTGAGGCACATATACTTTTGAGAACAAAAGTTGTGTCACATATAAACATTATAATTTAAAAAACATTCACCATAGAGAACTGCCGTATCTGAATTCGAATTGCTATAAAAGGCAAAGTATATATCTGGCAAAGCTGGAATTTGAATCTGGAATTGATGACTCTAAATCTTCCATTCTATCTCTACTACAGAATTTATAACTAGACCTGGGGGTGGGGCCTGGGGGGTGACTATTCAATAACAGTTATTAAATTTCTACTTTGTGTATAGAAAATTATAATAGAATTACAAGAAGACTTCTGTTGATAAAGAAGTTACAGTATAGTTGAGGAAATAAAATACATGAGAAATGATTGCTCAAGCTGTGCAAAATAAAGTTTCATGAAATCTTGGAGTTGGAAGAAATTCCAGCTCATAATCAAATAGGAATCCCCTCTATCGCACTCCCAACCAATGAATGAACCTACAGTCTGTGTTTGAAGACCAAAAGTAAATGCCTACCACTTGAGTCATTTTATTACATTTTTGGACAACTCTTATTTGAATCTATAAAAGCAAAATCTGGGCATCTGTTACTTCTATCCATTATGCCTAGTTATATTTGCTGAAACTAAGCAGAAAACAGGTCTTCCATATGATAGTACTAAAAGCTTTCAAGTCCTTAGAAAGTTGTCATGATCTTTCTATGTCTTTCTTATCTCAGTTGATCAACTGCAAGTCAATATTACACAAACCAAATATTTAAGTGTTAAATGGATTCCTCTGTCAAGATTATTTGCCCAGTTTTGAATTAGATTTTGAAGGAAATAAGAAACATTAATGAAGAGAAATATGAAAGTCTAGATAAAAGGTAGCAATTGAGCAGACCCATTGGAACACAAATGGAATTTATAACTATATGAATAGATGAATTTAGCTAGAACAGAAGCAGGAGTCATAGTAAGTAATGTCATTTCTGATATAGGACCAAGTATTGGAGAACCTTTAATAACTGTGAAGAAGGGATTAACTCTCCCCTCTCCTACTTTTAAATTTAATCATCAGAAGCATATAGACCCTACTTAATGCCTAAGTGTGGGAGGTCCACAACCCATGTGCTAAAGTGGGTGACAACTCAGAAACAACTAACCGCCCCCTGGGCAGTCCTAAGCAAAATTATAGATGGCAATTGGTCCCCATAAAGTGGAGGAAGGGACATGGAAAAAGCACTATAAAAACCCTGAACTTTCTGTCCAAATGTACTTCCTTCTTCAAATTTGGCCTTGGAGGAGCTCCAGCTTGGGACTTCAGACAGTTTCTGGTAAGACTGCTCTTGGATTTTCCCCTTCAGACTACCATGTGGGTGAGTGAAAAGGCTGGCTCCTTTCCTGGCTTCTGGAGAGATTAATTGCAGGAGGAGCCCATGTGGTCATTCACTGGGCAGGAGTAATTATCTATTGTGATAGGTACCTTCTCTACCCTCTTTCTCATTTCTCTACTTTAGTCTTTCCCTCTATTTTGTAAATAAAGCTGCTAAAAGTCATTTGACTTGAGATATATTAATTTCAGCAGCCACATTCTCTTATATTTAGTCCAAACATAAATTTTAACCCTTACATAACTTAGAATTTCTCAGGTGGGTTTTGATGCTTTCTACATTAAAACCAAGGTATATAAAATGGAATTTTTATATAAATGCATACCTACCTTATATAGGGTACTCTTAAAGGAGTTTAATTTTTGAACTGCAATGACCTAATTTTAAATGGTTTCAGTTTATAAAGAAAAGAAATTATATTCTAAAATAACTTGTGATTTTTTTCTTTTGTTACATATTCTATAATTTGTTATGGATATGGTCCACTGTAATAACAAAATAAAGTTTATAGCTCAGAGGGACTTAAAATTGGTATCTGTTGATTTAAGGTGGTAGTCTTGGGCTTCCACAGTAATATTAATTTGGTTTTCTTGGAAATTATGAAATGGTTATGAAAAAAGTAATAAACCCTTCCCCCACCCCTGAAAAGGTATTTATATTGTATCCCTTTGGTCTAAAGAGATTACATAGATTTGTCTCTCTAGTAAGTCAAATACTATATATAATATATGGTTCAGAGGTTGTATGCATAATAAGATTTCTACTGAAAAATTCAAAGATTAGTCTAATCAAAGTTTCACATTTATAATATCTAGACTGTCATCAGCAGATGGCAGTTCTACTCTGCCATATGTTTATTAATAGATTTTAAAGTTCTGAAATAGTTGGAGGCCCCTAGTCTTGAACTAATAAGTATAAGATCTTTGCTGTTGGTTCTTGTTCCAAATTTCTAACCATACAGATAAGCAGATAACCAGCAGGCTCATTCATATACTCTACAAAAAACTGAGACAAACAAAGTTAAAAGCTCTGGTTCCTAACTGCCAAATATGTATATGTGTATATATATATATATATATATATGTATATATATATATATATATGTGTGTATATATATATATATATATATATATGTACATATTTTTTTTTTTAGTAATTAAGAAGTACTTAACAAAGACATGTTTCTGGCCATAGTCTTTAAAATTTCTATTTAAATAATTAGATGTAAAAGTAGTCTTCAATTACATTTTAACCTACCTAGATAAATTTATGGGCCAATTTTCTAGTTTAAAAACTATTGGAGTATTTTTTAAAATTATTATCTAACTTAGAATGTTTTTTATCCTAGAGAGAGTAAATTTATTTCAGATTTGCATAGTGTGACTTTCGTGCTAATATCTACACAGAACTGTGTACTTTCTGGCCATCTGTAATACTATGTTATAGGGTTGTTGGAGTTTTTATTTTTTTTTTGGCATGTATAATTAAAAGAATATATGAAATTTGCTTATTTTAAAGTAGAGGGAATACTTTTCAGAGAGAGATAACTCCTTCACATTTCTGTTTTCAGATTTTTGTAGAAGAGATGTGATGACTACTCAAAATAATCACTTGAGACCTAGAAGGGAGGCACTATAGTTCTTTAACCTTTTATTGAATTTTTTTAAGTTTTGTATTGTTTTAAAAATAGAGTTTCAACACATGTGATAACCAGTGGAATCATGCATCGGCTATGGGAGAGGGAAAGGTTGGGGGGGAGGGGGGAGGGGAGGAAAAGAAAAATTGGAATCTTTGTTTCCAATGAATAATGTCACAGATCTAGGAAGTGTCTGAGGCCAGATTTGAACCTTGGATCTCCCTTGTCTAGGCCTGGCTCTTAGGCCTGATTCTCCATCCACCAATTCACCTAACTGTCCCCTGAGATAATTGTTAAAAGAAACATATGTCAAATGTCCATTCCTTTATTTATATGAGCATGAAATTAAAACTCCTTTTTGGCACAAACTTATCCCTGTGATGAAAAATAAATAATTTACTCCTTAACTAGATTTTGTTGTCTCCCTCAATTGTCAGTAAAGTCTGAGTTTACCATTTTAAGACATTCTGTTCTATCACACTGCCACAAGTAAAGAGGAGCCAGTATTGACTGAGTTATTTACCTGAGTAGTGCAGATTGCTCACTGTCTTTTTTTTTTTTAAACCCTTACCTTCTGTCTTGGAGTCAATACTATGTATTGACTCCAAGGCAGAAGAGTGGTAAGGGCTAGGCAATGGGGGTCAAGTGACTTGCCCAGGGTCACACAGCTGGGAAGTGTCTGAGGCCAGATTTGAACCCAGGACCTCCTATCTCTAGGCCTGGCTCTCAATCCACTGAGCTACCCAGCTGCCCCCACTCACTGTCTTTTTTAAGTTTTTTGGGGATGCTAAAAATGCTCATTCCTATTGTAATATCTCCTCCATCTACTATTTCAAATATTTTCCTAAAAGCTTAATTTCTTCTACCACTAATCCAACATCCTTTACTCCATTACATGTGCCATACATCTGTTCTCATATTCAGATTATTTCTAGTCCCAACTCAACACTTAATAATTTTGTAACCATGGAAACATCACTCAACCTCTGTGAGCCTCAGTTTTATCATTTATAAAAGGGAGAATCACAGTACTTGCATTTTGTATAATTGAAAATCTGTTACCCTAGAAAAAGAGCTACATTTCCCAGGAGCCCACTGGCTTCCTGTTATTACGTATTTCCTACAGATAGGGAATATTAGGCGGGGACGTGGAAGGTCCCATCGCTTTACTTTTGCTCTCAAACTTGGTGGTGTAACAACGTGGGTGTTTGAAATGACTGATCAACCATGGGCATGTGGTCTTTATTTTGTATCTTCTTTATTCCTTGATTTCTAATGATCATTTAATAAACCTCATAAAATATAATCTTTTTATTATTGAGATTCTAACTTTTACAATTTCTACTTCACAGGATAGTTGTGATGAAAGTATACCAGTGTTTCTCATTTTTTTTTTCAGTTGATGACAAAACAATTTGCACTAGAGATGATGCATTTTTTTCTTCAGATGCTTTTCCACTGCCCCAACAAAATCCCACTTTAGAGCCATCTACTAAGGCTGACACGCATCCAGCCATACTTAGATATATATAGATGCTATAATCCTAAATCTATTGTTCAAGGTAGAAATTGACAAAGCAAAGAAACTCAATTTGACAAGGAATGCAGATTCAGTACAACCATAAGTGATCATTTTCATAATAGTTTTTAAAGGCTTCAAAATTGCATTTTGAGGATAATAGATAGTTTTAAAACTTTATTTAAACCATAATGCATTTGCATATGTAAATAGATATAATATTAAAATCCATTACTAGCTAGCTATCTGTTATTTTAATGTGTATTTTCAATTAATGATCTTTAAGAAACCCCTCAAATTTAAGAATTTTCACTATCATAGGAAAAGTCTGAATTGGTTTCCATGCATTTTACACTTTAACCAAAAATAATATCCATAGGAAAGAAATTTTAAAACAGAATAGTAAGTAGAACAAAGACTATTCCTTAGAAAAAACTGGTCATTTTTCCTGCTTCAATAGTGAAAGTCAAGTATATTCCCATATTGCTTTGAAATTGTAAAGAACCACAAATGTTCATTTCCTTATAGACTTGAACACACAAACACTCTTTAGGGAGATTGTAGACTTTTAGTTAAGCAAAGATAAAATGTTTTCTTTCTTTAGTCAACCTTCTGCAATTTTAAGTATAAAAAGATAAAGTAATTGGAATATTTCTGATCTTTTAAATTAGAATTCCTTTGTAAAAATGGTTTTTTAATTAGAATTTTTCATTTGATCTTTCTGAAGATAAACTTAATCCCATTAAAAGCTTAAATTTTATCTTTTATCATAGGATTTCAGTATAGTAGAGAAATCTTACCTGAATTTAGCAGAAAAGTAAAGGGAATTATTTATCTAACAGATGAGTAGTAAAACAAAATGTCAGGCTTTTATAGTACAAATTGCATTTTATCCTCTAACCACCAAAATGTGATTCCTTAAGTACTTTCATCACTTTGGAGGATCCAAACTAGTACTTTGGAAATACCATATTTGGAGGCAAACATGGAACCTAGACAACTAGATTGCTAATTTTTACGTGTAGTTTTTTTTTTCCTACTTAAGATAAAAAAAGGAGAGTAGACTTCATGCATACCTCTTTCCCTTGCTAACCTGGAGAAACTTCAACCAAATTGCTAAACAATTTTTAAGAAAGAAGCATTTATCTTGTTTTCAAGAAACGTTTTCATATTACAAAATCTATGCAGCACCCCTGACAAATGGCCATGTACAGTCATTCTCTCTGCATCATCTATCCATTGCTTCTAGTTCCAGCTTCTGGGGCCAAGCAGACCAAGTCCCTCTTTTTTGAATATCAGGCCTTCAGATACTTGAAAACTACTGCCATGTTCTTGTCTTCTCCATATTTTGTTATACCCTGGGCTTTTTTCATCTTAGTAGATATACTGTTTTGTTTAGTGTCCTCAAAATTTTATACCCAGAACTTAATGCTGAGGTCTATCAGCTTCCCTATTCCAGATAATCTGCCTTTTAAAATAAAGCTACATGTGTCATTTACTAGTTGCAGGGCCGACAATGTCATATTCACTGAATTGCAGACTTAGGAAAAACCCAAATTTTCTTTTTCAAAAACAATTTATTGATGCTTTTTGTTTTTTTTATTATAGTTATGTCTAGATATATAGTTCCCTTTTCCCCAAATTAAATATTCCCCTATAACAAAGAAAAATGGTTCAGCAAAAAAAAAACACAATTGATATATGAGACAACACATACAACATTCTGTTCTCATAATCCCCAATTGTTTTACTAAAAACTCCAGATCTGGGCCAGAACTGTTTTTCCTATTTCTTTGTAATTCAGCATTTATCATAGTGCCTGGTAGATAACAAGTGCTTAATACAGCTAATAAATGGCTGGGTAAATAGAATTCCTGGCCTAGAATCAGGAAAACCGGAATTCAACTCCTTCCTCCAACATTTCCTAGCTGTGAAAACTCTTAACCTATCTGTCTCATTTTTCTCATTTACTAAATGGGATTAATAATAGCTCCTAACATATAGGAATTGTTGTTGGGATAAAAAGAGTTATTTATAAATTGCTTTGCAAACCTTAAGGTGAAGTATACATATATATTAGTATTAGTGTTATTAATACATGTTTATGTTTTGATTGATCTACCTACATATGCTTACTAACCAAGAAAATTGTTCTAGGCCATTTACTTATATGTAGGTGAAATAGTCAAAAGAATGGGAGATTGGATTTGAAGCCTGGCTCTGTCATTTACGAGTTGTGGGACCAACTGCAAGGCGCTTAACTTCTCTACATCTATAAAAGAGGACTGTGAACCTCAGAAACATTACGAATACTTTGTAAGCCTTATATAAATATAATTTGTTGATATCTCAAGCTCTGTGTGGGTAGGTACTTTGTATCTCCTTCCATCTACTATAGTTAATGTACAAAATTGTTACTTAACTTGCATAATTTCAGTATGAGAAATCAACTACATCCTGAAGTACTCTATTATAATAGTGAAATCAATATTTTAGTAATGAATTGACAGTCAATTATAACTATATAACCTAAATAGTTTATTAATAGAACAAGCAACTCAAGAACAAGTTAGAATCTGACAATCCTATTGAAATAAGCAGAAATAGTATGGAGTACTTTTGTGTGAAAGTTTTGTGTTCCAAGTTACTAGGAAGTAATAAGTACATGCAAAAGAATTAGAGGTACAATATAAACACAAGAATTTCAATTCAACAAACATTTATTTAGTATATATTCTTGTCAGTTATTTTATTAGGCAAAGGAGTATACAAAAACAAAATGAAAAACTGCCCCTATCCTTAAGTCACTTATATTCTACTGTGTAAAACAGCTTGACCAGGAACTAGTGTTCAAGTGAACATCTGAATAATAAACTTGTATTTGTCATCACTGATGAGTCATCTGCAAAATGGTATGGAGGGGCAGCTAGTAAGCACAGGGTATAGAGCACTAGGTCTGGAATCAAGCTTCAAGATAGCTGTATGACCCTGGGCAAGTCACTTAACCCCAGCTTACTTTTGGCTTAGAACTATTGAGATAAGAAGGTATGGTTTTAAAAAAAAAAGTTTGTTCCCCAGACTTTTTATTGTAGATATATATTCTTTTCTGAATACAAATACTTATTGAGGGATAAAATAGCAAGCTGGTACTTTTTCTTTGATATGAAGTTTTCCTGTTCTGATCAACACTTTGTTGGCACTATAGCACTTACTTCCTTTTTCAAGTGGTCTATGATTTCACCACCCACAAAAAAACATAGCAGTGCAACCTGACCTGATTGCTTTAATTTATTTTCTTATGTGCATGTGACTAAAATTTTCAGAAATTAATAGTATCTGTCCTTTGGATTTGTGTGTGTATACACATATCAAACAATAGGATTTAAATGAACAAAGCAAATAAACTATTCTTTAAGGGGCCTATTAACATAATTGCTTACACTAATAATTTACTATCACAAAATAAGTGAAAGATCAAAATGACTAAAAATCTCATTATGTTAATCATGATTAAATATATTTCCCTTGATTGACAAAATATTTTAAGACCCATTAATCAATGCATTTTTGATGGACTCTTACTAGAACTAGCAGCTCCTAAACTCATGGGAGGGGAAGGTAATCACTCCTAATTTTATTAGAGTGCCTCCTTCAAAAGTACACAGATACACACACACTCCCTCTCTCTCTCCTTCTAATAATCCCCAGAATTACCCCTCCATACCCTAATGGTCTTGATGAATTGTTTGAGGATAAAAAAAGACAAACAGTGTTACAGGAAGAGAAGGAAAAAAAAAACAGAAAGAAAACTATAGACTTCCCTAATTAATATTTATGCAAAATTTTAAAATAAAATACTACCAAGGAGGTTACAGCAATGTATCACAAGGATCATACACTATGATTAAGTAGGTTTTATACCTGGAATATGAGGATGGTTCTATTAGGCTTAATTAATTCATTAACACCACCACCACCCCCCCACTTAACATTCCTATATTAACATTCCTGACTGTTCCTGTTTGCAATATTCTTGGCAATAGATTACAATTAACAGTTCAGTATTAGAAAAACCATCAACATAATTGACCATATCAATAAAAAAGGGGAAAAAATCAATCTTTTGATAATAAATTCTATGAAAATATTTGGATTTTTCTTCAGATGAACATATACTCAAAGCCCTTTCAACTTAGTAGACTATAAGAACGTGTATATCTTTGGCATACTCTTTAAGAACCCAGATTCACTGCTACACCATGATGAAATGTTGCAATAGGATAGACATGATTTGGGGAGTTAGAGTTACGAAAGATTATTTTAGTGTTTAAGTTTAGTGTAGACTCAAAGTTGAAAAAAGTTTATTTTATATGTATAATATTAAATGTATGCCAAATATATTTAATATGCTTTATTCCTTTTAATACCCTTTTCTCTAATTACTGAAAGATTTAAAATTTTCTGTTTAATGTCAAAATCTTTGTTCTTCAGCAATAATTTTGTGGAATGGATAAAAAATAGTTACTTTGTATCTATCGTGTAGCCACCATTTGCAGAAGAAGCATAGCAAAAAAGGTTCTCTCTTATCCCTTCCCTTGAGGAATATGTCGTCTTCTTAAGGAAACCAGATGTGCTACATAAACTAAGTAAGGAATAAAAATAAGTGTGGGATAATATGGTCTAGAACATATGGACTTGTAGAAATAAGGTGACTAATATAACAGTGAAGATAGGGGAAAGCCTTTTGTGAAAAGTAAGGCTCTCACAGGGCAGTGTGGTGGATAGAGAACCAGGCTTGCAAATGAGAGGTCTTGGGTTCAAATCTGACCTCAAACACTTCCTGGCTTTGTGAATCTGGGCAAGTCACTTAACCCCTATTGCCTAGTACTTCTCTTCTGCCTTGAAACTGATACATGGTATTGATTCTAAAAATGTTAGGTAAGGGTTGAAAAAAAAAGTAAGGCTTTCTCTTGTCAAATCCTGAGAGGCATGATCCAACAGAAAAGAGCATTTCATGGGGGTAGATCGATATGAAAAGATTGGAGTAAAAGACTCAAAATGCAGAAAGAAAGCAATGTAGTCAGGAAACAGAGATTAGGTAGAAGAATGTTGTTGGGGGAGGAGTAGAGGGTTGGTTAGCCAATGAGGACTTTGGATACTCGGTTGAAGAATTTAGATTTGCTGCAATAGACAGGAGCCACTGTATGGGAATGATGTCATTGAGCAATTTATGAAAGCAAATTATGAAAGAATTTATGAAAGCAAAATATGAAAGATCCTACAGTTATATGCTAAATGAACTGAACAGAGAGAAATGGTGAAAGGAAGACTAGCAAAGGGCCTTTATTTCTTACTTAACATTTTATTTTAGTCCTAGTTAGAAATATAATTGTTATTTTGGATTTTAACCACATGACATTTAAATTCTCTGTTACTGATCAAAATGTGAGCTATGTTAGCCAATATAGATATCTTAGATAAAATGGTACAGTGGGTTAAACAAATTATAAAATGTCCTTTATACAAATGTTTCATTTTTTTAATGTTTAAAGACAAAATCCCATCCCATCTATCAAAACTCAGGTTGTTCTTTTTCTTATCACATTCAAAGCTGTTCTGTTACTTTAAGATCCTCAAATTAGAATTTTCTCCATATGATAAACTGCCCTCTACACAATCTGGTATATAGAACAGAAATCTTAATACCTGTAAACTTTCTATGGACTTTACTGTGAGTATAAGCATCTCACAAATCTTTTCATGCTTGGGATGACCTTTTTGCTTATTTACTTTAATAGCTCCATGATTTTATCTATATTGGCCACTATATTGCTGTAACTCCTGATAACTTCCCTTTCTTCCGTTTCATAGACACTGTCCCTCTAACAAGTGCAGTAAAGCAAAACAAATCAGTAGTTCGTATCTAATGCTATAGGTTTCATACTTCACCTATAATCCACTGCTTTTTCTACTGAGATGAAGGAGGCTTCATCACTCCATCCATCAGTGCACTGATGCTTGTCAGCATTGTTTTCCTCCACATTATTATGGTTGCTTTTAAATTGTTATGGTTCTGATTACTTTGCATGTTTCTCATCATAAGCCACTATTTGTTTAATCATACCCCAATTGATTGGCACTCACTTTGCTTCCAATTCCAAGGTGCTATTATGCATATTTTTTTATGTAACATTCTTCTTAATTTTTAGTCTCCTTGTAATTTATGCTTAGTAGTGGTATCACTGGGTCAAAAGATATAAAAACTTGAGTGAATTTTCTAGTATATTTCCTAATTGCTTTTCCAGAAGAGTTGGACTAGTTTATAAATCTACCAACTGTACTTTAGTGTACCTGTCTTCCCACAGCCCCTCAAACATTTGCCATTTTCATATCTGATAGTTGTCTTAATTTATCTTCTTATTCTTAGTAACTTTAATATTATTAAGAGTTTTCATTTCTTTTTCAAAACTGGTTTCATGTCCTTAGACTGTTTTGCTATTAGGGAGTAGCTCTTATTTTATTTTAAAAGCTATTAAAATAATACATCATCAAAATCAAATACCTTTTTCATAAACTTAGTTGTATACAATATAGAGTAAAATTAGAACTATAAATACTTAGATACAAGTTCAGTTCCTTTCTAATTTTAAACTATTTTCAAATACTGCTTAATCAAGGTTATTTTTGCACTTAGGAAAAATTTTGATACCCTTAGTGTTTCTTGTTCATCTATCACATCCATCACAGTTTGGTGAGAAAAAAAGATCTAATTGACTTCTGACCCTTCTCTTTTTATCTGAAAGCCACCTATTCTATTACTGCCTGGCCTAAGTCTCTTTCTGTAGTGGCTGAATGACTTGACAACACTAAGCCCTCCACTATGCCCTCTAATAATTAAACAGAATTGAGGAAAATATATTCAAATTAATTTGCTGTAATTCTCCTTTAGTCAGAGAGAATTTGCCTTCTGTGCCACTTTTGTTTCTCCCTCTTTCTTAAACAATTTTTCAGTTAATACAGATAGCTAATTTCTCTTCTAGTTTCTATGCCCAGTTTTCTGCCACACAAATGACTTGTTTATAATTACAAATGGCTTTTATCCATGTACATCTGGATACATTTGTATACTTCAATGTGTAACCTTATATATGTATTATATGGATTTTAAAAAATCATTGGTTAACTTTAATTACTCTTTTCTCTTTCCACTATTATATGCTTGACAGTTAAGCATCACATTTTCTGAAGCACATAGGCCTATAAATGTGTGGAATCTATTTCATCAGTAAAAAGCTGGTGATCTAGAAATCATTTATACAAATAACCTTCTATTCTTTTACCGGAATAAAGACAACTTGATTGTGACATTCCAACCACATTTTTCCAAGGTAGCAATTGGATTGGTAGCTTTTAAAAATTAAAATAGGTACAGAAACATTCTGAAAATTAGTCTTGTTTTAGAAACAACTTACTTGATACTATCTAAGTAAACCAAAGAGACTTCTCAATTTGGGAATAAATGTGATTCTCCTAAGTCATGAAGATCTTTTTTCCCTATGCTCTTGCTATTAATGTCAGATCACATTGCAATTAGAGGCTTTTTCATAGAAGCACTTTTGCTTTTGGGTGTGTATACCCAGATAGTCCAACCCATATCCAAAGAACAATCTCCACTGATACACAGGAAAACTATTCATCATTTGGTTGGGGATCTCCAATAATAAAGAACCCATTACCTCCTTCGGCAGTCCCTTCCTACATCTGAATAGCTTTGTTAAGATTTTTTTCCTTATGTCAGGCACAAATTTGCCTCTGTTACTTTGACCCATTGCCCCTAGTTAGCTTTGTCTTTTGTCACCAACCAGAACAAAATATAACTCTTCTTCTGCAATGAGGTGGTTTAGTAGATAGAACTCTGAACCTAGAATCACAAAAAAACATTAAGTTCAAATCCAACCTCAGATATTTACAAGTTGTATGATACTGAGAAAGCTACTTAACCTCTTTTTGCTTCAGTTTCTTCAACTGTAAAAAATGAGAAATATAGTAATACATACTTCCAAGGGATGTTATGAAGATCGATTGAGATATGGGTATCCCTTGTGGTTTTGTTAGATCGTGGGTCAGCATAAGAAATTAAATGGGAATTTGGGAGGAGTTTTGCAGAAGCTGCAGATGATATATGAAGGCCAGCAGACAACTCAAAAAATCTAGAAATGTGATGATTAAGATTCTCTGAAGACTGTATCTTAATTTGTAATTATGTATTAAATAATAAAAGTGATCCAGAGAAAGAAAAGGCTTCCAGCCACATGGAGCCAGCTGTTCCCTTAGGAAGCCTTCCTGAAAAGCACACCTACTCCTCCTGGATTCCCAGGGGGGTGGGGGGGGAACCCTACTCTTTCTTGGTGCTCCAATTTATGCTGTTCTTGATCTCTCTCCAATTAGAGGATTACAATCACTGCAGGCAGTTAGGTGGATCTTTTGAACCCTTGAATCAAGAGGTTCTTAAACTGACTGAAGAGAGTACATGCCCACTTTTCTCTATCTCACTATCTTAGGAGCTTTGTTTACAAATAAACATTCTTTTTCAAAAAGATCTTGGGGGAAGAAGCAAGTTATAGCTTCAGTCTTAAGATTAAACTCTTTTTTTAAATCCAAAGTGCCAAAGGGTATAGTTAAATTTCCACAAGCCTATGACCAAATACTTAACCCAAATTATATAAGGTATTATAAACCCTCATAAAAGGAAGAAAGAAAAAATTCAGACTTCTTTGTTATGAAAATAGGGCCAAAATTTTTTACACAGATTTTCCAGATCATGTGGGCACTATATCCTTAATGTGGAAGGGATACTTGTAGTTGTTGTACAACAAACATATTCCATACACTCCTGCTATTGCTTAAATAGTGTTAGTCATAAGTAGCAGATTTTGCACTTTAGGAACCATTAGAAAGTATCTAGGACAAGAAGCATGAAACTGATTCTTGAATCACTTTAAGACAGTCCTTTGGGAAGCTGAAGTGAAAAAGACCCTCCTGCATTATGAGACTAGAAAAAGAAAAAGAAAAAGAAAAAAAAAACCCTTGGTTGTGACAGAGGGAACATGGTAAGTAGTACCTTCTTACTTTAATTATTCTTGCTAATGTAAGTGTTAGACTCAGGTATTTATATTCTTTTTAAAGAATAAGTCATCTCAGTGCCACATACCTCCAGTTATTCTCTTCCCTCTGTTGATGGATTTTTTTCAGTCTTGAAGCCCAACTCAAATGTAATCTCTGTAAAACCCTTCCAGATTTCTTTGGCTTTTTCCCTTCTCCAATCTGCAAGTGATCTCATAATACTTCTCATTCTTCTTGTGTAATTTTCATTCTTAATTTTACTATATTCACCTTTGTATTAGTCTTCTTCCTACTTAATTATAATCTCCAAGTGCAAAGACTTATGTCTTAAATTATTTTTTAGCTGAATTGGGATACTTAATAAGTATGAGAAGTACTAAATATGGATAGATGCTTTATCTTATACTTTTTATTAGGGTGCTTAATAGCTTCCATTTCACTAGGCCAACTTTCCTGACATCTCAAATGAGTTCTTATTTAAATACATCTACAGCTTCTTCCTGTAAACTGATTCATTCAGAATAGGGATTTTTAACATTATTGGGTTGTAGACTTTTTTACACCTTTGACTTCTAATGAAGCTTATAGAATGTCCTAAAGTTATGTTTTAAATTCATAAAATAAAATAAAGATTACAAAGAAAAGCAATTTAGTTGAAATTTAGTTAGCAGTATATATTTTTTAATTCAAAGATCCCAGTTTAAGAACCTGATTCCTAAAAGGAAAAATAAATAGAAACACTTGAAAGTTTTATATTAGTCTTCAGATTAAAACTCCAAAATGTATATAAGACATGTAATTGCTCTGTGACCTTGGGCAAGTCATTTAACTTCTCTTTGTTTCAGTTAACACATCTGTAAAATGCTGATATTGATAGCCCCTTCCTCCCAGGGTTGTTTTGAGGATGAGATAAATTTATAAACCACTTAGCCCAGTACTGAAACATTAATAGACTTTTATAAAAGCAAATTATTATTACCTAGACAATAAAGCACAAATTTTTTAATCTGGTATGTAGCATACCATTATATAGCTCCAACATATTTCTCCAACTTTTTCTCCTTATTCTCCCATATTAAATCCTCAACAGCCAAATTTGTCTATCTACTTATTCTTTTCTTTTTTTTTTTTTTTAAATATATTTTATTTGATCATTTCCAAGCATTATTCGTTAAAGACATAGATCATTTTCTTTTCCTCCCCCACCCCCACCCCCCATAGCCGACGCGTAAGTCCACTGGGCATTAGATGTTTTCTTGATTTGAACCCATTGCTTTGTTGATAGTATTTGCATTAGAGTGTTCATTTAGAGTCTATCCTCTGTCATGTCCCCTCAACCTCTGTATTCAGGCAGTTGCTTTTTCTCGGTGTTTCCACTCCCATAGTTTATCCTTTGCTTATGAATGGTGTTTTTTTTCTCCTGGATCCCTGAAAGTTGTTCAGGGACATTACACCGCCACTAATGGAGAAGTCCATTACGTTCGATTATACCACAGTGTATTAGTCTCTGTGTACAATGTTCTCCTGGTTCTGCTCCTCTCGCTCTGCATCACTTCCTGGAGGTTGTTCCAGTCTCCATGGAACTTCTCCACTTCATTATTCCTTTGAGCACAATAGTATTCCATCACCAACATATACCACAGTTTGTTCAGCCATTCCCCAATTGATGGGCATCCCCTCGTTTTCCAGTTTTGGGCCACCACAAAGAGCGCAGCTATGAATATTTTTGTACAAGTCTTTGTGTCCATTATCTCTTTGGGGTACAGACCCAGCAGTGCTGTGGCTGGGTCAAAGGGTAGATATTCTTTTGTCGCCCTTTGGGCATAGTTCCAAATTGCCCTCCAGAATGGTTGGATCAGTTCACAACTCCACCAGCAATGAATTAATGTCCCTACTTTGCCACATCCCCTCCAGCATTCATTACTTTCCTTTGCTGTTATGTTAGCCAATCTGCTAGGTGTGAGGTGATACCTCAGAGTTGTTTTGATTTGCATCTCTCTGATTATAAGAGATGTAGAACACTTCTTCATGTGCTTGTTAATAGTTTTGATTTCTTTATCTGAGAACTGCCTATCCATTTCCCTTGCCCATTTATCAATTGGAGAATGGCTTGATTTTTTGTACAATTGATTTAGCTCATTATAAATATGAGTAATTAAACCTTTGTCAGAGGTTTCTATGAAGATTTTTTCCCAATTTGTTGTTTCCCTTCTGATTTTAGTTATATTGGTTTTGTTTGTACAAAAGCTTTTTAGTTTGATGTAGTCAAAATTATTTATTTTACATTTTGTGATTCTTTCTATATCTTGCTTGGTTTTAAAGCCTTTCCCCTCCCAAAGGTCTGACATGTATACTATTCTGTGTTTACCCAATTTACTTATGGTTTCCTTCTTTATGTTTAAGTCACTCACCCATTTTGAATTTATCTTGGTGTAGGGTGTGAGGTGTTGATCTATTCCTAGTCTCTCCCACACTGTCTTCCAATTTTCCCAGCAGTTTTTATCGAATAGTGGATTTTTGTCCCAAAAGCTGGGATCTTTGGGTTTATCGTATACTGTCTTGCTGAGGTCGTTTTCCCCCAGTCTATTCCACTGATCTTCCTTTCTGTTTCTTAGCCAGTACCAAATTGTTTTGATGACTGCTGCTTTGTAATATAGTTTGAGGTCTGGGACTGCAAGGCCCCCATCATATGTGTTTTTTTTCATTATTTCCCTGGATATCCTTGATCTTTTGTTCTTCCAAATGAACTTTGTTATGGTTTTTTCTAAATCAGTGAAGAAGTATTTTGGTAGTTCAATGGGTATGGCACTAAATAGATAAATAAGTTTGGGTAGGATGGTCATTTTTATTATATTGGCTCGTCCTATCCATGAGCAGTTAATGTTTTTCCAATTGTTCAAGTCTAGTTTTAGTTGTGTGGCGAGTGTTTTGTAGTTGTGTTCATATAGTTCCTGTGTTTGTCTTGGGAGATAGATTCCTAGGTATTTTATTTTGTCTAAGGTGATTTTGAATGGGATTTCTCTTTCTAGTTCTTGCTGCTGAGCTGTGTTGGAGATATATAGAAAAGCTGATGATTTATGTGGGTTTATTTTGTATCCTGCAACTTTGCTAAAGTTGTTGATTATTTCAATTAGCTTTTTGGTTGAATCTCTAGGATTCTTTAAGTAGACCATCATGTCATCCGCAAAGAGTGATAACTTGGTCTCCTCCTTGCCTATTCTGATGCCTTCAATTTCTTTATCTTCTCTAATTGCTACTGCTAGTGTTTCTAGTACAATGTCAAATAGTAGAGGTGATAATGGGCATCCTTGTTTCACTCCTGATCTTATTGGGAATGCATCTAGTTTATCCCCATTGCAGATGATATTAGCTGTTGGTTTTAGATATATACTGTTTATTATTTTTAGGAATGACCCTTCTATTCCTATGCTTTCTAGTGTTTTTAATAGGAATGGGTGTTGTATTTTATCAAAGGCTTTTTCTGCATCTATTGAGATAATCATGTGGTTCTTGCTAGTTTGCTTGTTGATGTGGTCAATTATGTGGATGGTTTTCCTAATGTTGAACCAGCCCTGCATCCCTGGTATGAATCCTACTTGATCATGGTGAATGATCCTTCTGATCACTTGCTGGAGTCTTTTTGCTAGTATCCTATTTAAAATTTTTGCATCTATATTCATTAGGGAGATTGGTCTATAGTTTTCTTTCTCTGTTTTTGACCTGCCTGGTTTTGGAATCAGTACCATGTTTGTGTCATAAAAGGAGTTTGGTAGAACTCCCTCTTTGCTTATTATGTCAAATAGTTTGTATAGTATTGGGGTTAACTGTTCTCTGAATGTTTGATAGAATTCACAGGTGAATCCATCAGGCCCTGGGGATTTTTTCTTAGGAAGTTCTTTGATGGCTTGATGGATTTCAATTTCTGATATGGGATTATTTAAGAATTCTATTTCCTCTTCTGTTAGTCTAGGCAGTTTGTATTTTTGTATATATTCATCCATTTCTCCTAAATTGGTGTATTTATTGCCATATAATTGGGCAAAGTAATTTCTAATGATTGCCTTAATTTCCTCCTCATTGGAGGTGCTGTCCCCCTTTTCATCTTTAATGCTGTGAATTTGCTTTTCTTCCTTCCTTTTTTTAATTAGATTGACCAGTACTTTGTCTATTTTGTTTGTTTTTTCAAAGTACCAGCTTCTTGTCTTATTTATTAAATCAATAGTTCTATCACTTTCGATTTTATTAATTTCTCCCTTAATTTTTAGGATTTCTAATTTGGTTTTCTGCTGGGGGTTTTTAATTTGATCGCTTTCGAGTTTTTTCAATTGCATTTCCAATTGATTGATCTCTGCTCTCCCTTGTTTGTTAATATGAGCTTTCAGGGATATGAATTTGCCTCTGATTACCGCTTTGGCTGCATCCCAAAAGGTTTGAAAGGATGTTTCGCCATTGTCATTTTCCTTGATGAAATTATTAATTGTTTCTATGATTTCTTCTCTAACTAAACGATTTTGGAGTATCATATTGTTTAATTTCCAATTGGTTTTAGATTTGGTTTTCCATGTACCATTACTAATCATTATTTTTATTGCCTTGTGATCTGAGAAGGCTGCATTCATTATTTCTGCTTTTTTGCATTTGTGTGCTATGTTTCTGTGACCTAATGTATGGTCAATTTTTGTGAATGTGCCATGTGGTGCTGAGAAGAAGGTGTATTCCTTTTTATCCCTATTTATTTTTCTCCATATGTCTATTAATTCTAATTTTTCTAAGATTTCATTCACTTCTTTTACCTCTTTCTTATTTATTTTTTGATTTGATTTATCTAAATTTGATAATGGTTGGTTTAAGTCTCCCACTAGTATGGTTTTATTGTCTATTTCTTCCTTCAATTCTCCTAGTTTCTCCATTAGAAATTTGGGTGCTATATTATTTGGTGCATACATGTTGATTAATGATATTTCCTCATTGTCTAGAGTCCCTTTTAACAAAATATAATTACCTTCCCTATCCCTTTTGATCAGGTCTATTTTTGCATTGGCTTTATCAGATATCATGATTACCACTCCTGCCTTCTTTCTATCAGTTGAGGCCCAGAAGGTCTTACTCCATCCTTTAATTCTGACCTTGTGGGTGTCAACCCGCCTCATGTGTGTTTCTTGAAGACAACATATGGTAGGGTTTTGGATTCTAATCCATTCAGCTATTCGTCTACGTTTTATGGGTGAGTTCATCCCATTCACGTTCAAAGTTATGATTGTCATTTGTGGACTCCCTGGCATTTTGATTGCCTTCCCTAATTCTAACCTTTTCTTCTTCGGCTCTACCTTTTAGTCCAGTGATTTACTTTGAATCAGTCCCCCTTGTCCCCTCCCTTGATGTTTCCCTTTTTAGTCCCTCCCTTTTTGTTCCCTCCCCCTCCCCCCTCTCTTTCCCTCCCTTTTTGTTCTCCCTCTCCCCCTCCCCCCCTTGGTTTTCCCTTCTCCTTACCCTTGTTGGGTAAGATAGAATTCAAGATCCCAATGGATCTGGATGTTTTTCCCTCTCAGAGTTGATTTCCCTGAGATTGAGGTTTAAGTAACCCCCCCCCCCCCCTCTCTTCCTCTCCTTCTTATAGGAGTTTTCTTCCCCTCCCCTTCCCCTGTGAATCTTTGTGTGAGAACCATTATTCTATTTGGTCTTTCTTTACCCCCTATTTATACATTACATTTTCCCCACATATTAGTATACATAGGTTGATATAAATGTAGTCCTTATAGAAGAGAGTTTGAGTAAAAGAAGATAACATTTTTCCCCTTTCCTTAATATTTACCTTTTCAGGTATTCCTTGCTCTTTGATTTTCGGTATCAAACTTTCCACAGAGCTCTGGTCTTTTCTTTGCAAAAAGTTGGAAGTCTTCTATTTTGTTGAATGCCCATACTTTCCCTTGGAAGTATATAGTCAGTTTTGCTGGGTAGCTGATTCTTGGTTGGAGACCCAGCTCTCTTGCCTTTCTGAAGATCATGTTCCATGCCTTACGATCATTCAGTGTAGAACTTGCAAGGTCTTGTGTGACCCTGATTGGCATTCCTTTATATCTAAATTGTCTTTTTCTGGCTTCCTGTAGGATTTTTTCTTTTGTTTGATAGCTTTGGAATTTGGCAATTACATTCCTGGGAGTTGTCTTTTGGGGGTTTAGTGTAGAAGGTGTTCTGTGAGCTCTGTCAGTGGCTGTATTGCCCCCTTGTTCTAGAATCTCTGGGCAATTTTCTTTGATTATATCTTGTATCACCATGTCCAGTTTGGTGTTTATTTCTGGCTTTTCTGGGAGTCCAATTATTCTTAAATTTTCTCTTCTCCCCCTGTTTTCCAGATCTATCACCTTGTCGGTGAGATATTTTATGTTCTCTTCTAATTTCTTGGTGTTTTGGCTTTGCTTTATTAGTTCTTGCTTTAAAGCCTGGTTTTCTTTTACAGTTTGGTCAAACTGGTTTTGTAGATGCGTGAATTTCTTTTGCATCATTTCCCACTTTTCCTCCCAGAGGGCTTCCATCTTTTTGGTCCTTTCTGATTCAAATTCTTCATGGGTTTGTGGAGAGTTTCTATTTCCTTTGGAAGATTTTGGAGAATTTTCTTGTATATCTTCTTCTATCTGCTCTGTATTTTGTATTTTGGCTCCATAGAATGTGTCCAGAGTCGCCCCTTTCTTCTTATTTTTCTTGGTATTTTGGGGCTTCTGTGCTTCTGTGGAATTTGTCATCTCTGAACGTGGAGGATTGGCTTTTCTTGTCTTTGTCTGGTGATCAGAGGCTTTAGTCCTGGGCAGATGTTGGTTCTATGCGCGTTCCCTGGGTTAAACTGAATATGCCTCACTGGAACTGGAATGGAAGGGTCGGACCACGAGGCCACACTCTCCCCCTGGCTCGATTTCCGGAAGTTGCCTTCAGAATCCCTGGCCGTGAGGCTGTTTCGTAGGCCTGCGGGGGGATGGGCTGCCGCTTCCCCAAGCTCCGAGAGCACAGACTTTCACTGAGACTTGGATAGCAGGATCCAGCCCGTGAGGCTGTCTTGCCTGCCCTGAGGGTTGCTGTTGTTTTGACCAGCTCTCTGTAGCGGAGGCCCCAGGCAGTAACTTTCACCCGGACTGGGACTTGGGTAGAAGACCCTGAGGGTTGTTGTTCCTCAGACCCTGCTCTCTGAGCCCGGCGCGGCTGCCGCTTCCGGGAGCCTTGGACTCTGCGCTCCTACCCCTGAGGTCCGAGGGATCTCGGGTTCTGGCTTTTAAGGGGAGCCGTACCTTTTGAACCGGGTCCAGGTCCAGGAGGAGGGTTCCCAGGGTCTGTGCTGTTGATCGTTTTGAATTTCGGCGCCTTAGGAGCTTCTAGTTTGAGATCGGTCGGGAAGGGTTTTCCGGAGATCTGAACTTCAGCTTTCTCTAAGCCGCCATCTTAACCGGAAGTCTCTACTTATTCTTTTCTTAACAGGTTTTTTGTGCAGTCTTTCAATTCTATCTTCTCCAGGAAGGCTAACCCAACTCATCATTTCTTGAACAAAATGTTTATTATTCTTAACGATTTTATTAAAATTAATAACTTACATTAAAATTAGTGTCTTTTGCTTTCCTCACAGTTGTCCTATGAAGTGTTATTATCCACATTTTTCAAATAGAGACTGAAGCTCAGTAAATTTTGCTGACTGGGCCAAGATCATATAGTGAAGTTTCAAAGCCCAGTGAGATCCCTTGCCACTATGGTAGAGCCACCTCCTTTTATCGCTTTTTATTCATATTATTAGTTAATTTTTCATGTGTTTATATCTGTTCACCCATATTAGACTATAAATTAATCGTCTTAAAGGAAGAGACTATTCCTAATACAGGTAGATCCTGATTTTAATGAAGCAGGATGAAAGTTATATTAACCATTTCTCAGTAGTTTGTATAATCAAAAACCTTCACTTATTTGGCCACTAGATGGCAATGAGCATCAATGTTACTTTCTTGCTATTCTATTTGTACTAGAGGCTGGTAAAGGGCACTGAGTAAACAAATTAAGGCAATCAGAAATAAAGCATAGGTGTTTCTAGCCCATGTTGAATGAACAGATTGATACAATACAAAGTGATAAGTAAAAAAAAGACTTTGTTTCTCTGTTCCCATATAGGCCAACTTGCATTTGACAATAGTAAAGATTGGTTGTTATTTTACATCAACCAGTAATAAATCAAGTAAATAAAGGTTTTCTTTGGAGTCTGAAAGCCCTAGGATCAAGTCCTTAAGCTATTAAAGCTAATTACTTAACTTCTCTATGTCTTAAGCAACTCTTAAGGTTATAAATTGCATATGAGGTACCAGTCTGCCTCCTTGGTGTAGGAGTTTCTAAATCACAGATTTGGACCACAAACAGAAATTCAGAAGTATGATGTCAGAAGAAGATGCATTTCTGTAAGGCATATCAATAAATTTTAAAAGAATGATACCAGAAGTTCTAGAATACATAATATGTAGGTAAGAGTTGTTTGTCAAAGGAAAGGGAAGTACCTTAAACTGTGGTCTGGAAATAAAGTGGAAAAGAGATATTTGGGGGATGATTTGAAGAGAGAGGGCCTGGCAGGAAGGTTCAGAGATCTGAAGAAAGCCTGATGGCTGGAGCATGCAATTCTCTATCCTCCACCCTGAACAATTTTTGGAAATAAGTCTCTGGTATCCGTAGCAGCCTAGCCCAGTTTAACTTGCCCTCCCAAGAGTAATAAAAAGACAAAAGAAGGCCTTTTTTCCCTCCACATGTACCCATGACCATTTAAAGGCCTGAACCAGATTTATCTTCAGAGCTACTTGTAATGATTTCAGAGGTTTTCCTTAAAACATCCTCTGCACAAAATTCATAACTTCTTTGAAACAAAGTCTTTCATTCGCTGACTTAAACTTGCAACCAATATTAGGTCCTTTGCCAGTTTTATAAGAAAACTAAAATTAGAGAGCAGAAGGCAACTAAAGGTCTATGTAATTTGGGGAAGGAGAAAGTAGAGAAAACAAAGATAGGAACTTCAGTATATCAAAGACTAATGATCTCCCTTATTTTTACAGGATCAGTTCTGTCTGTTATCAGTTTAGCAAGCACTTACGAAGCTTCTGTTCAATACAAAGTATTATACAGTTTTAGAAATGGCTGTATACATTGATAGCTCATCAGGAAAACTGCCATCAAAATTTTATATTGTTTGTGAGCTGATTTTGTTTGTGTTTAATAAGATAGCCTTACTATAAAGAGATTTTGTCATTACAGTTCATTTTCTTCCAGAAAGATCCTCCACAAAGAGTCAATCCAGTTAACATGCTAGAGGTCCTTTTCCCAGATCTTTTTATGCTTCATGATTATTAGTGAAATATTCTGGCTATCCCATCAATTATATCTCACTACATGACTATCCACTTTCTTTTTGAATTATAAACTTTCTTGATGTTTTCCTTTTATAATGCAAGTTGGATCGGTGGTTTGAGAGCCAGGCCTAGAGAGGCCTCAGACAAATGTGGCCTCAGACACCTCCTACCTGGGTGACCCTGGGCAAATCACTTAACCCCTATTGCCTAACCCTTGCTGCTCTTCTGCCTTGGACCCAAAACACACTATTGATTCTAAGATGGAAGGTAAGGGTTTTTGTTTATTTTATGTATATAGTATATATAATATAGTAGTTTACTTGACCTTGCTGTACATTTTCCAGTGGCTTTTGGATCAGCCTCAGCTTTGACTCTTCAGAAGCTATACTATTCCAAGATTCATATGTGGGTCTTTGTACCAGGAAGTAGGTTAGACTTGTTAAAAGCACTGCTTGGTTTCCCAAATGAAATCCAGTATATTATCTCCTTTTTAGTTCTTATCCTAACTCATTATCTGTCTTCATTGTCTCCCCTAGGTGAATGTACTGATGTCCTAATAACTAGGGAATTTACCATCCAGTTGAATGTTAAGTCTGAACAACATAAGTATTTCATCCAATTGGTTTTTCCTCTGAATTGTTAAACCAGAATCTTGAGTTATCATGGCACTGCACTCACTGAGGAGGCCCTATAATGTTTTGAGGCGTGATTTACTCAGCACTAAATATACGAATAAGAGGACCTGGCTGTCTATAAGGAATTTCTCTTTCATTTAGCTCTTTTGCAGTTATCTTCTGTGACCAGGGCTGACACTTTTCATGAGTGTACATTTCCCTGTTTTATGTGCTTCCGTTGAGGTTAATAATCAGTGGATCTTTGAGCAAGAATTATTTCTAGAATTTCATTAGTTTGGGAATGGTGTATGACTTTAATATGTTCACGAAAGACTTCATGTTGGAACAGAACTTTTATACAGCTTTTTTGTTATCTGCAAACATTCTTTTGGTATCTTCTCCTTTCTGAGATACCTTGTAAAATGATACCCTCTGTTCTTTCAAGGTTGTATTACTGTCAGCAGTAAGTCCCTATTGGAGGATAGTGTGGAAGAAATGATAACTGCCTTCAAGTATTTTAAGGGCTATTATATGAAATGAACATTGAACTTGTTCTAGAGATCAAGTCCTAGTACCATTGTATAGTCATTACAGAAAAGCAAATTTCACTTCAGGTCATGTAAAAACTGAATTACTTAAGTTTACTGTCCCCAATGAAATGGTCTGCTATAAAAGAGAAGTCCCTTTTACTAGAAGCATTCAAACATAAACCAACTATCAGGGATATTGTAGAAGTTTTTTTTTTTTCCATCAAGTGAAATGTTGAGCTAGTTAGACCTTTGTAAATTTTAATAATTTAGATATTCAAAGAACTTTATTAAATTTTTCTATTTTAAAAAATCTGACATTTTTCTTACTTTGGATTATATTTACCCTATCACTTTTTCTCCTTTCAGTTTTTCTTTCTTTTTATACTGAAGTCATTTCTTACTCTTGTCCAAATCTAGCTTTTCTCACCATTTTCTCCTCCTTATTCTAAAAGTTTCTTTAAAGCATGTTTGTTACAGTTGTAAGCTTCTTGAGGACAAGGACTACATCTCCATTTGATTCTGTACCTATTTACCTTTTATTAGTTTACTGCTATGCATTCAAATGCAAATTATCTCTTAAATTTTTTTCAGCCACTGACTTTCAGACTAGCATAAATAAAATTTTTAAATCTTCCTTTGCACCTAATTATAACATTTTTGAATCCTAGGTTGTTGGAAGAGGAGCCTTTGGAGTGGTGTGCAAGGCTAAATGGAGAGCAAAAGATGTGGCCATTAAACAAATAGAAAGTGAATCTGAGAGAAAAGCCTTTATTGTAGAGGTTTGTATCCCAGTTTGTTGTATCTTGAGAAAATATCTTCCACTATTTTAGTTCTTTATCATGTAGGTGATGCTTGAAGTAGTTGTGTCAATAAAGTGGCTGTTCCTTTAGCCACTATATAAATAAAGAGTTCCTTTAGCCATTTGAATATCAGAGTCCTGCCTGATTGAAATATTGGTAATGACATTTCAGATGCTTTTCCTTACATATCTTCTTAAAAATAACCAGATTAACCACATTGACCAAAATACTTAGCTATGGCAAGATTAATAGCTTTGCTTTAAGGAGGTAGAAATTACTTATTCTCACATTACCTGAATTGAGCTAGGGAGCATTATATCTTTTCTCATTCATATTTTTTCCCCTTTAAGTCAAAGTAGATTCTTTGGAAGGTAAAAATTTTAACCTAGTTTAGAGAGAAAATAATATTGAGTTCGCATCTTACTTATTGAATCATATAGGAATTTCTAGAATTCCGTAACTGGAAAGATACTAACATATATTAAATTTTTTTCTTGCTTTTTAAACTGACAAATAAGCAGAATTTCATGTTACCAAGAGTAAATAAAATTTATTTGTTGTCAGTTTCATTTTTAAAGCTAGTAGATAATTGATTTGTGCCTTCGATGTTGTCTCTGCTCTTATAGCTTATTATAATTTGTATTTTCATTTAAGCCATAATTTTTAAGTAACTGCATTAAAGGTTAATACTTTTTTAAAGGGTTACTTAATTTGTTCCAGCTTCGGCAATTATCCCGTGTAAACCATCCAAATATTGTGAAGTTATATGGAGCCTGTTTAAATCCAGTAAGTTTATAACTTTCTTAAGTTACTAACACCTGTCTTCCTAATACATGTGCTTGTGGAAATTTTTTCTTGTTTTGCATTTTTTAATGGGTTTTTTTGATGTCTTTTATTTTTGCATCACTGTCATTTCTGAAGTCTCTTCTTCCCTTTCTCCTCATCCTCCAGCAACAAGTGCTCTCTTATAATAATGAAAAACAAGCAACTAATACTGTGATTTGACAATGTCTGCAACATTCTGCCCCTTTAATCCCAACCTCTCCACCAAAAGGAGAGAGACATTTCATTATCTATTCTCTTAGACCAACTTTGCTCATTTTTATAGTTACTGCATTTATTTTGAAATAGCTTTTAAAAAAATATTGTAATTTTGATCATTTATGCTTGAAAATAAAATGCTTTATGACTAGTATTTGGAAAGAATGTAGAGTATGCTATTCTATATACAGACTCAGGCTGAAATAGTTATTATTTTCAAACTTTTAAAACAATCAAGTTTACTTAAAACAATTTTATTCTCATGCAGACTTCACATTTGTCTTTTCATTATTCATGAATGTAGTAAAAGCTTATTTTCTTGTTCTAATCTTTGCCAACAACATCATTTTTTTCTACTGCCTTTTGGATTATTTATCTTTGGATTTTATTTTCTTTTGACCTTAAATTAGGGCATACTTTTTTAGCCAACTATTTCTTCAGGCTTATTAATTTTTCTTATCCGTATCCTATCCAATAAGTTTCTTCAAGGCAGGAAATATTTTGTTTTTTCTTTGTATCCTCAGCATCTAGAACAGTTGGGAAATCTTAACATGTAAAATAGCTTGATTTGTTTTTCTTCACCATTTTAAATTAACTTTCAAATAATTTTAGTCATTGAACATTATTAAACCCAACTGTGTACCAGAGTACTGGAGATGCAAAGACAAACAATGAAATTATAATTGTTCTAAAGGCACTTGCATTCTTTTCAGAGGTTAGCCATTACTAAAGTTCTCAATGTGGACCCAGGACAATTCAGATAATTCTCATTGATTGTAGCTTGCCTTTTTTTTCCCCTGATATTTTGGTAATCTCAGGAAACCCATATTTAGACTTTTAATTCTGTAATTAACTAATGATGACCTTGGGCAAGTTAATCCATTTTATGTCCCAGTTTCTTCATCTGTGAAGTGGATTGGAATAAATGTCTTAAATGACCTTAGGAGTCCTTCTCCTCCCCCGCCCCCACCACCCCACCCCACCCCCATGTTTCTATCCTGATGTGCATGTCTTTCCACTTTAGGTATGTCTTGTAATGGAATATGCTGAAGGAGGCTCTTTATATAATGGTGAGTATCATTATAGCAGGAAATACCACTTTTTTCAAGAGATAAGTTCTTAGCAACACAAAAAAAACCTTTTATTATAAATTATAAATCAGTTTATATGTAAAACACTTTGAATGTCATTTGATAATAATAATAGGATATTAAAGATGTAAAGATGGTGATTTCCAAAAAGTCATAAAAATAATTGGAGTTTGTCTTTTTTAAATAAAAGTAAAATCTAAGCATTAATGATATGAAATTATTCTAATTATCAAATTAGTTTTTTTCTGTGGTTAGGATTCCTTTCATAAATTAAAAAGCAACTTTTGTAATTTGGAAAGTACTCAATAAAATAAAAGTATTAGTTTTTAATAGTTTTGGCATATTTTATTTTATGCCTCAGCCTTCTTTCCCCCTTTTTGTGCCCTCTCAAATTTGGGCCTTTTCATTTCACATTTGCCTGTCTTTCTAAGAACTGTAGGAAAGAAATTTATGGAAACCCTCCTATTTCATAGACTTATTTCAGCCAAAAAAAATTTCTGGTTCTTGCTTCTTTTGTTGCTAGAATTTGAGGTACAATCAAATTAGTCCCTTTTTAAAAAGTCTTTTTCCATGAAATATTGGTGCTTATTTCTATGTATACCTATATATACCATATATAAGAAGGAAATAGAGTAGTGTCTCTATTACATATAAATGAGTCACATTGAATATGAACATTATTATATGATTGGTAATTTATATGTAAATTATCTACTTAAAATTAGGCATATAAAATTAGTTCTTTTTAATGAGAAGAAAAATTTTAAAAGGATTCATGAGGGGATTTGTGGAAGAGCAAACTGACATTGAGATGCCCTGGCCGTGGTGGTAATGGTGGTGGCAGCATTGATTAACTCTGTGTGTATGGTAATATGCAATAAAGTTCTTTTTAGTTTGTGCCTTTTCTTTTAGTGCTACATGGTGCCGAGCCCTTGCCATACTACACTGCTGCCCATGCAATGAGCTGGTGTTTACAGTGTTCCCAAGGAGTGGCCTATCTTCACAGTATGCAACCAAAAGCTCTAATTCACAGAGACTTGAAACCACCCAAGTAGGTTCCCAATTCATTATCTTTTTGTAAGAAAATTGATTATAATATTACCTTGTATTTTCAAATGTCATTTATGATGAACTTTTTATCTAATAAAGCAGCATAATGTCATAGAAAGCATTTGTATACAAAATAGTTAAGTGCTGCCTCTAAAACTGTTAGGTCATTGTGAGCAAGTCACTGGAGCTGAGTTTCCTAAATCTATAAAATGATTAATAATGTTTGTCATCTCTCTAACAAGTTGTTGAGGGGAAAGTGCTTTGCACACCTTCTCCCTCCTTTCATATCCCCCATTCTTGCCCTTCATTTGTTCTAAGCCTATAGTTTCCTTGATAGAGGAAATTCCCTCTTTGTAAAGCACATTCTAAGCATGTCACCTCTAATCAGTAAACTCTTGTGGTTCCTTATAACCCCTAGGATTATATATATGCTCCTTTTTTTGGTATTTAAAGCTCTTCATCACCTAGCCCCTCCAATCTCCCTAGTCTCCTCATATATTACTCAGTCACTATGCACCCTGTGACCTATACATATATTACTCTCCTTCTGCACTCCATTTCTTGTTTCTGTATCTTTGTACTGGCTATCTCCACTCATGGAATGTTCTCTCTCCTCACCTCTGCCTTTTAAAATCCATGACTTCCTTCCTGACCATATGCCATTCATCTCTCTCTCTCTCACTCTCCCTCCATCCTCCCTTCCTCTCTCTCTCTCTCTCTCTCTCTCTCTCTCTCTCTCTCACACACACACACACACACACACACACACACACACACACACACACACACACACCCTTACCCTCACCAGATGCCAATGCACTCGCTCCCCAGATTACTTTGAATATATTTGGTATCATATGTATATATGTATATACATATAAAGATATATCTCTCTATATGTGTGTGTGTTTATACTTAGATTTTTATATATTTTTTATGTATGTATATCCTTAAATCTGCCCTTGTTATTTCCCTCAGTGTTCCTTGAAGGCAAAGACATCAATTTTTAAATTTATATCCCTGGTGCTGGGCAGCTTGGTGGTTCAGCAGATAGTGTCAGGAAGACCCTAGTTCAAATCTGGCCTCAGATATTTCCTAGCTGGTTGTCTCTGGGCAATTCACTTTACCCTATGCCTTATTTTGTGTAATAATGTCATTTTATGTTATGATCATAATTGTTATCATTCTAGTCCATTGGCCTATAAAATTATTTGGCTCTCTAGCCTCATTGGATCTGATTTTATGTCTTAAGGACTCATTATTTATTGTATACTACAACTTTACTAAACATTTAGATTTATTCCGTATAAAGTAAAAAATTCAATTGCTAGTAGTTCTTTGTCAGAATTATATTGTGTTTTTTTTCATTTACAGCTTGGAAAATGGCTAGTTCATAATTTTAGGTATTTTATTTCCTAAAATTCTGAACTCTTACCATTTTCCAATATAAAAATTCCAATATATATATATCTTGGGGGATGTTTATTTCTTATAGATAGTCTGTTGCTAAGCTTATTTTTCCTCTTTGAATTTCTCTTTTTCTGTAACCTTTATAACTTTACCACTATAGCCCAACACAGTCAGGTCAATACAATGACATTTTTAGTAAGATAAGAGAATTTGGAGATAAGTAGTAGGTATATGCTCACTTTGCTGAAGTTTTTTTCATCACATATTTGAAGCATTAAGCTTTTTCGTAAGTTCTCCTAGTTGTCAATTTTTTATTTTTTTTTTAATTCAGCTTTGCTCAACTTTATATGGATATGGCCCTAGGTATGCATGCCATTTTTCTTAGAATCTAGAGCTGTGTATGTGTGTGTAACAAATCATTTTCCATATAAATATATGTAGGTATATGTGATTATACACATATAGTAGGTACATATAAGCCAACTATATCATAAATAAACCAACTGAATATTTTTAACAACTAGAGATAAAGAATTAATTATTTCAGTATTGACTAGATGAACTTCATTTGCAATCAGAATTTCCAATAGAGACTACTTTGAATTTAAATAGTATTGCTAGACAAAAATCTACAGAAGGAAACTAAATTATTAAAATTTTTGACAATCCATTAGTTAAATTATGAGCCAGACACAGATTCCACATCTACATTTAATGAAGTACTCCCCACAATTGGCAGCACAGGTCTAGGCATGCTGATCTAACATTTGATATGAGTGGTTACTTATTTATCAAGCTATCTTAATTAAATTTAACTATAAATTCTAATTGATCTGCTAAACAAAATTAAGGTGCATTATTTCACTTGAAAAGTTAATTTAAATTGATAATTAAAGAATGTGTACTACTATTTCTTGCTGAAGTTCTATACTGCTGTGCCAAGACAAAATTTATTACCAATTCATTTTTCTCTTAATTGGCAGAATCAGAAAATTGTTTCTAGGTGAGGAAATGTTCCATAGTAATAGTTCTTGCAGTGTAGCAGTTGTGAAGCCCAGAGTCTAAAGGTCAGAGAGTTACTAAGTTGGCATTTCATTTAATCCTTTTAACCATAGTTGCTTTAGAGGCTTTTTTTTCTTTTCTTTTTATCCTCTTTTGTAAAATGGGAGTGTTTAGTTATAGTCATCTTAACTTTTACCTTACTTAATAATTTATTCAAAAGAAGATTCCCTTTACTAACTCTTAAGTAAAGCAAATAAATGCTTCTTTCCTTTTCTGCACAGTAAGTAGATAGAAAATATCACTGACTTCGAGCAAAGCAGAAAGCTTTCAAGATCTGTGGACCCAACTTTTCACAAGAAAAACTAGTACTATAGAAACTTACAGCGCTTTGATTTGTGGTCACCCAAATTTTTACCTCTTTAGTTATGGTTGTATTCATTCACATTGTCATAGACTTGAAACTTGGAAACATATTACAAAAACTTTAATTTTATTTGAGTAAAGGAATATTATATCCAGATACAGAGTAGCATGAATGACTCTCATACCCCTTGGTTAATAAAGATTTAAAGGTGGTTTGTTGTTTTGTAATATTACGTTTTAGTCTATAATTGCAAGCTAAAAGAAACACTTTGTACTTGCATGCTTTTATCATTTTACAATACTTTTGAGTTTTCCTTAGTGTCATAACCCATAAAAGGAACTAAGATAAATTCCATTTTTTCTAATTTTTTATTAGACTCCCTCTTCTGTTAACTATGCTGTTAATGAGATAGCCAAAACTGAGATTTAGAGATGACTTGCATAGAAGAGAGAAGTAGATAATGATGCTATTTGCCCTCCCACTTACCTTTTTAGCTTATTACCTCCTTTATTTGCTGGAAATCTTTAAAAGTGCCTAATGATTATTTTTTTCCAGATAGATAGTATAGTCAGTAACTATATAGTGATAAAAGTAGTGAGAGAATAGCATGAATGGGTCCAGGAATTCTATTGAATAGGGAGTGATGAGATGGAAATAAGTTAATTTTTGTTCCTTTTGTGTTGACTGTTATTTGAGCTCCAATACCATTTATTTTCTCACTGAGCCATGTACACATATACAACAAACAGTGATCATTTATTTACGGATCTTCAGAAGTTGAGTAGTAATGTTTTGTTACCTCTACTAATGAAATTTGTTTTCCACTTAGAATTATATTATTGGTCTTACAAAAGTTGTTGTTTTAACAGCTTGCTGCTGGTTGCAGGGGGGACAGTTCTAAAAATTTGTGATTTTGGTACTGCCTGTGACATTCAGACACACATGACCAACAACAAGGGAAGTGCTGCTTGGATGGCACCTGAAGTTTTTGAAGGTAAAATGATGCTAGTTTGTGATGACCTAATTCTTCTTTTGGATCAAAAACATGATTTTTTTAAAGTTCCAAAGTAATTTTTGTGCTCTTTAAAGTAAGATAGGTAATAAATCTTAAGTGTAAATAAGTGTGTAATAATTAAAATGGGCTTGACAAAAGAGTTTTTAAAAATTGTTGTGGTTGCCATTTATAAAAATAAACTCTTAAGTCAAAAGGTTATTAGTAGATTTAGTAGCTTTGTTATAACAAGGTAGAGATAGTAAAGGGTGAAATATAGGAAGGTGATAGGGAAATTGTCTAGCCTACCACTCATTCCAAGTCTGCTCCAAAGAAATCTAGCTCCCTCCCAAACAAAGTCCCAATCTTCAACCAAAAGAGTGGGAGAGTCTCAGCCTTGAAGTTCCAGTCTCCAGGTGGAAGTCCATGAAAGTCTTTCCAACCCAGAAACAAATCCAACATAGAAGGTTCTAACCCAGAAGTCCTCTTTCCCCAAGAGCCATCAATCAAGGCAGCAGAATAAATCAGAATCCCCTTGGCTGGCTTTTTATAAACAATTTTATAGTCTCCCAATTTGCCTAGCACTACCTGGGGGTAGGGTGGGGGGAGGGGAGGTAGCAGTGCTTGTTGTCTTTTAGGAATAACTAAGGGTTGATAACTAAGTAAGTGTGAAAGGCAGGGGACTCCAAGTTCTTGAGTAAGTTAAACAAAAAATTTAAATTCTCTTTCACAAGTGTGCCCTTAAGAAATTGATTTTAGCACTAAAAACTTAAATGAATCTGCTTTAGAAAGAATTCATTTGTTGGATAAAAGCAATATTTAAAAAGAATACAAATGACAATGTTTGACTGAGTTCAAGGATATGATTATACTGCTTCAAATTTTCTGTTACATTTCCATTTGCTATAGATTCCTGGTGATAGTTTTGTCTATTTCAGACATTTCATAAATTTCATACTGTGTTTATATTGTATAGACACTATTTAAAATTAAATATATTGCAATAAAGAAATTTTTTTACTATAAACAGTAACCAACCAGGAAATAAGAACCATTATTAATTTAAATTCAGTTCAGTGATTGACTTGGTATTTCCTGATGTAATTTGGCTACAAAATACTCTGATAATATTTAGTATATTTTAAAGTAAGAATCACCTTAGCAGCCTGAAAGAATTAAGGCACCCTAGCAAAGTATGATTTCTCATTCTCTACATATTGAATTGTAGAAAATTTTGAAAAAGTTTTTTGTTAATTTAAAACTTTTATTTAAATATATTTTATTTAAATATAAAAATTTTAAACTTTTTTGAAAGCCAGCATTTTGTATAAATGTCATAGAAGAAAGCCATCAGGTTATGCTAATTACTTTTTTTTTCCAGGTAGCAATTACAGTGAAAAATGTGATGTCTTCAGTTGGGGCATTATCCTTTGGGAAGTAATAACCCGTCGGAAACCTTTTGATGAGATTGGTGGTCCAGCTTTCCGCATAATGTGGGCTGTTCATAATGGTGAGTGGAAAGAAATTTTATATATATATATATATTTATGTATTAGAAATTATATGTGAAAGTATTATCCTTCTATCCCCATGAGAGTTTTCAATATTTGTTGCAAAGTATTTATCTCATTTTAGCAAATCTCTTGGGAGATCTAAACAAACATTTCTCAAAAGAAGAATTGCAAGCTGTTAATAATCATGTGAAAGAATACTCCAAAAAAAAACTAATAATAATAATAAGAGAAATATGGATCAGAACAACTCTGGAGTTTCACCTCACATCTAGGAATTTGGCAAAGCTGAAAAAAGATAAGAATAGTCAAAGTTAGAATGGTTGTTACAGAATAAACCCACCATTTGATGGAGCTATGAATTATTACTACCATTTTAGAAAGCAATTTGGAATTGTCCAAATAAAATGACTAAAATGTTTATATTCTTTACCTCAGAGATGACACTAGGCATATGACGTGTGTGTGTGTGTGTGTGTGTGTGTGTGTGTGTGTGTGTGTGTGTGTGTGTGTGTTGTTAAGTTTCCATATAGCAAAATATTTGTAATAGCACTTTTTGTGATATTCAAAAACTGGAAACAAAAGTAGATGCCTGTCAGTTGGGGAATGGATCAAGTCATATGTTCTATGGTTTAAGAAACAATAAATGTGACAAATACAGAGGAGTGTATGGAAAACCTTTAGTGAACTGATAAAGTATGAAATAAGCAGAATTGAGAAAGTAATGTTGACAAAAAGTACAGGGTACATAGAAAAAACAATCAGAAAGTAACTGAAGATTTTTCAGTAATCCAAAGAATAAGCATGCCCCAAGAGGAAATAGGCTCCCCTATCGTTTTTAAAATCTGGAAGATTCATTACATTTTTCTGATTTTTTTCAATGTATTGTTCAGTGTTGCTGATTTTTTTTCCTTTTTCAAAATATTCCTTGTTATATAGGGTGTTTCTCAAGAATGTTTGGGAGGAGGAATATAGGAAGAAGTTTGGGCAATGTGAAAGCAAAATATATCAATAAAAAGTATTTTTTAAAAATAAGTCCTTTGGGAACAAAGCGTTCTAATATAAAATAATTTTGACCTCCAGAAAGTTGGGGAATGATCTTATCTAGGTATAGATTTTCACTAAGTTTAGTAAAAATCAGATCCGTTCAAAAGAAGACATTACTTCAAAAATAAATGAAGGATGCCTGCCTACCTGCCCTTAAATTATATGTACCACAGATGGTAGTTAATAGCCTTTGGGATTTTTATTTCCTCACAGCCGCTTACTGAGATTTCTCCTCCCTAGCAAACGACTTGAAATTGTTTTCTGATACTACCCACCAACTCCATCCCTACTTCTCATCTTTTTCCTAGAACAGAGTCCTTGGCAGTAGAATTGGCTCTTGCAAGAAGGGCAGTGTCAAATCTTACTACCTTTCTTCTCCGACTCCTTTTCAATCACTACCACTGTTTGCCCCCACCTCATCTTACCTTTTAGGATCACAGATCTAGACCTGAGGGGTACCTCAGGGGCCATCTAGTTCAAGCCCCTCCTTTTACAGGTGAGAAAACTGAGACCCAAATGGTTAAGTAACTTGCCTAAGTTCACATGAATAGAAGTAAGCATCAGAAGAAGGTTTTTTTAATTTCAGAATCTGTGTTGTTTTGCTATACCAAACTGCTTCCTCCTTCAGACATCTTCAGTGAAATTCATCCTGCAATTCTCATATGAAATTCCAGGATAACCTGATCCTGGTTTGCCTATGAAATAAATTCATTCTTTTTAGAGAAAATGGTTTATTATTAACACATGTTTTTGATTTTGTTTTTGCTTAGAAAGTCCCAAGTCGGGGAGAAAAGAAAAGTAACTCCTTGCATAGGAGGGCAGTATCCTCTTTCCTATCTATTGCCCCTTTGTTATTACCAATAAAAATCCTAGATAACCTTCCAGATTTTATGTGCTTATATGGCTGTATTTCATTCTTTAGTTGGCAAAGAGACCCTCTTTGGAAACAATAGACAGTGACAAGAGAATGGGAAAGAACTTGATAAGCCTTTGTCATTCTTAGAAGAAAAGGGAATAAGGGGAAGTGTCAACTGAAATTGAATATTAGAACCTCTTATCTCTATATATGTCTAACTTCTACCCCTTTGAGCCACCCTGGCCCCCCACCCACTCTCACCTCCTGTTCCTTTATAGCCTACTCTTTGCTTCAAGCCATAAAATAGAGGGGATAATAGTACCTAGCATCCTAAATAATATGTTTTCCTCTAAAATAGTCACACATAAAATGGTTAGTCTAAAGTACTTAAAATACAAAATTATATATCAGATATAAATGTCATCTTTTTTAACCAAACCATTATAATTTTTGGAAGACAAACTCTTAATAAGTTGGGAATCACTTGTACCTATGGAGTTTACACCATCATTAATGTAAGTAAACTAAATGTTTATATTTTGTTTTTAAGGTACTCGACCTCCACTGATCAAAAATTTACCCAAACCTATTGAAAGCTTAATGACTAGGTGTTGGTCAAAGGATCCTTCTCAGCGACCTTCCATGGAGGAAATTGTGAAAATAATGACTCACTTGATGCAGGTATAACTCTTTCTTGAGGGGGTTTGGGTTTTGAGGTTGGGAAAGTTTCATTTACAAGAGATTAGAGTAATTTTTTAAATTTAAGGGAATGATAGGTTATCTGACTTTGTTCACTAATGAGCTTTTCTGGGCTTCAGTTTACTCAACTTGATGTGAAAGAGTTGTACTAAGGACTCCTAGGCTCTTCTAATTCTAATTTTCTATGGTTCTAATTTGCCCTTGACAATTAAATGTAAATTATTCTTAGTATTTTGAGCAATTAGAGCTCTATACAAATTATACATACTCTTGATGAAAATTTCTTTATATTTAGATACTTTCATTTTGGAAATACATATACTACACAATTTCCCTCTGGTTTGGAATAGGAAGGAATGAGTACTGATTTACTTGAAGATGTGGGACATTTTCTACATGATGGAGAGATTGCTCACTTAAAAACTTAAGCCAGACATATCAGCATCATTATAGATTTTAGAGTTCAAAGAAATGTTAATTTCTTTTACAAAGATCACTCCTCAGACATAAAAATACATTGTTTCAAAAAAATAGCAGTTAAGATTCAGTGACTAGAAGGGGCTAGACTTGGAATCAGGAGACTTTGGTTTGAATTCTGCCTTTTGTACTTATCTTTATACTTTTATACTTAATCATGACTTGAGTCACTTAACCCTTTAGAGCTTCTGTTTCCTCATTTGAAAAATGGGAATAATAAAGTATATACTATCTATATTAGAAGGTTGTTAAGGAAAACATTTTACAACCCTGGAAGCACCATCTACATAGTAATTTGCCATGGCCTTCACTTGAAAAAGTTTATGTGTGAGTTAAAGTACCACAATTCTTAAGAGTGATTTCTATATTGTGAAAATCTGATGAACTATTTAAGAATAGATTTTGACAAGGTTTTAACCTTGATAACTTAGGGTTGACCATAGCTGTGTCTTAATAGCTTTGAAACGGATCATTTGGATCATTTCAGTCAAAAAAGTAGATATTCTTGTAAAGATAATTAACTAATTGCTTGATACAGCAGATTCATCTGCAGTTAACCAACTCATTTGGGCACCAACTCTATTACATAATCAAAAGGTGAAATCCGTATCCTTAAGAAGCTTGTTTCTGTAAGTTATTGAGATTACACAATTCTCAATGTCAGTCTTTAATTACTTAGCAGTACCAGTTAGGTCAGCATTTGGTTATCATTGATGCAAGTACGTTTTAATAAGAGGGATTTTGGGGGGTTGTTGATTGTTTTAATTGCATTTTTAAAATTTTGTTAGCTGCATAGCTGGCTTTATGTACTCATTGGAATGCGTACTGGCCCCAGCAATGAAAATCAAAGCTTTCCACACCTTCTCTGTCCTGTGGTTTACTCTGTAGTGTGTCCTACATACATAAGGCCTTGCTATGATTTTTTAAAATATTTCTGAGTTACCATAAACACTTATTTGTGCTAAAATGGACAACTTAATTCAAGGAAAAAAACATTCTAATCTAATTTAAGAAACATTTTTAAATAAATGTATTCTTAATGCTGTGGGTTATGAATTATAATCTGTCTCTGGGTCAGAAGAAATATTTACCTTTCTATGTTAGAATGTCCCTCAGTTCTTTCAAATTACTGAATATTTAATAGCTGTGGTAACTGGTATCATCCATGTTAAGGTACAGACTAGATATATATTTTTTAAAAAGATAAATATCTAAACCTCAGTTCTGACTTGGTTTTATGTTTTGGAAGAATCTGGCACTGAGTTTGCTATAGTGAAATAATTCAAGTGCTTTCTACATAGTGGACACTTAATAATTGGTTGTTAAATGAATGAATTGTATCAGCATGTATCCCCAGTCATGCTAAACTGTAATTTACATTTTTATACAGTACTTTCCAGGAGCAGATGAGCCATTACAATATCCTTGTCAGTATTCAGATGAAGGACAAAGTAACTCTGCCACAAGCACAGGTATATGGAGAAGTTAAAATAGTAATAATTTGATTTCTCTAAACCTATGAAATTATCATTAACAAGCAAAAAGTTGATATCTAGATTTGCATTTTTTTTCCTTTGTTTCATATGATTGAATGCAATTTTAGTTTTTAGGTGCCTCAGACTATGTCACAGTATCCAGACACAAAAGGTATTGTGGACCAAAGAACTGCTTCTAAGTCTGGATTCTCACATGATTATTTGTGAATGGGTTGAATAGCATATTTGTATTGGCTTTACTTTTTTTTTTTTTGCATAGAAGCAGGGAAAGCTAAAATGACTCACTTCTATTACTCCTTAGATGAAAAGCTGAAATTTAGTCAGGTATTTCACATTAAAGTTCCCAAATCTTATAATAAATGATGATGATGATAGCAATATTTTGTGGTCATCAAAAAAGCAGCTTAAACCTAACAAAAACTCCACAAAATTTAATTTTTAAAGCATTTTAATTTAAGAATCAGATTTGATCTTAAAATATAATTTATGCTAGAGCTCAGCTTTGTAAAATTAGAAATTGTCCTTATAAATTCAGATTATAGTTTAAAAACCTTTCTTTGCTGGGAATGTTGACTTTTTACTCCACTTTTTTACTTTGGTGAATTAGGCCTTATGCAGTGGCTATAGGATATGAGGAAAATTAAAAGAGTAAGGGCTCATATATATTAAAAGATCTTCTTGAGGTAATAGAAGGGAAAAATTTTTCTTATGGCTAAAAACTTCATGTGCAAGGTACCCAAGTCCAGGTAGAGAGTTATGGCTTCTTAAGATCTCATCCTTTCACTGCCCTCATTTACACCCACTTGCCTGGGCTACAAAATAGAGAAAATAGAGTCCTAATGAGCGTTCCCAACTTTCAGTGTTATCCTTATCTAGGTCAAATGCCAACAGTTTTAATGTACAAATGTTTCTCTTACTTTAATCACCTTTGACTGTAAAAGTGCTTCCCCTGCTCACAAAATCTTCATTGTTCACTATTGTCCATAGCATAAATCATCCTCTGTAGCCTGATATTTTAAGTCTTCCACAATCTGATTGGATCTTGTCTTGCTCCTCCTATCCCCTTGTTTTTGCATATGTTGTCCAGGAAGCTTGCAACGTGCTGCTTCCACATAGCTACCTTTTAAAATCCTTCTCTTCTTTTTGGATTAGGCTCTGTAAGAGCTGATCTATGAATTAAGCCTTTAAGGAACCTATAGATGCCAGTCAGTAGACAAACCAGAGAAAGGAGAGTATTCCAGGGCCAGCAGGCACAGCCTACATAGAAAAGTATGAGAGGAGATGAAATCTCTTGTGCAGGGAGCAACAAATGGGCCAATTTGGAAGAAATAGAGAGTAAGTAAAGGAGAGTAATGTGAAATTGGTCTGAAAGCATAGCCTAGAATCAGATTGTGAAGAGTATGAATGCTGAGCTGAGGGATTTGTATTCTTTCTTAAAGGCAATAAAGAGATAACGAAACCTCTGGAGTAAGGATGTGACATAGTCAAACCTGAACTTTTAAGAATATCATTTTTGCATCTTTATAAAAGATAGATGAGAAAGGTGGGAGAATAAAAGAAGAGAAGCCAATTAGGCAGCCATTGCAATAGTGCAGGCAGGAGTCACAGAGATTCTGGCTAAGAGAGTGACCATATAATTGAAGAAAAGGGAACATATCTGTGAGATGTTGTGGGGATAGAATCAGCAAAGCTCGTCACGTGTTGAACAAAAAAGAATGAAGAGTCAAGGACTGTGAACTAAGCTTGTGAACCTGGATTCCTAGAAAGATATCCTACAACAAAAATAGGGTAATAAAGAAGGACTAGGATTAAAAATAAAGAAGTTTAAAATGCCCATGGCACATTCAGATTGAAATGTCCAATAGAAAGTCAGTGCGTTAGGACTAGAGCTTCTCAGAAGAGGAATGAGGGTTGTAGATGTAGATTTGAGAGTCATATGAATAGAAATTACATCAATTAGAGCTGATGAGATGATTAAGAAAGATGTAAAGGTAGATGGGAAGAGGTTCTAAGACTGAAGCAGAGAAAGCAGAAGGAGCAGCCACAAGTAGATAAGAACTAGGGGAAAGGAGAATGTTCCAACAGTTTTTAATGTGGCAAAGATGAGAGAGAGGATGAGAACTGAAAAAAGGCTCCTTCTTTCTTAGGTGGTCTATAGTACTCTGAGGCCTTTCTCCATTGCCTGTGCTCCCCAACCTTCTACCCCTACCCCAGCTTGTTCTTATATTTCTTCAGATGAGTAACTTCTTAATACAATCAAATAAACATTTAGTAAGCACCTGCTATGTGCCAGCACTGTGCTAAGTGCTAGGAATACCCCAAAAAATAATACCTACCCCTTAGAAGCTTATTGCCTAATGGGGAAAAATGACCATAGTGGGAGGCCTCAACAGAAGGAAGCTAATAGAATCAACTGATGCTTTTTGTAGATGAGATTTTAGCTAAGACTTAAAGGAAAGCAGAACATCCAAAGGGCCAGGTTTGGGTAGGAAGAGAGTACCAGGCTTGTGGGGACAGCTAGTGAAAATGCCTACAGTGGGAGATGAAGTGTCTTGTTAAAAAAAAAGTGTCTTGGGGAGGTATCACTAGATTACAGAGTACATAGGGAGACATTAGGAGGGATTAAAAGTATAAGAAAATCGGGAGTTTTGGAGGTGGAGAGAAGGGTTTGTGAAGGCTGTGAATGCCAAAGAACTTTGTATTTGATACTAGAAGTAATAACAATATGTAAATGTGCTGTTATTGTTAAAAAATTACACCACCACATTTAAATGTTGCTTTAAGGTTTACACAGAGCTTTCCTTACAACATTATATATTATTTTAAATTAAACTGTTATAAACATTTTGCCTTCATAGGTTCATTCATGGATATCACTTCTACAAATACCAGTAACAAGAGTGACACTAATATGGAACAAATTCCAGCGACAAATGATACCATTAAGCGCTTAGAATCAAAATTGTTGAAAAATCAAGCCAAACAACAGGTTTGTTAAGTGAAAAATTATATATCCATCTTGCCAGTAGTATAAACATTTTTACATAAACATTTTTGAGAGTGGTTTATTTTCCGTGCATATTTTCTGCCCCTATTGTTTTGTGCAGTATCTATTGTTTTCCATTATACAGTTCTCTGTCTTGTTCCTTAAGCAGGTAGATCAGACTAGATAGGCCTAATTATAAAATTAATTTTTCCTCATATCTACCTTCCACCATCTTATTATTCTTCCTTGCTATGAACATTGCCTTTTCCATTTTGTATGGCACGATTCTTGTCATGCACCAACAAAGTCTCATATTATTAACTCATTAAGTATATAATGTATCTTAAGTCATGTTTTATACACTAGCCTGCTCAGACGTAGGAGACAACTGCAAGCCTGCTTTTAATGGTATTAATATCTGTTTTGTTTTATTGCTTAAATTATCCATTTGAAATTATTTTAGCAATAATTTTATTCTTATGCCTTAAGATATTTTAGCAAAGGTCAGTTATCAAATGGAGGACAATTATCTCTTAGAAGTATAGTGGCTGTCCTCATGAATGTTACCAGTATTTCAGAATCTTCCAATCTTCTATGATCTCCTAGAGACTAGTCTTGAAAAAGACTGTAGTTAGCACCCTCCTCCCTCCAGATTGCCTCCTGAAGGAGACTTCATCATAAATTTTCAGAGCATCAGTTATTCAAACAGTTCTAAAATTTTAACAGAGCGATTCTGGGCGTTTAAGCTTGGGAGCATCTCGAGGGAGCAGTGTGGAAAGCTTGCCACCATCATCAGAGGGCAAGAGGATGAGTGCTGACATGTCTGAAATAGAAGCAAGAATAGCTGCTACCACAGGTAAAAAAGGAAATGCAGGTATCTGAGGTGGAGAGCACTAGCAAGTATTTTATCATGTGAATAAGCTTTCAAATATAATTAATTCTCTGTTATATTTTTGTTGTAATAGTGGTTTATGTTTTGTTAATAGTGGGTGTCTGGTGGTGGTTGTTTGGTGTTGTGGGTTTTTTCCTTTTTGTCTTAACAAAACAAAACAAAAATTGGATTGGATTGACAATATACTTCCTAAGTCTTTAGCAGTTCATTTAAGGATGCCTTTGTTACAGGCTGTTGAAGAAATGATTCAAAATTAATATGTCCCTTTAAGTTCAGAGGAGAAAATAGAAATACTATAATTTACTTTTAAGTCATTGTTTATATCAAACAAAGCCTTTATCAAGCATAGCTCAGTTGATACTTTAACTGAAAAAACTATGGGAAGAAACCAAAATTCTTGCCAAACAAAGATTGTCTTATCTCTGCCAATAGATTGTAAGCGATGTGATTTATGTAGGTTATTTCCTACTGAATGACAAAATATTTTGTTTTAAGTTTGGCAGAAAACTATGTTCTAAAGCCCAAGATTAGATAATTCTGCCTGCTGTTCCTCATATGAGCATGAATAATTGAATTAACTGTGGTTATTTTTCATTTGGAAAAGTGCTCAGTAGTTTTTCATTGGATTCTTAAAGAAACTAGCTTTATACTGATGTGGTTTTGTCTTTTCACATTTTTAAAATGTCATCATGAAAGATAGAGGATCAGAAATTAAAAGGTACATGCATATTTAACTTATTGGAGTTAACAACATTGCTCCTTTTTCCTAGCAACATTTTCAGTTACTTTAATTTGTTCTTCTAAAATGATGTTTTTCCTTTTGTCAAGATAGAAATTGACCAAATTCCCCCCCTCCAAAAAAAAAGAAAGAAACATGAAAACTACAAATTTAGACAATAGCTTTCTCAAAAAAAGTTAATGTTGCCTCCAAAATACTGACCAAAAAAAAAAGTATCCTGGACTCTATAATGCTGTTTTGTTTGTTTTCTGGGATCACTTGCTCTGAGAGTAAGTGAACTAATCAATATTCAAAGATTGAATAAGGGCTGGCAGGCTCATGCACACTTAAGACATGGCAAGAGTAATTTTAGTCTTTGAGGTGAATTACAATTTGGTCTCTGCTTTTAAAACCATTATAAATCTGGTTTTGTTTATTTTATATGAGATCCACTTTTCCCTAATAAGAAGTTTATATGGTTGTGTTTCTGTGAAAGATTAGAAATTATTTATCTTTATGGTTTTCAGTTATAGTTAGTTTATACAGGATATACAGGCCTGATAGGTACATTCAAGAAAAGAATTGCATCCAATTTAAAATTTACACACACACACACACACACACACACACACACACACACACACACACACACACATATATACACACATATATACATATATCCAAATTTTTGTAATTGGAATACTATTGATAACTTATGTACTTTGATCATTCCCCTCTTACCTTCCTCATATAATATAGGCAGGTTTTTTTTCCCCACAGACAATTTTAGGAATTATCCTCCTTGTTGCCATGCAGCTTTGACCATCTTTGTCTGTCTTTGTCTGTTTTTATCTTGGCTTAATTCAAACTAATGTGTCTGAAGTGTTGTATTGGTAGTTGTTCGCTTTTTTAATCTCTGCTTTTCTTTCATAAGCATGGATAAAACGTTAGATAGTCTTGCATGTAGTTTTGCATGTTGTTAACATAACTATAGAAAAAGTATTCTTTTTTTTTTGTAGTCAATCATTCTGTATGTTACTATTTGTAGTGGTTTGCATGTGTATTGTATATGTGTGTTTTTGCAGCCTGTTCCAAGCCTAAACGGGGCCATCGTAAAACTGCTTCATTTGGCAACATTCTGGATGTCCCTCAGATCGTCATATCAGGTATCATAGACCACCTGAGTTGGTCTAATAGCTAAGAAGCTGGAATAATGACCCACCATATTAAAATAAATAAACAAAAATAAATACTTATTGCTCCAATTTTTAGAGACCATGCAAGTAGCTATTTAAAAGGAAAAAATGACTTGCACAAAATGATCAGGTTGGTCAGCAGAAGCGTTATCATCATAGCATGGCTTGAAAAATGGCTCAGATGTCAAAATATAATTGAAAAAGCCAGTATTTTCTAGGAGAAAATGTGACTGCTAGAATTGATAGAAAGAATTCCTCTCATCTTGAATTGGATAAATGTTTGCTAAAATTAGAAGGTTCTCTGACTTCCTAGTATATGACAGAAAAAGGCAATGACTTTTAATTTTCCCAAATTCCTATGTCCTTCTTCAGTACATGTCTTTCTCCCTCACTACCAACTTCATATCCTGCCTCTTTTTGTAGGTAGCAGATGAAATAGGAAGTTCACAGTGGGGAAAGGGATTTCATGAATGCTATTTTACTCCATTTGGAAAGCCAAAACAATATAGAATTCTGAGATATGATGTTTTGCTGCATATGTTACTAAAGAAGAATCTTATATACCAAGAATATACTTCTGATTCATTACTTATATTAGGATAATTGTTTTGTTTTGTTTTGTTTAACTCTTACCTTCCCTACTATGTTTTGGTTCTAAGGCAGAAGAGTGCTAAGGGCTAGGCAATGGGAGTCAAATGACTTGCCCAGGGTCACACAGCTGGGAAGTGTCTGAGGCCAGATTTGAACCTAGGACCTCCCGTCTCTAGGCCTGGCTCTGAATCCACTGAACTACCCAGCTGCCCCTGGATAATTGCTTTAAATTAGAAAATAGTTTGTGACTTTTCTGCTCAATCCGTGCATGGTATCATAGTCTGTCTGATTTTTGCTTTTTTTTTTTTAATTTCACCAGTTTGTTAGATGATTCTAAAACAGGGTATTCAGTGAAAGCAACATATAGTTTCACTTTCACTATATTTGGTTGCCTGTTCCTCTGCCAACCCCTAATCTTAATGAGGTTATTTGCAGGAATTTTCCCCCTCTTGCATTATTCCCTCCCTTAAGGCCTGTTTTATTTGTCACAAATAAAAGGAGATTCTCTCTGAGTTGTTCAAGCAATTAATTGAAAGGAGTGACTCTTGTGGTCAAAAGTAAAAGAAATTATTTAAATGTATGAAAAAGGAAAATTAATTAAACATTGCTTATTATTGTGCACTGAAATCTAGTCTAAAATTTCTTTATTTCCATTGCTACTTCCATGTCACAGTATACAGTTTTGCATTCCTATCTACAATTTAACTTTTCTTAAAACTGCTTACTGAGTTTTATTTTCATAAGAAAAGATTGAGAGACAAAACATTAAAACTTTGATTTATTTCTAACTTCTTGGTTTTTGAAGTCTTAAAGTGATGTTAGCTTAAAACAAAAAACAAACCTCACTTTCTACTTTAGAATCAATTCTGTGTATTAATTCTAAGACAGAAGAAAAGTAAAGGATAGGCAGTGGGGATTAAGTGACTTGCCCAGGGTCACACAGCTAGGAAGTATCTGAGACCTTGAACCTAGGACCTCCCATATCTAGGCCTGGTTCTCAATCCACTGAGCTACCCAACTTCCCCTTAAGTTAGCTTTTAACATAGAGATTTTTATCCAACCAGAATAGTTCTTAAGTTTAAGAAATTAATTTTTAAGACACCTAAGTTCAGTTCACTGCAATTGTTACCAATTTGTTATGACACCAAATCCTGACCTGAAATTAGTTGTTATCCATGTAAGCTTTGATTCCCTGTAATGCTTAAAGCAATCAGGAAAATATCAAGATAGCCAATAATTTTATAGAACACTAAAAATTCTATCCAAAAAGCAAATTTAGACCAAAAGAAAAAAGCTTCTTGATGATTCATGCTATATAAAGAATGAAGAATCTAAGGAAAATCAACATGGAAAAAAGGAGACTTAAGAGAAACAGAATAGCTGTTTTCCACTTATCTAAAGGACTATCATATAGAAAGCAAATTTGACATTTTCTGCTTTGCCCCTGGAGGGCAGAATTAGAAGTTGTTGCTTGAGTGCAAGTTGCTAAGAGGAAAATTTAGGCTTGATAATGGTTAACACTTTAACCCTAGCAGCAGTACTATCTAAAAGTAATGAGTGGTTGACCACTTGTTTGGTCTGTTGTAGGGGGCATTCTGATTCAAGCAAAATTTGGACCTGATGACTGAGGTCTCTTCTGACTCAAATTCTGTGTGATTCTGTAAATGGAAGGAAAACATTACCTGTAACCCACCCAAAAGTGTTAATTGATTTATTGAGCATGTGGCTTTTTGCATGGCTATGCTTTGTATTGTCAATGTTGTGCCTGGAAATGTCTACCACCATTCGATTTGGATTGAACTGTGCTTTTAAATCATTAAAGAATATCATCTCTTTCAAGTTTTATCATTCACATTGTTACTTTTGAATATGAAGTATTTGATTTCATTTTAAACTGATAGATCTCTAAATTCATTAAGTGGCCCTTTCAAAAGTTCATTTTTGTAAACATTTTTGCCATATTTTCTAATTAAATCTTTTGTGCAAATAAGTGAACTCTTTTCTTTTTGGTAAAAGAACATAAGCTCCAAGATTGAAAGTAGTTTTGGGGAAGGAAATGTACATCATATATGAAGTCCTATAAATCATCTTTGGGGAATGAGCCAAATGTCTTTAATATTGATGAAAGCAGCAAATATTTAAAACTTAGTGATCCTTAATTCCAAAAAATTTTCTATGTTTTAGTTTGGGTTTTTTGTTTGAATTAATGTATTTCCCAGAGAGTTATATGGCATAGCCAAAGAAAATACTTTTTGATGTTTTAAAAATAGAATTTAGAAGCATAGAAATTCACACATATTTTCTATTAAGGTTGAAGTAGTCCCAATATTGTCTGAAATAATGTTTCCAAAAATTAATATTTTTCCTTTGGCACAAAGTAGTATATAGGAGATATAGTCCCTGGAATGCATTGGTGATCAGAATTAGCTTATTTGTGTAAGTATAGGCTACTTTATTTTTTTATGTAATTTATGATCCTTTTCAAAGTTTTCTGTTTCTTAAAATTCTTTAAATTTCCATGAGTTCCCCAAAAGTCAAAGACCTTGACCAAAGTTCTCAGTCACTTTTTAAAGTGTCTAAATAGTTATACCAAAAATATAGCAGCATAGTGAATCATATGTAAAAAAGGCTAATAAACTTACCTTTCTATCTTCTGGCTACTATAAAAAAAAATTCCCCTTGTTCAAAATTTAGGGCTCTTTTTTTTTTTCCTCCATCCAGTCATTCACCAAAGTAACCTTTTTATAGGGGGAAGAATAGAGTGGACTAGCCACTTAATTGTCAATCAACATGAGAGAATCAGTCTCAGTTACCTGATCCATACTACAAAAGCATTTTGTATAACCTTGCTCTAGCCTAGTTAGACCAAAGGTTATACTTTTAACATCAATATCTAGTCAATGTAGATATTCCCTCTACTGGGCAAATTGCAGCATCTTTTTTTTTTTAATGGTTTTGATAGTTTGGATTTCTTCCTTAGGAAACTACCTATTCCTGTCATTTACCATTTGAGGAATGGATCATATATCTTGGAAATGAGATCCATATTAGGAAAACATGCTGTAAAAGTTTTGCAGGCTCCCCCCATCTTCCCCCCCCCAAAAAATAAAGTTTTGTTCCCAGTTGCCTGTTTCCATTCTAATTTTGCTGGCATTGTCTTGGCTTTCACAAAAAAAAAATTCTACCGAATATGGTTCTACCCTATATGTATTATAAAGGAAATACTTTATTGCCCCCAATTTAAATCACTCCTTCATATTCCTTCCTACTTTTTCTTAAAAAGTACTGTTTCCCAAAATAATAGCTTATAATAGCAACAAAACTATCCCACAACTGTTCACTATAATACCCCCTATTCCATTCAAAAAACAAAAACATTTTAGAGCTAGAGCATTTCTTGGTGCATCATTAGCCTTTAATTCAGTAGATGGGAACTATTTGTGAGTCATATTATATACCTTTCCCCTGGAATAGGAATGAGACAGTGGAATAAGCAGTCCACACCAAAAAAAGAATATAAACATGTCATCTACAATTTAGCTAAAAGCACCACTAGACCATGCAGTCCTACTTGTTTTCATTTGTATAAAAGGTTCTCCAAGTGACTTATTGCTTCCTCAGCAAGTTAGGGGTATATAGGGCCTGGTTACCATAGGGGAGGGGGAGAAAACATTTAGGTCATATAAAGTTCTCAATTCAGAATGCAGACAAGTTAGCCTTGTTTTATGTTTATTGAACTTTTTTGTGAGCTAATAGATTTAGATTTTTTCCCAAGGCCAAGATATATTTTCTTGAGTTTTTTCCAGCCAGCAAAATTTTAAGGATTTAAAAGTTATAATCCTTAAGGTAATTTTTTTTAATTTATCATTATAAGTTAAGATTAAAAGCCTGGAAATCTTTGTTAATTCATTTAACTTCTACTTCGTATGTCATTTTCTATTTCCTTCTTATAACTTTTATTGCCCATACCACATATTCTTTTCTGAGTGACTAATTTTTCTTGCCTTGGTAAAAAGTATGTTAATAAGGTGGCATCTAGGTAATTGAAAGCCAGGCCTAAAGGCAGGAAGTTATTGGTTCAAATATGTGGCTTCAGATATTTCATAGCTTGTGACCCTGTGCAAATCACTTAACCCCCACTGCCTAGTCCTTACCACTCTTCTGCCTTGGAACCACTACTCAGTATTGATTCTAAACCAGAAGGTAGGTGTTTGTTTTTATTTTAAAAGTATGTTGATAGAGTAGAGATTATAGTCTTGAAACAACGTATCAGTCACAGTATAAACTATTTATTGTATCATACTTGTAGTTAGTTTATGGTGGTAAAGGTTTTTGTTAGGAGAATGGGGGAAAGGATTAAGTGGTTTATAGTTTTAAGAAGTTCAGAATGTAGGATTTGAGATAGCTTGGGCTTCAGTCCACAAATGAGCAGAAAGAAGCTAGCCAGTTAAAAACTTATATGTTACGTGGAGAGAAACTGTCCTAGTGGATACAGTAATGACACAGTAATTCAGGTTAACTGTTATGAAACCCAGAATGTTGTTTAGAGTTTCTTATGTAGTACTGGTTATCTCTTAACAAAAACTAACCAAGAATTCACAGTGCCTTTTGATAGAAGAAAAGTGCTTTTTAAAAGAACTGTTATTGCTTGTTTAAGATGCAGAAGTCTTCAGCGATCCATACTTCTCTAATAATAACATTAATTGCCCACAGTTTATACTCAAATTGATTTGTCATTGTAAAGTGTAGCTGCTTTTACAGGGAATTTTGTACTTAAACTGTTCTGTTAATGCTATTATAAAATCCTGTCATTCATAACTCACGATTGAGTTATTAACTTAATGTAAGAGAATTTTCCCCCCTCCTTTTCCCCTTTACCTCTATTTATAAGCATTTGAAAATTCTCCATCAAATCTACAGATGGACTCTTAACTGCTTCAGTTTTTAAAAAGTGGTATAAAAGCACTTTGCCACCTATTTTGTAATTTCTGAGGCTAAAATAATTGAGTAAAAATAATGAAGTGATTTAATGCTATAATGAGTAATGTGCTCATAGCTTGTTCTTAGAGAAATGATAAATTAGCTATAGATTTCAGTCACAATGATACCAGAATCTTTTTTTTTAGGTGTTCTGCCTAACCACTTCCTGTTCTTTTTTCATGTATAGTTTTCAAGGATTTTGAAAAGGTTCTCAAAATAAATAGTTCTCATCTTTATGCATATAAGAATGTTTTTTGAATTTAATATGCAGACAATAGGACTATATGTTTTTATATTTTAAATTTTTATTCCATAATAATTACAGATACATTCCTTTCTTTAACTGCCAATCCTGGTACACTAGGAAATTTTCTAATTTTTTTAATGATATTCAGGGGATGGAAGGGTAGCTAGTTGGCATGGTGGATAGAGCACTAAGCCTGGAGTCTGGAATCTGGTTTCAAATGTGACCTTACACACTTCATAGCTGTGGGACCCTGGGCATTCACTTAAGTCTAATTCTTGCCTTCAGTCTTAAGAGTTGTTTCTAGAATAAAGTGAAGGTTTAACAAAATTTTTTCAAATGATATTCAGGATTCTTTTTTGTCTTAGTTAAATTTGAATCCTACAGTCACTTTTGCAATGATAATTGGAAATAGGGACAAATGCCTTGTCATTTAGGAAATATTTTGTAGATAATGCTGCTAATGGAAAAATACAGAAAATTCTGTAAATGCTATATATAGAAAGGGGGAAATGGCAAGGTCATTAAGATGAAGTTTGGGGAGAGTTTATAAAGTAGTTAAGAAATTCTGGGTAAAATGTATCTAAAACTAGCAAGGAACAAGAAAGTAGACAATAATAGGTACTACATCAAAAGTTAGGTTTTTTATCATTTATGAATGCTTTCTAGGTGTGTTAGTACAGTTTGAGCACAAGGTAAAGCCTGATGGTATTGACCTTAAAAAATGTACCCCTGGAAAGATAACCCTCCCCAGGTTGAGATTTGGGCAAGGGGGCAAGAATTTATTGAGTGCTTGTTGTGTGCCACCACACTGTACTAAGTACTTTACAAATATTACATTATTGATTTGTCTAGAATTCATTAGAAAGCAAAAGTCCAAAGTGATACCTTCCTCAAATATGAAGCTACTTTTATCTGTAATTGTTAACACAAAAGTTGCCAAAGCATCAAATGGAGATCTGAAAGTGCAGACAAATTGAATTGTCAGAATACAAAATCATTTCTAATTTTGTCTGAAAATGATATCATAATGCAGTACAAAGTGCTCTTAGAATGTGAATAAAGGTATCTTGAGAATCTTAATCACAAAGCAGATGTTTGAATAGTCAAAGCTGAGAATGCAAAACCAAGAGCTGAAGAGCATCCTATATATCAAAGTAGTTATAAGAAAGGAGTCTGGAGAAGGAGAAGGACTTTGAAAGAAAGGTGTACTGTAGGGAGTGGGAGAGAGAAAAGAGAAAGTTCTTTGGAAAAGTTTTAAATTATTACATAGAAAGGTGAGTAAAAGAAGCCTTCCTAAGCCAAGAATATAAGGAATCTGGATAAGTGTGTTTTCAGGAATTTCTGATTCCAATTCCTAAACCAGGAAAGCAATGGTCCATGTAAAGCTTACTTATTCATTTTTAGCTGACTTAAGGATTAATCAATTGATTTCAAAAGCCATCTCTTTCCATCTGACATTACTGCACAGAGAATGATTCAGTGATATAACATATAGGTCATGGAATTATTTTTCCCACCTAGCATTTATAACCATATACTTTACCTATTTCCTTGGTTCTAAAATAAAATGTTGTTCTTTATGGTTACCTATGAAATCTGTATTCACTTGTGACTTCAAAACTAGCCATGATATTCATAGCACCACCTGATTAACTAGTTAGTAGATCAGGCACCCATTCCACTAGGTTTCTACTAGTTCTTTTACAGGACCATGTATAATGTTTGTATGAGTGAGTAGCCAAATTAGTATTCTATAGGGTAAAAAAAATTAGAATCAATCAAAATTTCCTATGAACAGACCTAGTAATTTTCATTTGAGATAACAGGAGATGGATTATCTTATATTCATATTTCTAAATTATGACTTAAAGCTTGATATTGGAGCAACAAGTATTTGTTGATTGCAATCCTTTTTTGCTTTGTGTGAACTATTTGCCAGATGGTTTCTGCCATGGTTATGCTAATTGAAATGCATCACCCAGTACTGCTTGCTTTGTCTCTTCCTACTAGCCTGAAAATTCCTCATTTAAAGGAATTCACTCTTTGACTCTCAGTTCTGCTTTCCTCTATTTCCTTAAAAGTTTTGATTCCCTATTTCTTCCCTAACCCAATCTGAATATTTTAGTTTGTTTTTGTTTTTATTGCGATAATGATCTAATGGTTTAGGGACAGTTATACCAGGTTACTTAGATTCACAAATGTTGCTAATGTGAAACGAGAATCCCAGACACTTTTATGAGCTTGTTTTATTCAAGCTAATTTTAGAATTGTGTTGTTGAATGAAATGTGTCCGAAATTGATTTTAGGCAATTGTTTTTAGACATGGGAAATATTGTTTATATCCTCCAGAAACAAAATGAATTGATGATATTACCGTTAATACCATTGTGTACTAAGTTTCATTATTAAGTACTTTCTAAGAACTAGTTTTTTCACATTAAAAAGATTGAATACTTTGGGATCTTTGAAAATTTTGGATAAATGTGACGATAATTGTCTTAAGAGTATAGGTAAGAATTCAGCTTCATACCACTAGAATTTGAATTTAATTAAATATATTTATGCAGAAAACCATTATTATTTTAAAAGGTTCATTTAAATTTGTGTCAGATAAGTACATTGTGGTCTTGAGAACAATAAGTATACTGAATTATGCCACCAATTAGAGCCGAAGTTGGGAAAATCAATGTGATGTGTAGGTTACGAAATACTGAATATGAATGGTATGTGATCATAGGGGTTACAAGTACTATAATGAATGTTTCTGAGTGCTGCCTGCTAGTAGGAGAGTTACGTAATGCAGCTTTCAAAGTCAAAAGAATGTAGAGCATTGTGTCAGCTGTTACTCAGAGCATTTTGGTGTTTCCTTTTGGACAGCTGATCTCTCATCTTAGGAGATACTATATAAACAATCCTATTCCAAAACAAAATGCCTAGTGAAAATTTTGCTTAATTCATTCAGTTTTTAAAGATTTGCTTTCTTTTCAACTGATGAGATTTTTGAAAATTGTATACCTAAAAAATCACAGTCTTCAATTCACATGGACAACAACATTTATAATTGATAGGGGAAAGGCAGATAGTTGTTTGGCCATATAAGGAAAATGCGAGGAAGTTTTTGTTCACAACTGGGCAGTTAAAATGTTAAGATTCAGTTCAACAAATTTATTAAGCACCTACCATGTTCTAAGTCCTGAATTCTGATGAAGACTAATATTGGACTAAGTATGATTTTGTATATTTCTTAATGAAAACAAGGAAGCTGAGCCTAAAGATAGTGGGGCTTGGAAAATAACAACAACAACAAAAAAGACCACAGGTCAAAGCTACTAGCGTCTTACAGCATGCTTAGCTATCTTGCATAACGTAAGGCCCTTGAAATAGATGCCGTCATCAGCCCCAGCCCCCAAGCATTAATCCTATTTAAACACATGACAGAAGATGGTGGAAGAGAGAGTAGCAGCTATTCATGTGGTAGGAGTGGTTATTGTATTAGGGTATATTTTCTGTTGCAGGCCAGCATTTTTTGAGTTAAAACATTGCAGCTGTCTCTTCTCCTTTCCTTTTCTTTCCCCCTCTGCCTTTTTCTTCCTCTGCACCCAAACTGTCATCCTTTTTTTTCACACTTTGTTTCTCTCTTTGGATTTATTTAAAGTCCAACTTCCTGCTGTACTCTTATTTCATTTCTAAATACATGTGAGTGTTTTATTTTTCTTCTCTCTAGCAGGCAACGGACAGCCAAGGCGTAGATCCATTCAAGACTTGAGTGTTACTGGAACAGAACCCAGTCAGGTAAGACAATTCTTACATTCTCTGTCTTTGAGGAATACAAAATTAGAGAAGACTGCAACTTATTTTCTAATACATTTTGTACAATCTGAGCTATAAATTCAAATAAATTCTATGACATGAAACTTTGACCAAGTTCTTTTGATCTTGAACTTTAATCCTTAGAGCTGAAGCAAGCTGACTTGACTTGAAGAATGTCTAATGAAGGCAGGTAGATTAAAATCCAAGTAAAAACAGAAAATAAAATAAATTAAGCTGGGTATTTGAAGGTTTGGGGGAGAAAGTTTATGTCAACTAGTAAAGCAGTTTCACTTAGAATATTGATAGAAATATATGATAGTTTTTTAATAAATTCGCTATTGCTCTGTAAGATGAACCAATGGTACTATTCCTATCTTGTAGTTCAAATGGGCTCTGGCATTCCCAGGAAATCACTGGCATGCCTAGAAGACTCCTCCATATTTAATATGGCATCATTTATCAAAATTATATAGTTATAATCCTAAAAAAATTACTTTAAAAAGTGAGCATTCTTTAAATGCCTTTATCCATGTTATGATTAACTTATTTCCTTCATTAATTTTCATAATGTAATTCTTCATTTTTTCTTCTATGTTATTTCTTTGACACTTTCCTAGATGACTCAAGAAATTGTATTGTTTATCAAATGTCAGTGTTGTAATTTCAATTAAAATAAAATCTCTGGTTATTTGACTCAGCTAATGGGAATTAACTTGGTGTTAATATGATTGAATCACACTTTTTACTTTTTCCTTTATTTATATTAACTTACTCTGTGTATATTTTCTTTCTATATTCTATAGAAATAAGTTTTGATAATAGTACCTTTTTAATTGATTTTTTGTTTTTATTAAGCTAATTGTATTCAGATACAATGCATCAAAAATTAGAAATTCTACTTTACAATTCTAATTCAAAACTCTAACTCATGTTAAGTGTTCTTAAATGTTGGCTATCGTATATGATGTGAACATTTATTATTTGCAAAATATTTTAATGCCTTTTATTCCAAGATAATAATTCATTGCCATTTTCAATTTTTATAATGCACTTTAAATGTTGAAAGTGCTTTTAAAATCATTAACAAAAATCTAAAAGCCACACAACCCCATTCAGATCTTTAAGTACTCAACCTCCATTTTATAAGTAGAAAGATTTTTTAAATGGAATTTAAAGTGTTAAAATTCCAGGGTTTTCATTTTTCTCACTGAAAAAAAAATTCTTGTTTTTGAAAATGACTGTGGTCTACAATAGGATTGCCCAAAACGTTTATAATATGTTTCTTTTAGTGTTTTTGGTGAATTTAAATTTTTGTTTCCACCTAATTAGCCATTTTGTTCATTGTTAATATTTTATTTTGTAACAAATCTGAGCTTTCAACTTTCTATTTTCCTATCTGAAATATATTTGTTAATTACTCACAATTAGTAGCAAATAATTGGACATCTGTCATCTGCTTGACTTCCTAGAGGCTTGATGATCTCATGCTTTGAAACTTTCTTTACTACTGTCATTGATATCCTAATTATGATCTGTCTTCTAGCCAAGAGTTACTCCTTCTACTAAGAATGTGATGCTTCCTTTCATTCATTTCACAAGGATTGTAATGCCTTTTTACACTAAAGAATAATGGCATTGCTTTGTATTAGTGCTCTTCTTTCAACCTTATTAATTTTCCTACTAGTGCATTCTTGTGAACATTATGGTTTCTTTCTCATTCCTTGATACCTCCAAGTGTGAAAGTATAATATACCCAAGTCAGAATATCTAGAGTAAAAACCCTGTTGGGTTGAATTGTTCTAAACTACTCTAACTATTAGAATTAATTTTTAAAAAACTATATTTTTTTTTCATTCGAACAAGATAAACTATTTAAAATAAGTTGTAGGAATTCTATAGGTTCTGGTTTACCTGGGCTGCTTTTTTTTTTTAAATAGATCTGCTATCATAAACTCTTTAATTATTGGCTGTTTGTTTTGAAAATAAGCACTAAATATCCCTTCTGCTGCATAAGTTTATGTCAAATGAGATTCAAAGAAAATACCCTTGTTTCTTGTGGAGATAATGTAAAGGTATTTTGGCATAGTAGACATTGTTGGAAATAAAGTTAGGAAATTCTCAAAACTTATCTCCAACTCTTGCTAACTATAAGAGGATGCACAAGTCGTCTAAACTATGTTAAATTTCAGCTCTCTGGGACTTGTCTACCAAATTATATGTGGTCTAGAACTACAGAAAAGCTGAAAGACATTCCCACACGCTTGGAATCATAATTCCTTGACTTACTGACATGGTATATACACGAGTAGTAACATTATTACTTAAGAAAATTGTTGTCTTCTCAGTATAGTTCTTTAGAAACAAGCAGGCTCCTATTACTTGGGAATATAGAGTTTAATGAAAGAACACCTAGTTTATTTTGCCATAGAACAAAGAGAATATGTCTCATTATGATTATTGAAAAAGGAAAATGCCTGGAAATCTTAATATACCAAATAATCTGACATAATAATGTCAGAAAAATGTCAGAAAATTCAGGAAACATTATTCAGCAACTATGTACGTGACATTTTTCTAGGTGCTAGGATATATTGTCTCTAGATACTGGAAATGGAATACGGGAATATTGTCTAGAGAAAGGAATCAATGAAATTCTATTTCTAGTTTAACCAGTGACATAAGGTAGGGTTCAACATTTTAAAGTAATTTATATTTCCCTTCCTGCAAACTAGTAGTTACTATCTCAGTAAATTTTTATGTAGAATAAGATATATAGAAAACCCTTATGTAAAAAGTATGTGTGTTGATTGAATCTTCAAAATACACATGAGAAATATTTTTTAATTCAATAAATATTTGTTGAACATTGTTAGAAGCCTGACATTATAGGAATTTAGGGATATGATCCTGTCTTCTCACCAAAAAAAAAAAATAAAATAAAATAAGCCTAGTTATAATCTGGTTAAAGAGATGTAAATGAAGCAATTGAAAAACAAGTACAAGATAATAAATAAGATATCTAAAATATATCCCTAGTTCTCTGTTAGTTTTAGTCATACCTTGGCTTCTGACATTAAGTGGCTAGTCTCCTTTAGTAATGGACTAATTTAGACTTCTTTCCACAATGATGTGTTTTAGTTGTGTTATGGGCCAAACAAATGTAGACCATCTTTTGTAATCATTCTCCTCACTGGTGACAATGGAAATTGTTTTCTGTAAATCTAGAAATAATCTTTTTGAGATTTGAAATTATTTTCACAAAGGAAATAAGCTCCATTGTCACACTCTTGGGAATAAATCCTCATATTTGGGGCATGAATATGATCTTATAGCAACTGTAAATTTACAGAAAGCCTGCTTACTCTAGATAAAGGCAAAAGACAAATGCTTTAGTTATTTTTTAAGGTAGTGAGTATTATTGGGAAATACAAATTTACAATCCTCATAATCATAGAATGGAGAACCAAATATGGATGATTTTCCAGGGGTCTGTTTTTTTAGTGAAAAATAAAAGTTGTTTGCTTAGTGGCTTTATTCTTATTGCCAGATAACCAGTCATCCAATTCTTTCTACATTAGGAGAGGAACTCTAGGTCCTATCACCTGTATAGTAAGTAATTCTTACTTGTTAGGAAAGCTTGGAAAACTAGTGGTTCTAATTCTCTGTATGGAACATCAGATGAGCCACCTGCCTTTTGTATAGTAAAGGTTAAAAAAAAAAGAGAGACTAAAAAAGAATAGGTTCAAGTCATGGAAGATATATTATAAATAGTATCACTTATAATTTTTGTATCTAATTATATATCTACAACCACATAATCAAGGTCACCCTTTGTTTCTTGTTCCCTAAATCTATATTCTTTTTTCCCCCTTTTCTTAATAAGCAGCTATCTAGAAATTTCTTTCTACCAAGATCTTGCAGTAGCCCACCCCCACCCCACTCTACTCACCCAGATCTCACCATTCTCCTATGGTTCGTTGCCCTGTGATATAAGCCATAAATATCAAATTGTTCCAGAAATCAGATTAAAGAAAGAAAAAATACTGAAAACCAACACTAATTGTGGGCTGATTTTTGGTTTATACAAGGCAATTTAGTGTGAAAAGGAACACAGAATGTGGCCTATATTTAAGTCTTTATATACTTATATATGAATGTCTTGTTTTTTTCTCTGTAGAATGAAGACTCCTTGAGAACAGGGATTGTTCTGTCTTGTTTTTATTATTTTTATATCCCCAACAACTAGCATAATACATGGCATATAGAAGGTGCTTAATAAATGCTTGTTGGTCATTGATTCAGATCAATGTTAAAGATAACAAGGTCTGTCTGCTCTGCCTCTTAAGGGAGACAGCATGATATTAATAAAACTTCTGCTCTTAATGATACAGAATGAACCTAATAAAACTCCTTATAACACATGTGAAGTACAGGAGACTTTATGGATATCTGGGACAAAGAATAATACCTACTTTGTAGGTTTCCTTGTTATACTAAGAAATATAAGCTATACATTGAGTATAAATAGGTATATGGAAATACCTAACATGAATGCTGAGTTCATTGTTTTATGGCTAAGACTATATGCAGAAAGGGGTAAGTTGGGTTTTCTAGCATCAGGTAATTTGGTTATTTTTTTTTTTAACAAACCATTGTACCTCATCTACGCTATTCTTGTTCTACTGTCAAAAAGAAAAAAAGGAAATCACATAATAACAAGCTTTCCAGGGTATTTGTAGTTTAAAGAAGCTGTATAATAAAACCAGGATTATTTTTGAGGTTAAACTCCTGGGTTAGTAATCTCATCTCTTATGTACACTGGCTCTCTGACCCTGAAGAAGTCTCTAAAGTCCTAGTTTCCCCAAGCAACCCTTTCAAGACTTATAGAGAAGGGACAGACTGGCATTGGTGGAGGAAGTTCCTTGATGAAGTCAATAAAATGCTTTACTCATAACATGCAAGTTTACATGAATAAATTCACTAGGGGCTTTCCCCTCCCCTCCATCCCCTGCCCAGGATAAAGAAAGTATATCCATGCCATCCAAATACTTAAATTTTACTCTTTTGTTGACTTGTAATAAAACTGACATTGACCTCCCTATTTTGACAGTTATTTATTGGCATGTAGTTGAAATGTTCATTGATTAGTCACTTAATGGACATCCCATTAAGTCAGTATTTAGGGTTTTTTCCCCTTGTAATACACAGGAGATAACATAGGGTTTTCATAGATTCAGAGAATTAGAACTGAAAGGAAACCAACCACATCTTAACCTACCTTAGAGACTACAAGGTGGAAGTGAAATAGAGTTCTTGGGCCTGGAATCAAGACAACCTGAATTCATATCCAACCTTAGACAAATTTACTAGCTGTATGACCCTAAGAAAATCATTTAACCTCTTGTTTGCTTCAGTTTCCTTTACTGCCTCTGGTTTGTGAGGATCAAATGAAATGATTTTGTAAAGAACTTAGATGCCTGGCACATAGTAGGCACTATATAAATACTAGCTATTATTATCAATTAAAACCACCCAATTCTACAGATGAGGAAGTTGAAGGCTAGAAATGTTAAATAGATTTCCCAAAGTTGCAGAACTGGCCAAATTACTTGGAAAGTCAACCTAAATGATAGCATTAGACAAGATATATTAACTTTTGAAAAATATGTTCCCAGTTTTAAAATTGAGACAAAAATCATGTCATCATTCATTTTCCTAAAACAACTCTTGATTCTTTTTATATACGTAGAGATTTGATCCTGTACAAAATAACTCTGGTAAATGCCTGTCTGCGCTAATTACTTCTTCAATTTAAATTTGGTTTAATAAAACTGCTGTGTGGTATTTCTGTGCTCTATTAAAGATTTGTCATCATTCCCAGTGGTAAATCAAATTATCTACCTTATGAAAATAAAATACTCATTTTAAAAATACCTTTGATACTTTGTAACCTTGTTGAACTATTTTTTAATACTTTGAAGTTTTTGATCTTATCAAAACTACTGACTTTTTTTCATTAGTTGCTTTGTTCATTAAAAATGGCCCAAATTTAAGCACAAACCAGTTGGATTTCAAATTAAAGACTAAACAGATATCATATTTCTCATTGATATCACTTACCTTTCAATTTTTTAATTGGAAAATTACTGTTCCAGGTTTTGATTGATTTTATTTGAAGTTTACTTTTAGCTTTTATACCCAACACATTGAAGCAGCATCATGTTCTTCATTGAGTAATGTATCTTTTCAAGTATAAAGAATCCGTTGTCAATTTATGGTTTAGGGTTTAACTTGTTATAACCTTTCCTATGGTCTTAAATTAGTAGAGACAAAATTGGAAACTGGTGACAAAAATATCAACTTCATTCCCTGGTTTCATAGATCCAGGAACTCTAGATGAGAACAACCATGTGGATAATATGAGAGAGACTGGTCCTAGGACAGATGACAAATTAAAACAAATTCCAAAGTAGGAAAACATTTTCAAAATGGACTCAAACTTCAGAATTATCGTAGTATATTTTGTGTTCAGCTATAAGATTATTCACTTTACTAGGTTTGATCACATTTTTTAAGAGTTCTCTCAATCTTCATCTAGATATTCATTTATTTCCATTGGAATGTTTTCTGAACCTCTTTGTGGTTTATTTCCCTTTGTTTTTGTTTTAAGTTTTCTATCTTATAAATTTTCATTCATTGTCATGAGTCACAAATATTTATTCCTATATTTTTCTCTTCTTTCTTGTAGTTCTAAATTAGATCAAGTCTTAATACTCTTGAACAGTTGCCTGATTTCACTAGAACTCTGAAAATAAAATATTTCTTTGTAAGCATTTGTGTTGGAAAAGAAAAACTACAATCCAGTCAGTACAACATTCTCTTTTAGTCACTAGGACCTTTAATAATTTTTTTAAACTAAGGAGGATTTGAAATCTTATATCAGATGACCTACACTTGATTTATTTGGAACATATCTCAGAGAAGGATGCCAAAGTAGGAAATGCTGCAACAAATACATGAAACTCTTTATTGGTTTCTATTTTATTGATTTAAGTTAGCATAGTAACTGGAAAGAGCACTAGATTGAAGTGGAGGGCCTCCAGGTCTGAACTTTGCTTTGCCTTTCATTACCTTTGTGACTTTGGTCAGATCACTTAATCTGTCAGGTCTTAGTTTCCTCATTCATAAAATAAGGGAATTGACCTCCTAGATGTTGTGAGCCTGAGGTGAAACACCAGTGATGTGTTAATGCATCACAAATTCTGTTTTATATTCACCCCTCTAGTTACATTTAAACCTTTTAAATTCTATTTTATTACACTTTGATTTCATTTATCTGCATTCTTTTTTGTTTCTATCTCTTTTGAACTACTTCAGTGGTATACACAAAGCAAAAAAAAAATAAAAGACTTATTTTTCATGAATAGTTTGTAAAACAATATTCAGTCATTCCTTTTCGTATGGTCATTTTTACATGGAATTCATATGGCAACCTTTTTTCAGAATAATTGTTTTTTTCCCAATCATCTTTCATTTCTTCTTTTATAGGTGAGTAGTAGGTCATCCAGTCCTAGTGTCAGAATGATCACTACCTCAGGACCAACTTCTGAAAAACCAACAAGGAGCCATCCCTGGACCCCTGATGATTCTACAGGTAACTTAATCGTTGTTTCTTATTTTTAATAGGTTGTATGTAAGGATTCAGTTTTACCTTTATTATGTTCAGTTAGTGGTATCAGTCATTTATTTAGTACTGTGAATTTCAAAACTATTCCACCCTAATTAGACCATTCTTTAGAAGATCTGATTTAGCTATTTCCTGATCAATAACAATAGAGATACTTGGAATAACAGAATTAGGTCTTGGGAACTACATTTTCTCCTCCCTTCTTAGTTTAACAAGATTAGGAAGGTCTGCATTAAACTCACGATTTAATTATCTGAGAAAATGGCCTTCAACAGACATGTGCAAAAAAAAAAGGACAGACCTCTGGGCTGTCCTAAGTCAAGTTTGAGCCACCATTGGCACATGTAAGACACAGGAAGTAAGGTAGAGAACTGCCTCTGGAGTTCTCATGACTTCCTGTGGAGAGGGCTAGAGTTCAGTTCTATCCTGGAGCTCAAGCTTGGAGGATCCCCACAGACAACTTTCCTTCAGATCGGTCACATGAGTGATAAGGACTGACTCCTTTGCTTGCCTTGGCTTTCCAAGGCCTTAATGCCCACTTTGGCTCAGCCTGAGCCAGAGTGGTTCTGAATTAAACTCCTTTCCTTCTCTCCCTCCCTCTCTCTCCCTCTAATATTTTATTCCTCCTGTTGTAATTAAATCACCATAAAAATTTGGCAGCTGACTTGGGTATTTTATTATTTGGGATTTCCCTTGGTGATCATTTAAATTTAGATTTTTTCAGTCTCAACCATAATATTCACCCTTTACAGTACCTACTATGAGGGTTAAATTAGGAGTTTTGAGAAAATAAGAGAGAAGCTTTTAATAATTTAAGTTTTAATGAGAATATAGTAGTTATAAATTAATATCCCTTTAAGCCAGAGAGAAATCTAGGAAAGAGGTAGAGAAAGAAAATTTCCTAATGTCTATACTAGTTATCCTATAACTACCTTTAGTTACTACATAAAACTGCCATTAGAGAAAGTGCAGCTGATCACCCTTCAGCTCACCTCACCAAGCAGAATCTATGTGTATATATAATCTCCCAACCACCAACTAACTAATCACCAACTCACGCCACCAGCAACCAACCCCCAACAACCAACTTTCAAACCTCGTAACTAGTTGCCAGCCCTAACTGTCAGCTACTGACTCCTTTTATATCCTTTTTCTGCCTCACTTCCTGTCTATGGTTTCTACTTCCTATCACAGTGGTCTTGTTAATCTGTACACATTTCTATAGTAAGAAGACCTCCAGGTCCCCCATTAAATTAAAGAAATTTAAGAATTCCTTTTCACAGTAATATATGCCAGATACTTTGCTGAAACCTGGAGATACAAAAATAGTCAAAAGGCAGCCCTTGTCATCACAGAGCTTACAGTCTAACAAGCATAAAGATGTTTACAAAACACCTCTACTGGAAAAATAATAAGAGAGGAGAGGTGTTAGAATTAAGAAGAGTTGGAAAAGATTCCTTGTAAAGCTGGGATTTAAAGAAAGCCCATAGGCACAGAGAAGGAAAAAGAACATTTTAGGACTAGGGCACAAGCAGGAAAAATGCCCCAAGCCAAGAGATTAGAGTGTTTTATTTGTCAGACAGCAAGACAGCCAGTGTCCCTGGATCAAAGAGTACATGGGGGAGTAAGGTATAAGAGTACTGGAAAGAAAGGAAGAGAATAGGTTATAAAGATTTTTGAATACCAAATGGATCATTTTGTACTTCATCCTAGGGGTGATAAGGAGCCACTGGAATCTAGTGAATAGTGTAAGATTTAAATTAATACCCAATACTCCGAGTATCATATTTTATAAAGTTTATTAATAATCACTAGAGGTAAAGAGATAAAAGGGCAATTATTTAACAAAATAGAACCATGTGACTAGACTCTCTTACCTGTTTAAAAAGACCACCAGCTGCCACTGCCATTTACAGGAAGAAGAGAGAGAGGCAGAAATACGTTAGCATGTAATGACACGAGAAGAATGGGGTACTGGGAATTGTAATTTTTAGGTTGTCAGATTCCAATTATACAATCCCCTCTATGATTCTTTGGGAGACTAGTTTCCCCAACGGATCATTTAAGCATAACCAGCTTATACCTCTTAAGGATCTTCAATTAGAGGTACACACAATATTGCACTTGCTATGGGGAAATTACAATAATTTCAGGATAAAAGGGAAATAAAGGAGAAAGAACAAAACCAATGATTGCTAGGCACATTGACAAAAAAACAATTAGGGGGCAATACCCTTTGGCATAAGAGTGTACATTCAAAATAAATGCATTCAACTCCCCACAGTTCAATTCACCACATCCCAAAGTTTATTCTGGATCTTTTGGGTGGAGGTGTATGGTTTCTATAGACATCTTCATGATGCCTTCTCCAAACAGTTCACTTTCTTGATTTGGGGAGGTAGCAAGTTTCTTGTCCTAAAATTACTCTCAAACAAGAAAATTTTTTATAATTATGGAATTTTATGACAATAATACAATCCCCCCTGAGGAAGATGTTGACCAACACATGGATCACCCAAGGATACATGGCTGAATTATGGGGGGTTCTCCCCCAAAAAATGTAAGATTAAATTTAATACTCAAAGCATTATATTTTATAAAGTTTATTAATACTCACTAGAAGTAAAGGAATAAAAGGGTAATTATCTAACAAAATAGAACCATGTGACTAGACTCTCTTGCCTGTTTAAAAAGACCACCCACCTCCACTGGACTGCCATTACAGGAAGAAGAGAGAGGTGGAAAAACATCAGCACGTAATGACAGGAGGAGAGTGGGGTGCTGGGAATCATAGTTTTAGGGTTTCAGATTCCAATTACACAGTAGGAGATGTGCCCTAATGAGAACTATACTTCAGGGAAATTATTGCTGGCTGCACAGAGAGTAGGTTAGAGTTGGGAGAGACAAGGCAGGCCATGAAGTTATTGCAGTAATCCTAGTATGGCATGATGAGGTCCTGTACCTGAGTGTGGTGGCAATGCCAGAGAAGAGAAGGGGGCCTTTGGAAAGCTGTTGCAAAGGTGAAATTAGCAGGCCTTGGTAACAGATTGGATATGAGGAGTGAGAGAGGAGCCAAGAATGATTTCAGGGTCATGAGCCTCTACAATAAAAGGGAAGATAGGAGATGATAGATAGAAGGGGAGTTTGAGGGAAAGATGAATGTTGGGTAGAATCTTTACAAAGGCAAAGTCATATTTCAATTATTCAAGTAGATATTAGGGCATGTACCTTAGCAACATTCAATAGGAAAATAAATCTGGTTTCATGAAAACAAGCTTGCCTTCTGTATTTTTGTTTCCATGGGTTTGAGTATTATTCCTGATAAGAGGCATGAAGTGTTTGGTGGAAATCAGGTGTTATTTTTGGTAGTTGTTTTTTGTTTTGTTTCCAGTGTTTTTTTTCCTTTCTCATACTTCTTTCTGATATTAGTAGAAAACTAAGATCATTTAACTTCCTGCTTGATATTCTTAACTAATATACTATAGGAAATAAAAGGTCTTATTGGCCCTTACTTGAAAGACTATAAATTACATGGTATAATAGAGTGCTGAAGTTGGAAGTAGGAAGACCTACATTAAAATCTTGCCCCTAATACTCACTGGGCTCTGTGGCTGTAGGCAAATCCCTTAATCTCTGAACCTGTTTCCTTCTCTGTAAAGAGAAGGTGTTGACTTTTAAGGTACCTTCCATCCCAAAATACAATTCTAATTCTACCATATAACAAAAACAAGTAGTTACTCCTTTTCATGGTCATGAATCCTGAAGTCTTTTCAACCCAAAGGAGGCAACTAGTTTAATGTGTTATGAGGTAGATTTTACAAAATGGACTCCAAAATAGTCTCCAAGAAGTCATGAGTGGCCCACAGTGAACACTATCTACTTTAAAATCAGCATGTCACATTGGATTTCAAATTGAAGTAGCTTCAGTGAAAACCAATTGTAAAATCATATCACATTTACAACTAAGCTAAACTTGACATAAGGCAAAAAAGATGCATTATAGAGTGTTACAGTATGTCATCATCAGCATTAATGTAAGTAACAATAATAAGAATTTTATTATTACTCACCAACTCTAGGACTCTCATATAATTTTGTGTTGGTTTTAGCCCTTATCATCTGTCTTAGAATCAATTTCATGTATTGGTTCCAAAAGCAGAAAAGTGGTAAGGGTTAGGCAATGAGGGTTAAATGACTTGCCCAGGGTCACACAGCTAGAAAGTGTCTGAGGCCAGATTTGAACCTAGGACCCTCCCCTTTCTAGGCCTGGCTCTCAATCCATGGAGCCACCCAACTGCCCCATGCTATATAGTTTTCAAGATTCTTTGATCCACATTTGTAACTGTCATGCCTAATAGGCAAACCCAAGCACCCATAGCTCTAGAGAGAGGGTGCTGGTTTGGGAGTTGGAATACTTGAGATGAAATTCCATCTGCCACATTTTTCTATCTGGGTAACCCCAGGCAGGCCCATCTCCCTCTTTGAGCCTTAATTTTCTCACCTTTAAAATAAAAAGATTAGAATAAGTGACCTCTGAGGTCACTTCCAACCCTATATCTGTGAGCTTAAGTGCCACTAGAGAATTTAGGCCATTCAAAAATTTGAGAGACAAGCATATTTCATAAATAAAACAAGTTTTCAAGTCATGAGCACATTCCCATTCATCTTTATAGGAGTAAACCACTATCTATATATGGTAATAGATATTTGACATGCTTTAGTCATGTTTATAATTTAATTAAAACTGAACTGGGCCACTTCCCTTCCCATGTGTGTCCTGTAAGATAGCACTATATTTAGCAATGGGCGTGCTCACTGGTTTTAGTTAGTTTAAATTTAGTGGTGGCTTCTTCACTCCTAGCTCAGCACAACCCAGGATGGTTCAGGACATTTATCACTGACTACATGGGCCAAAATTATTACCAACCTGTGGCAAAGTGATGCCCCCTCAATCTTTACCAATGTTAAAGAAACTGGAAAGCATGGTTTTCATGTGCTAACATAGATATACGCATTTGAAAATTCTAGCCCTCCCTTTTGGTTCTTCAGACCTCAGGAAAAGAAGGACTTGTCCCTTAATTATCAGTATATGTCTCTTTTATGAGAGTTGAGACCTAGAGGCAGACATATTAAAGCTCAGCCTAGAATTTAGCACATAATACATGATAAGCTTTTATAGAACTTTTTATAAATGCATGTTTCATATGCCAGAAAAATTCAGTGAAAAGTTCTCTGATGTAAGTCATATTTAATATAGTTGAGTTTCAAAAGCTCCTCCAGTGGAAACTAACACGTAGGGGATGCAATTTACAGACTTTGTCTAGAACTTATAAATTCTTTTCCCTGCACCACTGACCTTTGATCTCCATTGTGACATCCAACTTAACCTTGTCTCCCTTCCCAGCCTGAACCAACACTTGGCTTGACAAGCATGTGGCAGACTGTAAACTTATATTAAAGTATTAGAATTCTACTGGACAAAAATTACCTGACCCCTATTTTTTCTACTTTGTAACTTTTTTGCCCCTCTCCCCTCGCCTATAGGTAACCAATGAAAATGGAGAATCCAACTTAAGCCAGAAGAGATTAAATTTCACTGATACCAGCTAGATTGCCATTGCCCTATTGATATTTGTAAATGTTGTTTTAACCTTTTTTTGGTCAGTATCATTGTCAAATAATAAGTAAAATCTCATGAATTCAGAATGCAAACTGGGAATTTATAATCATTCACAGTGTTAAAGTTTGCCTCTATTAAGACAGAGTTTACACAGAAAATAAGTAGTTACAAATAGGATAGCAAATCATAAAAATGAAGAAACTTTTTTTTTTAACTGAGGAACATTGGCTTCAGAGTAAATGTCTAAAGGTCACAGAAGTAAAAAGAAAATTTACTAGGTTGTTTTTGCAAGAGCAAAAACATTTTCATTTCACATATTTGATAAATACAGCAACTTTAGAATCGTATATTAGGGCCTATTTAAATTGGAGGGGCTAGGCATATAGTAGAGTACCTAAAGTCAGGAAGACTCAACTTCATGAGTCCAAATCCAATCTCACTACTAACTGTGTAACCCTGAGCAAGTCACTTAACTCTTTTTGTCTCGGTTCCTTCTCTGTTAAAATGAGTTGGAGAAGGAAATAACAAATCACTCCAATATCCATGCCAAGATAACCTCAAATGAAGTCATGATGGAACAAAACTGAAAAAATACTTAATAAGAAGTTGGAGAGGGTGGGGAAAAAGAAACAAAAAGTCAGAGAAGGGGGCAGCTGGGTAGTTCAGTGGATTGAAGTCCAGCTCTTGAGACAGGAGATTCTGGGTTCAAAACTGGTCTCAGTCACTTCCTGGCTATGTGAACTTGGGCAAGTCACTTAACACCCATTGACTAGCCCTTACCACTCTTCTGCCTTAGAACCATAAGGTAGAAGAAGGTAGGGGTTTAAAAAAAAAGTCAAAGAAGACTTAAAGATACTTCTGAGATAGAAATAAAGAGATATAAAGCAAAAGCATACTCATTAGCTCTTTTTAGGCATTTCATTATTGCAGAAGCACAAAACATAGTCTCTAGCTTAAAGTGTATTTGGAGGAGCCAAGAACACAATGTATTGTAAGATTAAAATTAATATCCAATAACTTCAAGTATTATGTTTTATGAAACTTATTAATAATCACTTGAAGTAGAGGAAACAAAAGTAAAAGTAAAGCCTGAGTAAAAAGCAGTTTTTCTGGACTATGATAGCAGGAGAAGAAAGTGTGAGCATGGGGTTACAGAAACTTTTCCAAAATATAAGGACATAACATGAGAATGAAAGTGGGATTCTGGGAAATGGAGTCCTGGGGTACAAAATTCTAATTACACAGTATGACAATAGACAGTCCAGTGCTAATGCTATGACATAGACTGAAAGTGCTAGAAAGATTCATCTTAGATATGGGCTATTGAAAGTCAAAATGGAAGAACTGGAGCAAAAACAGAGGTGAAAATAAAAAAAAAATGATAGGTTTCATGTAAGGATGTACTGCGTACAGAACCTTATAATACTTGTTCTGAAGGAGAGACAATAGGTTTAGAGAATTATAGTCAACAGTATGGCATGACAAAAGCATTAGGGGCAAAACAAGGTGCTTTCTGAGGTCTGAATGAAATGAGACAAAGATTCAGGGAAGACCTTCATACTTGAAAAGCAGGACAGAATGGCATACATGTTGTGGATAGAGGGATTAGTATAAGTGAGAAAGAAGGACAATCTTCCTCTTATTACAGAAGGAAAAAATGAATGTGAAGAGCCTGAGGTTTGGGAAATGGAGGAGACTGAGGAAGCTTATATTAGAGTGTTCCAGCATTCGCGGTGAAAAACTTTGATTTCTCCTGTAAGTGACAGCTCAATTCAAGAACAAGAAGGAAAGGCAAGAGAAAGGGGAAAGTTTGGAACCATCAATATAGGGAGTGAGATAAATATAGAATAAAAAGATTATGGTTGCAACAAAGGTTCCCACTGAAGTTTAACTTCCATCTTGGAATCAATACTGTGTATTGGTTCTAAAGCAGAAGAGCAGTAAGGGCTAGGCAATGGGGCTTAAGTGACTTTCTGTGAGGGCTCAGAGCCACCTAACTGCCCCCTACCAAGACATTTTTAAATCAGCCTGATTTCAAGACTAGTTTTCTCCAATGAAGCTCAGAAGCTCCTGGTGTGAAAGCAGGGGGGAAAATGAATTAGAAAGGTAACCCAGAGAGGAAGTTTTTCAAATCATCATGACAACATTAAAGTGTCTGATAATGTGATTAAAGCCATATAAGAATGATGAAATGAAAGAGTCAACAAAGGGATCTCAGAGAGCATAGTAAAGATAAGAAGTAGAGTAAGTGTGACTATAGTAGTAAGAGAGGTTGGTCAGTTAGGATGAGAGAGGAATTTAAAAGTTCAGACCTTGCAAAATAGAGTCATTTACCTGGTGAGTGAGATCTAATCTTTGACCAAGCCAGTGTCACCCAAATGGGATAAAAAAAAAAGGTTAACATTGGAAAGATTGGGGGAAAATGACATGATCAGTATGAATGCTAAAATCTATGAGTGGCAGTGAATGGTATGGAGATGATGACCATCAGCCAGCCCTGAATTCACTAAAAAACCAGGGAGGGTAACTCAGAAATACACAGATGATGGCTGACTAGAGCAGAGGGTACCAGTCGGAGTGTGATAGTAATTAAGTTGGATATGTAGAGCAGAACCAGATCACAAACTGCATTGAAAGACAGAAGTTTTAGACTTGCTATATTTGGTTGTAAAGAAACCAGTGTGTTCATGGAGTAACAACTATACCAGAACTGTTCATTAGGGATAGGGTTAGGAACTGAACCTGTGATTTCAGTAGTATTAGAAAACCTAAGTGAGAAAACATCTCTCCATCAATATTGATAGGCAACCCCAGACTTAGGTGTCCAAAGTACCAAACTTGCTAACCTAAGTATTTTGTAGTCCACAAAGTATTTTGTAGACCAGAATCAGAATAAAATGTCATTGAAAACGTGTTTAAAAATATAATACAACATAATGTTCTTTTGTGATTTTCTAAGTTGTTATGTAGTCAGCTGGGGTCCATTTTCTCTTTTAAGTTTGATACCACTGGCTCAGAGCACTAGACATCAAGTGACTTGCCCAGAGTCACACAGGCCAGACTAGGTCAGGGGTGGGACTTGAACCCACAGCTTCCTAACATTAAGCCAGCTCTTTAGCCAACTATGCCATTCTGTCTTTCTATTTGTTATATTACTGAAAACTAAATGTGCTGTTTTGCTTGTATAACTGTAGGCATAATTAAAATACTTCTTGCCCAACAGGAAGGCAAATCAGCCAGGTGAAACTGAGCTTATGGTCTCAAGTTCCAGGTGCCTGGGCTAAATGTGTAAGGTAGATATTTAGAACAACTGCTTGGTTCAAGTACTCAAGCATTTTAGAAATGCACACTAATTATTCATTTCTTTTTATTAAAGTGACTGACTCCCTTGGGGAACCCTGTAAGGTAGTAATACTTTTTTAGTTCACTTCTAATTCCTGAGTTGCCATTTTGGGGGTAGAGCGCTATAAATTTAGACTAATTCAGACTGGCTTCATTTACCTTCATTTTCCCTTCTGCTCTTTTCCCCTCTTTTCCCAGTTTAGTTTAAATGTGGTAGTTTTTACTTATTTGCTAAAAATGATTTTTTTAAATTATATATAAATGTTCTTGTTTCTTTTAAACTTAAACATCCACAAATGCAGACATTTCATTATTCAAAGAACAGAAGAATAGGTTTTATATTAAATTTGTAGATTGATTTCATCACAGCTAAAAAATTCTTAAAATACTAGGAAGGAAGGATGGAAGACAGCAAAAAGCAAAAAATCAGGAGGTCATTGAGCCAGGAACCTGTCTGTCTAGACTGAATGTTGCATGTCAGCTATCCTTTTGGCCTTATCTTCATTTCTAGTATTTTTTAGGGAGCATCAATCACTAGCATGCCAGCAGCTCACCATTTTGTTCTCTGGTAACAAGAAAGGAATACTATTGAAATGTCTAATATTATTCTACCATGATTTTCCCCAGTACATTCTTTTGAAATTTCATGCCTTATAATATTTTAAATACCCTGGGTAACACTTCTGGAATAGTGGCAGGAAGAAAAGTATCCAATAACATCTTCTAGTGCTAGTTGTTTCTAAGATATTCTGAAGATATCTCCATGCAGGGGCAGCTGGGTGGCTCAGTGGACTGAGAGCCAAACCTAGAGGTCCTAGGTTCAAATCTGGCCTCAGAAACTTCCCAGCTGTGTGACCCTGGGGAAAGTCCCCAATTAACCTCAATTGCCCAGCCCTTTCTGCTCTTCTGCCTTGGAACCAGTACTTAATATTGATTCTCCAAAAGAGGGTAAAGAGTTATTTTTAAAAATGTCTCCATGAAGGGGGCAGCTGGGTAGCTCAGTGTATTGAGAACCAGGCCTAGAGATGGGAGGTCCTAGGTTCAGATCCAGCCTCAGACACTTCCCAGCTGTGTGACCCTGGGCAAGTCACTTGACCCCCATTGCCTAGCCCTTACCACTCTTCTGCCTTGGAGCCAATACACAGTATTGACTCCAAGACAGAAGGTAAGGGTTTTTAAAAAAAAAAATGTCTCCATGAACAATTGCCATTTCAAACTGTTTTAGCATAATTGGCTAGAGAATTAATGCAAGCAAATAACTAGTTAGGCCACCACCTAGGTACAGCCTTAAGTAAGCCAGGTATAAAGAGGAAATGAGGGAAAACAGGGTTTGGTTAGGTAGGACTTCTCTGGATCAGAGCTTAAAGCATTCAGTTGTCAGGTGTCTGCCAGAAAGCAGAATCTTTGATTAAAATGAATTTTGTCAAGTTCTGTTTCTTTTTGGTGTGATGATCCAAGACTGTCTTAATAGTGCTGTAGTTGTCAGGCAGTTTAATGCTAGGATATCAGAACATGATTTTGCGAAAAACATCTGATAAATCCATACCTCATTTTACTTAGCATTTATATGAACACCTTAGTGGCTATTTTTAAAATTTTTAATCATTCTGGATAATTAATAATACTACATATTTTTCATTTGGAAAATTGGAAAATTCCCAGCATGCTTTTCAATTTTTTAATGTAATTGTCTCTATGAATACTTGAATTCTAGATACTAATGGATCAGATAACTCCATCCCAATGGCCTACCTTACACTGGATCACCAACTACAGGTAACATGTTTCCTTGCTGAATACTCCTTAACTTTTAGTCAATACTCTTTTACTAAAAAGAATTTTTCTTTAGAGATGACAACTATGTTATTGGCCTGTTTCAGTTTTGAATAAAGTTACAATAAATTGCTTTTTGTTTGGGGTAATCAAATGAGAAATGTGTAGATTGATATGTTCTTATTTCATTATTCATTTTAAGGGACTCTTACATCTTTATTCACAACTATTTAGCGTAATATTTTTAATCTTTAAGATCAGAATATTAAAACATGCAGTTATGTGAGTTTCTTCTTTATTATTTGACACATTCTGCAATCCATTCTGATGTTAATGTTGGTTGAATATATAAATAATAACACGGTTTGGTGTTTTTGCGTGTGATTATGTGAGCTATAAACATCTTTTGGTATAATACAAGTAATTTGGCAACCTGAAATTTAATACTCTTAGCTAAGAGAGCTTTGGTCATGGCTCTGTGTAACAAAGAAAGTGTTAAAACAGTGAGTGTAAATTTAAGTTCTGAGTTAACCCTGGCAAGAGTGTGCTGAGATTTTCTAGGACATGGTTTAGCACTTATTTTTAAAAGCTTACTGGTTTGTGCAACCTGGTACTGGATAAATATATTACAGTCACAATCCAACTAGCTAGATTAGATAATGAGATTTCACTTGATTATGTTTTAACATGTCTGATTTATTTTCAGCCACTAGCACCATGCCCAAACTCCAAAGAATCCATGGCTGTGTTTGAACAGCATTGTAAAATGGCCCAAGAATATATGAAAGTTCAAACAGAAATAGCATTACTGTTGCAGAGAAAGTAAGTAAACTCTTCATCTACACTATCAATTTTCATTCATAGAGATTTTCAACATGTCTTTGAAGATGTTAAAATTTTAGGTTAGGGAGCAGATATTTTGAGAGCCAGGCCCAGAGATAAGACATCCTAGATTTCAATCTGGCCTTATATCTGTCCTAGCTATGTGTCCCTGGGCAAGTCACTCAACCCCCATTTCCTAGCCCTTACTGCTCTTCTGCCTTGGAACCAGTGGAAGGTAAGGATTTAAAAATAAAATAAAATTTAGGTTATCTTTTTGCAGAAATGAAGATTGAAGTGTCTTCAGAATAATTAACTATATTCTTAACCTCAAACCTTCATTGAGATCCATATTCTAAAGTGAAAATTTTGCAGGGGTCATTGTATCTACATCAGTGAGCCCTTTGGCTTGCTCATATATGTATATACTATTTTTACTACAATGGGAGATGCATCAGTGCTGTTGCAACTCTGTTTCCTGAACTTTATATTTTTAAAGTTAAAATATTACTAAAAGACATAAACAAGATTTTCTCATGAATTACTAGGATGATGAAGATAACTTTTAGGACCAGATTTGTGATTTTATTGCGTTAGGGAACTTCTAGGGAGGAAATTGCTTCTTCCAATGCAGATCAGCATTTGTGCTGTGCTTTTAGTCTTAGAAAGTTGCATGTGGTAGAACTGTCAAACACAAATAGAAACAGGAACCAATAAACTGTACAAAAGGATCCCTGAGGGCCCACATTGACTTAGATGACTACATAGTAACATTATCTATTTTTTACTGTATTTTTTTTTCTTAAAATTTTCTCAATTTTAATCTGCTTTAAATCCTCAGGAGTGTTGAGGGCTACATATTGGCCAGTGATGCTAAAAGGTTTAATAACTGCCTCAGGTCATGCAACCTGTATGGGTCAGAGGCAAGATCACTATGCCACACCATTTCTCCTTTATTCTGTTATTTTAAAAGTATAATATTTGCAGAAATATTTTTTTAATTCTCCAGTATATATTTCGAAAAGTCTAATTATTCTGAAATTATAGCATGCCCATACATATACTCATTCAACCTAAATCAAATTCTTTTGCCCTATTTTTTTTTTGTACTTTTTTTCCACTTAGACATTTCTAACTTTGCATTCCTTTTAGTCCATAACTTCACCTCAGGAAATGCATGTTTTATCTTGGCCAAGTTGGGACTAGTGGTGGTTACTGAAATAAAATCCCAGGGGAAGAAATACTTCGTGAAGAAATATTTTGAAAACATTTGTTAATTGTCTCTCAATTTTGGTATAGGAATGAACATGAAAACTAGGAGATACTATCTTTATGGAGTGAAGTAATTTGTTATGTTACTTGTTATTTTGAAGACTGGGCCTCTAAATTTTGATAAATTACTATCATATATAAGCATTTATTGTGAGCAGAGTATTGCCATTTGAAGGTGGAGTCAGATACAAGATGAACTGTTCTGGAAATTCAAGATATAAGACTGTTGATACTTGGTGTTTTTAATTTTGTTGACACTTTACAAGTTACTATCTTAAGTAAATTTTTCATTTAAGGAAAAAACTTTTGAGGAAAATTCTAAAGAAGGAAGGCAAAGTATTTTTCTAGCTTTAAATACTTAATGTTTTTATTTCACAATCTTTTATTTAACCCTTACTTTCTGACTTAAAATTGATATTAAGTATCAGTTCCAAAGCAGAAGAAGCAGTAAGGGCCTGTCACTTAGGGTTAAGTGACTTACCCAGGGTCACACAACTAGGAAGTGACAGAGGCCACATTTGAACTCTTATAAGGAAGAGAGTATTAGAGCAACTTTGCAGGGGCATGAGAACTCAGGACCTCTCACCTCCAGGCCTGCCTAACTTTCTATCTACTGAGCCACCTATATGCCCCCATATTCGTTTTTTTAATTTGTTTTACTCAAGAATTTTATAGTTATTATTCACCCCACCCCCAAAGTCCAATTCTGACATACTCATTTTTTAAGTTAACACTAAGCCCCTCAATTTTAAAAAATTTCAATAAAAACAAGCTCTCTAGGCTAGAGCTCTACCAAGGTCTATGATTGTCTTTTCTGAAAATATATACAGAATTAAGTAATATAATCCAAATGTATTCTTATGAGGGGCTTACATGTAATTATTCAAAGTATGCCCTGTGTTTCCAGCAAAGTGGTATATTCTAAAATAGGAAAGGGATTTATGTTAGATAGCATCTATTTCAATTAAATGGCTGGGGCTGTCTTATCTACATCTTTGGCTGAGCTGCATAGAGTTAAATATGATTGTGACTTCATGGCATGAATGTCTAAGTAGAATTTGTATGATAAAACCATGTACCTTACCTCCTGGTACCATAAGAAATAACCTTTCCCTGACTAGATAAAAAGTGGGGGTAGGAGGTTGAAGGGGTGATCAGACAGGATATTCCCATTTTTGTTACTGTTTTTATTTTTGTTGTGCCTTTTATCATCTCTAAATCCTCTCATTCTAGGAGTGCAGTTACTTAAAGTATTATGTTATTTATATAGTTATATTAGGACTATGAAATAATAAAATAGTTTTTGAAGATACTTTCCATCCTACTACATTATAATTATATTATTTGAGCAGCATGCTTGATATATATAATGATGAACCAGAATTAAAGTTTTAATTGCTTGAACTACCAGTTAGCAACAAATACTATCTGAATTCTTCCATCATAATTAGGATTTTATTATGCGGTGTCCTTTTTAGGCAAGAACTAGTAGCAGAATTGGACCAGGATGAAAAAGACCAGCAAAATACATCTCGTCTGGTACAAGAACATAAAAAGCTTTTAGATGAAAATAAAAGTCTTTCTACATACTACCAGCAATGCAAAAAACAATTAGAGGTCATCAGAAGTCAGCAACAAAAACGGCAAGGCACTTCATGATTCCCTGGGACCTTGGATTTGAAAATTGCACACAGAAAGACTTGGGGGGGTGGGGAGGGCATTAGTACTTATAATTCATGAGTGTTAGCTTCTTGATGTGTTCTGAATGCCTACTCCCTATATTTGCTGCATTTGTTACATCATTTATTTTCCTATTCTTCTGGTGGACATGCAGTTCAGTAATCCTATTGAATAACATGGAACATCCATGACTTGAACAAGCAGCAGAACTCAACATTAAGGCAGATACAGTGAATCATGACTGCATGCTTATTGTGTGAAGGCTAGCCTGACAGAAAGAGAAGGTGGGTTACAATGGCTGCTATCTTGAAGATCTTTTGGGGTTTCATATTAGGATGTTACCTCAGTAAGGACAAAACAAAAACATATCTCATCTCAAACAAATTTAAAATATCACTTTTAGATGAAAAGAAGCATTATCCCAAGTTTAAAGACAAAGTACTGTCCTAAAATAATTGCAGAGACATTTACCCTATAGGCAAGATATAAAATGGAAGGCAATCTGATACCAACACCTCTGCCTTAGTGATTTCCTTCCATAATATTTTTGGAGGTAAGTAAGTAGCTTTTGCTTCACTTTAGAAAAGGAGCAGTTTAGCCTTGTCTTATTGAACTGCAATTTGATGGCGCTACAATAAGCAAAATGTCTCTTTTTTAAAAATGTTTTTAATTCAGTCTGATTGTATGTATGCATGGGCTGAAACCTTAGCACTTTTGTGCCTCTCATAGCTCTTAAACTGAAAAACCTAATCAAAATGATCCCATCCTAAATGATCATTCTTTCCACAGTAATATTTGGCTGGTTTTGTGCTACTATTCAGAAAGCTTTGGGAAAAGAAGCAGAATTCCTCACAGATGCAATGTTGTTCTGTGTCAAAAGACTTGCACTTGATAGAAAAAAGGAATCTACCAAGTGAGGAATAAAAGGTAAAAGCAAACAGCATCAATTCAACAAACTCTCTGTTCCAAAAATGTGAGTGATGTCTGCTCCAAGCAAGCCTGTCCTAGAGCAAATGCCTTAAGAGAAAAGGATCCACACTTCATCAGCTAGAAATGGGGGATGAGAGAGAAAAAGAGAGAGTGAGTGAGTGTTTGAGTGTGTGTCAGTCTGTCGTGTCCACAATCATGTAGACAGAAATAACTTTAAGGTAGTAACAAAAGATCATGGAGCACTTAGAATTTTCATAGACAGTAATGTCTCTTCAGCTGGCATCAAAGTCAGTCCAAGTGGATATGCTATTATTCTCAGATTTCTAAATTTGTATTTTCTGAGGAGAAAACTTTTAAAAAAGCAGGTTGCTGTGTCATCAAAATACCCAAAAAATAACTGAAATTTTTATTTGAGTTGTTTAGTTATTCGGATATATTTCAAATGAGCCTTTATTTAGTCTGAAGGACCTTAATGTCAGAGCTGTTGATTAAAATTTGAGTCATAAAAATGACATTTTTTCTTCCCAGTAAGTTTCATGGTATGTGGGTTTGTGTGCATATGCATGTGTTCATGTACACAAGCATTTGTATATGTTTGAGAGAGAAAATAGGTATCATAAAGATGAAAGATGATTTGTTACTAAAAATTGTCATTTTTAGCTTAAATGTATTATTGGGAAGTCTCTGGAATCTAAAATTTCTCTTTTTTTTTAAATAAAGGTAGGGTTATCATTCCCAAATAATTTGATTAGCTAGCCGAAACTGATATTGGGATCAACTTAAGGCCACATATATTTATAGCAAAATGTAATTGGCAGAGAAAATAACTAGAAATATGAAGAGCACAGTTATCCAAAGCATTGCTGCTTTCATACATCTGTCAGTCTGATGAAATGGACTCAGTCCATGATCAGTGATTTTCATAACATTTCAAAGCTTGATGCATAGCAGCATGGATGCAAAGGCATGATTTCTCCTGCATGGTTAATAACGGCAGATGACAGATCATATCTCTGGATATCAACTGGTTATTGCTGTATCACATCGCCACCCATATATAAAAGGGGAAATCAAATTTCTTGAGCTTATGTGAAGGTCATGCTAGTTTGAGGACATGGTACATAATTTAAATGGCCATTTAGAGCAGTTGCTTCTTTGTTTACAGTCAACTCGTATTTTTAAGTACTGTAGTTTTCCTATACATTGAGTGAAATTCAACTTGTTTAGTTCTTAAGTAGTTTGTATTGCCAGTCTAAAGTCGTGTGTTTATTTTCTTGTTTTTGTTTTAACATGGGAGTAGACAGTGCCTAATTATCCTTGGTCATGGGAGACAGGGATAGATGGCATGGATCATGTAAATCCCTATGTAATCCCCAAACTTTATGTTAACCAATCACCACCCTCAATCCAAACTTCTAAATGGAATTTTATCAAAAAGCCAAATTCCATTCTACTTTTTACCTTCTTGCCTTGACCATCATAGATGAGTGAAGTTGAGAAGGAAGGAAGGCAAGAATTCTAGGTGATGTACCAACTAAAGGATTAAACTTTGATTACTAAAAGTTGGCTTTACCTATGTAACCTTTGCCTACCATAAAATGACCTGTGAAGACATACTTTGTTCATCTAAGATCTATGCAGTAGCAATGACTTTTTGAGTCACAAAAGTCAACCACCAGTATTTTCCTTTTGGCAACATTAGCATGTTCAAAACACTTTTGTTATACAGTTGTTTACAAATGTTGTTCTTGTCTTTTTTGTTTAAATATTTTAACGTGTTGACTATTTTTCATGTTACTCTTATGTTCCTAATTAACATCCCTCCATATATTCATAGAGATGAAGTATCTATTTTTCTTCCTCACCCCACCTCTTTTTAAATCTGACTTTCACATCCTTGTTTCTGCCCTAAAAAATTGATGAATTACTACTTATATCATGCAGAATTTTTATGTAAGATATTGTGTAATGCCATTATCCTTCTGTATTCCATGTGACTCTAACCCCAAAAATGCTTTTTTTAGATTTATTTTTGTTTTTGATGAAAAATTGAAGATTGTAATTCAAAACTTGTATATAAAACGACAAGTGATTTCATATGATAAAGGAATGAGCTATGTGGCTTTCTGCTGCAATAGTGTAATTACCTTACAAAAAAAGCTAATAAAAACTGATCATTTTCAGTAACCTTGTAATATCTTTATAGTTACTATTCAGAAATGTTTTGATTTGTTGAGAAAATGGGGAGGAGGTATTTGTATTGCCTATCCCAGATCAAGACTCTTAGTCAACAAATTATATCTTTTTAGTAACCTTTCGGAATCCTGAATGAATGATTTGCTGTTTTCTATGTCTACAAGAAGATTACTTTCCTAATGGGAAAATTGCTTTTCTCTGCCCTCAGACTTTTTAACAAATTTCAGTCATAATATTCATGCCATTTTCTCCTAATCCTCCCACCTTTCCCAATCCCATCATACACAATACACACATTTATTTCTTACATTCATATCTGTTTCCTTGCTGTTTCCCCTCTACATTCTTACAAAGTCTTCCTCAGAGTGGCCTCTTGGCTATTGGGATAATGCCAATTGGTTTTCTATCAAGTATTTTAATATATAGAACAACTGTACCCGTCAGAATCGCTTCAACCTTCCATGTTTGCTCTTTTAGGTGAAACTTTTTCCCATATCTTAAACACACTCACATCTGTGCCACTAACTTAACATATTGACCAAGAATAGCATGCTTGTGCACTAAATGATAATGAAAGGCTGTAATTAAAAAACACTTTGATGACACCTGTTATGTTTTTACTCAAATATTCTCCTTTGTTTAAAAATTAGTGTCTCTAAAAGAAGACACTTTCCCCAAAAACTGCAGATGTGTTGACATGACCTGGTAGTCCATATGGAAACTAGGCATTTCATAAATAACTGACAATATTTAAAATAATTTAGCCCTTGTTTCGGTAAAGCATAGAATCACAGCGTTTTCTGAGTATTTCCTTATTGGGAATCATTTCATCCATTGCTTCATTTTACAATTGAGGAATTTGAGGTCCTACAAGATTAAATACATGATTTTGTGCAGGTCATTTAATTAATTGCAAACTGCAGACTAGAACCCAGGTCTCCTAACTCCCAGTGCAGTAGACATTCTTAATATTTCACAGAGAGTTCTTTGCTTTTGTTGTACTACCCAAAGACTAGTTAAACTCCATCATCTATAGTAAGATAAATATGTACATCTCCATTTTTTGACCACAGAAATATAAAGTTGGTGGTACAGTGCAAGTTTCCTAGTACAAAGTAATTAATTAATTCAGCAAATATATAAGTGCCTGTCTACTCTCTCCAGAGGTAGGGAGTTTCCAAAATCAAATAAGATAATATTTAATGGAACTTTAAATCTTGTGGACAAAAACAATTATAATGTACAATATTCAATTATATGTATAATATTTTTTGGAGTTGCAAAACAATGTCAAGATGAATAGGGGATGTTAAATAGTTAAAATAATGTTTATAGGAATATAGAGCTAGAAGGGATACTTAAGGTTTATCTAATCCAACTCCTTCATTCCACATGTGATGACACAGACACCCAGCAAGGTTGATTTGTCCACATTAAACTGGTGGTGTGAGCTCATTTGAATCCTTGTTCTCTGATTCCAGATCCAGTATTCTACTGTACCATGCATGCAGCCTCCTTTTGTTGAATCAAAAAAAGATTGCTGATTCTCAGTTTGATTGTTTTTACTAATCATTACACCAGAGATGTCAGACATCCACATTATTCCCAAGTGCAGCCTGAACAAAATTTGGAGGACAGTGAATAAAATTGGAAAATATTTAAATTTATAAAATATAATAATGCAAAGGTATGTGGCTTTCTAAGTCATGTGCCTGAAAGGATCTTTCTATATGGTTCCATGACACCCCCCCCCCCTTTCTGTTTTCTAATTCTACCCTGCTGTCACCTCATTCTGGGTCTTAAAAAAAAATGTATCATTCAGAATTTTTATATTCAATGAAAGCTACTCTCTTCAGGGCTTATCATTAGCTATAGGGCAACCTTTTTGCCTAGTACTAGGACTGAGGTGGCTCTTCACCCCAAGCCAGCATCTGAAATGTGTTACCTTTCTGGCAGTAATTTAAGGAAGCAGTTCCTTACGTGTCTGTTTTTCTCATCCAGAGCAGAAAGGACTTCAGCTCCTTTTATCTAATCCTATTTTTCAGCCTGGCCAGCCTCTTTCTCAATGACCTCTGCAGACTTGGTGAACTGAGACCCCACATAGCCTAATAGACTGTTGAAAAAGGAGGCCAAATCCCTGTGATAGTGAGTCTCAGCCAGCCACATAGGACTTTCAAAATACTTTGTCTGCCATTCTTATCATCTAAATCTGATATTTTAAAATCTGAAATAATGGAATGCAGTCTCCTATCATTTTATGATTGCAGAATTGTTACTTTGTGTAAATAATACAGGACTTCAATCCCCACAAGCCTTTGCTCCACTTCCCCAAAATGCTTTGTAATCTCACAGGAATTATGAGGTGGACCGAGATCGAGAAGGTATTTAAGCTGATTCAAAGGCTTTTGAAGGCTCTTGGACTCCCGTTTGGGGCAGATGTGGCTTTTTTCCATAATGTAGGTGAGGTTATGTCTAGGCCACTCTATGGCCTGGACACGTGTTTCTTATCCTGTATTTTCTTTAATCCTTAATCTTCAATTAACCTCTAAAAAATATAATACTCCTTGAAGAGAGAAACTAATTTCTACCTGCCTCAGTCTCCCCAGTCTCCCCTAAATTTTCATCTTTACATTTGAAAGTGCCATGAAGTTACCAAGCAAATAAATACACTTATCTCCTAATGACTGAGGAAGTTTACAAGATGCAATTGCTTTTTAATTCCTTGTCTCAAATGTTTTTTAGCTATAAATCTGAAGGGGGAGTTCTTTACCAGTCTATTCCACATAATCAACACTCCCAGATCTATTCAGCTTTAGTTTCCCTCTGACTCCTAATCCCACATCACCAAGTGCCTCCTAGATGTTTTAAACTGAATGTCCCATAAGCATCTTAGTTTTTATTATGCCCAAAACAATTCATGATTTCTCCCCCCAAATGACCCCTCTTCTAAACTTCCCCATTATTATCCAGACTGCCACTATCATCTCAGTCACCCAGGTTTACAACCTCCATGCCATCCTCAATTCCTCATTGACCCCATGCCTAGTCAGTTGCCAAATAATGGCATTTTTCTCTCATATACCTTCTCTTTTCTCCAGTGGCACAACCAAAAGCCTAGATCAGGCCCTCAGTTTCTTTCTCCTGGGCTATTTGAATAATTTCCTAATTTTCCAGCCTCATTCCTTCCCCACTCCAATCACACAACTGCAAAGGTGATTTTCCTGGTAAATAAGAATGACCGTGTCACTCTACTAATCAAATTCCCCAGTACTTCAGAATCCTTGGCAGTGAAAGCCCTTCCCAGCTTGGCCCGTTTCCAGCCTTACACGTTATTCCCCTTCACACATTCTGTTGTCTAGCTGCCCTCTTGCAATGCCTCAAGCATGCCATTCCATCTCTTACCTCCAGGACTTTGCACAACTTGTCTCCTGTGCCTTCCATTCTCTCTCCTCACCTTGACCCCTTGGATTTCCAGGTTTCCTTTAAGAGCCAGTTTAAATGCTACCCTTTCCCCGAAACCTTTTCTAGTTCCCACAGCTGCTGGTGCTTTGCCCTCTGAGTTTACTTTTCACCTGCTACATTTTGTAATGGACCTGTTCTCTCCCCCCTTAAAATGTAAACCCTATGAAGGCAGCCACTGACATCTGTTTCTGGATTCTGAGCACCTACCGCAGGGCCTAGCAAGTAGTAAACACCAACATGCTTACTGATTGATTGTTTCTCTATCAATGTTTTATAAACTCTCAGTCCCAACAAATATCTTTCATATATATGTTAAGAGAAGTGCAAAATCAAGCTTGCTGTATTTGTTTTTACTATATAATATACTAAATATTTAGCACAATAAATGTTAGTCACCTGACTTGGAAACCAATCTTGTCACTCCCCTGGCAGCACAGAAAATGAACAAATGGATTTTCACACACAATAGGTTCATTTTCTGAGATATGAGAGCCTTTATGTAGCACTATCATCAGTTTCTTAGAAAACAGCCTTGTAGGGGGCAGCTGGGTGGCTCAGTGGATTGAAAGCCAGGCCTGGAGATGGGAGGTGTGACCCTGGGCAAGTCACTTAACACCCATTGCCCAGCCCTTACCACTCTTTTGCCTTGGAACCAATACGCAGTATTGATTCCATCACGGATGATTCCACGATGGAAGGTAAGAGAGAGAGAGAGAGAGAGAGACAAACAGACAGGAAGGAAGGGAGGAAGGGAGGGAGGAAGGAAGGGAAGGAGGGAGGGAGGGAGGGAGGGAGGAAGGAAGGAAGGAAGGAAGGAAGGAAGGAAGGAAGGAAGGAAGGAAGGAAGGAAGGAAGGAAGGAAGGAAGGAAGGAAGGAAGGAAGGAAGGAAGGAAGGAAGGAAGGAAGGAAGGAAGGAAGGAAGGAAGGAAGGAAGGAAGGAAGGAAGGAAGGAAGGAAGGAAGGAAGGAAGGAAGGAAGGAAGGAAGGAAGGAAGGAAGGAAGGAAGGAAGGAAGGAAGGAAGGAAGGAAGGAAGGAAGGAAGGAAGGAAGGAAGGAAGGAAGGAAGGAAGGAAGGAAGGAAGGATTTAAACAAAGCCAGAAGTGATGGTCGTGATGACAAAGATGAGGGTGGTTTTCTGATGCATCAATAATTGACAAACTTCCTACCACTAGAAGCAGAGCAATACTTCCTTCAGATTGCCCTCAATAGTTGAAAATCCCTTGTCCGCTCAACAAGCATGGCCATGTGCCCTTGCCTCATCTAAAATTTTACAGTACTGAGATGATAGCATTTTCTGTCATGTATAAAGTTGCCCAAAGATACCATAAATAACCTAATCCATAGTAAGGTCTTCATGAAGCAGCAGCCCTGGTCCAGAACCCTGGGACTCGGGAAAATAATATCTTTAATGCATAAATTAAAACAGGATACAAATTATATGGATACCATCATCAAAAATTATGTTTTAAAGTTCCTGGACTCCAGAGTAAGACCTCAATTGCAGAGCAAATTTCCTCACTTAGAGTCCCCTAGAGCAGTGAAATCCCAGCTCTATTAAAAAAAGGGGCTGGGGTTTGGAGAGAGACCCTCCTGGATTTGTCATTGTACTTGAAATGACACACTGAGAAAAATTAAGACTATGTTATAAAGATCCATGACCCTGGACGTTGCCAGTTAGGCCAACCCCAAAGGAAATCAAATGAAGTAGATGTTGAAGGATTAAAATGATTCCCTTTATGGGGTTCAGACTTGTGATTTCAGCACCTAGAAGTTAGTACATGGTCATATTTAATAAGAACTTTCAGAAGCAGCATTTGAACCCAGGTCTAACTCCAAAGATAGCTCTCAAAGCTCCCTCTTATAGCTTCCCAAAAGTGACATTTTATTTGACAAAATTTATTGTGATTTCTTAGTCTTTGACTCTCCTGTAAAATTGTAACAGTTATAACAGCTTTCCTTTTGAAAACAAGTTGATGAAAAGAAGCACAAAATGATAGCATTCAAGTTCTTGAAGAAAAGACAAGTCAACAAGGCAAAATGAACTTCAGGAAGACATTTTAATAAACAGGATGTTTGTGTGAGAAATGTTAGTGAAAGGAAGCACCAAGAAATAAAATGCAGATGGTGGCTTGTAATTACTCCAAGGTCACAGAGCTAATGAGCATCAGAGATGGGATTCTAACATGGTCTTCCAACTTCCAAATTGGTATTTGTTCCACTGTGCCATACTGTCTCACTGAATGGAATTTGCTTTGGAGATCAAAAATATGGGTGTTGGAACCCACATAAGCAATGTAGTATAAGGGAAAGAGCAGGCTTTATTCCCAGCTCAGCAATGATCTGGGTATCTGCCAGTCAACAAGCATGTGTTGGTTTGATGATAGAGGCAATATGGCATCACTTAGGAGTTCTTCACCAGGGATTTAAGATTGTTGGATAGTCGTGGATAAATTTCAGAGTATGAATTTAGTTGGGGGAAAAAGATATCTTTATTTTCAGTAACTTCTACTGAAATGTAGATTCCCTTCTATTTGAGAAGTCCACGCCATACACAAAGGGACAGAATCCTTGGGGTTATGGAGTAATGGAATGTTCTCATGCCAACGTCTGAAGCCAAAAGTTCAGCATCAGAAACTGAAACATTTATTACTGGAAAGACAACAAAGATTTATTATCATCTGCTTTGCTGATCCACTCTGAGGGCATCCAAGTTGCAGCTGGAAATGAGTGAACTCTGAGGGCAAGGACTCTCTTTTTCATTTGTATCTCCAATGCTTTGCTCAAAGTAAGCACTTAGTAAATGCTTAAAAAAAAAACAAGAAGATTTGAATCCCAGCTTTGTCACTTGTTCCCTGTGTGACCTTGGTCTAATCACTCAGGCTATCTGGGCTACCCTTTCCTCATCTGTAAAATGAGAGGATTTGACTAGACCTCTAAGGTTTTTCTCCACTCCAAATCTATGATCCTCTGAAAATTGAAGCAATCACAGAATAGCCAAATCCTGAATGCCAAGTGGAAAGGTGACACGATGACCATCAGGATTGGCTGGCACTTCGTTTTTCTTTGTCCTTCATTTTAAAAGAAAACCAATGACATCACAGGGTGATGTCTGGACTTGAGCATTAAGTTGGATTTAAGTGAGGCAGAGTTGCACAAAGAATCAGCCTCACTTTCTTTTCCACAGTAATCAGAGTCCAGTGGCCAGACAAAAGTTAGGATGACTGGTGATGGTCCAGGCGTTAATATCCAACCAAATTCTGAGCCCTTCATAGTGCCTACATCAGCCACCTTTATGGCTGATGGAACAAATTGTTTTCATCTGCCCCTGCCACTAGGGAAAGTCTTCACATACTTGGGATGGACACCCCCCAGCTTCCAGATGGGGTTGAAGCTTGTTGCCCTCAACGTGATTCAGCCCATCTCCTGAGATGGTCTTACTGGGGAGTGGCCACTGCACACGCTATAGCTTCTTGGAGCCGCAGCTGAGAATTGGGTGACAGTTGGGCACCCAAGGCAGATGAGCAGCCCTTTAAAGGACTCCGCAAACCCTCATGCCACGGATCCTAATCCTAGAATACCCCATATATCCCCTGGCATAGAGGATACATTTACTAAATGCTTATTAACTGATGGACATCATAGCATCCTAAAGGGATGAGATCTAAAGCTAAAATGGTGAAATAAGGTACATGTATACTTGCAGGAAGAATAAAGCATTTTAACATTTTCCCTTCCATAATGCCAAGTATAATACCTGGAAATACTGCCCCCTGAAAGGAGGGAAAGCTGATGACTGGAATCACCTCAGTTTTTTCACTGTCTTGTCATTTGCCTTTATCAAATCAACATATACCCCCAAACAAAATAATAAAATATTTTAAAAACTACAGATCTTTTAACCCAAACCAATGATGGTAAGGTAGAAAATCACATTCAGGGAAAGAAGTGGGAAGAATATTTTTTTAACTTTAAATAAATATAACAAATAAACAAAATAAATTAAAACTTTAAAATAGAGGCTCTTACAAATTTTAGGATACCCGAGCACCTGAATTTTTTTAGAGGCATCATTAAAAACATCAGGAATATCTTTCTTTCCTGAAAGGTGATGGTAAAAGGGAGGGAGAACGGGAAATAACCATGGTAAACTCATGAATTCCTGCAATGAGAAGAGAAGATGGGGGGGGGGGGTGAGGAAGTCACCCAGTTGATATATAATCATTTGGAAAAGGACAACAAGTCACCAGGTTACAATTATCAGACTGTTGTGAAAAGCAAATATTCCAGGTCATTTTCATGCCTTTATGATTATGATAATGGACAAGCAGGAATAGTGATAATCTAGAAATTGAGATTATTTTTTTTTCTGGGGAAAAGGAAAAAAAGCAAATTAATTGTTTTGGGGAATATGAAATTGTTTCTAGTCTCACAAAGGATCTTGATTCCACATATCACAGATGATAAAATATTTTAAACAGAAGAGTTTAGTCAAATATAAGAACTTTTGGGATAAAGCATGTGGTGGGTATGGCCAGGTTTCAGTATATCACCAAAGAGGAATTTTGCAGGAGTAGTATAAAAGCTATCAGAGAAATGTATGCCCCGGGGGGAGAGGGGGTAGATGAACTAGTCAAATAGTAAAAGCAAGGAATGGCATAAACAGACTGCGTGCTCCACTTGTATCCATGCAATGTCAAGACTTCCCCTCCTCTGTGATGGCTGGAATGGGGAATACGAATCAGTCACACAGGATGCACAGGCATAGATGGATTGCTAGATATATTATTGGAGGGAGAACCTACAAGGATGAAATCAAAGACCCATTTACTATAGTGATAAACACTCAAGCAAGCAATACAAAAAACTGAAATCCCTTTACAGGGAGATCTTTTACAAATTACACAGCCATTTCTCTTGGGTCATTTGAAGTCATTCGCCTATGTGGAGATAGAGTCGAATTCATTGATTATGTATTTGCAGCAATATGCCTCAGGCTTCTATGCCACAAGACACTACCTCACTCCTATTTTGAGATATATGGAAAGGCTGGCGAAAATCCTGATAACATTCATATTGAAGTGAACTGAATTATTTGGTTTTTATCTTGAGATGAATCCAAAAGAGGAGTCTTCTCCATAGCATGCCAACAGCCAACATCAGAAGCCTCAGAAACCAGAATTGAAATTGGTTGTTGCTAATTCCAGCCACTTTTGACTAAAGATTTTTGATTCTTACGCCAAGATTCATGTTTACTTAAGGTTCATCTATAAATCAAGAGTATAGGTAATCAACTTTTTTTTCCCTTTGCTCTTAAAAAATAGGCTAGTACTCATGTTGGTTTTGCAGTCTTCAGCATTCTAGTATTACAGCTATAATTGTACCTTTGAGCTTCATTTAGCATCCAAATAACCTGATAGTGTAAAATAATGACCTAACCTCGAAATGACAAATGCCTCTGTAGTCCCCAAAGGTGAGAATCAGGACAAATGCTATTTTAAAGACTGTCCCATGAATAACCAAGGGCCAGTTTCATCTCAATTAGCTTCATGAACTCTGGCCCCCACGCTGAAATAAAGGCAAAAATATTTAGTAGTTTGGAGATTTTTTTTTCATCTTATTTTTGTTTGTGAAATAAACTGACTTCTAAAAACATCCACTTCCAATGGCTCCTGCTGGCATATGGTGGCTACCCTGGGCTTTTTAAAGTGAAGTCAATGAAGTACAGATTTTGCCAGGTCCTACCAAACCAGAAAGGTTTCAAGTATCAGCCCAGCAATAGACTGTGCATCTGTTTCTAAGAACCAGCCAAGCTAAGTTTGGAGATGCTGACTGGCCACCAAGAATTAGCCCCTGGTCGCTGTATGTTGTTTTTGCTTGGATTTTTTTTTGTTTGGGGTTGGGGGCGGGGGAGTCAACAACTCATTACAGTCTACTAAAGAGGCTTGTATTGGTAGAGGGAGCACCCATCCTTTACCTCCCCCCCCCCCATGAATTGTATCATTGATTCTTTGATTATTGAAGGATGAGCACAAGAGAAGATGAACAGGATTCAGAAATTTCTTACAAAGCTGATTGTGACAAACATTTTGGCTGTCTTCTAAGTATCTACCTTGGTGGAGCCTGACAATAGACTGAAAAATGTGAATTTAGACAGGCAAAGTTCCCAATAATCATGCTATTGAGGTCCAGAAAAATTTCCCTAAAATGGCAGAAATAATAACCAACAGAAACAGGATTTGGACATAGTTCTGACTCCAGAGCCAGGGAACAAACACTGATTAAGTGCCTACTATGTGCCAGGCACTGTGCTAAATGCTGGACTCCAATGGAAAAAAAAAAGTCCTTGCTCTCAAGGAACTTGTCTGGTAGGGGATACAACATGAAAACAAGTAGGTACAAAGAAGATATAGACAGGAAATTGGAGGTAATTGCAGAGGGAAGCCACTAGCATTGAGGAGCCAAGAAAAGCTGCTCCAGAAGATGGGATTTTAGTTGGGAACTGAAAGAAACCAGGGAAGTCTGTAGCTGAAGATGAGAAAACAGCATTCTAAGGATGGGGGACAGCTAGGGAAAAGGCACCAAGTCTTGTGATCAACTATCTTATTCAAGAAATAGCAAAGAGGCCAGAGTCCCTGGATCACATAGTGGGGAAGAATAGGAGAGTTAAGGTCTAAGAAGAATAGAAAGGTAAGGGGGGGACAGAGTATGAATGCCAAACTTTACTTCATTCTACTGTACCTCACTGTCTCATTATTAAATGGATACAAAGAAAAGGCAAAGGAGGTTAGTTCAGAAGGGAAATAAATATAGGGCAAGAGCTAGTAAGAATGTGAAGAACAAATGAAGGTTTTGTTTTTTAAGAATGGAGGAAATATGGGCATTTATGTTGGCATTGGGGAAGGATAGGGAGAGACTGAGGATTAGAGAATGGGTTGATAATAGGAGCAATCTGCTGCAAGACTGGAGGAAATGGCATCAAGCGTGCATATAAAATAGTTTGCAAAAGAAAGGGTAATTTTGTCAGAGACTGGAGTGAAGGATAAAATATTGGGAGATGATATCAGAAGCACACAAGATGAGGAGAAAAGAGGAGTTTCGGGGGCAGAGTCAAGATGGCTGCTTAGCAAGCAGCAAAAGTTCAGACCTTGGAAGACCCTTCCTTACCGATTACAGACTGAATGCTCCTAGGGCACTGAAATTCAAGCTAAGCAACAGGACATAGGTGGGGAACCCTCCTTCTGGACTCAAATCAAAAGGTACACCCCCCCCAAAAGCCGGAATCCAGGAATACTCAGGTCTAAGGGGAAGGCAGAGGGAAGGTCCCCAGGACCCCTCCCCCCCAACCCAGAGGGCTGAGCCCCCAGTGACAGCAGGAACCTCTGAGCGGGCAAAGGTGCTGGTTTGGAGGGTCTACCTTGTGACCAGCGGGGCACCGGGCACTGAGCATCTAGCGTGGACAGCGGGGAGGAAGCCAGGGAGAGACAGGGCTGTGGCTGGGTCCCTCCATCAGGCTCCAGTCTCACCATTGCCTCGGGGCACATCCAGACCAATCCAGTTGAACCTAATCCCATCAGAAGTCCTCCAAGCTCAGGGAGGCAGGCCAAGCCACTGGGGAACCTTGCAGACAGCGGAGAAGCAGCTGGAGAGAACTGGAGAGAGCCTGGGCAGCCCAGCCTTCCAGGAGTTTTCAGCCTCAGAGCACATACAGCCCAACCCAGTTGAACTTAATCGATCAAAAGCCTCCAGAGGACAGGGAAGCTAACATTCCTCCCCTAGAGATTGTACCAAGAGATCTGACAAAGCTCCAAGAGGGGAGACTGACAGCCCCAAAACAAAAAAAAAAATGAGAGGAGCAAGAGCACAGACAAATATGGGGAGAAAAGAAGGGGTAAACCCAAGCAAACAACAGAAAAAGAAGAAAGAAATTACAATAGACAGCTTTTGCACAGGTAATGAGCAAAGAGCAAATGAAACAGAGGGGGAGGGACCAGCAAAGGAAAAATCAGAAATCCCAGTGAATTGGATACAGGCTTTGGAAGAACTCAAAATGCAATTCAAATAAAGAGAGGCTGAATACAATTGGGAAAAGAACTTAAAAACTAAGATAAATCATCTGGAAACAGAGGCACTTGAACTAAAACAAGAAAATGGTGTCTTGAAAGCAAAAATCAACCAGCTGGAAAATCAGGCAAAGGAGATGAAAGATGAAGTGAAGAAAATGAAAGATGAGAAAAAGGAGATGAAAGACAAGGTAAAGAGAATGAAAGATGACCTCCAAAGAAAATCAGACCAAAAGGAAAAGGACGACCAAAAAACTAAGGATGAAATCCAGTGTTTAAGAACCAGAATACAACAACTAGAATCAAGTGACCTCACAAGGCAGCAGGACACTATAAAACAAAACCAAAAGAATGAAAAAAATGAGGAAAATATGAAGCATCTCATTCACAAAACAGAGGATTTAGAAAATCATTCAAGGAGAGACAATTTAAGAATCATTGGCCTACCAGAAGACTATGACAAAAGAAAAAGCCTGGACATTATTTTACAGAAAATTATTAAAGAAAACTGCCCCGATATCCTAGAACAAGAGGGAAAAGTGGAGATTGATAGATCCACAGATCACTTCCTGTACTTAATCCCTAACTGACAACACCCAGGAATGTTATAGCCAAATTCAAAAACTATCAGACCAAAGAAAAGATATTATAAGCTGCCAAGAAGAAGCCGTTCAGATACCAAGGAACCACAGTGAGGATAACTCAGGATCTGGCTGCATCCACACTGAAAAAAAGAAAGGCATGGAATATGATATTCCAGAAAGCAAGGGAACTAGATCTACAACCAAGAATCAACTACCCAGCAAAACTGACTATATTCTTACAAGGGAAAGTATGGCCATTCAACAAAATAGAAGAATTTCAAGAATTTGTAAAGAAAAGACCAGACCTGAACAGAAAATTTGATGTCCAAGCACAGAACTTAAGAGAATCATCAAAAGGTAATTTAAAAAGAGGGGGAAAAAGAAAAACAAAATAAAACAAGAAAAAAATTTTAAAAGACTCAATAAATTAAAATGATATGTATCCCTATAAGAAAAGTGGTCATTGGTAACTCTTAAAAACTGTTGTTATTACCTGGGCAGCAAAAAGAAGTACACTTAGAGGGAACAGTGACAAACTGTATGGGATGAAAGGACAAGACATAAATAGGTATATAGATATATGCATGCAAAAATACATACACATGAGTATGCATATATATATATATATATACATATATATAACTAGAACTTAAAATTAGGTTAGTATTAAAAGAAATGGGAAAAGAGAAAAGAAGAGTTTCTTGGCAAGTGGACTCGACTTTCAGTGATTTAATAAGGCAAATGTCTCAACTGAGTGAAGAGGGAAAGAGTATCATGGCAGACTTAAGGAGAAAAGAGGTTTTGAATAAAGGCTGTGGTAAATGAGTAAGGCAAATTGAAGAGATGTAGAATTGCCTTCCTTCAGTGAAGATCCAACAGAAATTAAATATTTTAAAGTAAATTTAATAATGAGCCCAGTGCGATTTTATGACTTCCTCCATTTCTAGTCAAGAATACGTAAGTAGCTATGGGAGGGGTGGGGGAAGGGGATGGAGGAATAGAAAATGATTTTTGTAACCAAGGAATAATGTTTGAAATTGACCAAATTTTTAAAAAAAAGAATATATAAGTAGGAGTGGAGGCAGTAGATGGTGGGAGTAACCCAAGACTGGGATGTGGTAAAACATGATCAACTGAAGGAAAAGCAAAGGAGACTAAAAAGTAGAAGTTAGCAGAGAGGCAACCCGGTTCACTAAGTGATCAAGACTGGGAAATCAGGTCAGCCCAGACAATGCAGGAATAATGGCCTTCTGAAAGGAATTGGACCAGGTGACAATGAGGATAAAAATAGGATCAGAGGTCTTGTGAAAAGGGTAGAAGGATAAAATATTTGAAAAGATAAAAGAAATTCCAGATTTCTCTAACATGGAAGTAGGATGCTTGCATGTGTCAAGATTAAGGATTATAACCAGCCCTATATGTAGCCAAAGTTGAATGGAAAAAGTCTTCTAACTTCTTTTTCTGATCTGAGAAGTAGAGATCTTAGAAACAAGCAAGATGAGTCTTAAGATTCCTTTCAGGTCTAACATGCTTTGTGATTCCTAAACATGCTGCATTTTTTCTTCCTCATCCTCTGTGTGAACACCAACTTATTCCACAACTGTAGGTGAATATTAGCCCAAATGTAAGCCACTGCCAGTTATAAACTGTACCTCCAAAATGAAGTACTTCAAATACTTCCCTGGTTTCCTTCCTGAAAGAAAAATATAGGTTTAACCCTGTTAAATAACCTTTTCTATTATTTTTGTATTTATTAACTCAAAAAGGTGAAGGGATAGGATGTTGTTGAGAAATACGATATGTTATACAGGTATCCAGTATAAAACAATGTCAATGATCCACTAGTTCTCTTCAAGTTAGTTTGGGTAGAGGTTGTGGGGAATAATTAGAGGAGGAAGAGGGGAACACTTGAGCCTCCATTTGCCCCAGTACTTATGGAATTCAAGATGAAAAGGGTGTCTTTTAAAAGATAGCTGATAAAATGGAATGGAACACTATTTATAGTGTCAATTGGAGAAGAGGTCTCAATTCTCTGAGTTACATTTTTCAAAATATAAATGTAATAAAGGCCATACTGGGGGCATACAGCTAAGTAGCACAGTGGATAGAGCACCAAGCCTAGAGGATCTAGATTCAAATCTGACTTCAGATACTTCCTAGCTGTGTGACCCTGGACAAGTCATAACCCCAATGGACTACATCAGCCCTTGCCATTCTCCTGTCTTAGAACTGATGGAAGGAAGGAAGGAAGGAAGGAAGGGAAGGAGGGAGGGAAGGAGGGAGGGAGGGAGGGAGGGAAGGAGGGAGGGAAGGAGGGAGGGAGGGAGGGAGGGAGGGAGGGAGGAATGTAAGAAAGGAAGGAAGGGAGGAAGGTAAGAAAAGGAGGGAAGTAGGGAAGGAGGAAGAAAATAGATGGAGGATGGATGGAAGGAAGAGGGTGAAAGGGAAGAAGGAAGGAAGTAAAATGGAGGGAGGATGGATGAAAGGAAGGATCAAAAGTAAGGAATGATGGGAAGGAGGGTAGAAATGATGGAAGGGAGGGAAAGAAAGAAGGATGGAAGGGAAGGAAGGAAGGAAGGAAGGAAGGAAGGAAGGAAGGAAGGAAGGAAGGAAGGAAGGAAGGAAGGAAGGAAGGAAGAAAGGAAGGAAGGAAGGAAGGAAGGAAGGAAGGAAGGAAGGAAGGAAGGAAGGAAGGAAGGAAGGAAGGAAGGAAGGAAGGAAGGAAGGAAGGAAGGAAGGAAGGAAGGAAGGATGGGAGGCAATATTGAATAGTGAGTATAACTGGTCCCAGAATTAGGAAAACAAAGGTTCAAGTTGTATCTCTTAATACATGTTGGCTGTGTGGCCTTGAGCAAGCCACTTAAACCTCTCAGGATCCCAGGCACCAAGTATGTAAGAATCTAAGATGTAATTTGTACCTTCATTACTGGAGTTCTCTCCACTGATGAAAGCAAAAGGAGAAAAAGAGACAGAAAGACCTAGTGACAGAGAGAATATTATTTTATGGCCTTTCAAAAATTTCACGTTGATTTAAGAAAGGGTAAATTACCAGTGATCAAGCCTACAGAAAGTAATCCTTCCTTTTAGTTCTAATGAATGACCTCCAGGAGAATAGTTCTGATCTTGGATTTGGGCCAGTGGAACAGCATCTCTCCACAGGGGCCATATTTGTACAATCAGCACATAGACAAGGTCTTTCTCAAAAAGCAATCCCTGTTCCCAAACCCAGCACATGACCCAATATTGGTTTTATTATATTCAACCTGAGGGAAAGCAGGGAGAAACAGCTGCCTCCAAACATAAGTAGAAATGGAACATAATATTGTAATCACCATAAATTGTAGTGATTATTTGTGTAAAACCATAAACGTACACTATGGCTAAATGAGTCATTTACTGAATATCCTTTCAGTTATTAACTTGGCATAAATACTAATCCCTGAAGATTAAGTTGAACACTAATCACTCTGAGCATTGGAGGACCTTTTGTGATCCAGTGGCTGGTATTTACATATGGTAATTTCCCTGGTGGCAGCTGAGGAGGCCTGATCAGTGCTATGTAAGCAGTAACACATGCCGTAATAAGAAATGAGTTTTTCATCTTTTTCCCCAAGCTCTCCTCCCTCTTCACTCCCAATTGAGGCTTAATTAAAACTCCTCAGTACTTGGCTCTGTTTAACCGGACACAGGAGCCCTGAAATGCTGACATGATGCTCAGATTTCACCTGCTAGGTCAGCTCATTAAGGGTTGTAATTCTACAGCTGGGCCCATGGTGACCAAACTACAGGTTATTGGGTAAGAGAAACTACCTCTCATCTGAGGGACTAAGCCTCGTTAAGTCCAGCAACAATCTGACCCATTTAGTTTTCAGAATCGCAGGTGCCTCACATTTCTCCCCATCCAGTGTTGAGTCAGTTATTTCAATAATGGGCTCCCCTCCATCCTTGAATCTTCTTTCCTTGACTTTTTTTTTTTAAGACTGAGTCTTCCATCTTACTCAGGCTGGAAGTGTAGTGACTACTCCTTTGTCTCTAGCACTAGTGATCAGTGTAGGAGTTTATTTTTCCTAGTTGAGTTTGCCACCCCCATACTCCCTTAGACAACCTTCACTCTCTAGCTCCTCATCATCTCGGTTCTACACTTCATTCAGACCCTGAATTTCATCATTTAAGGCACCTCAGAACTGCCAAGTTCAAAAGATCTGCCCATATCAATGGATGCTGGGATAACAAGTGTATCTCACCATGCCTCTCTTTATCCTTGACTTTCCATCGTTCCTTCCTTGTAAATCCTCAGCCTTGGATTTTTCTGTTTCCTCAACTTTTACTCCTAGACAGTTAGCTACAACTAAAGGAAATCATAAAACCTCACTGATTAAATTCAATGAAAATCGATGCTATTGTGAAGATTAAATTTAATTCTCCCCTGATTGTGAAGATTTAATTGTAACCCCTGCCTATTTTTAGATTTTAATCGCCAAAAGTGTAAATACTCTACTTAAAAGTTAAGTATGGAGATCTGCCCATTTTTTTAGATTTAATCACCAAAGGTGATTCCACACATTCCATTTCACACACTATCTAATCTTAAGTATCCCCTCCTGAGTCTCTGCCAGTCCTGTTTATCTCTTATTGGCTCACTATAATACAAGGGTGCTTTCAGACTTCCTCTTCACTCCTCAAATCCTGATTTCAACCCATCTCTTATTCCTCAGGAAATGGCCTTTACTCCTAAATTATTGATGCCATTGAAGTAAACTTCCCCAACTGTCCTATTCCTCTAAAATTCTCAACTTGAAAGAATCACAAAATTTTAGAATATGAAGGGATGTCAATAGCCATCTGGTACAACCCACACAATTCCAACAATAACATACCTAAAACTCTGTTTGAAGACCTCCCTTGAAGAGGAACACAACTTCCCAAAACAGCCCATTTCCTACTTTTAGACAGCTTTCATTGTTGGACAGTTGTTGTTTTTTCCCCTAACATCAAGTCTAGATGTGCCTTTTTGTAACTTCCACACTTCTAGGGTCAAAGAGACCAAGTTTAATCCCCCTTCCTTGTGACAATCTTTTAAATAATTGAGCACTATTTTGATGCACTGCTTCCAAGGTCTTCTCTTCTCTAGATTAAATACCCCAACTTTCTTCACTTAGTCTTTCATTTCTTGTTCATATAACTAGCAAAAGGAAGGATGGGGGAGCAGCTGGGTAGCTCAGTGGATTGAGAACCAGGCCTAGAGATGGGAGATCCTAGGTTCAAATCCGGCCTCAGCCACTTCCTAACTGTGTGACCCTGGGCAAGTCACTTGACCCCCATTGCCTAGCCCTTACCACTCTTCTGCCTTGGAACCAATACATAGTATTGATTCTAAGATGGAAGGTAAGGGTTTAAAAAAAAAAGGAAGGATGGGGTATTTTCTCCAGCCCCCACTAACTCTCAAAACACATTACCACCACTAAAGAAAATTAGGCACCAGAGGTAGAGAAATTACAACTGTTTCCAGAGGCCATGAAAACAATACACTCAACCAATTAGCAATATTTTGCTTTAGCACTAGAGAATGCTAATTCTTAATAGCACTTAGACCTCCTCCCCTCCCCAGGACACCCAAACTGACTCACTGGCTTGTGCTTTGGGACCCATTCAGAGATTCCACTCCTGTTTCAGGTTCTTCCAGCATTCCTGAGTCCCCGATCTTTCCCCTATCATCCTGTTACAATAAGAAGCAGACATGGTGATGGAATACTATTGTGCTAAAAGGAATAATAAAGTGGAGGAATTCCATGGAGACTGGAACAACCTCCAGGAAGTGATGCAGAGCGAAAGCAGCAGAACCAGGAAAACATTGTACACAGAGACTGATACACTGTGGTACAATCGAAGGTAATGGACTTCTCCATTAGTGTCAATGCAATGTCCCTGAACAATCTGCAGGGATCTAAAAAATACTATCCACAAGCAGAAGATAAACTGTGGGAGTAAAAACACTGATGAAAAGCAACTGCTTGACTACAGGGGTGGAGTGGATATGACTGAGGAGAGACTCTAAATGAACACTCTAATGCAAATACCAACAACATGGAAATGGGTTTGAATCAAGAACACATGTGAAACCCAGTGGAATCGCAAGTAGGCTATGGGAGAGGTGAGGGGAGGGGGGGGGGGGGAAGAAAAGAAAATGATCTTTGTTTCCAATGAATAATGTTTGGAAATGACCAAATAAAAATTAAAAAAAAAAAGAAGCAGACAACTGTATGCAGAAAGAAGAAGTGGACAGTGAAGAGGCTGTATTTCTAGGTTAAGAATCCCAAAGGCAGTTGGCAGTTAAAATTTTGCATGGAATACCCCTTCTACCCTTCCTCCAAACCCATAAAAATAACAGATTTTCATTCAGCCCAGACAGAGAACTACAGAATAGAAGGAATTGAGAAAGTGGGTCAGAATATAGGATTGTATTGAGGCTAAAGAAAAGAGAATTGCAAAGCAGCTAGAGCTAGTTCTATGCTCTTGAGAAGTTGTTTGATATGAATTAAGTAGGAATGGAAAGATTTTCTTGTTCCTTGAGAGCCCAGTTGAAATTAGATAGCATACATTTGTAGTCAATCCAATAAAAGTTTTTTTTTTACTTCATCTATAATGAGCTAAATCAATTGTATAAAAAAATCAAGCCATTCTCCAATTGATAAATGGGCAAGGGACATGAATTTTCAGAGAAAGAAATCAAAACTATCAAAAAGCACAAGAAAAGGTGTTCTAAATCTCTTATAATCAGAGAAATGCAAATCAAAACAACTCTGAGGTATTACCTCACACCTAGCAGATTGGCTAACATGACAGCAAAGGAAATTAAGGAATGCTGGAGGGGGTGTGGCAAAGTCAGGACTTTAATGCATTGCTGGTGGAATTGTGAATTGATCTAACCATTCTGAACGGCAATTTGGAACTATGCCCAAAGGGCACTAAGAGACTGTCTGCCCTTTGATCCAGCCATAGCACTGCTGGGTTTGTACCCCAAAGAGATAATAAGGAAAAAGACTTGTACAAGAATATTGATAGCTGTGCATTGTGGTGGCAAAAATTGGAAAATGAGGGAATACCTTCCAATAAGGGAATGACTGAACAAATTATGGTATCTGTTGGTGATGGAATACTATTGTGCATCAAAGGAATAATGAACTGAAGGAATTCCATGTGAACTGAAATGACTTCCAGGAAGTGATGCAGAGTAAAAGGAGCAGAACCAGGAGAACATTATACCCAGTGACTGATACACTGTGACACAATTGAATGTAATGGACTTCTCTACTAGTAGCAATGCAATGACCCAGGACAATTCTGAGGGACTTATGAGAAACAATGCTATCTACATTCAGAGAAAGAACTGTGGGAGCAGAAACACAGAAGAAAACAACTGCTTGATCACATGGATCGATGGGGATATGATTGGGGATGTAGACTCTAAATGATCACCCTAGTGCAAGTATTAATAATATGGAAATAGTTTTTGATCAATGACATTTGCAAAACTCAGTGGAATTGCTCATTGGCTATGGGAGGGTGTTAAGAGGAGGGGAGGGAAAGAACAGCAGAGATAAGCAACATAATAGAAAAACTTGAATTTCTGTCCAAAAAAAGCTAAAGAGAGAATGGGAATATGAATACACTGAAGTGAAGGGCAATCTGTTAGAAAAGAAACAATTAAAATAATTTATGCTATGTTTTGCATATCTTTTATATGTATAACAAGTATCATATTTGTTGCATTCTTAATGGGTGAGGGAGACTAGTGAAGGGAGGGAGAGAAATTGGAACTTAAATTTTTTTAATTAACTTAAAAAAATTTTTAATTAACTTTTTAAAAGGACCATAAGCCTTCCAGAAGAATATGAAAATTTTAAAAACCTGAATACCATAATGGAAGAAATAATGCAAGGAAACTGTCTAAAACCTGGTAATACAGAAAGCAAAAAACCAATTGCAAAAACAGACAGTTCTCAAAAAACAAATGAGAGAAAAAAAATTCCTACTCTACAAACTCCAAGATACATGTTGGATAAATTTAACAATGACAAAAAAACAAATTCTGCAAGTCCCCAAGAGAATATCTTCCCCTGAAAAGGAAAGGAAAATTGAATAATGCAAGACTATTCAACGTCCACCAAAACCAGAGTAAGGAATGGAATAATATATCCTGAAAAACAAAGGCACTTAAGATGTAATCCAAAATGGCATGCTATACATACATGAACTGGTCATATATGAAAAATGATGGATAATCAGGAAAAAGGCATCTGAAGTACCCCTTAAAATATATGAGTAAATTGTTTGACTAGAAAACCCTCTAAACAACAAAAATACAAAATAAAACAAAGGTAAATTAATACAAATACCAAGTATAAGGACTAAAATAAATAATCCCATCTCTGTGAAAAGAAAAAAAACTTGAAAGGGTTAAAAACAACAATAACAACAGCAACAGAGGGACCATTAAGAAATTCTTTCCTTCAACAGATTCTTACCTGACTAGAATCATAGCTTTTCACTATCCTGGTTGCCCTTCTCTAGATGCTTTCCAGCTTACCATTTTTCATCCTAAACCATGACAGCCACAAGTGAACACAGTATTCTAGATTTGGTCTGGTCTTACCAAAGTAAAATATGACAGAATCAACACTTCTTATTCCCCAGAGCTGTATCTTAACATAACCTAAGATCACATTTTTTAACTGTCATATCATGCTGCTCATTCATGTTGATCTCACATTTAGTTAAAACCCACAGATAATTTTCAAACTCCTTTCTTACCATGCCTCTACCAGTGTCTCTTTGTGAAGTGTAACTTGCTCAATTACCTTAATGTAACTAAAGGAAGTTTTTTGTTTTCTTTTTTAATTAAATTTGATTTTTCCCAATTACATGTAAAAATATTTTCCAACATTATTCAAAGAATATTGTATATCAAATTCTTTCACTCCCTCCTTTTTCCCCCAACCTCCATTCCCCATGAGATGGTAAGCAGTCTCATATAGGTTTTACATGTTCAGTCATACAAAACATTTCTCCATATTAATCCTTTTGTGGAAGGAAACTCAAATAGAAAAAAAAATAAGAAAGTGAAAGAAGTTTGCTTTGGTCTGGATTCAGACTCAGATCTTTTCTCTGGAAGTAGATGGTTTTTGGTTTTGTTTTCTCATGAGTCCTTTGAGATAGTTTGGCATAGTATTGCTGAGAAAAGCTGTTATTCACAATTGTTCATTGTACGGTATTCCTGTCACTGAACAACGCTCTTCTGGTTCTGCTTGTTTCATTCTGCTTCATCAAAAAGTAAGTCTTTCCAGGTTTTTCTGATCTCCTCCTGCTTGTCACTTCTTACAGCACAAAAATATTGCATTACAATCATATACTATAACTTACTCAGCCACTCCCCAATTGATGGGTATTACCTCACTTTTCAAATCTTTGCCCCCTAAGAAGAGGACGTTTTTAAAACCCTTTATTGGGTCCACTACAGATGTATGCTATCTAATCTCAACTGGCTCCTCACTGAAACAAGGGAATCTTTACAGTCATTTAATTAATCATTTCATTCATCACAAGGACTGTTCCAAACCCTCTCTTCTTTCAAGCTTCTAATGACACTCTCCTTCAACCTTCTCCCACCCTTTCTCATCTACTTCACTGGAAAAAAATGGAGTCACTTTATCGACTCTCTGCTAACCACTTTGTCAATCCTCTCTTCTTCTCATCTCATATCCTTCTAATATCATTTCCCTGTATCTTCTCCTTCATTCCAGTCTCTAATAATGAAGTAACTTTTTTGCAAAGACCAATTCCTTTATATACAGGCTTGCTCTTGATTTCTTTCCCTCTACTCTTCCCTAACAGATTGCCTCCAATATCAAACCACTCTTTAATTTTCAGTTTCTCCCTCTCTATAGGTTCCTTCCCTGCTGCCTACCTGTCTATCTCTTTAAAAACAAACAACAACAACAAAAAACCCTCACTTAATCCTGCCATCCCTATTAGCTGTAGTCCTATATTTCTCTAGTCTTTTTAAGCTAAACTCTTTTTTTAAAGCCACCAAAGTACATCCACTTCTTTTCTTATTCTTTTCTGACCTTTACAACCTAAGCACCTTCTCATGGATGCTTTTTCTTCCCTGTTTTTTTTTTTTAACCTTCCATATTGGAATCAATACTGAGTATTGGTTCCAAGGCAGAAGAGCAGTAAGAGCTAGGCAATGGGGGCTAAGTGACTTGCCCAAGATCACACAGCTAGGATGTGTCTGAGGCCACTTTTGAACCCAGGACCTCCTGTCTCTGGGCCTGACTCTCAATCCATTGAGCCACCCAGCTGCCCCCTTTCCCTGGGTCTTCATTACACTGCTCTCTCTTGGTTCTCTTTCTACTTATCTCATTGCTCTTTCTATGTCTCATTTTGCTGGACTAGGTCTCATCCATGACAGACCCATTAACCATGGTTATCCCCTAAGCCTCTGTTCTGGGTTCCCTTTTGGCTTCTCTCTATTCTACATGCTAGGATCATGCTTCTTCAGCCTTCATTAGTCTCTTTAAGTCCCAGGGATTCAAATACCTTCATGAAGATGATTACTATGTCAAAATTCGGCCACTGTCTTTTCTCAAAGCTCTAGTCCCTCCTCACCAGATGCCTGTTAGACATTTCAAATTCAGTGCCCCAAACAGAACTCATTAAATATTACTGAAAATCTAACTATTTCCTAAACTTCCTTATTACTTTTATTTATTAAAAACTTGAACAATTTGTGAATATAAATAATTTCACTGATACAAATGTGAAGGAAGATCATGTTGAGATCTTAGAACTGAAGGGCAATCTGGTCCCCCAGCATATTCACAGATCACTGTTTTAATAAGGATAAAACTTCAAAATTACATGATGATTTGAGGACTGAGATATGACTTTAAAAGAATTGTCAGCATCTTAAGGGAAAATTTTGTGAGTTGTTATTGTTTAAGGCCCTATCTGTAAAATGGGGATAATAATAGTAACTAACTTCCAGGGTTGTTTTGAGGATAAAATGAGGTCATCTTTATAAAGCATTTACTTGTGCCTGCTATAGGGTACATACTATACACGTGTTAACTACTGTCATTATTAGAAATGATGATCATAGCAATAATTGACATTGTTCTATAAATGAGGTACAATGGAAATCCATGGAACAAGTCCTACCAGACAGTGGCATCAAGTGCCTAGAGGAGATACTTTAGAATGGATAACTTGGAAGCTTCAATAGCCTGAAGAATACAGGGAAAAATGATAGACTAGATAATGATAGGAATCACAAATCAGAGAATGAGGATCTAGAATAAACAGAAAGAGAAGATGGATAATGAAGAGAGAGGAAGCCTTTTTGTAAAGGGGCAAAAAAGGAAATGAACACTGAAAACCAAGGAAGAGGATTAGTTGAAAGGAAGGAGAGGAAGGGGGGGAATATCAATGAGAAGATGGGATTAGGAGGTGAGGGCAGGAAAGCCAGTGGGAACAGCTATCTTTAAAAGAATTAAAGTAACTGAAGGAACACATTCTCCTGTATTTACAGGAGAAGAGGGAATATGAAGCCAAAAGGCTGCTACACAGACAACATTCATGCATTTAGGATAAGAAGGAAAGTGGTCAAATGGGGGGAAATCATTACATCAATTTTCTCTAAATGTTTGGTAACCATGATATCTAAACTATACATATATATATATAAACTAATAACCATTCCCTAATAATTAATGATCAAATGATGTGAACAATTCTCAACAGAAGAAATGCAAAGTATTTACAACTACATGGAAGAATATCCCATATCACTAATAATAAGAAATGCAAATCAGAAAACCCAGACACTTCATTTCCAATGCTGCAAACTGGTAATGTTGACCTCAAAAAATGTCACAACACTCAGTGTTAGAGAAGTTGCAGAAGGAGAGACACACTTATATTCCATAGATTATAAAAATAAAAATAAGAAAAATAATCATCGATAGCTGACATTTATACATTTTAAGGTTTTCAAAGCGATTTCCCTATAGTTATCTCATTGGAGTCTCATAACAACTCTTTAGGTATTGTTATTTCCTAATCCTAGACCTACTCTTGGAAGAGAGATTAACTGATTTTCCAGGGGCCACATTACCAGAATGTGTTGGGGGAGGTATTCTAAATAATGACCCTAGAATTCCAGAGCAGGTCTATGATGCCAAATCCACTGGGAAAAGTGCTCTGGAAATCTTAAAGCATTATTCAACCATGAGCTATGATTAAGACAGTAAGTACATGTGTGTATGTAGGTATTTATGTATATATTCTTTGACACATGCATTGTATTGGCAAATTTACATTACTATTATAACTCTGCCAGTAGGTGGTTGTAGCCAACTACAAATCTTGCACAGACTAGGAAAAAAAATTAGTTTGCCATAGCAGGAAGCTAGAAAAGCCCAGTAGCCAATAGAGAAAAGTTAAAAACTGAACCTTTGCATTCTCCAAACAAACTGATGGAGGCATCTTACATGTGATGCTGTGTTCAAAGCTCACCTAAATATTAAAATTGCCAAAAGGTAGTGACTACCAAAAAAAAAAAAGTAAATGGACCTGGATAATCAGAATTCTAATCTTCAAAGTGGATTCAAGGTGTTCAATCATAAAAATATCTAGAATCTTTCTTGAAAATACCTTATCAGAATATTGTATAATAAATGAATGAAAAAGCATATGTTAACATTTACTGTGTGACAGGCACTGTACAAGATGTTGGGGGGTCCAAATACAAAAGAGAGATGGTCCTTTTACTCAAGAAGTTTGCCTTCTAATTGGGGGAGAAATTCCATTTAAGGGAGTGGTGGCTAAGGACAGATATTTTGTTCTGAGAAGGCACAGAAGTGGTGAATAAAACACAAAGTATTTGATTAATTAGCCTTTCCAGAAGCAAGGTATGTTGATTTGATTCTAGCTCCCAGAGCATGATATAAAAACGAGTGGGTGCAGCTGAAAAGGACTAGAGTGAAGAAGTATGGTCCCAGAATTAGAATTTGGGCAAACAAAACTGTCTAATGGGAAAGCGTTGTTCATTTCAGAACATCCACTTAATCGTAGGTGGACATAGGATGAGCACCAGATGATCTCAGACCCCACAAACTCTATGCACATCTATGTACTTTATACAAACCAAATCACAAAATTGCAGAGGTGATTGTGTAGGAGACATTGCACAAATCAAACTGCTGGTCCCAGGCACCATTTCAATGGCTGTTACCCTACCTAAGCATTTAAGAGAATTTCCCAGCTTGTAACTCTGAAGAGGAAGAAGCCAAGTTGCCATGGAAACCAATGCTCTGTTGAAAGGAAGATCAACGCTTCCATCCTTAAACTCCCAATGTGGATTTGGAAATAAGAAAAAGAAAAATGAAGGAAAGTTTCCTCTCCAGGTTTTAAATTTTACCAATTAAATGTTCCTGGGGATCTGGCTCAGAGATGCTTTATTTGGCTCCTCTATTAAGAATTCTGAATCTGATCATTTGTGAGAATTCAGCAAAAACCAACATATTTCCTAAACTCCTGTTCCCTGCTTGAGCCAAAGAATAATGAGAATATATGTCAAAACTAAGAATCCCAAAGAAGGTGGTGTGGCTTATTGTAAAGGGAGCAACTCTGAGAGGAAGGAGACCTAGATGATACTCCCAACTCTGAAAACGATCCTGAACAAACCCTTTCAATTCTCTGATCTTTGGTATCTTCACATGTAAATGAAGGAAATGAACTGGACGATTCCCAAGTCCCTTCCTTCTCTGGCATATAATGATCCTACTCCAGTGGTATAAGTCCTTGCCTTGAAATTCTAGTTACACCATAGCCCTATCTGACACCTTAAGTCAATAATTCATATATATATAAATTAGAAGATAAGTCCAAGAGAATTAGGTGAAGTCACTTACCTAGGGTCACATAGAAACTACATGTCAGAAGTAGAATTTAAACCCATGTCCACCCAACTTCTCTTTCACCATTACAATTCACTATTACATTACTCTTTTTCTTTGTCTCACATCTAACATGCCAACACAGAAAAATGTATTGAAAGGGATGATTGATCTCAGTGCTTCTCACTTATTTCCAGATAAGAATTCAGCAAGTCCAACACTATAGCACAGCTGTGAATAGCTTGACAGATTGTTCAAGCAAGTTTGAAGTTCATCTAATTCATCCCTTCCCTTCCCAGCCTCATCCAACACATAGGGAAGTCTAGAGGTTTGATTAAGCAAAATGCATAAAGGCAGGACTGTTTGTGTCTGTGTATCCCCAGCACCTGGCACAGTGTCTTGCTCTAACAGGTATCTAGTAATTGCTCATTGATTCATCGATTGATTAACTCACCAAGGTCATGAACTTTAATTGTAATTCCATCATTTTCAAACTCAGAGTTTCTGACCCTTAATCCAATATTCTTTCCATTAATACAAGCTGAGCCTGCTTTCTCATGAAATGATTTCAGAGATGAGTGTCTAATGTTTTGTTGAAGGGACGTAGGGGGGATATTGGAATAAATTGGACTAGAGGGTAGGTTCTAATGTTTCAAAACTGCCTTCAAACTGTCCCATTATATGCTTCTAGAAAGATCCTTTGCCCCAAGACTTATTCTCTTTGCTATAGAAGCCAAACAATAAATTATACCTCCCTCCCCATCCCTCTTCAACCTCCACCATTCCAAATCTTTTTCTCTATCTATCCTCACTTTACTTCCTATAACCTTGCAGGTCTGGGAAGTAGAAAGTACTGGGGTTATAAGACAAGTGTTTTTTATTATTCAGCATCTAGGGTGCTTCCTGGCATAAAGGCTTTTCTGTGCAGGACTGTAATAATTTGTGATAAAATATGAAGGGAATGTCTCTAACGTATAAAGCATTTCCTGGGGAGTTCTTCATTTCAATCAGAGAAACATCATATAATTAAAATGCTGTCACAAATTTCTTTAACAAATTGCCATCTAATTTTCCTTTGATCTCTCTTTTCCACATGGATTACAAGGTTTTAAAGAATCTTCCCCAAACATTTGGAGTATGTAGGAATTTGGTTCCATTTTGATTAGGCTTCAAAGGACAAAAATAAAAGGCACCAGTAGACCAACCAAGGGTTTTTATATTTCATAAATCACACCAATAGTTGACTCTTATGTATAGTGTATGTAGCCCTGGGGGAAAAGAATGGCTCATATTTATTAGAAGAAAGAACTTTTCTCTTGGCAGCACCCACTAGGAAGTGATGCAAGCCTGGTATCATGGGAAGAATACTAGAACTGAGTCCCAGTTTTGCCACTTTGTTCCTCTGTGACCTTGGGCAAGTTTTTTGATCTCTCTGATCCTTAGGTTCCTGACTTGTATAACCAGCACTCGATGATCCCCGAAGTCTTTTCCACAATGGCAAGATCATGGGGTTTGGATTCAGTGAACATGAGTTCAAATGTGACCTCACTTCCTTACTACCTCTGTGACCTTGATCTCGGGGTCTCAGTTTCCTCAATATAAATGGAAGGTATTGGACCAGGGCCTTCCTGTTGCTAAATCTATGATCTTCTTTGATCTATGATCCTCTATTGTCTGTAAAATTATGGGTTAGACCATCTTGAGGTCCCTCCCAATTGTAACATTTTACAATAGCAATTATTACTCTCACTTTATAAATAAGGAAACTGCAATGAAGTGGCTTCATCTAGATCAGCCACTCAAATCCAGGTCTCCAATCTCTGGGTCAAAACTCAATCCACTATACAACACTTCCTCCTTGTTGAAGAGGCAAATAAGTTTGCTGTGTAGCCTCTGAAATTCTGCCTCAGGCATAAATATTCAGTCAAACAATTCTCCCATTAATAAAAGAAAAAACAATAATTAGAAAAGATTAGTTGGGGTTAGCAGCAGGATGCAAAATAATTCTGGCTCAGGTAAGCTGTCTAATACTAACAACTTAAGTTTCCACTTTGGGGAAATGTGTTTAATTATAGAAATCTTGGAATGAAAACAATTTTAAGCCTGTACAAATGCATTTGAACATTGGGTTTTTCAGGAAATGCATTTATCCCGGTGTCTAGTGTTCCTCCAACCTGAGGACATGTTTGTGTGGCATCAAAACCTGGTCCCAACCAACAGTTAGGATCAGAGCATTTCTGATCAATCAAAAGTTCAGCCCCATCTGCCATTCCTACCACCCAACATAAAAAAATATGTAGCATTGACCACCAAGCTTACTCTGCCTCTTACCCCTTGCCCCCTTGTAGATGGTGTTGCTCTTCTTATTAGTCAAAGGTTGGGTGTGAATTGTCTAGTCAGATCATTCATCCATACCCCTTCTCTGTTTTCATTAAGGGTTTGACAAAAGCATGCTTGTATGTAATTATTAGAAATTAATATGAGCAAGCTAACATCAATGGATTGCACTTCCTATTCCACATACCTCATTAATCCCTGCATCAACCTCTCCATGGCTGGCAGGCAAAAAGCCCAGAAATTTAGCTCCCTCCCTACTCCTCCACTAAAGCATTCCCAGTGGGAAACTGATGAGTTGTTCAACTAGGGGTTTTTGCTCACAACAAATCTGATCCATTTCCATTGATGCTCTATAGCAGCTTGGAGCTAGCTCTCTGTTGGTCTCTCCTGAGGTTAGGTACCCTGGTGCTAAGCATGGTTTCATTTTCAGGGAAATGAATCTCTGTTTCCCCATTGGTGTTTGAGATGTGTGCCTTTTCATAAGAAATGCGTGTGATGGAGAAAGGGAAAGGAGGAGGGAGATTCTTCCTGCAAGGCATTAGCTGCCTGAATATCAGCACGGCTCAGTCAAGAAAAGAGAACATATAGGTTCCACTAGGAAGGTGCCACTTGCCCTCAAACTCAATTCCATCCTGCATCCTAGATGACCACTTCTTTGATGTGTTCTCCTTCTTAGAGGGAGTGTTGTGTAGTGACTAGGGTGATGGCGTTGGAATTAGGAAGATCCAAGTTCAAAATGAGTCTTCCTGATATCTATGGTACCATTGAGGTGGCCAAACCAAGCTATGAGTGAAGGGTAATGCACTGGCTGAAGCCAAAGCAACCTCCTGTTTTATTTCTCTAAAATTTTGCAACTTCCTTGAGAAGATGTGACTTGAAAGCAATCAATATAAAGAAAGAAAAAGAATTCTTCATGTATTGGTTTACCATTCATTCAATAAATATTTGTTGAGGTACTTTTATATGCCAGGCACTGGACTTAACCCACGGGGAATAAATACAAAAGCAACACAATCCCCAACCTCAGTGAGTTTATATTCTAAATGGAGAAAAATTGCACACATGGGATAATGGTAGCACTTGGAGGGATGCTTTGACCTGGAAAGTCACAGGAATCAATCAGCTGGCAGCTAGGTTCTGAGTGCTAGACAATGGTCCCAAAGACCTAAAGTCAAATCCTGATTCAGACACATGCTAGTTATGTGACCCTGGACAAATATCTTTACCTCTGTCTTCCCCCACTTCCTCCTCAGTATGAGCATAATAACAGCACTTTGCCTTCCAGAATTGATATTGGAGAAAATGAGATAAATTTTATAAAGCTCTCTGCAAACCTTAAAGCACCATATAAATGCTAGTTAATATTTTTATCATCCAATCAAGAAGTGTGTATTTAGTGCCTACAATATGCCAAACTCTATTCTAGGTACTGGGTATACAAGTACAAAGAATGAAATGATCCCTACTCCAAGTATAGAAGGCAGTTGGAGCCATACAGTAATCAGTTGACATGTCATTTTCTGAATTGATTTGGTTATTTCCAGAGCAAAGGGATTAAAAGGCAAGAGAAACAGAGAAAAGGGTGTGGAAAGAAGATGACTTAGAGTGCAGCTGGATCTGGGGGCACCTACATATACTGAACTTTTACCCATCAGCAGCACAGGATCCAAGAGCAAGAAAAATAAGAAATGTATTCAGATAAGGGTGTGCTGGCAGATGTTTAACAACTGCAACATTTTCTTGTGTTTAGACAATCAAGAAAATAAATCAAGTCCTGATTTGTATTGATTTCTGACATCTGAGGTGTAAATGATCACACTGAAAATTTAACAATTGGCTTTGCCAAGTCAAAGCACAGCCCAGCACACCTTTTGTTTTGGGGACTAGAGCATATATAGAAGAGAAGTGTGTGATGAGGCTAAAAGTTAAGCTGTATGCAGAGTGGGATGAGTCTTCATTATGAACCAGCATTATGTAACTAGGTAACACAGTGGACAGAGCCCCAAGCCTGGAGTCAAGAAGACCTGAGTCAAAATCTGGCCTCAGACACTTATTTTAGGCAAGCCATTTAACCCTATCTGTCTCAGTTTCTCCATCTGTAAAATGAGCTAGAGAAGGAAATGGAAAACCATTCTAATATCTCTGCTAAGAAAACCCTAAACAGGGTCATGAAGACACAACTGAAATGCCTGAACAACAATAACAAAAATTTTGTAGAATCAAGAATCTCCGACTGAGATTCAATCTGGTTCTTACACCATCCTTACCTTGCTATTTGACCTGGAGCTGATTACTTAGCCTCTCTAGACTTCAGTTTCATCATCTATAAAATGAGCTAGAAGAATTTCTAAGGTCCTTTCCAGCTTTCACAATCTAGGTCAGGCCAAGGAGTTTAGATTTTAAGCAAGAAAGAGTAATTGAAACCTTTTGAGTAAGGAAATGACATCATTAAAGCTTTGCATTAAGAAGATTAATCTGGCAGCAGTGTATAGGCTAGAGAGGAATGGTCAGAGATTGGCAGTGGGGAGGCTGGTTATGAGGGCCAGAAGCTCGATAACACAAGCCAACAGTATGATATAACTATCGAAGAAAAACAACTCTCGGTCAAGGAAGGGCACGGGAGCATACGTCAGAGTTTGGAAGAACCTTAGAGGTGATCTAGTTCTATCCCCTCACTCTGCAAGTGATTAAATTGAGAGCTATGGAGACCTCCCTAATGACTTCCCAGGGTCCCTTTGGTATTAAGAAGCAGAGCTTTGAACCAAATTTCTGAACCAAAATTTTTGGATTTGAACCCAAATTTTCTGTTAATTCAGTGAACTTTCCATTATGCCTTGTGTATGGGGTCTTAATCCAATCCTACTTTCATTTATGCCAGTCAAAAAACACCTGAGGTAATGTGTCTAATTCTTGGTGCTACATTTCAAGAAAGATAATAACAGAGCCAGGTAGGGAGCACACTGGATAGAATACCTGGAGTCTGGTAGACCTGGGTTCAAATCAGACCTCAGACACTTCTTAGCTATGTGACAAGTCACTTAACCTGATCCCCTTTCCATTACCACTTTTCTATCTTAGAATTAATACTGAGATAGAAGGTAAGGGTTTTTTAAAAAAGATTATAATGTGACCTGGGTTGGTCATTCAGGGTGATTAGGGGCATCCCTCTCAGTTCCTATATCCAATTTATTGCCACGGCTTGGTTATTTCACTTCTGTATCATCTCTCTAAAATGGCCCTGCTCTCTCCTCTGACTGAGCAGTCATCACCTCCCCATCACCTCCAATATCAAATACAAAATGTTCTGTTGGATGCTCAGAGCCATTCATAAGCTAGCCCCCTCTGACCTTCCCAATCTTTTTAATACCTTACTCCCTACTATATACACTTTTATCCAGTGACTCTACATAATTGGCTGTCTCCCACACAAAACACTACATCTCTCAGCTATGGGCATTTTCTCTAACTATCCCCTATACCTAGAATGTTCTTCCCCTTCAACTCTGTGTATTGACTTCCTGGCTTCCTTCAAGTCCCAACTAAACTCTATAAGCCTACAAGAAGGCATGCCCAACCTACCACCACTCTCTCTTGAGGCTAGTGCCTTCTTTCTTTTGATCCATCATCTCCAATTCATTCTGTCTTTAGCTTATTTGTACATAGTTGCTTACATTTCTCAGCCCATGCTTCATACAAATGGGGGAACTGGAGCCCAAAAGAGGCTAAGTGGCTTAACCAAGGCCAAGTAGGTAGTATTTAAGGTGGAATCTGAACCTAGGGTCCTCTGACTCCAGGCTCATTGTTTTTTATACTTTTCCAAGTATAGTTCCAAAAGTCAAACCCTTGGAGCAATTGGCAGAAGTTACAAGAAGATAGATTTCAGTCAGTTTACTACAAGGAAGAACTTCAGATTTCTACAATGATGAAACTGGTTCTGAATGACAGAATGACCATATTTAAGGAAATCCTTCAATCTTAAAGGATTTCTAGCTCTGATTAGGACAGGATGACTTCCAAGTTTCCCTCTACTTCTAAGGTTCTAAATCCAAAAATCAGACTCTTATTCCTGTATCTCAGAAAGTGAGTGAAGAAAAGTGGATATTTGGAGTGAAAATTCTGAAATCCATTGCTTCTCCACCAAATTTTATATATAGATATGAATTCAACAAACAGCTAAAATTGGCTTTGAAATTTAGATATGTGTATAATGTTTTATATTACTTAGCATTGAGAGTTTTGATCCCATTTGGTAGGGAAGTGAGGGAAGGAAAATATTATGGAGACTTTGCTTCTCAAATGTCAGCTCTACTGCTGCTGCTATCATGCAGGACACAGGGTGGTAGGGGTGGATATGCTGCATCTCTTTCCTTTTGCCTAGGCCAAAGCACCCATAGGATAAGATCAGGGAATCAATACCAGGAAATAAACTCTCTACTATAACAGAGAGAAATATCGTGTGCATATGTAGCTATTGCTATACATGTCTACATATCTGTGTATTGGAGGAGAGCATACTCATATGCACAAGTTACATATAAATTGTGCTTACACTTATTTATATATATCAGGGGCATATAATTCATATATGTGCATAAAAATTACTAAAAGAACTATGTTTACATGTGCCCTTTTCAGGAGCATCATGGTGCCTTGGGACTTAGAACAAGGACTCTTAGATATCATTTAGAATAGCCCAACTGCTTATTTTACAAGAAATTAAGACCTATAAAAAAAATGGTGGTCGTCTTCCATACTCAGAGACCAAAATGACATCACCATGGTGATGATGTCTTTTGACTCATTCATAAAATGGATTTCAGTGAGTCAGAGTTGTACAAAGTCATCAGCCTCACTCTCTCTTCCAGAGTCATGCAAGTCGAGTGGCAGGACCAAAGTCAGGACTACTAGTGATGACTCAGGATGCAGCAGATGACCTTGGCTTCTTTGATGTCTAACTAAGCTCCAAGCACTCCAGAGCACCTGCTTTTGCCATCTTTGGGGTCATTGTAGCAAATTGTTCTCATCTGCCTCTTCTGCCAGGGGTAAACAACCTCCCTAGCTCATTAATGGGTTCAAGATCTGTCAGTTACCCTCTACTTGGTTTAACCCACTTAACGAGGTGGTTTTTACTGGGTTGTATCCATTGCACATTCTACAGCTCCTTGGAGTCACAAGTGCACAAGTGAGAGCTGGGGGGCAAGTAGACACCAAAGGAAAAAAGCAGGCTTAAAAAAAGCCTGGCAAGCACTTTTACCAGAGGTGCTAGTCTTCCCCAAATACTTTAAATACCCCATTGAGGTATGGTGACTTGACCAAAGTCACAAAGCTAGGCACAGATACAGGATTCAATTCCAGGTCCTCCAGCAAAGAGGCAATGTAATATGGTGTGTATAGAGCACCAGACATAGGAAGAGCTGGGTTTGCCCACACTTAGGATCATTAAATTTGAGCTAAAGGAGGTCTCAGAGACCCTTGCCCTCTCATTTTATAGATAAGGAGACTGAGACTTCAAGACACATTTGCCTAGGGTTACACAACTAGTAAGTGTTTAAGGCAGAATTTGGACTCAATTCTTCTTGGCTCCAGGTCCAGACTTCTATCTACTATGCCACCACTTATGAAGTATGAGGACCTATACATTATTTAACTTCTCTTGGCCTCCGTTTTCTTATCTATGATATAAAAGGGCTCAGGATTGGTCCACTCAAGTTGGACAAATATCTCTATAAGTATAGCTACATTTGTGTGGGTATGCTCTTTATGTTTCACAGAAGCATAGGCTTAGAGGATTTAGAAGTAAGAAAGGATTCATTTTTGGATGTGAAAAACCAATATTCTGAGAGTTTAAATGCTTACTATACTACAGAGAGAAGGAATTCTTAATTTGGGGGGGGGGCATTGACTTCTTTTGGCAGTTTTGAAAAGCCTATGGAGACTATAAAGACAGAATGTTTCCCATCCTTGTTTATAGGCTCTTTGATATCTGTTTTAGGTCAAATCCCTCATTAAGAACTTCTAATAAAAATAAATTAATTGAACAAAAATAAATTTTAAAAAAGAATTTCTGATATAGAGTACATACTTGTATATTTGTGTCTATATATGTGTGCATATGTATGCACATGTGTGTATATTTTATATAAATGTGTATGCATGTATAATATAATATATAGCTGAGGTGAAGTCTACTTTCCTATTTACCATACTCTGCCTTCTCATGTCTACCTCTTGGCTTCCCAAGTTTCAAATCTCAGTTAAAATTCCACCTTCTAAGAGAAGCCTTTTCCTATCCCCTTTATTCATTCTTTCCCTCTATTGATTATTTCCAATTGATCCTGTCTGTCTCTTATCTGTACATAATTGTTTGCACATTCTCTCCTTCAGTAGACTACAGATTCCTTGAGGACAAGAGCTATCTTTTAGCTTTCATTGTGTTAAGCACATAGTAGGCATTTGATACACATTTAGTAATTTACTGATTGAAAGAAAGAGTTACCCTACCTCTGTAAACTGATAGGGGACTGGCCAAGATATGTGGGATTCTAGGCACACTCTAGGAGAAGATTAAATACATTCTAAATTCTCTACCCAATGGACTCTTTCCAGGACCCACCAAGATAGATGTCCACCCAGATGGCAAGACAAGCAGAAGAAAAATCATAACAGTTTAAGAATGTCCTAGAACATGGAGTCCGTCACCATCTGTGTTTCATCTCTCTGATGCTACATCTGGCCTGGGAGATGGCAGTTCAGAGAGCTTGTGGCTTTTCAGCCTAGGATTAGGACCTTCACTTGGCTGTTGCCTCTTTCACAATGAAGTCATACACATACATATAATTACATACACACAAAAAATTGTATCTACTTCCTTCCAATCAGACTTATCCTTTGGATCCAATTGTTAAATATGGAATCAGTTGAGAAGATTATTTCTTAGGTAACAGAAATTGCCTAGAAGCAGACAACTAGAAATCATTTCCCACCCCGACAATCCAGACAGGGTATGCCAAGCCTAATTCTTTGAAATGTAGACTTTCCTCTAGTCATTTAGCACCCAAATGGGCCCAGCTCAATCTGCTCTTCACATTTTAGTCATTTAAAAGGACATAACCGAATTTTATTTCAATAGTAATTGCAAACTCATGCAGAAAATGTAAATGCACATTTCATGATTAGCTTGCAGCATAAACTATGGCTTCTATTAATGTATTCCAATTTGTAATTCTTTTCACAGTATGAGATTTGAAAGCTGTGATTAAAATTAATTAGGTTAAGTAAAGTTTATCCCCCCTGAGCACTGCTATTGGAAGAAAGCAATAGTAAAACACCAGCTACATCTGGCACCACGGTAAGCGATGGCTTCACAAGGTAGGACTCCCCTTTTTCTCCCCCCACAGAGGTTGCCCGCTGCTTATTTGGCATATCTCAAGCACCATGTATCTCCTCAAGGAGTTAATTGAACCATTAAACCTCTCTTCGCTGGCTCACAAAGCCAAGGAAGCAGTGACTACATCATCTTCAAATGAGGATATTAAGTAGATCCATCAATTGTGTAAACTCAATAGGTCTCAGGATAGGAAGAGAAAAATCATCCATACGGTGAACTGGAGCTAATAGTTGCCACCCAGAATTTAGCTTCGTAGTTATCGATTTCCCCAGTTATTAGTGTCCTCCCCTAAAAACCCCACAGTATTTATTGTGTAGATTTTGTATTTACTTAATGCTCTACATACATTCCAATTTTGCCTCTGACACTCACTAGATCAGTGACCTTTAGCAAGTCATTTAATATCTCAAACCTCAGTTTCCTCTGTTGTATAATCAAAGGAATAATAGCACCTACCTGCCAGGGTTCTTGGGAGGATCAAGTGAGATAATGTCACAAACCTGTAGAGCTAGATAAATATAAGTTGATAATACAATTGTTATTGTTGTAATTAATCTCATTCAATGCTTAATGTGAACCAGATCCTGTACTAAAGTAAGAGGTTGCAAAGAAAGACAAAAGCACAGACTCCATCCTATAGGAGCTCGTTTTCTAAAGTAGGAAAAAGGAGAAAGAATCATGTAATACATGCCATATACAATGTAAATGGGAGATAATCTCAGAGGGGAGGCACTGGGGAGTGAGAGACTGGGAAATGACTCTTGAAAAAGGAAGGATTGAAGCAGAGTATTGAAGGAAGCCAGGAAAGCCATGTGACTTCTCATCTTTTCTGGATTTTATTAAAAGAAAAATAGTCCTGTGACAAGTTTCTTTTTAAAAAAAAAATAAAGATATTCAATGATACAGGTAAAACACAATTGAATTGCTCATTGGCTATGGGAGAGGAGAGAGAGGAGGGGAGGGAAAGAATATGAATCATGTAGCCATGGAAAAATATTCTAAATGAGTTAAATAAATAATATTAAAAAACAAAAGAAACAAAATAAAAATAAAGATATTTTGTTTTTACCAATTGCATGTAATAGCAAATTTCCACACAAGTTTTCCAAAGTTATATAATCTTATTGCATCCTTCCCTCCCTCCTCCCCCACCTCCAGCTGGCAAGCAATTCAATCTGAGTTATACACATATTATCATGAAGAACATATTTCCATATTGTTCATTTTTGTAAGAAAATAATCATATAAAACAAAACCCAAATCATATAAAACAAAAACCCAAATAAACAAGTGAAAAATCACATGCTTTGATCTGCATCCTGACTCCAAAAGTTCTTTCTCTGGAGGTGAATAGCACTCTTCATCATAAGTCCCTCAGAATTGTCCCAGATCATTTATTGCTGAGAGTAGCTAAGTCTATCACAGTTCATCATTCCACAATCTTGCTGTTCTTGTATACAATGTTCGCCTGGTTCTACTTATTTCTCTTTGCATGTAGATCTTTCCAGCTCTTTTTAAAATCATTCTGTTCATCATTTCTTACAGAACAATATTATTCCATCACCATCATATATCACAGTTTGGTCAGCCATTCCCTAATTGATAAACATCCCTTTAATTTCCAATTCTTTGCCACTGCTTTTTTTGTGATAATTTTGCCACCACAAAAAAGCAGCTATTAATATTTTTGTACAAGTAGGTCCTACCCCCTTTATAATATTATTCTTTTATTCTGCAACCAATAAGTGGTGCTTTCTGGCAAGATTAGTAGGTTTCTCCAGACAACAAATGCAAAAGGAAAAGATAGTCATTTTTTCCTTCTCTTTCTTTACCTTTGAATGTTGTGGGCAGTTCAGATTCTTTCCACAATTCTTCCCCTTAGGAGATATGACTCGTTCTTAGTCAATGCCTTCACTCCATCCATTATCCTGGCCATGAGTAACAGTATTAAGGAGATGAGAAGGGAGATGGATTGTTTATAAAGAATACCAAAAAGGCAAAGAAGGAGAGTAATATAGAAAAGTTGTGATGGTTAAAGACAGATTGAGAAGGGCTTTAAAAACTAAACAAAGAAGCTGATAATGTTAATGGCATTGGGGATCAGGAGAAGTTCATTGAATAGGAGTAGTGATATGGTCAAACATTTACACTTTATGAAAATCAGTTTATCAGCTGTGTAGAGAATGGACTGGAGAAATGAGAAACTTGAGGCAGGAAGACCAATTAGGAGGCTTTTCCAATTATTAAGGCAAGTAATAATAAAGACCCAAACTAAGATGGGAGCTATGCAAGTACAAAATAGGGGTCAGATGTAAGAGATGTTATGGAAATAAAAAGGAGAATATTTGTCAACTGATTGGATACATGGAACAAATAAAAGTGAAGAATCAAGAATAAAACCAAGGTTGTAAACCTGATTGACTGGAAGGTTGGTGGTGGCTTCAAAAGAAATAGGAAAGTGTTTTTTTTTTTTATTTAAACACTTTTTTCTTAGAATCAATCCTATGTATAAATCCCAGAAGAGAGGGAAGGGCTAGCAATTGGGATTGAGTGACTTACCCAGAGTCACACAACTAAGAAATATCTGAGGGCAAATTTGAACCCAGGACCTCCTGTCTCTAGGCTTGGCTCTCTATCCCCTGAACCACTTAACTGCCTCAAAACAGGGAAATTCTTGGGGAAGAGTGTTTTGAGAACAAAGATAGTGAGTTCAATTTGGGACATGTTGTATATGATATTGATATATATGTGTGTGTATTTTGGTTTGAAATACTCAATATTTAATAGAATATTCAATGAACAGGGATTTGAACCTAGGTTTTCCTAACTCTAAGCTTAGCACCTTATCCATTAGTACAATGGGATTCAATAATATAAAGTGTGGTAGTTTTATTAGAGATCAAACCATGGTAACTTTTTCCCCATGCCCTTTCTTTCTATTATCTTTGACTGCTATAAAGTAGCATTTTTTCAGAGAATTTTAGAATTTCTTAAAAAGTAATATGAGCATAGTTCAGCATTTCTTTTTAAATAGTTGCCTTCAGCTACCTTAGGAGGGTTGGTAGGTTGCTGGTGCCTTTTCTCTAGGTGAGAATGGACTACTTTGTGCTTTCTTGCAAATGTCCCCTGTGAACTAGTATATTCACATCTGCTAAATATGGAGCATAAATAACCACAAATACAAGTTCCCATCTCTATAGAAAAGAAATAAAGTTTCTTAGTTATACATATTCGAGGCAACACTGTTATTAGAATACTAGACTTGGAGGCAAGAAGACCTGACTTCAAATTTCACCTCCACCCCTGCCACTCTATAACACTGCTCTGTGTTAAAGACAAGCCATGGAACCTGGCTGAGCTTTAGGAAACTGCTTCTCAGTCACAGGCAGAGTCACTGTGAGCTTGGTGGTATTGAAGTTGTCTGAGTTAAGCCTGATATGGAGGCATTTCTCAGTCTTTTTTTTTTTAACCCTTACCTTCCATCTTAGAGTCAATACTGTGTATTGGCTCCAAGGCTGAAGAGTGGTAAGGGCTAGGCAATGGGGGTCAAGTGACTTGCCCGGGATCACACAGCTAGGAAGTGGCTGAGGCCAGATTTGAACCTAGGACCTCCCATCTCTAGGCCTGGCTCTCAATCCACTGAGCTACTCAGCTGCCCCCCATTTCTCAGTCTTAACAGCCATGGCTGGGAAGCAATAAATTGAAAGTGGAATGAGTGATGAACTTGTAGTCAGTTGGACTAAGACTAAATCCAAATCTAGCCACCTATTACCTCTATGACTTTGGGCAGAAAAGTTTCTTCATACATAAAATCAGGGTATTGTACCAGACAAGGCTTCTTCCAACTCCAGGGCTATGGCTCTATGTCATAGCCTCTCAGTTTCTCAGTCAGATTTCTAGGACTTGCCTACTAAATAAATTCCATTAGAACTGGGGGGCAAGTCTCGGACTTCACCTACAATTCCCTACTTTTATGTACCATGTGCATGTCAACAAAGTGTTTTGAAAGTTGGTGCTGGAAATAAGCATCCACATATTTATAGCAGCTCTTTTGGGGTTGGCAAAGAACTGGGAACTGAGGGGATATCCATCATTTGGGGGAATGGCTGCACAAGTTGTGGTATATAATCATAATGGAATACTATATACTATGAGAAATGACAAGACAGTGTCAGAAAAACTTGGAAAGACTTATATGAACGAACTCAAAGTGAAGTGAGCAGAACCAGGACAATATCTTAAAAGGTAAAAGCAATGATGTATGATGAACAACTGTGAATGACTGAGTTATTCTCAGCACACCATGATCTAAGACCATCTCAAAGGACTCATGATGAAAAATGCTATCCACCTCCAGAAAGAAAGAACTGATGGAGCCTGAAGGCAGATTGAAGCATACTATTTTTTGTTTCATTTTCTTTGTGGGGTTTTGATGAGTCTTCTTTCACAGCAGAACAATTATGTGTTTTATATGATAGCACATATATGATCTATATCAAAGTACTTACTGTCTCAGGGAGGACTAATGGGAGGAAGGAGAGGATTTGGTACCCCAAAGTGTTAAAAAAAGTAATCCTAAACTGTGTCTTTACATGTAAATGGGAAAAATAAAATATTACTGGAGTTTTAAAAAAGAAAGAAGCATCTGCAGAAGACAAAGTCACTCCTACTATGTTTGATATTTTCCCAGCATCTGTTGGAGGAGCCCTCAAATCCCACATCCTGAAACTCAATGGTCTTTTCCTATTTTTAAAATATATTGACATGAAATTCAGAAACTAAAAGAAGGCAGTTTCCCCCCCGCCACACACACACACATAAATGCTCCTCAGATATATGAGTAGGAGGTGTGAGTAAGAGAGTTGTTTTCAGAAAGAAGGCTTGGGGCTGACCATAGACAAAGCTTGTTATTGGGAAGTCACCCACCTCTCCTTTAATCAATTCCCTCCCCCCTATAAGTATCCAAAAGTCAGAGAATTATAAATTTAGAGTAAGAAGAAGCCTTAGGGATTATGTAGTGCAGCTCCTTCATTTTATTGAGGAGTAAACTGAATCCCAGGGAAATAAAGCAACTTGTTAAAGGTCATCTAGTAAGTAATAAGATGGATATGAAACCAGGTCCTTTAACTAAAAATCCAATGCTCTTTCTACTATAGCTTACAGCCTATCCAATATTGTCTCCAATGTTATTTGGTCTTTTCATGACCAAACCTTTCCATCCCCTGCAGCAAAACTGTCCTGTATTCCATTTGCCCATAGCCCTACTTGGTTCTTACTACCCTAATAAGTACATTTTCCCCTTATGAGTTATTATTACTGAAAATGACAATCAAATTTTAGGATTTTAGACCTAGATACTTAATATTTAGAGTTTAAAACAAATCCTTTCACATGTAGTGTTTCATTTGATCTTCAAAACCATCCTATAATGTAGACAGAGCAGGGAATATTATTCCACTTTCTGGACAGAGACTGCCCCAATATGGTTAATTTCCCCAAGACCCAGTAAATGGTTGAAATGAACTAAAAACTAGAGACTGGATATTTTTATTCTAATTCTAGTATTCATTCCATTGCACTGTGGTGGAATCCATATCTAGAGAGCTATCCCTTTCAGGGTCCTCCGAAGAACCCCATTGAAGTGTGTGGCCATACTTAATAGCTAAGCGATTATTTTCCAAGGTCTTAGGAAGTAATCTAAAGTTTGAAAGGGAGTCACTTTTTTCAGGGTGAATTAAAGCATTGGTGAAACGACTTTCTTCAGTGGGTTTTTACTTAATGAAAGTTCATGGTTTTGCTCCTGAGTGTCCAGAATTTGTTTAGATTTATTTGGAATCATCTGGATTTTCAAGATAATGCTGTCTGTTTTTGATAAAAATAAAACGAGGGATTTTTTTTTTTCAGGCACAGGAATGAAGAGAATCAGCTAGGTGGTTTGGGGAATATAGAGTCATGAGCCTACAGTCAGGAAGATCTTAGTTTAAATCCAGCCTCAAATACTTAAAAGCTATGAGACTGGACATGTCACTTAACCTCTATATGTTTGGATTTCCTAAATGTAAAATGGAATAATAATAGCAACTGCCTCCTAAAGTTGTGAGAATCAAATGAAATATTTGTAAAGTTCCTGGCACATAATGGGTGCTTAATAAATGCTTGTTTTCTTTTTATTTTCTAATACAGAATGGTGGAGGACAACATGCTATAATAGGAAAGAGCACCAGATCTATAATCAGATTTGCCTTTGAATCCTGACTTGGTCACTTAACTAGCTGTATAACCACAAACAGGTCTTTTTTGCCTTTTTTTTTTAAAGCTTTCTTCTTTGTAAAATGAAAAAAAGCTGGCCTAACTGAACTCTAAAAGTTTTTCCTGTTCTAAAATTATATAGAATAATATTAACAATAACTAACATTTTCACCATGGTGAAGCAAAGCACTATATGCATTTCATTTATTCTTCAACATAACTCTGTGAGAGAAAAACTATTACTATTTCATTTTGTAGTTGAAATGGAAATTCACAACCTTGGGAAAATGAGACTGATGAGGTTAAGTGACTTAGTGAGGTTCATACAGCTAGAAAGGCAGAGTTTTAACTCAGGCTTAATCCTGACTCAAATCTAAAATTCTCTCCACTGCTCCACTTAATACCAAGGAGGGTAGTGGCTCCTGCCAGTTAGGTCTTTTATTTCATATCAGAGATGCTATGCAAATAGAGGGATGCGTTTTTGTTTGATTTTTTGTGGAAATTTGATGTTTCTAGGATTTGGAGAAGGGGTGAGAGAGAAAGGGAGGAGAAATAGGGGTGAGGGGAAGAAGCTTTTTTTTTCTTTTTCTTTTACAAGACTTTATAGATCAAAAAGATTCAAAAGCCACCATCCTAAGTGGGGGGGGAAAGAGAAAAGAAATAAAACTGGTTTCTAAAATATTGAATCAAAAATCTATCCCATATACTTTTAAAATTAAGTTAAAAATTTCAAAATTATTAAGTATTCATTTATTCTCCCTTCAACCTTCCTACCCTCCCTAAAAAAAGAAAGAAAATCTCTTATAACAAATAAGTATGCTCAAATAAATTCCCATATTCACCATGTCCAAAACTGTGTCTCATTCTGCGTTAATAGTCCTTCAGCGCTCTGTTGGAAGGTGAGTAGCATTCTTTTATCATGAGCTTTCTGAAATTGATTCAATATTTCCTTGATCAGACTCGGGTCTTTCCAAATTGTTCATTTTTTTTTTACAGTGTTGCTGTGTGAGTAGAAATTATTCTCCCACTTCTGTTCACTTCATTCCACGTCAGTTCAAATAGATTTTTTCCTGTCAAATACTTTTCAAAAGGGAAACTCGGAATACTGGAAAGAATTGTAGTGAAGTTTCAATCGTCATGTTCACATTTATCGGTGCATGGATGCCAGTTATCTGACCGCTAGATGGCAGTGTAAGTACAGTCTTCTCTGGAAAGATTAGCTATAAACTAAAAGCATTGTTCCATTCAGCGGTTTCCTTTCCATGCCAAGATGAGTCATTTGGAACTTCCAGTGCCATGGTATCAGTTTTAGTGTGCTGGGTGAATCGGAGGGTTCTTTGTGCACTACAGGCTAACCATAGATATGTGGTTTATCTGGGGGTTGGTACCTGCCTCGTGACCTTTTCCTGTAATGAATGTGGTAAGTGAATCACAGAATGTCAGAGTTTGGAAGGGTCTTCAGAGGCTGGCTAAGTCCTCTCACATCTCTACTGGAATTCTCTCTACAGCCCTAGCAAGTAGACATCTGGTCTTTACTTGAAGACCTCCAGAGAGGAGAAACTCGCTCTCTTCAGAGGCAGCTCCTTTCGCTTTAGGACAATGAAGATGGAATTGGTTTTTCGGAATGAAGCAAATCTGAATGTTCTCACCCGCAATTTGATAAATCTGAGTGATTCTTCTCTCCGTTGCCACCTCCCTTTGGCTACTGTCAAACAATTTCTACTCATGTGAATGAATAAGGGCGAAAGAGGAGAATGATAGAATTTTTCTTTTAAGAGCTTTTTAAAAATAAAAAAGGCATATTTTTAATGCTAGACATAGTGTAGTAGAAGAAACAGTACTCCAAGAGACGGGAAACCAGTCTTTGAATCTAGTCTCCTTTCTCTATTCACTAAAGCTACTCACTAACTGACTTCTAAAGGGGTTAGATAGACTGTAAGGCTAACTCCTTTTAGAGGTCAGTTGCCTCCCTCTATATGAGAAAATGGGATTGATAAAATGCCATACCTACCTAAAGGCAAGAGAATGGACTGGAGAAATCTTAAGGTCTTCTACAGCCTTAAGATCTGTGATTTTTGTCAAACCTCTAATTCAAGTTCAAATTCATCCCAAACATGGAAATCTAGGACTTGGAGCTGGGCATGACTTTAGGAATCAGCAATTCCTTCATTTTACATATAAGAAAAATGTGGCAAGATGTCAAAAGTGTTCAATATTACACAGGTGTAAAGCAAAGCTACAATCTGAATCCAGATCTTTTGAGTCCGAATCCATTGATTTTTCCATTACATCAAATTTGAAAGAAGTTCCATTAAACATGCTAATAAAATGTATACTGCAAAAAAAAATGGTAAAAGTCCTTCAAAGAAGTGAGATGTGAGGCATTTTCCGTTCAAAGAATTAGAGTGATCATTCCAGGTCACGTAGTTGGATCCTTGCTCTGAGAAGGAGCTCTTCTAAATATTGTTTGTTATACCACATCCAAGGATGGATTTGCAACATCCACTTTCAGTGTATAACAATCTTTGGCAGATTTCTTTCCATCTGTCCTACATACTTTCATTATCATGTGAAACCTGCTTCCCTTGATCTGAACACAAGGGAGGCAGAAAACAACTGCTCAATATCAGCAATATTTGGATGAGGAGGACAAAGATTAGAATCACTGGATCTATTATTTACCATCCATGTGACCTTTGACAGGTCACCTCACTTCTTCAGGGCCTCTTTTTTTATAAATAAAAGCAGGCATTTGAACTAAATCACTAAAATCCATTCCAACTCAAAATCCTGTTATAATATTAGTATGGTTCCTTCTATGTCTAAAACTATTCTGTTTTTTTACATGAATCTACCTCTATTTGAAATCATTCTTTATTTTAGATTAGATATAATTAGATAGGTATAATTTTGATCTTACATGGTTACCATAAGTACTTATCTTTTTCAAATCAAAATAAAGCAAAGGAATGGCATTTAAAATATTATTATTGATGATGCTGATCTGTTCCAAAGAATGCCAGCAGTATTGACATTTTTGTTTTTAGTCTTGACCTGTGATTTTCATACATTTATAAAGATGTCAGTTTATCTATAATTTATAATCTGAGAAAGTTGATTGGCCATCGAGTGATTAAGTGATTTACACCCATGATCACATGGATAAGTAAATATATGTTGGTGAAAGAAAAATTATGTACCTTATTTTCAGCACAGGTCTGCCAAATACAAATCTACTAATTAAGTTATTCTAATTCTAAGCATTTCTGCATAGAGGGGGAGTGAAATCCAAGAAGGAAAGAGTTTCCTCATGCCTTGGTAAATCTCTATGAAAAAAGCCATGTTCTCATTTTGACATGGGCATTGTATCCCCAGAAACCCAGGCAGACTATTACCAGGAAAATTCCTTTGCTCCCTTACATCCTCCTGACTCCTAACTCAAAACATCTAATAACCCCTATAAAACCCTGAGAGGATTGTCCTCTTTGATCCTCCTTTAGATTTAAGATGGACAGAGAGATGCACCTCCAGGCTACACCTCGATACTATAGGGCTGTATCTCAGACATCTGTCTGTTCCCTAAAACTAAAGAATCTTTTATGAGGGTCATTCCCTGTGTCTCCAGGCAGACCCCAGTCAGATGACCAACACCCCCCCCCCCAATGAATGCCTGAGGGTTTACCACTCTAGAGTCATGTCCTCACCATGACATAGCAACTGTTGTAAAGAGTATAAAATCCCCAGAACTGATGTCATCTGGGGGACAGCTTTTCCATTCATGCTGTCCTCCCAAGGAGCAGCCTTCCATCTTGCTGTTCCACCTGTACTATCCTCCTGGCCATCCTCAACATTACTTTCTAAATTAATAAATTTCTCTTTTTATTTTTAAGCTAAGTTTTGAAGTCTTGCTTTCTTGCAGAAAGGTATCCTTCCTGAACCCCAGGGGTTCACCTCTACACCCCCCATAACAATTTCAATTTCTCAAAGACAAAAAGACTGAATACAGTTAAAGAGCTCAGAAGAAAATTCAGTTAAGTTTCTGATTTATCAAACAATACAAGAGTCACTTAAAATATTGGTGCATCCTAAGAAGAATCATTTAAATCTGGTCAAGGGTGGAGGTTGGTAATGACCTTAATTAAAATGAGATATTCCCCAATCTAAATCTGTTTACTCCCCCCCCTTTAACCCTTTCATCTGTGATACTAGAGTTTTTCCTTAAACTTTGACATAGTTTCTCCTCAGAAAGTGGTTAGGTCTTTGGTTAGAGAAAGAATTTAGCCCAAGGCTTTGTTTAGGAACTGACAGCAAAAGAAAGACTGATAAGGTTTGTTATTCAAGTGAGACTGAGGACTTCAGGCTAAAATACTGCCCTGATATTATTTTGTATCCAAAAGAATGAAGGCTCAGTTTGCTTCCACATCTTAGCTACATAATTGAACCCAGATCTTCCTTACTCCAAGACCAGCCTTTCATCCTCTACATGAGGCAACTAATCCCCCTTGGCATATTACCAAATAAAGTTGGGATTGAAGGGTAAAAGAATGTGAAAAGACTATCAAGGTTTACTGTCTGGGAAATTCTGTTAAAGATTTTCTACAAAGATTGAAATTCCTGGAAAGGAAAGATTTTAAGACCAATCAAGAGTTAGAAAATATTACAAAATGTAAAATAAATAATTTTGATTACATTAAATTAAAAAGATTTCATACAAACAAAACCAATGTAATCAAAATTAGAAAGGAAGTAAAAATTGGAAAAATCTTTATAACAAAAACCTCTGACAGAGGTCTAATTACTCAAATTTTTAAGGAGCTAAATCAATTGTACAAAAAAAAGAAATCAAGCCATTTCCCAATTGATAAACGGGCAAAGGACATGAATAGGCAATTTTCAGATAAAGAAATCAAAACTATGAATAAGCATATGAAAAAGTATTCTAAATCTCTTATAATTAGAGAAATGCAAATCAAAACAACTCTGAGGTACCACCTCACACCTAGCAGATTAGCTAACATGACAGCAAAGGAAAAAAATGTTGGAGGGGATGTTGCAAAATTGGGACATTAATGGTGGAGTTGTGAATTGATCCAACCATTTCAGATGGCAATTTGGAACTATGCCCAAAGGGCTTTAAAAGACTGCCTGCCCTTTGATTCAGGCATATCACTACTGGGTTTATTCCCCAAAGAGATAATAAGGAAAAATATGTGTACACAAATACTTATAACTGCACTCTTTGTGGTGGCAAAAAAAATGGAAAATAAGGGGATGCTCTTCAATTGGGGAATGGCTGAACAAATTGTGGCATATGTTGGTGATGGAACACTATTGTGCTCAAAGGAATAATGAACTGGAGGAATTCCATGTGAACTGGAATGACCTCCAGGAATTGATGCAGAGTGAAAGGAGCAGAACCACAAGAACCTTATACACAGAGACTGATACTGTGGTACAATCAAATGTAATGGACTACTCCTTTAGTGGCAATGCAACGACCCAGGACAATTCAGAGAGACTTATGAGACAGAACACTATCCACATCTAGAGAAAGAACTGTGGGAGTAGAAATACAGAAGAAAAACAACTGCTTGATCATATAGGTCAATGGGGATATGATCGGGGATGTACTCTTAACAATCACCCTAGTACAAATATTAACAAAATGGAAATAGGTCTTGATCAATGACATACGTAAAACCCAGTGGAATTGCTCATTGGTTATAGGGGGAGGGTTTGAGGGGAAGAGGGTAGGGAAAGAACATGAATCATGCATCTTTGGAAAAATATTCTCAATTAATTAATTAAATAAAAAATTTCAATTGAAATTCCTCATTTACATTTTTCTACAATTTATACTTGGTTTAGATCAATTAAATATATGTATATGCATATATTATCACCAAGATACTACTTTCATAAACTTTGATTTCCTTACCCATTATTACTTAGTAAATGTTTCCTTGACAGGGATGGACAAAGAATAGGAATCCAATTAATGCCCAATTAAGTTCAATTGCTTTCTATAAATTTATCACTATGGATCAGAGTATGGACATAATGATTATTAAATATCTTCCTTTATGGTACATAACTTTACCATAGCAATCCTATAGGCAGGGAACCTAATACTCAAGTCAACAAGTCAATCTATATTTATTAAGCACCTACTATGGACTAGACACACTGCTAAACTCCAGAATAAAAAAAAAAAGGTAAAAAAATTATTCCTAGTCCTCTAGGAGCTCACTGCTCAATTTATGAGGATAACACGCATACAACTATGCATAGATGTCATATCTACAGGTTAAATTGGACATAATCAACAGATGGAAGGCACTAATAGAAAAGGGGCTTTGGAAATGGTTCTTGGAGAAGGTGAGATTTTATCTTATACTTGAAATAAGTTCGGAGGCAAACAGACAGGGAAAAGGCAGAGAATCTGGGCATGGACTGTCTTGTTCAAGGAACAGCAAAGAGGCCAAAATAATTGAATTATAAAAATCACTTTTAAGAAGTTTTCTGGTGCTAATTAATCAGATTTCACTATGGAAAACGTATTACTTGAGATGAATGAAAACTATTTGATTCATTCTGAAGAATTTTAGAGAGTTAGAGAATGTTTCATTCAACTCCTTCATTTCACAAATGAAGAAACTGAGGCCTGCAGAGACTCACAGAAAGACCTAAAAGGCAACAACTATTGCTTTTTCTGGTGCTGTCATAACTCCTGGGATATAATCATTGGAAAGGACCTTAGAAATTACTGAGACTAATTCCCTCTTTTTGCTTATGAGTAGTTGGATATGCACAGAAATTACTTGATACATGAAAAAAATCAACACTTTTTATGCTATAAATCCATGTGTCTTGCTGTACTATTATATAATTTATCATGACATATTAATCCAAAAGATCATTGTTGCTTCAGTAATATTTATTTATTAATTGCATCAAGATTTGTATATTATTTTGGGCACCCATGGAGCAATCTCTAGAAAAGATCAGAGCTAAAATCCTTGAGAGGTATTTGCTTGCTTTTAAATTGGAAAGCGCATATGGTCTCTTCATATCATAAATAGACTCGAACTTTAAGAATGAGATTTTAAGAATATTGGGGAGAAAAGTGATTGTACTGGAAGCATACAATTAAGACTACTATTGTTAAGGCAGGTGAGGTAATTTAGGAAGTTTTTCTAATCTTGCCTGAGAATTTTGATCATGAAGTTCAGTTGGTGAATTAACAGTAGGAAATTATTCCAAAGAATTTAGAATTTAGTAGGAAGCTTTTTTATATATTTTATTTTCTCAATTACATGTAATAACAATTTTCAACATAGTTTTCTGAAGTTATAAGATCCAAATTGTCTCCTTCCCTCCTTCTTTCTCTTCCCTCCCCACTCCTGGAAATGGTAAGCAATTTGCTCTTAATTATACAAATATTATCATGCAAAATTTACTTCCATCTTGGTCATTGTTGTGAGAGAATACTCATATAAAACCAAAAACTCCAAAATAAAAGCACAAATCAAGTTAAAAATAGTATGCTTTGATCTGTTCCAATAGTTTTTTCTCTGAAGGTAGATAGCTATTTTTTTTTGTCATTAGTTCTTCAGAATTGTTCTGAATCATTGTATTGATGAAAGTAACTAAGGCTTTCACAGTTGATCATTCCACAATATTGATGTTATTGTGTGCAATATTCTTCTGGTTCTGCTTATTTCACTTTGCATCAGTTCATGTAGGTCTTTTTAGCTTTTTATGAAATCATCCTGCTCATCATTTCTTAAAGCACACTTGTATTCCATTGCCATCATATACCACAATTTGTTCAGCCATTCTTCAATTAATGGACTTCCCTTCAATTTTCAAATCTTTGCCACCACAAAAAGAGTTGCTATAAATGTTTTTAACACCTTTTTAAAAAAAATCTCTTTGGGATACAGAAGTCATAATGGCATTATAGGATCAAAGGGTATGCACAATTTTATAGCCCTTTGGGCACAGTTAGGAAGTCTTTTAATCTGAAGAGGCATTCCTAAAAAGTCTGAATATCACAATTTTACCCAAGAATTTCACTCCATCTATGGATAAAATGGAGACCATATTCCCTGTGGTGTATAAATACCATAAGCATCAAATTGACTTTTTCTCTAGATGTGAACCATGCTCTAAGGAGAATGATCCTGAGAGACTAATGTGGGGCATGCAAGAATATCCCTGGGACACTGGAAGGTCCCAGAAGTCAACAAAATGACAAAAATGTCAGATAGCGTAGAGGCAATAGCTGCAAAGGCAAGGCCAGATGCTACCTGGCAAGAATGTATATGAACTTTAACTCAGATGTTTGAAAGGGACAGGTTAGAAGACCCCTGTGCTCATTTTGTCTCTAGTATTATGCAGCAAGGAGAAAAGCCTATTGAGATCCTCCTTGGGATGAGGCAATATGTATAAAGACAGATAGACCCTGAGAATGCAGGAAAAGTTTACTGCAGAGACTATCCGGGGTTTGCTACATGACCCTTATGTAGCAGATGTCTTCAGAGCTACACAGACACCAAAACCACTGCCAACAAAGGTGCACGCTCATCTTTTTTGTCAAAGGTGATAAGCATCGCTGTTTCTGCCATAGATTCAAATAACAGACATTGGAATTAATTTGATGTCTTGGTAATCCATGGCCAAAGAGTCTTGATTCCATCCAACAAAATACATAAAGAATTCTTAGTTCACTTCTTAAATTATCTTCTGTATATTTTGATGAAACCTGATATAATACTCCAGCAGTTGAGTTGTCAAGAAGACAGGAAATATTTTCTATATTGCCATCTAGTGGAAATAGGGTTTCCTCAGCTCAATGGAGTCCTCTAGCAAGTTGATGGCACAGAGGGGATTTCCCCTCCTTTGTGTGAATATATGTATTCAATTAGGTGATGACAAGTGGAGATATGTTAGCATGAAGAAATTCAGGTTTTCCAAATGGTGAGGAAGGAATTTGGAATTAGCAAGCCTCAAGCTCCACAAGCATGTGGCCAGAATTGAAAGCAGGTGTCTATTCTTTCATTCTCTATACTTTTTCCAACATCCACTACCAGAAGGGCACCATCCCAAAGATGTCTTTTCATGCCAAGGGGTGTTAAGGAGAATTACCAACTTAAATACAAGTAGATAGAGATAAGAACTTTGGAGATAACTTGAATCTATGATGAGATCAGTCTCACATACAACAGAAAGAGGGAGATGTAACTTGAATCTGTGGGAAAGACTGGCAAGCTTGGTGGCTTAGGGAATGAAATGCTGAGATCAGTCAGGAAGATGCCTCAAGACATTAGCTTTCCCTGGGAAAGTCATTTAAGCTCTCTTAGACTGTTTCCTTGTCAATAAAATGAAGGGGTTGAGCTCAAAGATCTCTAAAGTATCTTCTATATCTAATTGTATGGCTGTGAGTTGCTGTTGTTTTCCCCATAAGGTTTTGTTATCACTTTATGGGAATACATATTTGTAGATACAGGGAGTCTTCAACTTAGGAATGGCCCATACATCCCACAAGCTATTGTACCTTTCCTATTACTGCCAGAGCCTTTTCTTCCCTTTCTCTCAGATCTGCAAGCAACTGGAGAACTAGCTAAACCTCCCCATAACACATCAACTTCTCCCATACTGTCCAGAGCCATAGCTTCACCTGTTAAATTTTCTCCTGATATACCCTAGTGTTTTGCTAAGTTGTTACAGTCCCTGCCAGGTCCCTCTCTCCTCTCTTCTCTCCTTTTCCTAATAAGTTATTCAATAGACATTTATTAGGAGCCTACTATGTTTCATGTACTTGGCTAAGTGCCAACATTATAAATATGAAAAAGAGAGACAGTCCTTAGAGGAGCTTACAATCTAGTGGGGGAAGACCACACAAAAGGAAGGTGAACAGCAATGGTGGAAGAGGAAAAGTACCAGCATAGTGACACTATAAAATCCAGTCCAAAGGGGTGCAAGCTGGCAAGAAATGAAGGGATAGATGGAGCCTGCTTTAAATGGAAGCAGGAGGAGTACTTTACTCTGCCCTTCAACCAACCATAAATATTTATCTACCTGCTATATTCCAGGAGCTGTGCTAAGCCCTGGGGATATAAAAAGAGGTAAAAGAGAGTCCTTGTCCTCAAGAAACTTGCAATCTAATGGGAAACAACTCACAAACAACTATATAAATCAAGGTATGATAGAATAAATAGAAAAGAATTAACAAGGAAGGTAGTGGAATTAAGAGGGTTTAGGGCAGACTTCCAACCCTCCAATCAGAGGGACTGAGGTACCGGTGAGATATGAGAACCAAAGTTGATGCAATCTCACAGGATGATGCATTTCCTGATATTAAGATTTCATAAGGGCATGTTTGGGAGGAGGAGTCCAGTCTAACGAGTGCTAGCTGGGGAGAGCATTAATAGAAATTTAGATTTAGAGTGCATATATGCTAAGATTGCAATTCAGCTTCATTTGGTATTGAACAGGCTATTATCAGCTACCGTTGGTCCCTAAATATGATTTAGTACAAGATTTCTATAGGAAAATGTATTCTAAGCTCCAAGCAACCAACTTTCAAATGAGCACTTCTACAAAATGACTCATTTTAGAATGTGGAATTCAGTGCCTATAAACATATAAATCTCCAGAGGGTAAAATTCATTTGTTCAATTTAGCTACAACATCCGTTAGTTATAAAAATGTCATATGTTTTAAATGAAACTTGAGAAGCAATGTAGTAGAGTGGACAAAAAGTAGGCATTCAAATTTGGAAGACTTTGTTTCAAGTCCCATCTCTGATATATGTGAGTTGTATGACTGTGGGCATTCTAGTCTCTCAGTGCTCCAGGCAACTCTCTAAGACTCTTAAGTAACCTTTGCTATCTCAAGGCAATTTAATATCTATTATTAAACTGCAGGCATTATTAATATAATACATTTATAAACATTATTTTAAATAATTTTTATGCTTTTGTTTAATATTTTTCTTCCTCTTTTGAGGGAAGGGCTATTGTGATTAATCTTTCAAGACTTCCCTTATATTTCAGTAAATTTTGTATTCCTATATTTAAATATAACAAATGAACTCTTTTTAAAATGTTTATTTTATTATAATTTACACTACAAATTGGGAACTGTGTTATTCTCAATCATTCACATAATAAGAAATCACAATTTTAAATACATGATACTTAGTAGCTATCACTCAAAGGAAGTGGAGAATATAAAATGAGAAATAGTCCAAAAGAAAAAAGTCTGTAAACAAGAATGACTTAAGCCAGAGATTGAGTATAGTCTTATAAGGATAAAATAAAAAAGAACTTTCAATGAAATGGAGGGATCTCAAACATTCTTGTTTGTTTGTGTTTTATATCAAACATTCTTGATGGGAAAAAAGAACTGAAAAGAAACTTTGAAATACAAATAAAAGAGTTAAGAGAAAAAGTAAGTCTCATCTGTAATCAAAAGATAAGGTTGAATGGTTAGCATTCTGATCAAGGAGGAAATCCCAAAAGGGCTTTCCAGATCCTGTCACAAGAGGTCAGAGAAGCAGTCAATTGAGACAGAAGACTTATAAATAGTTGTGTTATGTTTTTAACATGCTATAAGAAGAAAGAATACATCAGACGAAAATGAGAGGAAAGGTAGAAAAATTTGTTAATATGTATAATTGGGTTGCACACATAAAAAGGGGGAGGGAAAAAACTATTACTTTAACTTCACTTTTGTTTAAATTAGTCAAAAAAGGCAGAAAATACACAGAGTTTTAGTGTGGAAATACATTCAACTCAACAGGTATACATATAAGAAGAGAGGGCAGAAAAGTAGATTCAGGGAGGGATTAGTGATAAATACAACAAACTAAGCTTTAGGGAAGATAGTTAAGAAAAAGTTAAAAAGAAAGGGTAATAACTTAAAATAAACAGAAAAGAAGGAACATAGAAAAGAAAATGTTCAAGAAAAGAATGGGAGGAAATAATTAACTACATAACTATGAATGGGATGAACACACCCATAAAATGAAAGAGCTTAAAAGAATGGATTAGGAAAAAAAAATCTAACCAGATGTTGTATAAAAGCAATATCCTTGAAGCACAAGAATTCACACAATAAAAATAAGGAGTTGAAGCAAAATCTAGTATGCCTTAGCTGAACATACATACATACATACATACATACACACACACACACACACACACACAAGCAGAAGTAACAGTTATGATTTCAGACTAGGAAATAGCATTATTCTAGATAACCACTTCTATTTGACATAGTACTAAAAATGTTGGCTACAGCAATCAGAAAAACTGAAAATGAGGGAGTACACATATGTAAATTAGATAAAATTATCACTTTCTGGTGAGTACATAATGGCATACTTAAAGAAATCTGGATATTCAATTAAAAATTAATTGAAACTATAACTTCAGTAAACTTTTAAAATCTAGAATAAATCCACATAAATCAATATTTCAGTATAATATCAATAAAACCCAAAAGGAAGTGATAAAGACAAATTTAATTTACAATTATGTTAGGATATATTAAAAACTTGGTCTTAATTTCCAAGACATAAGAATTATATAAACATGGCAAACCACTATTCAAAGAAATAAAAATAGACCTAATAATTGGGAAAACATCAATTGCTCATTGGTAAAATGAATCAATATAATAAAAACTACAATACCATTTCAGTTTATTTACTTATTCAGTGACATACCAATCAAACAATCAATGGCTTACTTTTTAGAACTAAGAAAAATAATAATGAAGTTCTATGGAGGCAAAAAAAAAAGATCAAGAATATAAAGAGGGGAAAATGAGAGGAAAGTGAGAACAAAAAGAGCCTACAAATGCCAGATCTCAAATCATACTACAAAACAATGATTCTCAAAATTCATTAAAAAATAGAGATTGATCAGTGGAACATATTAGCTACACAACTTCCAAAAGGAAATACATTTAATACTTGAGAATTCAATACACGTGATAGTCATTGGAACAAAAGACTCATTATTTAACAAAAACCACTGGGTAAATTGGGCAGTAGTATAAAAGAAATTAGATTTAGACTAAAACCTAACACTTTGAAACAAGATAACAAGATAAGTTCCAAGTAGATATGTGACTAAATAGAAATAGCCACATTATGAACAAATTTTTAAGTTTTATTGATGTGATTTTTTTTTACATTATAAGCATGATCAGATTATTCAATAGTTTATGAGTGGTCCCATAACAAAATAAAACAGTTGAGTTAAACTACTAATGCTATGAACCCATTTGAAAGTGCATGTGCATATTTCCCATGTATCTTCCCTCCATCTCTCCATTTTATAAAAAAAATTAATGTAAATATTTTCTCTCCCTCCTGCCCCATGAGGGGAAAAAAAGAATTAAAAGACTAGAAAAATACAGGAATCATTACCTGTGAGATCTATAAATATTATCTCAGGCTGTGTAAAGAGCAGTGGATGGAGTGCTAGACCTGAAGTCAGGAAGATGTGAGTTAAAATCTCCGCTCAAATACTAACTAGCTGTGTGACTTTGGTCAAGACATTTAATTTCAGCTTGCCTCAATTTCCTCATCTGTAAAATGAAGGTGATAATTTTACCTATCTTGTAGAGTTGTAAGGAAATGAGAGAATAATTGTAAAGTGCCAGTGCACAATAGATATTATGTAGATGACAGCAATTATTGTTATTACCATCATCATCTGATCCTCACAATAATCCTAGAGGGTAGATGTTATTATTATTCCTATTTTACAGATCAGGCAACTGAGACTGACAGAAATCAAGTGACTTGTCCAAAGCAAGTGCCAGCAAGTGCCTAAGGCAGGAGTTGAACTCATGTCTTCCTGACTCCAAGTCAAGCATTCTATCATTGCACCACATAGCTATTGCTTCCTACTGTAATGTAATAGCCATTTTTATAAGCAACAGTGGAACTGATTTATAACAGTTAACAATTAGATTAAAGTATGGAAATATCAATAGTTTATAACAACTAGATTAAGTATAGAAATATCAACAAAAGGCACAATTTAGTACTTTTTGGATTAGTTGATTCAACTTTCTATTTACCTATAATTTGGTGAACGCATTTATCCTATTATCTATCATATAGATGTATTTCTTTTCTTATACAAAGCTGCTAGGAAGCAGAAATTATACATAAGCTTCATTCTATAGGACCTGTCTCAGTGCCTCACAATGCCAGTGTCTTGGTATCCCTTTTCTTTGCTAGTGCCCTATTTTTACTTCCATGATGCACTCCATGGTTTAGGGTTTTTGATAAATTTTGATAAATTAATTTCTCTCTGTAGAAGTAAAGCTAAGTGATTGACCAAATCACTGTTATTTTCTCTTATATTATTGTCTTATTGGCAGCAAGGTGGATACTGCATAGAATGGTGGACCTGGAGTCAGAAATACTTGAGTTCAAATACAGGTTCAAACAATTAATAGCTGTGTGATCCTAGGTAAATAACTTGAGTTCTCTCCACCTTGGTTTCCCTATCTATAAAATGGAGACAGTAATAGCACCTGTCTCACAAAGTTGTGAAGATCAGATGAAGCACTTAAAAAATATCTTAAAGCACCAGATAAATCCTAGCTATTATTATCATTATGGTTATCATCATCATTATTATCTAAAGAAACTGCATATGCTGTTCCCATTTGGGGAGCCTCTCTTCCTAAGCAGAATAAATTTATGCATTATAGTATAGCTTATTCTTTTTTGTTCACATGTTAACAGTTAATAGTTTTCTTTAAAGTATATAGCTGCCAGTAATCTCAATATTCTGCTAAAAAGTTCAAAAGGTTTTTTTTTCCTTTTTTGTGACTTCTGCAAAATGCCCTTTCCACACACCCACGCCACCACCACCACACATACACCCATGCACACACACATACATATATACCCTCTAAGGCAAGAGTTTTTAATTTTTTTTATTTAGAATATTTTTCCATGGTTACATGATTCATGATCCCCCACCCTCCCCACTTTTTCCTCCCTCCTCCCAAAGCTGACAAGCAATTCCACTGTGTTATACATGTATCATTGTTCGAAACTTATTTTCATGTTATTCATATTTGTAATCGAGTGATCTTTTAACATCAAAACCCTAATCATATCCCTATCAAACCATGTGATTGATCACATATTTTTCTAATGTGTTTCTACTCCCTCAGTTCTTTCTGTGGATGTGGATAGTATTCTTTCTTATAAGTCCCTCAGAATTGTCCTGGATCATTGATTGCATTGCTGCTAGTAGAGAAGACAATTACATTTGATTGTGCCACAGTGTATCAGTATCTGTGTATAATGTTCTCCTGGTTCTACTCCTTTCACTCTGCATCAGTTCCTGGAGGTTGTTCCATTTCACATGGAATCCCTCCAGTTCATGATTCCTTATAGCACAATAGTATTCCATCACCAAGAGATATCACAATTTGTTCAGCCATTCCCCAATTGATGGATACCCCCTCATTTTCCAATTTTTGCCACCACAAAAAATGTGACTGAATATTGTTGTACAAGTCTTTTTCCTTATTATCTCTTTGGGGTACAAACCCAGTAGTGGTATGGATGGATGAAAGGACATCCATTCTTTTAAAGCCCTATGTGCATAGTTCCAAATTACCCTCCAGAATGCTTAGACCAAATCACAACTCCACCAGCAGTGTATTAGTGTTCCAATTTTGCCATATCCCCTCCAATATTTACTGCTATATTGACCAGTCTGCTAGGTGTAAGGTGGTACCTCACAATTGTTTTAATTTGCATTTCTCTAATCAGGAGGGATTTAGAATATTTTTTCATGTGCTCATTAATAGTTTTGATTTCATCATGTGAAAACTGAAAAGCAGGAGTTTTTAACTTAAGGTCCACGAATTTTCTGTATTTTGATAATTGTCATTGTTATTGTTGTTCACTCATTTTCAGTCCTGTCTCATTCTTCTTGACTTCTTCATGACTCTATTTGGGTTGGGGATTGTTTGGGGGATTTTTTGGGGGGAAGTCAGACTATAGTGGCTTCATTGCCTTCTCTGGCTCATTTTACAGATAAAGAAACTAAGGCAAACAGGATTAAGTGCCTTACTCAGGGTCATATAGCTAGTAAGGCCAGATTTGAACTCAGGAAAATGAATCTTCCTGCCCCCAAGGCCAGCACTCTATCCACTGAACCACCTGGCTATTCATAGCTATTTCATTTAACAACTGTTTCAATATAATTGTTTCCCTTTTTATCCCTCTTTTATTTTATGTATTTTAAAACATTCTGTAAAGAGGTCTATAGAGTTCACCAGAGTGCCAGAGGGGTCCATGAAACCATGAAACCAAAAAGAAAAAGGTTGAGAATCCTTCCTCTAAAATAAACGTAGCTTCTGCCAAGGTGATTTTTCAGAATATTTATGAGTATCCAAGCTGAGCTGACTAACCATGCTAAGAACTGCCACCTCCCAATGTCACCAACTATATATCATCTTTAGATTAATTATGAGAACCAGCCTATCACAGGCTTTCCCCCAGACAAAGGCACCTATAGCTAAGCCTGCCAAAGAGCTTGAATGTGTGCCAAGGCCAAGCTATCAATTATGAATGTGGAAAAGACTCTCCATGAACGAGGCTCCATATGCTTTTGCTAATTAGTGCTCATAAATCTTCAAGAAAACCTGGAGAAGACCTTCTGAAAAGGGCTGATATCAGAAATGGGACTTATTCTCTGTATGAGCAAGACCAATTCAGCCCCAATCAGTACCTCTTGCTAACTCAACAACTCCCCTTCATACAAAACAGTGCTGCTTGTATAGGTATGGAGGAGATTGGAAAAGGAACAGAAACTTGACATACCGAGAGGAACATATCCCATATCTGGAAGCACTCAACAATCAAATTCTGACCACATTCACTCTCCCTGTGTTACTTTTTGAACCAAAAAGAAGTTCACTCTAATTCAAATCTTTCAATCAACACTATTGAAATATATTTAGCTTTTCACTCAGTTGTGCTTTCACTTTTAGCAACTGATCAGTAATGTTTATCACACAGCTAGTCACTTAGCATTTACTGTTAAATATTGGACAGTAGTCTAGAGAATCTGATCACGTTTCCAACCCTTAATTATCTCCACAAATCAAAAGAACCAGACACATTCAACTGCCTAATAAATGCATTATAAACATTTTTGCACTGATGATAGATTTGTAAATCTTACTCCTCTTCTACTATAAAAAAATCTGTAATTGAAGGAATTATTTGAAAACCAAAATAAAAATTTCAATCACTCATAATATTGTTTTCCTGAGAAACAGAGGTCAAGTTCAATTCATGTCCTATTTGCTGTTCAAGAAACTGAGGCATAAAGGCAATACTCTTCCCCAAACCATACAATGCATCAATGTTTAAAGCCAATTTGTGAGATCCGATGTTTGACTTGGTTCCTAATTTTAAGAAGGATAAAAGAAAAATTTAAGCTTGATTGCTAGATCAACTGTAATGTTGATAAAAGTGTAATGCCTCAGTTTATTATGGATGACTAACATCAGTTGCTTCTCTTGGAGGGAAGAAAAAGTGGCTAAAGTATTTAATTGAGAACTAGGGAAGATTACCCCTTCAATTCAATTCGACTAGCATTTATTGAGGGCTTTCTGTGCCTGGCACTAAAGAGTCAAAGCTCCAAAATAAATGTTCCTGGCCTCAGTGAGCTTACTTACATTCTATTAGAATTACTCCATGGAAAAGAGAGGATTCAAGAGGATGACTAAGAATCAAAACCATGAAGAAAAAAACAGTATCAATGGTTTTGCCAAAGACCAGGGGAAAATTGACAATTTAATGAGTTTCACTTTGAAACTCATTTAACCCCTAAACTCAAATTGAAACTCAAGAGGGTGTGAACTCACAGGAATCAAAACAAAAACAGGTTTGCTCAAGAGCCCTACAAAGCATAAAGTGGATTTTCACATAGCTCTACTTATCACCACCAAACTCGTGACTTCTTTTTGAATTCTGAAAAAAGAAAAACAATGGTTTGGGGCATGTGTGTTTGTCTTCCACACTGTTGGTATGTTTTTGTAAGTGTTCTAAAATACCATTTGTGGTGATCTTCACAGATTGCCCTTTCACATTGTGGTAAAAGGAAGCTGACAGAAGGTTCATGCTTTTGTTTTGGCTGGGAAGCTAAGATACAGCAAAGACAATATCTTTGTGGATCTTAGGGTTTTCAGTTATTTTATTTATATCTCCATTTTCTTTCTCCTTCCCATGAGCCCCCTTTTCTACTTCTCTGTATGAACCTCACAAATAAAGCTGGAAAGCCTGGAACACTGTCTACCTGCATTAGGGAATATCAGTTCATTCTCATTACCTACCCTAACTCTTGGCTCTCTGCTGGTGCAAAAGTAGTACAGCATATTCCAGATTTAGATGAGAAAAGCCTTAGATATGACATAGAGTTCAAGGATTGTAGATTTAGAACTGGAAGAAACTATAGAGGCCATCTAATATAATCACCTCATTTTACTGATAAGGAAATAGAAGCCCAGAAATATTAAACAAATTAGCATAGTCATAGATTTGTAAATCTCATTGCTATTTTAATATAAAAGCAATCTGTAAATGAAGGACATGCTAAGATTAAATGGCAGACTTGATTTGAATTCAGGTCCTTTGACTCCCAATATGACCCTCTTTCCACTGGCTCCCAAACAAAGCCCCTGAAAGTTATGTGATTTAACCAGAGACATAACAAATGGTTGGTGGCAGGACTAGGATTAGAACCCTGGTTTTCTGATTCTCAATTCATAGCTATTCTTCTGTATCAAAGCTGTCTGTGATGCTATCATGAGCAACATTGCCTCTGTTCACAGTCTGTGTGCCCAGAAAAGAGGGTCAAATAGGGTCCCACCAAAAGAAGTGTCAGCATCCTAGTGCTACCTTCAGATTTGGATGTTGGGGAAAATACCCAGGATTTGTAATAAAAGCAATATTGAAATTTCGTAATGGACTGATTTGGGATCTCCATATTATAGGAACATGAGAAAACTCCCAATTCAGGACCAAGGAACAATACCACCCCCCCAACCCAACCCAACAATACAAAAAGCCCAAGAGTAACTGTGACTAATCGTTGGTGCAACCTCATATTTCAGTAGTTTGTCATTTGTTAAAAGAAAGGAAAGAATATGCACTTTACCTTTAATCACGGTCTTTTAAAAACGAATCCACAATATTTATTAAATGCTATGTGCCCAGGGTAAAAACACCATTGATATTCAGGTAATTAATTAATATATTTTGATTCTTTATCAAAGTATTTTGTCTCAACGTAATAACTAATAAATGTTGACTGATAGTTTTGTCGCCATTTAAAGTAATCATTTGTAGAGTTGTAATGATCTGACATGTTATTATTTTTAGTTCTCCTTTCTTCATTCTGCATCACTTCATACAAGTCTTCATGCTTGTATGAACAGACCATGCTTCACATCCGATCCAGCTGTCCAGTCTTGTCCTCTTACCATCTGCCCTAATGCTAAACTGCTACTCTGCACCTGGAACAACACCTCCAGACCAAACCACTAGAAAAATGCCTCCAATCCTTGGGGAGTTTATGCACTCAGCTTTAGAACTCCTGCCCTGGGCAAGACTGTCAGGACTGTTGAGTATAAACTCCACTATAAGTAGCTAGATTTGGGTCGTTAGACTCACATCCCGTTGGATCGCTCATGTTGGACATACTTCCATCCATCTAACCATCACACATATACTATCTTACACCCTTCATGTATCCCTCATGCAGTGCTTCTATCAAATATCCAATTGCTGTATAAGTCCAATAAAAGGATCATTAGGCCAAGGATATGACACATTTTTTAATAACTTTCTTTGCACAATTTCACATAGTTTTGAATCAATTGGACCAAATGACAAATACAACTATTTTCAGATATATCCACCAACTTTGATTTATTTTCTCCTTTACCATTGTTGCCAATTTCATAGCTGCAAGATAATACCTCAAAATTTTTTTTATTTTTGTATTTATTTTGTACCAATTAGGAGTACTTTTTCATATGGTTGTTAGTATTTTGCATTTCTTCTTTTGAAAACTCTTTGTTCATGATAATTTGTTTTTAATTTAATATCCTCAAAAACTACTTATCTCTTGGGAAATGACACAACCAGATAGGTTTGTATAAATTTCTTATAAATTTTGAGTATCAGGTTTTCATTAGAGATCTTTAATGCAAATATGTTCCCTGTCCATTTCTTTTCTTCTTCTAATTGCATTGATTCTATTTATATAAAAGTTATTTCTTTCCACATAATTTAAATAATTTTTTGGCTTCTATAGTTTGATCCATATTATAATTGATTACAAATTCATCCCCACAGTTACAAAAGATAAAATTTTAGGTTCTCTTCTAATTTTTTTCTATGACGAGATATTTTATTTTTAGGTCATTTAGCCAATTGGAATTTTTTTTGTGAGATATGTGGAAGATATAAACCAGTTTTCTATGACCCTACTGTGTATTTACTTCATCAGTTCTTATTGAATCAAAAATTATTCTTTACCCAGTTTTGGTATACTTAGGTTTCACAAAGACTATCTTACTGTACACATTTGCCTTTAAAACTTGCTCTACTGACCAACTTTTCTTTTTATTTTTTTAAATCAAGTGCCAGATATTTTTATAATCACTTTATTAAAATTATTTTATAATTACTTTATAATACAATCAAATCTAATGATGTAAACAACATATTTATTGCTTTTTTAAAATGATTTTTCCTTATTAGTCTACCTTTTGATCCTCCACATAAATTGTTATTGTTTTGTCTAATTCTCTAAAATAATCTCATTATAAATTAATTGGTGTAGAGTAAAAAATATAGGTTCATTTGGGAACTACAATTATTTTTATTGTATTTATTATATATAATGTTTAATTATTTGTTATATATTATTATATAATATATTAATTTTATTATATAATATTTGGTATATATTTATATTATAATTATTTTATTTCACTATACATAATCAATCAATATGTAAACAATCAATATATAATGTAATAAAATATTACTTATTTCATTATGTATACCAATATTATGTATTGGTATAATCCAGTCACAAGCATTTAATCATTTAGGTCTTTATTTCTGTGATCATTGTATTGTAATATGAACATAAGTCCTTTATGTTTTGGCTCATTCCCAAGAATTTTATACATTTTGTTGTTATAGTACTGTATTTCTATTACTTCATAGTTTCTGTTAGCAATATACAAAAATGTTGATGATTTGACAGGGCTTTTTCTGAATTATGCTGTTTTGCCAAAGTAATTATTATCTTAATTTTTATTGATACGCTAGGGTTTTCTAAGAATGATCTTAGTCTATCAATCAGAAGTGTTTTTACCTCTTCTGTTAATGTATATTTCCTTAATTTCTTTTTATTTTCTTATGTTATAAGAACTATTGACAACAGTCACCTTTGCTTTGCTCCTAATCTTAATGAGAAAGTTACCAATGATTCCTCAATACAAATAATGATTGTTCTTAGTTTTAGGCAATGTTTTTGATTATATTGAACACAGGCCTTTTCATTTCTATGCTTTTCAATATATATATAATTATAGTATTTTTTCAAAGGGATTCATGCATCTATTGATTAACCACGTAGATTTGTATGTTTAGAATGCTTAGTAAATAAAATTAATTTAATTATTTAAATACATATTTAAATATGATTCAATATACAAATATGATTTACTGCATAAATGTGTTTTCTTAATGTTGAATCATAAATTCAACTTGCTCATTATAAATCATTTTGGGATATGATGTTGCATTTTCCTTACTATTATTTAATTTGTCCATTTATTATATTGGTCTATAATTCTCATTCTTTGATTTATGTCTTCCTAGGTTAAAAATCATGACATGTTTATCTAGTACAGAGATTATAGTAGCATGCTTTTCCCCTTTATTTTAAAAGTAGTGATCATGTAGCAGATTGATTCTTTATTCTTTAAATGTTTGATAGAATTCACTTATAAATCCAACTTGTTCTGGAGTTTATTTCTTTGGTAGTTCGTTTGTGGATTTGTTTAGTTTTTAAGTTTGGGTTATTTAGTTTATCTTTTGCTGATTTGGGGGTTATCTATTGCCTACCTTATTAATTCTGGTATTTTATATTTTTGTAAAACATCCATTTCATTCAAATTTTCAGTGTTTTTATCATATAAGTCCATTTGAAAGGTTCTGATGATGTTATTTCCACTTCATGTTTCAGAAATAATTCTTATTTTTTATTTTGCTAATCTGGTTTTAAGGGTTGAGGTGTCATATCAAATCAGTTAATGGCTGATCAATTTTTAGACTTTTCAGAAATAGCTCTATATTTGTTCAGAGTTTTATGATGTTATTATCTCAGATTTTTAAGGTCTTTCATTCTTGCATTAGGATTAAAAATTTGTCGACCTCCTATTTAAAAAAAATTTAGTATTCAGTTGATTAATCCTTTTTTCTCTTTCATTAGTATAAATGATCATTGAACATCTTTTTCCTAAGGATTACTTTAATAATATCCCATAAAGGTCGAGGGGGATGTAATTGGGGATGTAGTCTCTAAATGATCATCCTAGTGCAAACATCAACAACATGGAAATAGGTTCTGATCAAGGACACACATAATACCCAGTGGAATTGCATCTAGGCTACAGGAAAGGGTGAGGGGAGGGGAGGGAGGGAAAGATTATGATTCTTTTAACCAAGGAATAATGTTCTAAATTGACTAAATACATTTTTCAAAAAATAAAAAATAAAGGGAAAATATCCCATAAATATTGGTATGTTGTCATATTATCATTATTATTATACTTAATATAATTTTTCATTGCTCCTATGAGTTGGATTTTCACAGTCATCATTTAGTATATAATTTTATTCATTTATTTTTAAACCTTTACTTCCCATTTTACAATTAATACTAAGTATTAGTTCCAAGGCTGACAAGTAGTAAGTACTAGATATTTGGTATTAAGTGATTTGTCAAGGGTCACAAGGTGAGGAAATGTCTGAGTTCAAATTTGAACCCAAGACCTCTCCTCTCAAGGCCTGGCTCTCTATTCACCAAGTCACCTAGCTTCCTCAGTACATTATTTTGTACTTCATTTCAGAATTCATTTTTTATTCAAATTCCCTTTATTCTTTAAATGTTTTATTGTTAATGATGTTTCTAATATTCTAATTCAAATTTTATCATATTTATCTTTCAATTGGATTTTGCAAGCTTTGACAAAAAAAAAATCCCATCGAATTCATCTACACTTAAAATCTTATTATTTAGGTATTTTTCAGTTTGCATTGCCTTTAAGATTTTTTGCTATTCTGTGCCTGTAAAATTAATATTGTTTCATTATTTATATTTGCTTTGAAAATAACAGTTTTCAGGGGCAGCTGGGTGGCTTAGTGGATTGAGAGTCAGGCCCAGAGATGGGAGGTTCTGGGTTCAAATGTGACCTCAGGCACTTCCCAGCTATGTTACCCTGGGCAAGACACTTGACCCCCATTGCCTAGCCCTTACCACTCTTCTGCCTTGGAGCCAATACACAGTATTGTATTGGCTCCAAGACAGAAGGTAAGGGTTATAAAAAAAAAATAAAATAATTTTTCTGAGTATTTTAATATATCCATATTTGCAACTCTTTCCCCAAGATCATTATAATATCTTTTTAAAAATTCTACTGAAGCATCATAGTTATTAATTCGAGTCATTCACCTTGATATGTCTCAGTCTGTGTTTTAGACACATTCTTCAAAAGCAACTGACTGTCAAGTTTTGATTTCTTATCTATTCTGCAACTTGCTTCCATTATCATTGATAAATTTAGACTATTAGCATTCAATGTTACAATTAATTCTTCAGTTTAATTTTTCCCTTAAACTATATCTTGTTCTATATTACTTAACATTCTGATCCAAACAAGTAGCTCATTAGTCTCCCTTGCTTATACTAATTGTTTTGAATCCTTGTGTTCAGAAATGTTTTTTAGGTTCTTCCCTCGACTGCCAAACCTTTCAACCAAAGCCAAGATGTGTCTTTAGACAGCTTGACAATCTTTTTTTACTGAAACCATCCTATTGTTGCTTTTTTCACACTTCCCCTCTACGTCCAAAAAAGAATCACTCAATTTAGTCTTCACCCTCCCCTTTGTTTAATTGACCTTTACTTACAGTGCTTGATTTCCAGAAAAAAACAATCCATTTCTCTCCCACCTTTTACTCCCTTCGGTCATCTGGGTGATCTATTAATGACTGTTATTTTCTTAAGGGACTTTGCCCTCAAATTCTTAGATTTTGTATTTTCATTGATCTTCATCCAAAGTATGACTTTGAAGATATATTCTTTTTTAAAAATTTAATTAATTAAGAGTATTTTTCCGTGGTTCCATAATTCCTATTCTTCCCCCCGCCCTCCCTTTCCCCTCCCTTAGCCAAGGAGCAATTCAATTGGGTTTTACATTTTGAAGATATATTCTTACTACTTCCTTAGCATTCTCAAGCAGCGATTCATTATTTACTCATTGTGCCTTCAGTATTATTTATTTTGCTAAGTTTCTAATGTTTGATTAATTTGCATGTGAAGGCTTTGCCCAATTTTGAACATTTTAGTAGAATATTAATCAATGAACATTTAGTAAGCATCTACAATGTATATAGCACAGGAAAAATAAGTTTGGGGGCTTTATTGAAGACCTATCTTTTCTCATGATGGAGAAAATGCTCAGATTTGTAGGATAGGCTATTTCAGAGTACAAACTGATTTCCCTTGGTTTAATTCTGGCCTAGCTCCTTATTTATTTTCATCACTGAGTAATCTTGCATGACTTGATTTGGTGCCTTTTTATATATGAATTGCTTTTTCCTGATTACTTACAATGATGACGTTGTAAAAGATCTTTGAGATCTCCACTTTTTGGGGTTCACCATTTGTTGGCACATTCTTTTTATTCAGACATTATTTTTTCCTTTTTATAGATGAGGAAAATGAGGCTCCATGGAGTTAAATGACTTGCTCAGGGTCACAGAGCTAGTAAGCAGCAGAACTAGAACTATCAATCAACAACCAAAAAAAGTTCATTAAGCCTCTAGTATTATGTCAGGCACTAGAGATAAAAATGTATTTAAAATGACTAATACACATATATTAAATATACAGCATATACAAGTATATAATATATACCAGTATATAAATATATACAATATATAAATGTATTGATTATACATAAATATGTAATATGTATATCTATATGTATATGTAGTATATGTAAATATATAATGAATAAATATAAATACAAAGTAATTCAATATAAGACAGTTTGGTAGGATGTGTTTAAAAGTTGAGGGGATTAGGAAAGGCAGCATGTAAAAGATTCAAAGATGGTATTTAAGCTGCATCTGGAGGAGAGGGATTCTACGAGGCAGAAGTGAAAAGGGAATACATTCTAGGTATGAAGTAAAGGCATGGAAGCAGGAAATGGATTGTGATGTGTGAAGAACTGAAAGCAGGTCAATTTTATCCTAGGAAAAATAAGGAGCCCATGGAATTTATTGAATGAAGGGAGCATCATGGTCAGAACTTAAGGAAAATCATTTTGGCAATAGTTTATAAAATGGGCTAGAGTGTTGAGAGACTTAAGACAGAGACCAGTTAGAATGCTATTGCAATAATCAAGTTGAAAGATGATGAGATCTTAGCTAAGATAGTAACTATGTGAATGGAAAGAAGGGATGCAAGAGATTTTTTGGAAGTAGAAATGGCAACTTATTGGATATGTGGGGTATAGAAGACAGAAGATTAAAGGATAATGTGAATTTATTAATCTTCGAGCCTGAGAAAATGGTTGTATTCCTTATAGAAAGAGGAAATTTTAGAAGAGAGGTGCTTTGGCTGGGCAGGGGAAATGTGACAAGTTCAATTTTAAACTTGTTGAGTTTGAGACATCTGGATATCCTGAATATCCAGTTTGAAATGTCCAATAGGCAACTGATGCCAGATGGAAGCTCAAGGGAGAGATTGGGTCTGAATTTGTGAGTCATCTGCATAAGGATTATAAAAGAATCCATGATATCTGATAAGACCACCAATGGTTGAACAAGTTGTGATATATGATTGTAATAGAATACTGGTGTGTCATAAGAAATGACAAACAAGATGATCCCCCCAAACTTGGAAAGATATTTGAAGTCATTTAAAGTGAAGTGATCAGAACAAGGAGAATATTGTTACAATAAGAGCAATAATGTATGATGATCAGCTGTGAATGACTTAACTATTATCAGCAATGCAAGAATCCAGGACAATTTCAAGGCACTTGTGTCAAAAAAAAAAGATTAAATCATACCATTCTTCATTTTATTTTCTCCATCAATTTTCTTTTATTGAAAGTAATATGTGTCTAGTTCCACAACATGATGAACAGGGAAATATGTGTTATGTCATAATATATGTACAACTTGTCTTCTTGGAGAGGGGGGAGGGGTGGGAAGGAGGGAAAAATAAAATTTTAAAAATTTAAAAGTACAATAAAAAGAGAGAATGTAGAAAGAGGAAAGTAGGGAGCATGGAACAGAGACTTGAAAACACCCACAATTAAAAGGTGTTCCTATATATATATATATATATATATATGATGACCCATTCAGAAACTGAAGGGCAGTTAGATATGGAGAAAGAGAACCAGGACAAAGCAATATCATGAAAATCTAGAGAAACAATACTCAAGATGAGAGTGTAGTCAATAGTGTTAAGTGAAACAGGTGTTGTCAAACTTGGTTATTAAGACATCCTTAGTAACTTTATAGAGAAACTGAAGTTGGATACCAGATTACAAAGGAATGAGGAGTGAGTGAGAGTAGATGATGTGGAGACAATAAATCTAAATAGTTTTTTTTTTTTCTTGGACTCTAGCTAAGAAAGGGAGGAGTGGTACAGGAAGATAACTTGAGGGGATGGTAGATCTAGTGAAAGTATTTTTAAATGAGGAAGGCTTGGACATTTTAAAGAAGTAGATAACCAGTGGATAGGGAGAGGTTGAAGATTAGAGAAAGATGGAAAATGCCTGAGGTTACAATTTGCTGCTGTAGACAAGAGGGAATAAGCAGCCCATGAAGAGGATGTGGCCTTGGCAAAAAAAAAAAAGGTGGGGGGGACTTTATTATCAGAGACTCAGAGAAAAGGAGAGAGAGTCTGGAGAAAATATCAAAGGGTTCTGCTCTAAAGAAAAAGGGAAAGAAGGAGTTCAGATCAAGTGATCTTAATTTTTCCCCCATTCCCTTTTATTCAATTAATAAGCATTTCTTTTCTTTCCTTTTCTACCTCCTTCAACTCCCTGCCACAAATGGAAAAAGGAAAAACAAAAAAACCTGTAACAAATATGCATAGTAAATCAAAAACAAATTCCAGAATTATCCATGACCAAAAATTTGTTTCATTTTACATCTTGAGTCCATCATCTCTCTGTCAAGAGGCAAATAGTCTCGATTTTATCATTCAAGTAAGAATCAAGGTCCTGAGCTTGGGAAGAGGGGCATGGCATGATGGGGAAAAGGTATCAAAGGTCTGAGGAGAGACAAAAGGTTTAGGAGAGCTTCTATGGGTCAGACAGGGGCAGAAGGAGGTGATGTTTTGATGAATGTCTAGACTTAAGAAAATGATGGAGAAAATGTTAATAATGCAGATTAAGTTTCTTAAAGAGAACTTAAAAAGAAAAGTGAATCGTGGGTACAGATTGGGTTTTTTTTTTCCCAGAAAACTAGTTCTTAAACATGTACCAGCACACCCCTGAACTGAGGGCATGTGATAGACAGCACATCAGACCCACCACTCTTTCCACCACACCAGAGCAGCCTACGTTGGAAACACTGTCAGATACCGCACCAGGGGGAACACTTAAGAAATGCCAGTGATGATTATGAAGACATTTGGCCACTTAATTCTTTCCATCCTATCAGAAGAAGTGATAGCCTTGCTACTATTTAGTCTACTTCAGAAATAGCCTGAATGCTACATTTTGACCTTAGGGATACCCCATAAGGATATCCTAGCTGCCTGAGTTCCCCATACAGGCAGTGGAAATGAATCAGGACTTTTGAACTGTTGAGCAATTTGTGATTAAGAGAATAATTCAGTTTCAGATGGAACAGTTGGGTTTTGTGGTGGGCTCTTTTCCTGCCACTGCTGTTGTGGTTTTACTGTCTACCTGACTGTTCTAAGCTGGTTGGCAATATTTAGCAAATTAGTTTCAAATCTGAATTAGTTTCTCTTTCCCACACTACTCCACAACATATCTAGCCCTTTACAAAACACACACATACACACACGCACCCCCCAAACCCTGCTATGAAATCAATTCAGGTCAACAAGAATTTATTAAATGCCTAAAAGTGAGCTAAACACCAGACTAGGCACTAAGGATCATAAGGAAAACCAAACCAAATCATTTTTATTCTCACAGAGTTTCCATTCTATTGATGGGGAAAAAGCAGTCTGTTCAGAAATGTAGTAAATACCAAGTCATTTTAGAGGAAGGCACTAGAAACTTGAAGAGGAGGAGGAGATTAGAAATGGCCTCAGGTAGGAGATATCCTTTTAGAGGAGCTTTGAAGTAAATAACAACAATAACATTTATAAAGCATTTAAGATACCCAAAGTATTTTTCTTCATAACAGCCCCATGAGGTTATAAGTACTTATTTATATAATTTATATATGTTTTATATAAATTATAAAAATTTTATATTTTTATTTATATAATAAATATATTTGTATTTGTATAATTTATGTTATATATAAAATTTTTATAATTTATATTACATATAAAGTTGTATAATTTATATATACATATCTTATTTAATATTTATTTTAATACATTTTTCATATTTATGAAGTTATCTTACAAATAATTATGTGTCTATATCATATCTCCCATTGGAATGAAAGCTTCTTGAAGGTAGGAATTGTTTATTTTTGTCTTTGTATCCCTGATGTCTAACACAATATGCAGCATACACTAGGAACTTAATAAATGTTTATTGACTGTGGAAACTCAAAGAATGATTTTTCTTTGGTTGAATAGCTAGTAAGTATGAAGGCACCTCTATCAGATTCAATATAATTTAGATGATTTGCTTTCTGTGGCAAAACCCTACCAAATGGGGAGGTTTATAGCAGTGATGATAAGAATACTATTTCAAAAACCTCGCTACTCCATCACTATCATCTAACTGCTATGGATTCTCCCTCCACTGATGCAGATTACAACTCTTAGCAGACAGTAGACTCATGATGCACTGTAGCCCCCTCCAAAAAGAATTCATCCTTTAGTGAGTGACCAACCTGCCATCAGAATAATAATGTTGATGATAGGACACCTAATAATAACTTCTGGATCCAGTCGTTTTCAGTTATAAAGCACTTTCACTTTCACTCTCTCATTTGATACCAGAAGAATGTAAGCAACTTGAGGCTTGGCAATAATCATTTCACTTCTGTCTTTGTGTCCCAATGCCTAGAAGATAGGAGGTGTTTAAAAAATGTTCATTGAATTGTGAATCTCACAAAACCCTGCAAAGTAGTCCTTGCAAATGTTATTATGATAAGTTTACCTATGAGGAAAGTGAGATGCAAGGAAAGTCAGTTGACCAGGCTCAAGAGCTATCAAGTAGTGGGTTGGAATCAGACCATGACCTAACTTCTAATTGCTCTGGAGGAGGTCTGGGGGATCTACTGTAGGGACCCCAATCTAGCTTTCAACATGGTTCCTATTCTAAGGAACTTGGGAAAAGTTAGGATTGTCATGCTGGAAGTGATTTCTCAGCACAGCTGACTAAAATCAACTATAAAACCAGGCAGCCCCAAAGGGATGTACTAATATAGATGCAGGCTAAAGCTTAACTGGAAACGACGAGCTTCGTTAGACACACATGCCAACAGAACTGCCAGCCAGCACACCCCCAAGAAACTGGGAGGTTTCTTTGAAGGATATAGGGCATGCCTGCAGGACAGCAAAGCTAATTGGAAGGAAATAAATGAAAAGAGAGGACAGAAAAAAGAAACTGTGAAAAGAAATGGTACCAAGAAGACTCCTAGACACTGTCAAATGACCCACATATGCCACTGCTTTTTTATTTTTAGAAACATTTTGGACACTCGTTTCAGGATTCAGCCTTTTCGTTATAATTCTCAACTTCAACTTATCCCATCCACTTAACTGGCCCTCCACTGAGGCCATCTCACCATCTTCTGACATGCTTCTCTCCAAATGAACTGGAACCTTCCACATCCAAACCACAGACCAAGATCTTCATATCAGGGTCTTCCCAAATTAATGCTACATTCCTAGAAAAATGAATACCAGGGCAACAATGTGGCTAAGTGGATAGAGAACCAGGTCTGGAGACAGGAGGTCCTGGTTTAAAATCTGCCCTCAGACCTTGGGCAAATGCCTAATTCTTACTGTTTCTTTTGTCTTGGAACTGATGTTTAATACAGATTCTAAGGCAGAAAGAAAGAATTATTTTTAAAAAGAAAAAATACTTAATATCCCAACACAAAGCTCCTACCCTGGGCTTGACTATGTTGATTGGTAATTGAGTGAGCCTAATACAGATCTCCATAACCTATGTAGTGTTTCTCTAAGCTTCTTGAGGGTAGAGGCTGTCTCTTTTTCAATATTTGTAATCCCTAGTGCTTAACATAATGCCTGGTAGTCAGTAAACATGTAATAAATGTTTTCTCATTTTCCAGTCTTGAGCTTATCCAGGCATGGTATAATGGTCAAGACTATTTATTCATTTATTATATCTTTTCAATTACATGTAGGAACATTTTTTTTACAATTATTATCTAATATTTTGCAATTGAGACTCTCTTCCTCTCTCTCTCCTCCTTAAGGGGAAAAATAATCTGATATAGCTTATACCACTGTTGTCATTTGATATATATTTTCATATCTGTCATGCCATGAAAGAAGACCCATATTACACATACAATAAAAAACTCAGGAAGAAAATTAAGTGGAAGATGGTATGTTTTGATTTGCAATCACACTCCAATATTTCCTTCTTTGGCGATAAGTAGCATTTTTTCATCATAAATCCCTTGGAGTTATCTTGGAACCTTACTTTGCTGATAATAGTTTAGTTTTTACAATTGATCTTCATACAATATTTCTGTCACTGTATACAGTGTTCTCCCAGTTCTACTCACTTCACTTTGCATCAGTTTATATGTCTTTCCAGGTTTTTCTAAACTCATTCCTTTGGCCTTTCTTATGATACAGTAGTATTCCATTACCATCACATTCCCCTCATTTTCCAATTCTTTGCCACTCTAGATTTTTACTTCCAGCTTTGTTGGATACTTGATATGAGACTTTGAGCAAAACACTCCCCCTCTATAGAATATAGAAATCAGAATATTTTATTTCTTAGATCTTTTCTAGCTCTGGCACTGATGATTGCAACTAGCCCAGTGTCTGTTCAAGGCTAATATCCCTAAAGTAATCTCTAAAAGTAAGAATGAAATCCAACTAACTTGAGTTCTAGACTGCTGGTTCTTGTTGACTACAGGAAAGTAAATATGAATTCCAGGTTTGGGAGTTATTTTTTCCTTTGAGTCGTATACATAGTCCCATTATGCTTAAACTTATTAAGCTCCCTTCCAACTCCAAAGACCCAGCTTGCCATCTGGGCTAAGGCAAAAAACAAGGCACCTATATCTGTTGTTTTCCTGCAGCAAAAGGCTGTATGGCTACGCCAATTGGCACCATTTCAGTTGGCCCATTTACCTACTTCTAATTTCTATACAATGTGGTGACCAGAGTTATTATGAGGACTAATTAATTCAGTGTTAATGAATTCCCTTTAATTGTGTACAAGCTATTGCACAACCTAGCTTTTGGCCATTTGAAGGAGATGCTAGTTCCTTTCATTCAAGATTTGATGCAGGCCAGGGCCTTCTGCTTATGGCCCTTGCTTTTAAGAATCACCCCTTATCCTTCTTTGAACAGTTTCAGTCAATGCACTGTTTTTCTGCAACATATTGAATATATTATTCCATGTGCACTTAATGAGTCAAAAAATAATAGGTTCATTTTTTCCATTCTCAAATCATCATATTTTACTCATTCCTTGGTCTCAAAGGTTGCTTATTCTTTAAAATTGAAATGCTCATCCATTTTTTCCCAGTTATCCCCTAAGAATGTGCATTTCTAAACTCCAGTGAAGTCATTTTGCCTCATAGTCCTTTGAGAAGCCATTTTGAAGAGATCCTTGGAGAATGTTGCTAAGAGTCTAGACTCAGTCTCAAAATATTCTCTCATTGCATGTATCTTTGGAAAGATAGAAAGAGGCATGATGCTGTATATTGGCCAAATGGGAGGCAGTCCATGGAACATTAAAAAAATTTTTTTTCAACAAGTGACATGAAATCCGAGTGAGAGGGCTATGTGGGGGTGTGTGTATGTTTTCTAATGTCCTTAAGCAGATTTAAAGTATTAATGTTAGGAATCCAATTTCAAACAAATTTCCTATAAAAAGAAGGCTTAGAAAAAGAAAAATTTCCTAGAATTTTAGCACTACAATGATATTTGAAGGTCATCTAGTTCGACTACCTAATTTTCCCAATTGTGAAACTAAGGTCCTTCAAGGTGATGTGCCTTGACCAATGTGTAGTCACCAATTAGTGATAGTGGTGAGGCTATATCTTTGGTCTCTGGACTCCCACAGCTCTATCTCGGTATTTGTGTTCTAATTTGCCCCCTTCCATTCTCACTTTAAACTCCTTTCATCTATTGATATTTTCTTTTTGCCAATTTCAACTAAACTATAAAGAAGGATAAGGCTATGCTTGGTGCCTCATAAATATAATCTTTATGAGGTACTAGAGAGGTGATATGAGCCCTTTGTTCCAATACATTCCTTTCATCATGGAGTGCTGCAAGGCGTACATTTGCAGTACTGTTTTAGATTTTTTTTCCAACAGTAAAAATGTTATTTAGAGATGATAGTCTGAGAGAGTCTGAGGGAAATTTAAGTAATACAGGTCACTCAACCTTAAAAAAGAAAAAAAAAAGCATAAGAGAAACCTAGTCTGGCTGATACTTTTATCTATGGTGGAGCCAACCAGCCTCAGAACTAAAAAAAAAAAAAGGAATTAATTCAAACCTATGTTACCTATGACTTTGGGTTCTAGTTGTCTAATAGATGGTTGGAGATATAAGACTAGAGGTCAGGAGAAAGTTTAGGGCTGAGCAAGTAGATCTGAGAGTCATCTGCATAGAGATGTTATTTAGTAATCTCAGGAACTGATGAAATCACCAACTGAAATAGTATATAGAGGGAAAAGAATAAGGCTCAGGCCAGAGTTCTGGAAGATCCTCAGAGCAAAGTAGATAGAGTGTTAGCCTTTGAGTCAAGAAGATGTGGGCCTAAGTCTTATTTGTGGCATACTATTAGATGACTGACTGACTGAGTAAATAAGTAAATATCTCAGTGTTCCAGACAACTCTCTAAGACTTAGCTATAGATGAGTTTACCTTAGAATTATTTTTTTGATGAAATCACAAGTCTGGACTAGCAACAAAATTATTGGCAATATTAATTGCTAATAATCAATAACTTCCTCAAGGTGACAATTGCTGAAGTGCTTTATTTTCTTTCTAGTTTTTTTATTATTTATTATAAAGACAACTTTTTCGGTTTAAGAAGTGAAGGAAATATATTGGGAAATTAAGTTGATGCAAAAATAAGATATAGAAAGAAAAAATTTTAAACATTTAATGATGCTAGATGAAGATCCACCAAAAGAGACTAAGAAGGAGCATCAAGAGGAAAACAGGGAAAGTCTGAAAGGGGAAAAAGAAAAGGATGAACAGTGGGAAAATAAGATGGGAGAAAACATACAGTAATCATAACTCTGAATATGAATGGGATGAACTCATTCACAAAACAGAAGAGAATTGTAGAGTGGATTAAAAGCCAGAATCCCACAATATGCTGTCTTTAAGAAACATTTAAAATAGGGAGACACACAGAGAGAATAAAGGTAAAGGACTGGAACAAAAGCTACTATGCTTCAGCTAAATTGTTTAAAAATGAGAATAGCCATTATGATCTTGAAAAAAAGTAAAGATAAAAATCAATGTAATTAAAGGAGAGATGAAAGGAAATTACATATTTATAAAAGGAATCATAGATGAGGAAGTAATATCAAAATTAAACATATATGCAACAAATGGCATAGGAATTTATGACTATGTGAGTTACAAGAAAAAAGAGACAGTAAAACAATATTAGTAGGGAATAGTAGCCTTTCCCTCTCAGAATGAGATAATTCAAACCAAGAAATAAACAAGAAAAAATTAAGGAGATGAATAGAATTTTAGAAAAGTTAGGCTTGAAAGACTTCTGGACAAAACTGAAGGGGGATAGAAATAGAATTTCAGTAGGACTTGGCATTTGCCCAAAAACTGATCATATAATAAGACATAAAAGCCTCACAACCAAATGCAGAAAAGTAGGAGTATTAACTATATCCCTTTCAGACCATTATGCTATAAAAGTTACACTGAACAAAGGACTAGAAAAAAAGACTAAAAATTAATTGGAACCTAATAATCTTTTCTTAAAGACTAAGTGGGTTAATAAACAAATCATAAAAACAATCAACAGTTTCATTAAAGAGACTGAAACAAGGAGACAGCATACCAAAATTCTTGAGATGCAGCCAAAGCAGGACTTAGGAGATAATTTATAACTCTAAATGCTTATGTCAATAAAAGAGAGAAAGAACAGATCAATGAATTAGTTATACAAGTAAAAAAACTAGAAAAAGAACAAATTTTAAAATCCCAATTAATTAGAATCTCTGAAAATCAAAGGAGAGATTAATAAATTCAAAATAAGAAAACCAATGAATTAATAAATAAGACAAGGAGTTGGTTTTATGGAAAAATCAATAAAACAGATAAACTATTGATTAGTATGATCAAAAAGAAAGATGGAATGTTATTATGCTGAAAGGAATAATGAACTAGAGGAGTTCCATATGAACTGGAAAGACCTCCAGGAATTGATGCAGAGTGAAAGAAGCAGAACCATGAGAACATTGTACACAGAGACTGATACACTGTGGTACAATCGATGTAAAGTACTTCTCTATTAGCAGCAATGCAATAATCCAGGACAATTCTGAGGGACTTATGAGAAAGAACACTATCCAAATCCAGAGGAAGAAGTGTGGGAGTAGAAACACAGAAGAAAAACAACTGCTTGATCACATGGGTTGATGGGGATATAATTGGGGGTGTAGACTCTAAATGATTACCCTAGTGCAAATATCAATAATATGGAAATAGGTCTTGATCAATGACATGTAAAACCCAGTGGAATTGTGCATTGGCTACAAGGAGGTGGGAGGAGGAGAGGGAAAGAACATGAATTATGTAGCCATGGGAAAATATTCTAAATTAATTAAATAAAATTTTTCAATACCAACAATGCAAGAATCCAGGACAACTCCAAGAGACTCATGTCAAAACAAAAAAAAAAGGCGATCTACCAATTTAGGAAGAACAAATACAAGTTGAAATATACCATTCTTTACTTTATTTCCCTTATGACTTTTTCTCTGGTGTAAGCAGTATGTGTCTTGTATCACATGATGAATATGGAAATATGTATTATATGATAATATATGTACAACCTACATCCTATTACCTGCCTTCTTGGGGAGGGGATAGTGATAGAAGGGAGAGAGAGAACATGGATTGAAAAATGTCAGAAAATGAATATTAAAAAATTGTATCAACATGCATAAAAAGATTTAATGATTATTACTAATCATGCTAATCTGAGATTCAGGACAAAATCATTAATTTGCATGTTAAAAAATTAAAATACTCTTTATAATTAATAACCCTTGTAATATATGGCCAGAAAGAGATAGACACACATACACTGGGGAACTGGAAAGAGAGAGAAAGAATAGAGATAATGAAGAGAGGAAAGAGATTGATCTTCCCCTCTCTTCCCATTGGGGAATGTAACCCGACTTTGTCTCTTTGAGGGACAGTGTATGTCTCCTCAGAGAGTGGTTCTGGGAGTTGGAGGTTAAAACTAAAGACAAGAGCTTTAGTGAAATGGCATACAGCTTGCCTTCTTTGTCTCAGCTATAGTTGAGAGACCAGAATGGATCTTCTTGTCTCTGGGTCCTTCAAGAATACCAACTACCACTTCTCCTCCCTATGAAAACCTTAAGTTATTCCTCTGCCCAGAGGAGAGGATCACTCCTTTGTATCTAGTTGTTTGGATGCCTAGGATCCTGAGTTAACCCTCCTTTTTGGGGAGAGGTATAGTTCTCCCCAAATCTTCAGTTCTCTTCCTTAGTATCAGTAACTAGACAAACCTGGTCTAAGTAATAACACTTTATTTGGGATCATTCAGGGAAAGGAGAGATGAAGGTATTTGGTGAGGAAAGTGGGTAGCAGGAATCCCTATTGACTGGCAGACTGACCCCCCCAATCTTAGGGGTTCAGGCTCTGACTTTGACCCATCTTCTGGTCAGCTGCTGGTTTGGTCCCTACTCCGGAGCTAATCTATTTAGAGTAATGGAAGTCAGGACAAGTTGGGGAGAGAGGTGGAGACAAATATTTGGAGAGGAGTTTCTCAGTAGACGGATTTCTTCAAAGTCCCAGTCTACAATGTCTCAAGCTGAGCGAGAGATTTCATGGGTTCACTGGGAAACAGTTGATATCCAGGGGGACCCCCAATCTCAGAGATCCTCTTCTCAGGCTCTCAGCCGGAGGAGTGAGGTGAGCTGTCAGTTTTGAGTTCTCTCAGCTTCTGTTCTCTCATTGGAATCTAGAGGTTTTTTCCTTTGCCTTTCCCCTGTCCTTTCTCTTTGCAGCTGATTTCTGCCAAAGATTTCTCTCTTACAACTTCCTCTCTTACACCCTCTAGAATCACAAAGTGTGCACAGATAAACAAAAACAAAAATTGTACAGAAAAATACAAACTTCCTTCCTTTGTAATCTAATAAAATATGTAATGTAAATTTAAGAAAATAATATCAAATGCCCTATTTATTTACATGCCCATTTTTATCCCTCATTTTCTTTATACTTTCCAGATTTTTCTAGTGTCATCATTACTGACATCTACACAATCATCATCCATACTACTTTTATTCTTTTCTACACCCTGTTTTAATTCATAGAAAAGTCATAAATTTTCTACTTGATAAAGTTTTCTATCAAAAATAGAACTCATTTTACATCATTGTTCTATATTTCAAAAGAATACTTTTATTAAGAGAGGTCTTAGTTCAGTGCCTTCAATTATTAAATTGTGTCATCCCTATTCTATCAATGGCTCTTAGACATACTGTGTGACCTTGAATAATATATTATACTTATGGTCACCAGGGATTAATTCAAATCCCAATAAAAATACTCGAGTCATTCTGGGAATTTTATGGTGTTTTAATTAATATTGAGAGAAGGAATTAAGAAGAAGAGAGAGGGAAAAGGGTATAAGATTTCTCAGGCCTAGTCTGAGCCAAGGAGAATTCAGAGGCCTCAGCCAAGAGGCCTCCTCCAAGATGAGGGGCCTCCTAGGAGGATAGCATTTTAGGAAAGGTAAAGGAAAAAAATGGAATCAGCCTAAACTCCTAGAGAGCTCAAGGAAGACGCCTTACCTTACTCATGCTAGGATGCTCACCGCCAAACCCAGACAAGAGCTGTAGGCATGCCAAGACACCAAGACACCCAGCACACTTCCACCAGCCATGTCTCTACCTCAAAAGAGAGACCAGCAAGAGGAAGTGATGCGAATATATAGACTTTTTTCACATCACTTCCTGTGTCTCACATGTAGCTTAAACTTGACTTCAGACAACCCAGGGAGTCTGTCAGTTGTTTCTTACTTGTCATTTGCTAGCACAAGTATGTCATAGGTCATCCTCCTCAACACTTAATCCTTAAGTAGGGGTGTATACATTCCTGATTGTTAGACTAAGCAGGGTGGAGTAAATCTAAAATTCACAGAGCAAATAACTTAATCTACTTAGGCTTCAATTTCCTCATCTATAAAATTGAGCTTAATTAATTCTGTATTTAAAATATTTTCTTTACAAAGACTAATGCAAGGTACCAAGGAAGTAGAATGGGAAAGGGACATAACAAGGTGAGTGTTGTAGGAAAAGTAACTACACAAGAATATTGAAAGAAGATGTGTTTAAATTTAAATTTTAAAATGCGTGTTTCAATTTAAAATTGAAAACTTTGGTTAAGGCAGCTAATCTATAATCTATATATATATATCTCTATAATCACAGGGTGGGAGAAGACCTCATCTGAGGTATTGGGATTCTTGTAAAAAATTTATGTTTGTTATTTTAGGCTCCAGGATTTGATCAATTCCAGGGCTTCAAAACCTAACAGGAATAATTTTTACAGCAAGGGTTTAAAGCCATTTTTAAACTGACCTATTGCTGATTGCACCCCACCTTCTATTCATAAGACACTTCATATCCCATTTGTGCCAACTATCCTTGATGACAAGAATGCTTTCTGCTTGCCTCTTCCTCTGGAAATCCTAGCAGAAAAAAAGGAGAAGAAATTCCTGTCTTTAAGGAGCTTATAGTCTAATGAACAATATAGAATGTAATTAGGTCAATGGAAAGGCGAATTGTTCCCTCCATTGCTTCCTTTGCCATCATTTTGTTGTTGTCTGTCCTTCATTTTAAAAGAGGACAAATGGTATCACAGGTCAGTGTCTTGACTTATGCATGAACTGGATTTAAATGAAGCAGTTACACAAAGTATTCAACTTTGCTGTCTCTTCCAGAGTGATCAAGGTCTAGTGGGAAGACAAAAGTCAGGACACCTAATGATGGTTCAGAATGTAATGGATGACATTGGTTTCTTTGATGTCTAACCAATTTCTAAGTGTTTCATAGTTCTTATTTCCATCACCTTCATGACTGTTGGAACAAATTGTTTTCATCTGCCCCTTATGCCTGAGAAAGTTTTCATAGGCTTAGGGGAGACACCCTACTAACTAACCAAAGGTTTGGAGGCCTGTTGCCTACCCACAACCTGCTTTCTCTTGCCTACTCAGGTTTACCAAGGTATGACAACCAAAGCATACCGAACCTTCTTAGTACCACAGGTGAGAGCTGGATGGCAGGTGGACACCAAAAGAAAAAAGCAGTCCTGAAAAGGATTCAGTAAGCCCTAACATCAGTCTTCCCTGAACACCTCTTAAACCCTTCCCCCCTCCTTTCTGCCACAAAGTAGAAGCAATAGAAATTTCAACCTGCCCCATCACTTCTTTTTCCAATCAAAAGAAAGTTTCTCTTCATCTGATTTCCTTTTTTTAATTGCTTTAAGGGGAATTTAGTACAAGCTCATTCCCTTTACTGATGTGTTTAATCAATAATTTAGATGAATCTTGGGTAAATTAAGTTGTGGATTTGATTGTTCCCTTAGCAACCATCATTTCTGACACATGTTTATGAAATAGATTGGAGATTTTTAAAAATCATTTCTTAAAAGGGCTAATGTTTCATTTAGGAAAAAAAATGCATTTAAACAGAACAAAGCTTTTTGTGTTACAGTGGTTCTACTACAATGCTAATGAGGATGAGTTCCCTAACTACTAAGGGCCACTTATCTGAGTCCAAAGAAAAACTCTTTTTGTTTCAGCTACAGACAGCATTAACTCTGCAGATTTCTTGGAAATAAATGCTATTGGTCACTGGAGCAACAGAGATGAGAAAATTTAGCTCATAATCCATCATTACACAGGAATAATAATTCAAGCCTGCTAACATTGAGTTAGTGACATTGTTGTATAAAAAGTAAATTAATGTCAGAGTCAGATCTTAAACCTGATTCCCAACCCAGTAGATCTGCTTGTTGTTAGATTATTTGCCTCTTTCAATACATGATTATATCACTTTCAGGAGGGGAAGAAGAGATAATCCAGGTCCTCAGATTCTTCCATCATTTCCTAAAGATGCCAAGAGATGAATCTAAGAGAATTTAGTTTATTTTTGTAAAAATAAATTTTATTGATGTCTTTTTTATATCACTAAAATTTGTTTCAGTATCCTTCCACCCCATCCCAAGTCATCTCCTATAACAAATAATACTATTACATAAAAAAGGAAAAGGAGAAGAAAATCAGCACAATTAATCTACATTTCGAAAAAAACCTGAAAAAATATATGCAATATAACTCACCTCTTTTTCTTGGCTCTTACTTCATTCTGGGTCAGTTCATGTGAATCTTTCTGTACTTTTCTGAATTCATCATAGTAAGATTCCATTACCATTCATGTACACCATTTCTTTTAGAAATTTCTCAATCAATGGGCATCCATTTTGTTTCTAATTTTTGCTCTCACACACACAAAAATTCTGCTATAAAACTGTAGCTGCATATGAGGATTTTTGTCTTATTAATGACCTCTTGGTACATGAGTCTTTCAGCATAAGGTAGTATCTTAGTTTTTTGTTTTTTTTAACCCTTACCTTCCATCTTGGAATCAATACTATGTATTGGTTCTAAGGCAGAAAAGCAGTAAGGGCTAGGCAATGGGGGTTAAATGACTTGCCCAGGGTTACTAGGAAGTGTTTGAGGCCAGATTTGAACCTAGGACCTCCCTTCTCTAGGCCTGGCTCTCAATCCACTGAGCCCCCCTGTTTATTTCTTATTATTTTGTGAATATTCATCTTTTATTTGTCTGATAGCTTCATTGCTGCTACTGCTTTTTGGATTTACTTGAACCTTTGTTCTACTGTCTCATTTTTTATTCTGTATATGTCGTTGATTTTTAAATGTATTTCTTTAAAAAAAAGATTATAGGATTTTGTTTTTTTTTAATCTGGCACTTTTTCATTTTATTGGATTGCTTAATCAACACACATTTATAGTTATATATTGGGTTTATATTTCCATCCATTTCTTTCTAATTTGTTTTTTTTTCCTCCTGGATTAAAATGTTCCCCTCTTTTCTATAGACAATAATCTACTTTAATGAAATCCTATTGTCTCTGAATCTCTTCCACTCACCCTCAAGTCTCCTATTTTCTACACCCTTTTCCTCACACCATTCCCTTGTTTTGAATTTTTGCTTAACTCATTAATTCCTTTTTCTTCCTTTTATCTAATTGCCTAATTCTTTCATTTTTTCATCTTAATATGGAATCAGCTAAAATTCCCCTTTTCCTCCTTTCAACTTCTCTTTATTTCATTTCCTGTACCTTTTTATTTAAGAAATTTCTTTCTTTCATTCTCTTCATTTTTCTTTCCTTCTAGACTTTTATTCTTTGATGCATAGCTTTTATCTTTATGTATTCCTTCTTTAAATTGTGTATTCCTCATGGAATTAAAGGTCCTAAGATATCAATTTGGAGCTTCTTTTTAAAAAAATTTATTTTTCTTTTGTAGATCTTGCCTCCAATTTTTCTGTTGTTCCTCACTGTTGGAAATGCCAATTTCTTCAAGAGATAGAGAGAATAGAAATATTATCCTCTGGTAGAAACTTTTCTGTGTTCTTTATTATGCAGTTCATTAGTACCCTTTCTCCTCACCATGATCTTTTTTAAAAAATTATTTATTATAATTATAAAACAATTATGATTTTTATATAACTTATATAATTATAAATACAAATAAAATTATAAATAAAAATAAACTACACATTAATAATTATAAACAAAATATGAATAAATAATTATAAATTATTATTTTATTTTATTTAGCATTTTTATGGGTGTCATTTTTCTCCTTAACAGGCCTGATACCCCATCTTGTCTCTCAAAAGTAATGAATGGTCTCTCAAAGCACTAAATTCCTGAAGATTATACTCACTACAAGATCATCACCTCCAATTGCAATCATTGGAACCACCTCCTACCACTGAAACAGATTTTCCCTTTCACTCTCTGTTTCAATCCCTCCTTTTACCACCTTAACCAGTTTTATGAGGCCTGCTTTTTTCCTGAAAAATTATAGGGATTTATTTTCCCTTCACTATTAACTATTAACATATTCCCTTTTATGTTCATCTACCTCCTTTTAAACATGCTTTATTCAAAGAAATATAATATATAGTAGATAATGTTTATATTGTATACATATATATATATATGTATTATATGTGTGTGTTTATCACTGTGGAAAGGAAAACTGAAGGAAGTTTTGAACTTTCTGCCACTCAGGTGGAAAAAACAGCAGTTGGAATGTTAGAGAGAAGATATTGACAAGAATGACAGTTTGTGGGGGAGGGAAACTTGGAGTGGCAGTTGGTCTGGGGCTCTCTCTTCCTGGCCTTTGTAAACCTAAAAATTTCTCAGACTTATGAATGTTAGGGATTTCCCCCATTGGGGAATCTTCTACTTTAAAAAATTCCCTAGCAGATAGTGAGAACTCTACTTGAGTGTGGGGGCTCCTTGCCTTGGGAATATCCCTACTCCACCCTACTTAGGACTGCTTTAGGACAGAGAACTCCTTGAGAACAATGAAAAGTGCTTTGACCAATGCTTATGGAAAGGACAGAAAGTTCTTTGAGTCATTACTATTTTAGAATTGATACAATGGGATACTAAGTACCTATAAAGGTAGGGCAACTTGTAAAATACTTAAACCTAAAAGGGTGATAACTTATTCAGAGGTTTTTTTCTTAATGAAATTTGTCGACACAGCAGCATTTTTTTTTTCTGACTTACTAAAGAGATGAAAACTACTCAGCTGTGAATTCAAAATGGGAGGTCCTTTAGAAACATCTACAGTGATTGGTAGATGTAAGGATTTAGGGGAGGTGACAAAGGAGATTTTGCCCTTAAAAATAAGAGCTCAGAGAAGAGGTGGATCTGATTCTGAGGGAGCTCATTTTGAGAAGACTCATTCTGAGGTTGCTCGATTTCTGAATCTCATTCTAAAGGAGAGCTCCTTGAGGAGCTCCTCTGAGGGGCTCTGTCCCTCTGGGGTAGGAGCTCTGGAGGTTCTTGAGAGAGGCCCTTTGAAACAATCTCTGGCTGGAAGACTCTTTGAGGAAGGACGCTGGCCTGGTGTTACTAGAATCCTTGTTTAGTCAGACCTTGTGGTGAGTGTTAAAAAACTGACTGATTTCTCTTTTAAGACTCAGGTCTAGGCCATATTGGCTTGAGGCCCTTCATACTTATTCCTTTCTTACTCTCTCTCTCTTTCTTTGATTACTCGTTGTATTGTTAATTAAAATCTCTATAAAACCCAATTGACTTGGGTATTTGAATAATTGGGAATATTTCCCTGGCGACCATCTTATATTAGATTTTAAAACCCAAGACACTGTAGTGAAACATATTTCTGAGGTCAAATTTACTCACCCTCTCTTATATCTATCATAATTTATATCTTTTACTATTTTAATCACTACAGTTTAAGACCTCAACCATTTTAAATCTCACACCTTTGGACTGGAAGAAACACTCTCTCCCTGTCTCAGGATAGAAGTCTCTCTATTCCTGATTTTCCCAACTGTGTGCTCTACTTGGATTCCTGTGATTGTGTCATCGAACAAAAGGATTGAAGGGGAGCGATTTGAACTGTAAGGCTGGTATTTAGGGGTGTGAACCTGAAGAGACAGGCCCAACCAGCACTGAAGATGAGAACCTTTTCTTCCTCTTGCTGCCTACTGTTAAAGATTTTGAACTTAAGAAAACTAGCACAGATTAGCATAGACAGGAATAAAAGAAATCCTCCACCAGCCTGTGAGGCCTGGCCTCAGCTCAAAAGCTGAGAGAGACTCAAAGCCAATTCAGGGAAATTCCAATTCCCTCTTCCCTGATACCTGCCCAATACAAACTTGTTATTAGCATTCATCTTTATTTAAATAACCACAAGTAGATAAGAGGACTATCATTTCATGGGACATAGAGGTAAGGATAGCCATTCAACCATAAACAGTCCTCATCAGACCCCTGCTGGGTGACCTTGGTCTGGGGGTGAGACTTGTCCCTCAGGAGGGTCTGTGCTTACCTGCTCTGGGTTATCTTCAAGATCAATTATAGAGAAGACATCCTCTCAGGCTATCATAGGTGGCCCATTCCTCAGGAACTCCAATTTTCAAAGATAGCCTCTCAGCAGGGGCATCTTGCTCCTTTTACCTCACTGGCAGCCATATTCCCTCTCTCCCTTCAACTACTCCATTCCCTGTTACAAAACCTTCTTTAGCCCCAATACCTCCTGTCTTCTCTTCAATCCTCTACAATTCCCATTAACTATTACAGTTTTGGCGAGCCAGCTAGGTTTTCCAGTCTATTTTGCCAAAATCTGAGGGAAAAGAAGGCAATTAGAGGTATCAGAGAAATTTCAAAGAAATTGAGCCTACATCATTTCAAAAAGCCTGTGTGACTGTGGAAAATAGTTGTTTTAAGAGCAGTGCTGAGTGCAACTATATGCCTAGCAATACCACAGCCAATAAGAAACACTCCTTCTGAAGGGAGGAGGTGACTCTTAAAGGGCCAGACTTAAAATATATTTTTTCCTGTGCAAAAGGTTTTTCAAGATACAAGACGGCAAAGAAACTTAGCATGGGTTATTTAACCTTGATTGGACATTTATTTTATATGGTTTACAACTTATTTTTTTGTCAAGATTCCAGATTATATTTATTTTCTGCTTAACATCTATAAAAGTTTTCAATGGATGAAGACTGGTTTAGATCACTTGATTTCATTCATTGCCACATATGCTGGAGTATTATTCTTCTTAATCCAATTATACTATGGCCTCAAAAAAGGTGTGCATCTAATTTATGGGGAAAAAGAAAAAGACAATGAAATGGCAGTGATGATTTTAGCCATGAGGGAGGAGATGACACGACCAAAGCAAATGATTAAGCAACTAACTGAGGAGAAACAAAGTTGCAAATATATTAACACACACAACATACCTAAAAATAACAATGTAGCTAAACAAGAAAAGACAGATGGGGCTGAAAGGGGAATACCAATATTGCCACTAAGAGATCAAACAAGGCTACAACCAGACAGCAGCATAATTCATATTAAAACACATAAGCAATTTATAGCAACAGACCTGGAAAGTCTGAAAAAAAGAATGCTTTACTGGTTTTCAGATCCTGTGCAATGTTTGAAAGAATTTAAAAGAGCAATTAGGCTTTATAATCCAAATTTCTAGGACACGGAAATTCTTCTTTCACAATTTTCAAAAAGTAAAAAACAGCAATTTATTGATGAAACTAGAAACAATCCAAATTTAACATCATGGCCAAAGGAAGGAATAGCTTAGAATTATCTAATAATGCAAATCTGCATTATCTAAAAAAGGCCAGAGAAGATCTATTAGAGGCAGTGAAAAGTTTTTCAAAAAGACCAGATTCTTGGGGACAATTTGAGAAATTGAGACAGGAGAGTAGGGAATATCCATCAAAGTTCCTTGATAGGGTGATTGAAGTAGCAGAGGATGTGCCTGGATTTGAAAATTTAACTGAACAAAATTTCCAACACATAAGGAGACAATTTGTGAAAGGCAGTAACACACCTATTAAATCATATTTTAAACTTCAGTGCCCAGACTGGGAAACACTAATTCTGGAAGATTTAAGAAAAACTACAACTTACATATTCACAGGTCATAAAGAAATCCAAGAGGAAAAGAATGAAATAATAAAAGAGCTTAAAACCAAGCTCAAGGAGGCAAAGAGCACAATTAAACATAAAGAAACTGAAGAAATAAAAAATCTAGCCACTCTGCAGTCATACAAACCCACAAAAAATTATACACAAAACAATCTAAGGAGAAATGTACCCACATGCTTCCTTTGCAGGAAATTGGGACATATGGTTTGAGATTGTTATTTAAAGACACAATTAGTTCAAACTAACAATAAAAAGAGATCCTGGTAAAGCAACATAAAATATAGTAACAACAATGCACAAACAAATACAAAATGTTGCAATTGTAATTGCAAGAATTCATTACAAGCACCAAATTTAGAAACCATGGAGAAATACATCCAAAAGGGAGCAAAACCACATTATTCACAAGTAGTTTCAGGTGTTGACAATGTCAATTATGAAACCAGGTGCATGGGGTAACATCAAAAAGGAAAAAATAGGAAAGGAAATGGGAAAAGAAAAAGGAAGGAGACTTCATGCAAATAGAATTTGGGGGTCAAAAAACACAAAATAAAACTAAGGAACAGATAGAAGAAGAAATCCAATTAGATAATTATGTAATAGAGATTAGAGAGAAAATTTTTGGAACAATGGAACAAGATACAAAGAAAGCGAAAGGAACAGATCTGGCAACAGTCTGTAATACACAAATCTTAAACTTATTAGGACATTATGATTTCAAAAGCAAAGAACACAAAAGATTAGATCTAAGCAACAGTGAATTGCAGCATGTCTCAGCACAAGACAAAAGTAACTTAGCAAAATGGAAAGAATATACTTTAGAAACAAAAAGTATAGAACAAATAGCAAAACCAAAAATAGAACCATATGAGCCAAAAATAGTAGAGAGTTCTAAAGATTCTAAACAAACTGCAACTGAATTAACTGAAGCACATGAGCAAACAAAAGAATGGTCCAATGGGGAGGAAAATTCAATAACAGAGAACATTCAAATTAGCAGACCTCCTGGAGACAATGACACTGAAATCAGGGATGATATTACAAAAGAACATACCAATGACATCATAGAAAAGTCAACCTTAAATCCTTATGTCAAAGAATTCCAACCAAGAGCAACTGCACAAGAAAAAGCAAACACAAACATTATTACACCATCTTTAAGTCTCCATGATAATGGGATTCCATTGCAAACTGATGATAGAGTGCAAAATGAATGTTCAAAGTAACAAGAGAAGTCTGTAGCTGAAGAACAAAACAGGGATCTGGTAGCAGATCCACAGGAAGGAACAAACACACAAGAACCAAATTTATCAACACACAACACAGAGTTACAGCATACAACTGGGCAAGAGCTAGTAAAAGATTTGGGGAATATAGAAATCACCGAGCAAGAGGCAGAGCAAGACAGGAATCACACAGAACCACAATATACAATGATATTTGACTCAGGAAGTGAAGAAGACCAAGAACCTTATGAATATATCAATCTTTACAATCAAGATCAAGAAGCTTTACCAGAGTGGGAGACAGATGATTACATTAACAACTCAAATCAAGAACAACCAATCCTGTCAGAAGAGGTAGTTCAGGGCATAGAATATACAAACTCATTAGAAGAAATGATGGAGGCACTGGGAATCAAGAATTATCAAGAACTTTATGAAAAGTTTGAGGTTGAAGAAGAAGACACTGAATTAGGAGTAGAACAAAATTATATGCCTGATAGAAAACAAACAGAAGAAGAAGCAAACAATGTAATGATCCTATCACACCTTCCTTTCTCTGACTTAGAACTTTTCACAAACCAGATTATCAATTAACAAAATATATATACAAACTTTACAAACAAGAATAGCAGAGTTGCACGAAATGGGCTTGATACAACAAATAGTACCCCTGGATTACAATTTGCACAACATCAAACCAGGAGACAAAGTATACTTAAAATTTTTTTCAATAGAAAATCGGCTACAGACATAAAATGGTCTGGACCATATGACATATTGCTTACTACCCCAACAGCTATAAAAATTACAGGGAAAGACTCATGGTTCCACTATTCCCACATAAAACCAGAAATATTCGATACCACTGTAACCGACATAGAAGATGAAGATAGCTACACAAAAGATAGTGCTGTGAAATGAAAACAAAAACTGATTAACATCAAAAAATACACCATAAAGAAATAATAGCAACACATAATGTTTGAGAAGACGAGATCCCAGAAGTCAAGCATGCCACAGCAAGAAGAAGACGACTTTCCAGCCCAGAGGAAAAGCATACCAGAGGAAAAGATTTTAAACCAGCCCAGAGGAAATGATTTTCAAGCATCCCAGAGGAAAATCATCAAGAAAAGTTGCTAGAAAGAAGAAAAAAAGAGAAAAAGCTGAAATGGACAGCTAAGACTTTGAACTTTATAAATATGTTTAATAGCAACCAGAGAGAAGAAACAAAGAGAAAAAGCTGAAATGGACATCTAAAACTTTGAACTTTGTGCATTTGTTTATACAAGAAGAGGACAGACAGAAAACAGAACTTATATGTAAAGCTGAGTGTGGCAAAATCATAAAACAAAATTAATTTCACATATTAGGGAAATAGCATGCAACACTACATAACTTGGAAGAAAGAAGAGATACATTATTCAACATGAGAAGTAGAAATCTGAAGAAACTTGATAAGTATTAATTCAACACAACACTATTGGACACAAAACACAAAATCACAAATTGACATATAATGGGAGACCTTGTTTAAATAAATGAGTGTATGAAATTACATTTATGCAAAATGTAAATATGCATATAGTTAGTTCCATAAGGTCTTAGGCAAATAGAAAGATCAATAGATATTTCTATCTGACTGACATCAGAATATGGGAGCAATGTATAATATTGTATTATATAATTTCTATAAATAATGTATATACTATAATTAGGTTAGTAACAGAGTGATGGGGTGTATGGGGTGCTCAGGGAGGAGTAGTATCTCTGGTATGGAGGGCTTGTCATGCCCTCCTAGGGCAGCTCTCCAGCCTCTGACCCTCACCTGACACCCAGCTCTCACTTGTGGCTCCTAGTAGCTGCTAGCATGCTGCAGCGGCCACACCCCGGGCAATGGCTTCGACAGGCCAGCTAAATCTTGTGAGGGTAGCCATTGGGTCGTCGTTGACCCCTGGTGAACTAGGGCTTTGCTCACCCAGCATGTGAATACTAGATGGAAGAAACCAATAAGAAGGTTCAACGGCTGAGAGGGCGACACAGCAAAGCACTGTGAAGTGCTTAGGGCATGTTGGAGCACAAAAGACAACATGGCCATCCAATGCAGCTGAGGAAGTCTCCAGGTGTAATGATTTTTTGTGCCAATGGACCCAGGCTTCCAACGCTGAGAGAGTGGGACTGTCTCTGTGCATGGACTTTTCTACTTAAATTTCCTTCTCGCACAAGTTTTTTTGTGCACACTCATCTACATCACAGATGAAAGTGCACAAAGACAATCACCATCCTCGGTTACCGAGAGACTACTACTAACAGAGTGATAGAGTCTGTAAATATTTAACATAACATGTATATATGTTATATATAAGATTAAGTTATAGATTAGACTAGGGATTTAGAGAATAGTTATAATAAGTAGGGAATAGATTAGGAATAAGTTAAGTTAAACATAGCATAGACCATTAATTATACTTAGAAATAGACTTAAGCTGCATTTGCAGATAGTTTGTAAAGTTTTAATTGTTTATTGTAAAGTTGATGCTGAAATTGTGTTTAATGGAAATATAAATAGAAAAAAATAGTTTGCAAATAATTATAGATATATAAAATAGAAAAAATATTTGTATTAGTTTAAATTAGCAAAAGTAAGTAGTATTAGCACTAAGATTCAAATTTCTTTGTAATGGTTTTGTTCAAACATTTATTGTACTGAATTTATTGTAAAACCCTAAAGCTACCCTTACCCAAGCTTTCTTGCATAGAATTCCTTAGAGTAGATAAAGTTAGCATTGAATAGTGATAGAGTAATTGAGGGAAGTTTATTATTTTGGGGGGAGTAGGTAGAAATTAGATTTAGTAGCTTGGTAAATATAATAAAAATAAGTGACCTTGGGAAGGTCACAACAAAAAAAGGAGACGATTGTGGAAAGGAAAACTGAAGCAAGTTTTGGACTTTCTGCCATTTAGGTGGAAAAAACAGCAGTTGGAATGTTAGAGAGAAGATATTGACAAGAATGACAGTTGGTGGGGGGAGGGGCAACTTGAAGTGACAATTGGTCTGGGGCTCTCTCTCTCTTCCTGGCCCTCGGACAGGAAGGAGCCTCTCTCCCTGTCTTGGGATAGTAGTACCTCTATTCCTGATTTTCCTAACTGTGTACTCTACCTGGATTCCTGTGATTGTGTCATCGAACAAAAGGATTGAAGGGGATTGGTTTGAACTGTAAGGCCAGTCTTTAGGAGCATCAGCCTGAAGAGACAGGCCCAACCAGCTCTGAATGGCAGAACCTTTTCTTCCTCTTGCTGTCTTCTGCTAAGACTTTGAACTTAAGAAAGCTAGCACAGATTAGCAAAAACAGGAATAAAAGAAACCCTCCACCAGCCTGTGAGGCCTGGCCTCAGTTCAAAAGCTGAGAGAGACACAAACCCAATCTAGGGAAATCCCAATTCCCTCTTCCCTGATACCTCCCCAATCCAAACTTGTTATTAAAAATCATCTTTATTTAAATAACCGGTCAGATAAGAGGATTATCAATTCAGGGGACATAGAGGGATCTGAACCTAAGGACAGCCATTCAACCATAAACAGTCCTTATTGGACCCCTGCTGGGTGACCTTGATCTGGGGCGAGGCTTGTCCCTCAATAGTGTAACAGTTAAAATTTAGGTAAACTGAGGAAGGTAGAAATTAGTTTCTCTCTGCAAGGAATATTATATTTTTATGAGGTTTATTAAAGGTTAAAGATTAAAGAAAATACAGAATAAGAAAACACATACCTAGGCCAGAGAGGCCTAGACAAGATAACCTCACATCATAAAAGAGATGTGTCTGCTCCAAAATGGAGGTCCAAAAGAGGGCCGAGCCTATTCACAACCAGGTTTAAATATCCCATCTCACTCTCGGCCCAAGTGAGAATTCAGTGAGATTAGAGGGCATTCTGGGGAAGTGGAGCAAGGATTTCTGGAGATTGAATTCCTGGATTTGAGTCTATTTTTACATTCCTCTGTTTGATCCTCTGGGGAGGACTTCCCCAAAGGATCATAAAAACATAATCAATTGTAAAAATTACAATAATTTGAGGATAAGAAAAAAAAACAATAACTGCTGGACACATTGACAAAAAGCCAGTTAGGGTGCAGTCCCCTTTCTGGCATGAAAGTATACATACAAATAAATGTTCAATCAACTATACCCAAAGTTCATTTTTGTGCAGCTTGTGGTCTGGAGGCTTCTTCATGGTGTCTTCTCCAATAGTTCAGTTTCTGGATTCAGAGAGGTATCATGTTTCTTTACCTAAAATTCTTCTCAAAAGGAATTTTAAACTTTGCAATTTAAATAATGATATTTTTTACATTCCCCCATTAAGAGGATGATTGAAAAAACACAGGATCACTTAGGGATGCATGGCTGAGGTATGAGGTATATGAGTCAATTGGCAAGAGAGATGAAAAAGACATCAGAAAAATCCAAATAAAAAAATACTGGATGAAAATATAGACTATCAAAGTCTTATGTGAAAAAATTCTAAGTAAAAGAAAAATAAATCTATAACAGGTCCTTGAATCAGGGCCCAATTAAAATGATCTAAGCAATGATGCATTTACCCAGTCAGTAGCCAGGACTACAGAAAGGTACCACACTATGAAAGACAGAAAAGGGGACCAGATTATATGAGCCAAGGTTTCGGAGATACTCATCTGTGAGTATTTTCAGAGTGAGTGTGGACACAAGGAAAGCCTATGTCTAGCAATGATAAACACAGTAACCTCAAGTCTTCACACTAGGTTCAAAACCTTTGTATAGGCCTAGAAGTGCATCAATCCATCCTGGACTGGCTTTTCTTTGGCTCTGTGCCAATGGATCTTGTGTGTATATCTTGTCCTGGAATCAGACAGAATCATTAAGCAAAGTCCCATAATTTTTTTTAAAACAGTTAGTGGCATCATTTTTATACTCTCTAGCCTTTTGGGCATGTATTAGCAAATGTATTTTAAACTTATAGTACTGAAAAGTTAAAAACTTAAAGAAAATCGTAATGCTGGTAACATGTGCTTCAAATATAAAAAGGAGAGAAAAAATAAAAAATACTGAAATAGTATATTGCACATGCAAGAAAATAATAAAAGTCTTTTAAAAATTCAAAAATATAGCTTATAATCATTGACACTCTGTGTCAGCTAAGAAAATGTAGTTATCAAAATCTCCAAAATTCTCAATAGCTCAATTAATTACAATAGCAAACAAACACACTATCATATTTCACACAAGTTGCTGTATGGCATTTTTAAAAACCTATGAATTGATGGATATTTTTCAAAAGTTTTTTACAAACGTAGCAATCTTTCAACCTTGATATTTAAACATTTTTTTAAACAAGGTAAAACTTATCTTGGGTTAAGAACATAATCAAGAAATCTATATATCATTCTGGTGGAAGTAAAATAGTCAACTGAAGAGTATAAATGAGAGGTGCTCCTTTTTTGGAGGCTTATTTAGGGGTACAAATGCCCTGAGATTAACTGCCCCAACTTCTATTCACATATTTAGAAATGCGGGAAGGTTGGGGATTATAATTATATTTCATTTCAGCTAGAATTGGCCTTACACCTCGTGTTAGGGGCAGGCAAAAATAACCAGAGATTGTTAAAAAAATTCCAAAAATCATGTTTAAAAAACCCTTAAAATCAGTTGAGATATTTAGCACATTACATTTTCCAAAGGTTATACAATTGTAACCAGTTCTGAAGTCTATATATCCTCTATGTGACAATTTACAAAGGCAAAAATAGAAAAAAAGCTATTTTTTCATAATGGGCTTAATTACAATGATATTTGTTCAATAGTTATAGGGGAAAAGCAACAGAATATAAAAGTAGTCAAAACTCAGTACATTAAATGAACAGTATAACAGAATAATATTGAATACAGTAATATATGAACTTAAAATCACAAAGTTATATCTTAAACAAAACAATCAGGAAAATGCAATAGAAATAGAGATTTTTTATAAACCATTGGAGTCTGAAATGCCTTAAAATATATAACCTCCAGTCTCTTTGAAGTTCTTTAGGTGTGGTTTTTTAAAAATTATTAATTATCCATTTAAATGTCTATTGTCGGAAAGCAGAGTAGTAAGGGCTAAGCGATGGGGGTTAAGGGACTCATCCAGGGCCCCACAGCTGGGGAGTATCTGAGGCCAGATTCTAACCCAGGACCGCCTGTCTTTAGGCCTAGCTCTCAGTTCGCTGAGCCACCCATTTGCCCCTTCAAAGTTAGCCCAAGAGTTGTAGGGAGCTGGGTCTCCTCTATGACACACAGGTGAAGTCAATAAAATTACCAGAACAGTCAAAAGGTATCCTTTTAAATAGCCCATTGCTTTTAAGTTCCTGTTTGGAAATGTTTGTTTCTTCTCCTCTCTCCTGTTTCCTTTTGTCTCTCCCCTCCTACCATCCGCCCACATGGTCAATACCCCAGTTGGTTACCAACTGGTAGAAATGAGTCCTGAAAGATCTGCTCCAAGGATCTGGGTGATGATCTGGCTGGGGTCATGCTCGTGGGTCTGGGGTACAGAAACAGGCAGGCAGCGGCCAGCGGATGGCTGCAGGCAGGAACACAGGCAGGCAGGGCTGGGAGATCGGGCACCAGGTGAGAGGCCAGGAGCAAGAGCCAGAGCCAGAGCTGAAGCAAGCCGCCGGGGTGGGCAGGGCCGGGACCAGGTGAGGACGGAGAGAGGTCAGGATCGGGGGCTACAGGCAGGAACTGATCAAGATGATTTTCTAAAAAAGCATCTTGGAGAAACATGGCTTTAAAAAAAATTCTAGGCTAAAAAATTTGAGAAGTTCTCATCCAATCTAGTGGTCACCAAAAACTGTAACAGTTAAAAATTTAGGGGGGATACTGAGGCGGGTAGAAATTAGTTTCTCTCTGCAAGGAGTATTATATTTTTATGAAGTTTATTAAAGGTTAAGGATTAAAGAAAATACAGAATAAGAAAACACATGCCTAGGCCAGAGAGGCCTAGACAAGATAACCTCACATCATGAAAGAGACACATCTGCTCCAAAACAGAAGTCCAAAAGAGGGTCAAGCCTATTCACAACCAGGTTTAAATTCCCCATCTCGCTCTCGGTCCAGGTGAGAATTCAGTGAGATTAGAGGGCATTTTGGGGAAGTGGAGCAAGGATTTCTGGGGATTGAAGTCCTGGATTTGAGTCTATTTTTACAGGAGGGTCTATGCTTACCTGCCCAGGGATATCTTCAACATCAATCTATAGAGAAGACATCCCCTCAGGCCCATATATAGGTGGCCCATTTCTCAGGAACACCAATTTTCAAAGATAGCCTCTCAGCAGGGGCATCTCACTCCTTTTACCTCACTGGCAGCCATATTCCCTCTCTCCCTTCAACTCCTCCATTTCCTGTCACAAATCTTCCTTATTCCCTGTACCTCTTTAATATCTCTACAATCCCTTAAAAATTACAGCATACACAAAATGTTGATCCATCTGTAGGCAGATGTTTTGAGATTTGCATCATGGTATTTTAGTCCTGCTTCTTCTATTTGATTTTTGCTTTCCCTCTTTTCTCTTTTTAGAAGAAAATCTCTTAATGATCTTTCTATTGCTATTTGTGGTTTCTGTTGTTGTTAACACCATAAATGTCCTTCTCTTTCTCTTTTTTTCCTAAGGTAACTTATTTGATCATCTGTGCCTTTCTAAGTTACTGTATTTGTTTATATTTATTGATTGGAGTGTTTGTAAAGAAAAGAATCTCCTCAGATGTCTTTTCTTTTAGTAATGCTTTAAGTATACCTTTTATATTTATTGTGCATTGATTCATTTATTTTTATTTTTTTTAAACCTATATCTTCTTTTCTGTCTTATATTAATTCTAAAACAGAAGAACAGCAAAGACTGGGATAGTTAAGTGACTTGCCCAGGGTCACACAGTTAAGAAGTGTCTGAGGTGGCTAGATTTAAACCCAGGTCTTTCTGACTCCAGTCCTCACCCTCTAGCCACTGTGCTCCCTAACTGCCCTTAATCCATTCATTTCTCCTAAAAAAGAAAAAAAAAAACAAAAAACCTCTTACCTTCTATATTAGAACAGAATACTGCATTTTGGTTCCAAGGCAGAAAAGTGGTAAGGGCTAGGCAAACTGGATCAAGTGACTTGCCTAGGATCACACAGCTAGGAAACATCTGAGACAATATCTGAACCCAAGACCTTCCATCTCTAAGCCCAGTTCTCAATCCCTGAGCCACCCAACTGTGCTCTATCCATTTGTTTCTAATCCTCAATCCATTTCTAATTCCAAATTTGAAATTCATATCTAACACTAAAGCTACATTCTCTTTTGTTATTAATATCTTTCCTGTTGGTTTATATGCTGATACACAAGACCTTTAATATAAGTTGTTTTTTTTTCCTCCTGAGATCTTTGGTAATTTCAATCTTTCTTCTTTATATATCCCTATTACTCACTTTCTGACTCTTTCCCCTTTGGTGGTAGTTTCCCTGGAAGGATAGATTTCAAGGCTCTCTTAGCCTCCTCCTACACTGGAAAATTCTTATTTCTCTAGCTTTAGAATCTGCCTAAAGTGACTTCTAGGAGGATAAGACCTGCAATATCTGGATATCAGTTCCTTTTCCTTTAGGCTTGATAGAGGGCTCCATACACATTCATGGTATTCCTTTGTTCCCTCTGCCCCTCATCTCTGACTGAGCAATGATATTGCCATCCCAGGCAGAGTAAACCTTTTGACTTTACATGGTGCTTTGAGATGGGTGGATGAAGAGTTTAATTCTGTTGTAAGCCCCTGGGTAGGCTTGGACAGTTCTACCAGAACATGGTGGCCAGTTAAGAAGGAAGATGAATGAACCATTAGCAATTACAGATTAGCTTTTTCTGTGGTTAAAACATTGAGTTGTTACCTCCTTAGGATTTTTGGTGTCTTAGATTATGGAGGCTACTGAATTTCTTTGTCCCTTGTGCTAGTACTATTTTGAAGAGATTTGAGAAGACTTAAGGGTCAATGAAAGGGTCTAGTCCTGCATCTTGTTAGTCAAATGATCCAGAAATCAAATTTCTTTGTTTTTTAAATTGATAAAGGTATTTTCCTTCTCTATCCTCCAGAAACTTCTGCTGGGTCTATAGGTTCTGGGTTATTACAACCTCTCCCTGTTTCACACCCAGAAATGTTGTATGGATCAGATTCAGTCCTGGGGATCCTGACCTCCAATTAGAAAATATATGAATTATTATTCAATAGCAATATATAACTATTACAGTCTGCTAAGGCTGATCATCAGAACATAAAGCAATTATCTTATATGTAGGACTACTAGTTGGACATGTTACATTTCATATTGTCCCTACACTGTCCAAACAACTATTAGTATGTTTTTGTTGGTAAAATATCTAGGTTTTAACCATTGCTCTTACAGTAGTCATCCTCTTCAATGCAGAAGTCTCTTGCAGTTAGCCAACTCCAGGTTCTTGGAACACTGGACTTCTGAAAGTCTAGAACTTAGCAGGTTACCTCCAAGTCTAGACATATCAACCCCAAGAATAATATTTGAACACCTAAATCAGGAAAGCAAACACACAACAGAAAAGACAATCTGCTCACCTATTTGAATCCATTCTCCCTATAGGAGCAGCAGCAAAGAAAGGATGAGATTGAGAGCACCACATACTTCTCCCACCCTTTTTCATGGAGAGTCTAGATATCTAGACACTATCTGCTACTCAGACAAATTAAAGAGTTTGACCTGGAAACCACCTCTACTTTTAACTGATGTAGCATAGTATTATCCTGCCATTATCATGTGGTATAGGACAAAACAAGGGACCACTCAGGACTCATCACTTCATGTAATACTATCGAGTCCTCCCAATCCAGGCCCCATAGTTCCCAGGTGCTCACCTGGAAATGGGAAGGAAAACTCTGAACATGATCCATGAGATGGCCCTTGTCTGTTCCATTTAGAGAAATGAGAGCCTCTCAAAGGAAAGAAAACACTCTTGTCCACAAGAAAATCTTCTTGCATTGATTTACTGGTATGAAATGTCAAACTGGATTAAATTGGGATTTTTGATAGTGATTCTTCATAGAGGTGCTAAGAAAGTACAATGTTCAAACCTTGAGAAGCAGCATGGTGCATGTACTTGACTTGTACTAGCTATGTGACATGAATTCAAATCCCTACTCTTTTGCTTACTAGAAATGTAACCATTAACAAGTAAAATGCTATTTCTATCTTAATATTTATCTATAAAAGAGAAAAAACATAGTAACTTATCTGTCTCATAGCATTATTGTGACAAAATGCTTTATATCTTTAAAGCACTATAGGAAGGCAAGCTATTATTATTAATCTATCTACAAAGTGTAGGTTATATACAAGTATAGGGCTTACCTTTAAACCATTTTATAACAAAGTATCTGTATCCCAAAGAGGTCAAAGATAAGGAGAAAAGGACCTATTTGTACAAAAATATTCAAAGTAGCTCTTTTTGTAGTGGCCAAGAATTGAAAACTGAGGGGATGCTCATCAATTGGGGAATGGCTGAATAAGTTGTGGATATGACTATGATGAGATACTATTGTGTTGTAGGAAATGATGAACAGGTTGAGTTCAGAATATTCTGGAAAGACATATAAACTGAGGCAAAGTGAAGTAAGCAGAGCCAGGAGAACACACTGTATACAGTAACAGAAATATTGTATCATGATCAACTATGAAGGACTAAACTATTATCAGCCACACAAGGTTCCGAGATAACCCCAAGTTCTCATGATGAAAATCACTATTCATCACCAAAGAAGGAACTGTTGGGGTCTGATTGAAGATCAAAGTATGCCATCTTTCCCTTTATTTCTTTCATGATTTTTTCTTTAATGTATCCTCTTCCACAGTAGGAGGAATATGGAAATATGTGTTCTATGACAGCACAAGATATAACCTACATCAAACTATTTACCACCTTGGGGAGAGGAATAGGAGAGGGAGGGAGAGAATTTGTATAGCAAAATATCAGATAACAATTGTTAAAAATGGTTTTTGATGTAATTTTAAAACTTTAAGTTTTTAAAAAGTAAATTTTCCATTAAATGTTGATGTCCTTGGCAGTATTCACTTAGCATTTTTGATGTGACAGACATTCTAATTATATATCATTCTTAACTGTTCTTTAAAGCAGGACCAAGGAATCTCTCTCCCCTTGCTAAGACTTTGTTAACATTCATTGTGTTACTAAGTGAACTTGGAAGGGATGAAACTACTTTCTTTGTATCCCAGGGACCCAGCACAGTGCCTGACACATAGTAAGAGCTTAATTAATGCTTTTTGACTGCCTGAGACACTGACTTTCCTTTAAAGTTTTTCTTTAGTTCACATTCTTCTCTCATTCAAAATGGCCTTCCCCCAAATCAGCCTGAATTCATGAGATTTTATGGCATAGAAATTTTTCAAAAATAGTAGGCAGGAGTTGCTGATTCAGTAGGTTTGAAGAGAGGCAGCAAGATTTCCCTGGCTTTTACAGTTTGAATGAAAGAGATCACACTAGAGAAACCCACACTACTGATGAAAATCTAAGCTATGTTGCATGTTATTCTATATCTGATCATTGTGTATCTAACAGTATTTGGGAGGCAAAAATAGCTATCATATAGTACCAGATCACATACTCAGTGAAGCCAAAGGGACCTCAACCCAAAAAACAAAAGTTGTGGCACTTATTTACTTTGAAAGCTTTAAAGGAAATATTTCTATACAATAATAACAAGCCTATGCTAGGAATACATGCAGCATAGAAATATACCTCTTCACTTTTTTATTGTGTCAGACTCTTGAGAAGCGGTCCCTAAGAACTGGCATAAAGATGAAAAAAATCAATCTCAGAATCAGGAAAACAGGTTCAAGTCCTACATCTAACAGATATACTGGCTTTGGGACATTGGCCAAATCATAGAACACCTCTTTAAAAATACTGGAAAAGGATAGCTAGGTGGTACAGTAGATAGAGCACTGGTCATGGAATCAGAAAGACTCGTCTTCATGAGTTCAAATCTAGCCTCAGACATTTCCTAGCCTAGACCCTGGGCAAGTTACTTAACCCTGTTTGCCAAGCAAAAAATAAATAAATAATAGTAAGATGCAACATCTATGTTGAAAGAGTTAAAAAAGTAAAAAATTTCCTTACCTAACTCCCTACAATAATAAAATCAGAAATCTAAACCAACTAATGCCATTGTCTTTTACCCAAACAAAACCCTAGGCAGAAAAAGAGCATATAAGCATATCTCCATTACACTTAGTTGTTGTTGAAAGGTGACAAAAGAAGATGGCTCCTGTAGTCTCAGAATAATTAATAAAAAGTAAAATAATTCATTACATTAGTTGTCACAAAATATTAAATGCTCTAGTGGAGCTTTTATTTATTTTTAAAATAAGCTCTTAGAAATATGATAGATTGTAGGTTTCTGAACTGGAAGGTTCTTAGAGAGTCAAGTAGGCCTATTTTCTTATTTTATATGTAAGGAAACTGAGTCCACATGAAGCAAAAGTAGCGTGCTTACGGTCACACAGACACACAGACAGGAAAGTCAAAGATTGAAACCCAGATCTTAGAAATTCAAATCCAGAACCCTTGCGGACACATAGGAAGGGCATGGACAAGAATTATCAGTAAGAAAAGGGAACTGGATGTTGAGTGGGAAGGAATGAATACGTATGTTTGTGAGATCTAGGATCCATCAGAGCTTATCACTGGCAGAGAGCACTGAACTTAGAATTAAGCAGCTTGGTTTGTTTGAGGCTCTTACATTTAGCTATAGCATCCCGGGCAACTCTCTGGCTCAGTTTCCTTCCCAGGGAAATAAGGATAGCAAAATTTGTACTACTTATTCCACCAGGTTATTGGAAGGAGAGAGAATCAGTACCCCCTAATAGATGGAGAAAGCTGACCTTGAAGTCAGGAAGACTTGGGTTCAAATTCTACTTCTGATCCATATAAGCTTTGTTACTCCAGCAAGTCATGGAAACCTTGAGTCCCACAACTTCACATTGTTCTAGGCAGTTCTTGAAGACTATAAATTGTAGAGGACATCCTACGAGCATTGGCAGAGGGATTTTTCTCATTTGGGGATATCTGGTATCAAGGAAAGCACTTGCCTAGGTGATATACTTATCCTTGTTTCAAGGAAAGTATTTTGTGTAACATGTATATATAGAACTCTCTCTATATATATAACAGTTATAGAACAGGCAGGAGAATGCTAGAGCCAATATGTACAGGCACATTAAAGCAGATTATTAAATTTTTCATGTGAATATATATATATATATACACAACTCTGAAATCAGCAAATTTACATATCAGGGTTTGATTTACTGTTTTGTTTATTATCTAGAGAGTCAAAAAGTGATGGAGAAAATGTAGTTTTGCAGATTAAACTTAAAAGGGTTTCTGGGGAGGCACAACTAGGTTACTCAGTATATAGAGACAGACCTGGAGATGGGAGTGGGAGGGTTCAAATCTGGCCTTTAACATTTCCTAGCTGTGTAACCTTTGGTAAGTCTCTTAACCCTCATGAACTAGCCCTTACTGCTCTCCTGGCTTAGAAACAATACATGATATTGATTCTAAAGTGGAAGGTAAGGTTGGTTTTTTTTAAGTGTTTCTTGTGTTTTCATGTTAAACATTTATCAGCATGCCCCTGGGGGAAAAAGTTCTTAACTTGGGGGCCATGAACCCTCCAGATGTTTGTGAAAAAATTTCAAGCTTGTGGGAATGGGGAGGAAATGCCATTATTTTCACTAATATTTCATTGGAACTTAGCATTTCCTTCAATTATTTAGAATATTATTCTGAGAAGATGCCTAACAGCTCTACCAAAGGAATCGACAACAAAAGTTAAGAACTGCTGATACAGAAAGACCATGTAAGAAACCTAAAACATGATCCTTCATTTCTGGCATAGCTGTAGAGTTCCGCATGTATAAATAGATTCTTGCATGTAAAGGAAATAGAAGCTCTTCTCTGTGAGGAAAGCTCTTAAATGTAGGATATATATGCATATATGTCATATATAAAAAAAAAAAACTTAAACTGGGTTCTGCCTAAAGTTTTCCCACATGTGGAAAAGGAAAGAAGCATTTATTAAGTATCTACTATGTACCAAGCACCGTGGTATGTGCTTTACAAATATTATCTCATCTGATCCTCATAATAACTCTGGAAGGTAGGTACCATTATTATCCCCATTTTACAGTTGAGGAAACTGAGGCAGGCTGAGGTTACGGGACTTGCCCAGGGTCATAGAGCTAGTAAGTGTCTAATGTCAGATTTGAGCTCAGGTCTTACATATTCATTGCACTGACCAGTTACCTCTAGAGTTTTCATGGACAACAGTGGTGCTGTTCTAATTTGTATAGCATCAGTGATTTTTCTTGCTAGGTTTAAGGGTTAATGATGATTTATATATTTTCTCAAGTGGACTCTAGGCCTTCTCCCTTTCCCACCTCAGCTTTTATTGAAAAGTAAACTTGTCTACCATATCTTTAAAGACAAACCCCTTCTTTCTCTTAGTCTTTCCCTAGCCATCCCTATTAACCACACTAATCAGGAAAGGTAACTATCTGGGTTTTTTTATAGGAATGGAAATAAATTTCTGAATATAAAGAGTGGAGATAATTGACTTGTCCAGCTCAAGAAAGTAAGAGGCAAGAAATGAGGAGTTAGACTAATTGTAAAGATATTTCTCTGCCTTCTATCTCTTCTTGAAGGATAAAAAAAAGTTTCTAAAGATTGACATTGACTGGTTAAAGATTGGCCGCCCTCTTTAGTAGCTCTGTAGTTAGTTTAGACTGATGCCTGCAGTAGAGAAGGAGCCCAGTCATTGAGAGGAAAGTACTTTTTACCTTGTAGGGTGGGAAGGGTTTCTTTCTTCCTACCCATTTATCATGGCAGTCTATTGCAGAGCTATTCATACACAGCCAGCAGTTGGCAGTAGTCAAGCAATTCAGAGAGTCAAGTAATTTGAGGTAGAGAGGAGAGTACCTATTCTCTCCAGACTGACATAGAGGCAGAAAGTCAGCATTCAAGAAAGCAACTTCATGAACCATTACCACTAGTAGCACAGAAAAGAGTTGACTATGGATTCAAGAGAGAATTATCCTTGGCCATCAAGAATCAAGGAATGATGGGGGTGGGGGGAACAACAAAGTGGCTCAGTGGATAGAGAACCAGACCTAGAGACAGGAGGTCTTGTGTTCAAATCTGATCTCAGATATTTCCTAGCTGTGTGACTCTGGGCAAGTCACAACTCCCATTGCCTAGTCTTTACAGCTCTGTAAGAAAGAAAAGAAAGAAGGAAGGAAGGAAGGAAGGAAGGAAGGAAGGAAGGAAGGAAGGAAGGAAGGAAGGAAGGAAGGAAGGAAGGAAGGAAGGAAGGAAGAAGGAAGGAAGGAAGGAAGGAAGGAAGAAACAAGCTGATTGAGGAAAAGGACTTAACTATGAGGAGAGCAGTTCAGGGCAAAGATATTTCAAGGTGTATGCTCATCTCACTTCTAAGCTCCAAATGTTAGGAGATTTTTTTTCTTTACATCAAGCCAAAATTTGCTTCTTTTCTACTTCCATCCATTGCTCCTAAGTTCTACCTTCTGGGAGTGAATAAAACAAGTTTCATCCCTCTTCTAAATAATAGCTTTTCAAACATTATAGCTCTCATATTCCTCCAAGAAAACTTCTCTTTTCCAGGCTAAATACCCCCCTTACCTACTTCATAGGATTATAAATGTAGAACTAAAGGAGCATTCAGTGGCCTTTTTATATTTGAGGAAACTGAGGCCAGTAATGTTATGAGTTCTTTCAACCTTCCTCATATCACATGGCCTTATGACTCACCTTCACCCTTGATGCCCTCTTCTGGATGTCCTATAGCACACACATTTCTCAAATGTGGTGCCCTGAACTGAGCATAAAATATTAGATAAGATCTGACCTGGGCAGAACCCAGTATTGCCTGCCTCCTCTTGAATAGGATAAGACTTCACTAGTGGGAGGGAAAATGTTGCTGCTCCAAGGAATAAGACCTGGGATTTGAGAGCAAAGGAGGATCCTTCCACTACTCTTGGGTTAACAGCACTTCCTTGGGGGATAGAGAATTCTTCATAGTGGAAAATTAACGATCCAATTAGGTTCTTGGTCAGGTCATTTCATCTATTGGAGAGTTTCTGTGGTAAACCAGTCTCTCCATCCTGCCACATTCAGGGGAAGGTGTTATGTTAGTAATTTCCTGCTGAGTTGCTAAAGACAAAGGAGAAAGATGGTGATGTGTATCAGAAATTTGCTGAATATGAGCTGACTCAGAGTAACACCCAGGTTCTAAAGAGCACTTATAATCTCCTTACTGTTTCCTAGGAAAGAGAGATCTTTCTTCTAAGACTGAACCATAGTAGAAAGAATATTATTTTGAGAGTCAAAAGACCTGGGTTAATTGTTGACTATGACCTAGTCACTTTCCTTCTCTGAGCCTCAATTTCTTTATTTGTAAAATTAGTGAATTGAACTCCTTTTCCATTCTCAAATTTTGTAGCCTGGTTTAGGTTTAAGGAGGGATTAGCAGTCAGAGCTTCCCCCATAATGTCAGGTAAATTTTGCTCCAAAGGCATGCCTGCTTTGTTGTTGTTTATTCATGTCTGACTCTTCATGACCCCATTTGGGATTTTCTCACCAAGGATACTGGAATGGTTTGTAATTTCCTTTTCCAGATCATTTTACAGATGAGGAAACTGAGGCAAACCTGGTTACGTGGCTTGTCCAGGTTCAAATGAGTAAGTGTCTGAGGCCAGCTCTGAGGAGTCTTCCTGAGTACAGGCTCAGTATTCTATCTCCTACTACACTTGGTTGCCCCAGGCCAGCTTTAAGAATTATTAAAAGGACAGCTTATATCTGGGATAGAGTTTATAACCAGTAAAAGTAGCTGGCAGTGATTTGAGCAATCCCAGAAAATGCTCAAGAAGAGAAAAATAAGCCCCCAAACCAATGGAGAATGGAGAGATAGTCACTTGAAGAGGGGGAGTAGAGATGAGAAGGGAAACATTTGGTTGATGGAAAAAAGTTATTCTACCCAGATTACTGACATCTTGGGCAAGATTCTAAAGATCTTAGGAGCAAATGCTTTCATGAATGATGCCTTTTAAAGGCTAGTGCCTCTAAAGAGAAATTAGATTTGGGCTACAAATGCCTGATCTTTAAAATGGTATCCAATAATAGAATTAGAATCTACAGACCACAACTTAAAACACAGTAAAGAAACAATAGGCTCTTGACTTCCAAGGATGGAATGTATGCAACAAGATTGGATATAATGTCTTCCTAGAGGTCAGGAGGGTTGGAATCAAGATGGTGGCTTAGTAACAGCAAAAGCTGAAACCACTTGGACTATCCTTCCATATCAAGCTTCAAAAAGACAGGAATCCAAACCCAACAGCAAGATGGAGCCACAAGGCTTTCCCACTGAACACAACTTGAATGGTAGGCAGAGAGTAGATTTTTATGGGATAAGGGGGAAACAAGAAACAAAACTGAACACAGAGGTGCTCTGGGTTCTGCAATCAAGAATAGTCTGACTTTGGGAAGGGGGCTGCACCAGTGGAGGTCCCAGGCTCTGACAACAGCTGACAGAGAGGACCAGGGGTTCATCTGATTGGTCACCTTTGGGCCTCAGAAGCTGGCTACATTGAAGACAGCCCCAGGACAGATTAGCTCCACTGGCCTTATCTAGTAAACCGGCAGAGAAGAGAGAATCAGCAAATTCACAGTCCACTGGCAAAACAAAAAAAAACATAGCCAAAAGGCTGAGAAAATGAGTAAACAATAGAAAAAGAAGGTCCTATCAAATGCTCCTATGGGAAAAAGAGCAAAGAACAGAACTAACAAAGAATGACAGGACCCAAGGAAGTACAAGAAAAACCTAAAAAACAAACAAACTGAAAAGTTGGGTTCATGCTCTGGAAGAACTTAAAAAGGAATTCAAAAATCAAATGACAGGTTGAAGAAAGATGGGGGAAATGCAACAGCTTATAATATCTTCCTGGAGATATATAGCTCTAATAAGGGAAATTTTGACTGAAAGTGGATAGAGATATGGACATAAATGTGTAGGAATGGATAGGATAGGTTAGGATAGGAAAGAAGAAAATGGTCTACATATGTCCACCAAGCAGAACCCACAGAGTTGCAGAAAAAAAAACATCAATGGAGAAGCCCAATTCACAAAAAGAAATGCAGTCAGTCAATGAACATTTATTAAGCATCTACTATGTGCCAGGCATTGTGTTAAAGCAATATAGATGGCAATAAAGTTCATGACTTTTGATGACTACACAATAAAGCATTATCTGTAAAAAAACATACTCAGCAACATGAATAAGAGTTTGAGGAGACAAATTCTACCTCATGGAGATTACTAAAACTTGATTAAATGTGATTCATAACTAAAATATGGAAATAGAAGAATTTCTTGCATTGAAAAGAAATAGATTAGACAAAGAGAAAAAGAAATGGCATTTTGAGATAATATACTAAAATATGAAAATCCACAAAATAAAAGAAGAAAATATGGCAGAGAGTATTTGGGCAAATCTCAGTGGAGAGATAAACAAAAGTTAAAATAAATATAGTTTAATAGAAATCCTAGATTTGGGCATAATGGATGTCAAAGTGTTCATTTAGGAGACTGCAGAATCCCATTGTCTATAATTCTAAAGGGTAAAATGATCCAAGAGGAATAAAATCTTTTCAAGAAGGAAATTCTGATGACCCAAACAAACATTATTTCAATCTGAAGAGATGGGAATCCATACAGAAGTTATGAATCAATCTGGGTTTTTTTTTTAAGACTATCTTTGCTTTTGTATTTTTATCTCCTGCATAGCAACATGCTTGATCCTTTATAAATACCCATGCATTCATTCATTCATTCTTATGTTTTTCTTCCTTCATTTCAAAGAGGACTAATATCATCACAGGGAGATATCTTGGCTTGTGCAAGAATTAGATTTAAGTGAGAGAAAAAGAGAATTGCACAAAGTCATTATTTCACTCTCTCTTCATCAAAGTCAAATGGGAAGACAAAAGTCAGGATAACTGGAGATGGCCCAAGATTTATTGGATGACCCTGGCATCTTTGATATCTATCCAAACTCCAAGCACTTTATAATACCTGTGTCAGCTGCTTTTCGGACCATTGGGACAAACTGCTCTTATCTGCCCCTTCTACTATGGGGAGTCTTCATGTGCTTAATTTGAGATCTGTCATTAATATGGTGTAGCCCATTGGTCAATATGTCTTTACCAGATTATGTTTGCTGTGCATGAGTTGTTTCTAGGAACCACAGGTAAGAGTAGGTTGACATGTGCATAGAAAAGGGGAAAAGGGGAATAAGCAGCTCAACAAGCCATCACATCAGAGGAACTATTTTCCCTAAACATTCCATTCATTATCTACTTCATAGCAGATATCAGAGAATGAATGCAAAAGAGTGAGTCTGAAAAAATAGTTTCAGGAGTCCTAAGCAAACTGAATCTGGTCATCACAGTACCTTAAAGTTTGAAGGATAGAGTTAAGTCATGTTGCCCAATACAAAACTAGACAAGAATTCCATTTACCATATACCCACCAAATGGTTAAAACAGACTTTGCTTTATTCATTCATAACTTCACTTTGCTTGAAGGCCACTAGCAAGTAGAAATGAATTACCTCATGCTGCAGTCACTTCTACTTTGGATCATTTGTTATGAAGTTTTTCCTTACATCAAGACTAAATTTGCTATTTTGCAACAAATCTAATCCCTCTTCCCATGACAATCATTTCAGTAATTGAAGATATTATATCTCTCCTAAGACTTCTCTTTTCAATGTTAATCATCCCTAGTCCCTTCATCTTCTCCTCAGATGACATCTTGAGACTTTCTCCAGCCTATTTATCTTCTTGATATTCTCCCAAACTAATATCCTTTATAAAATATGGCAGCCAGAATTGAACATAGTACTTAGAGTGGAGTACACTGGAACTATCACCTCCCTAGTCATACACATTATGCTGCTCTTAATGCAGCTTTAGCTTGTGGAACTGCCTTATTTAACTCAAAATGAGTTCAATACCTATTTCATACTGAATTAGATATGGCAGGTAACTCATGTTGAGCTGGGAGATCATTAAAAATCCCAGCCATTGTCTAACCATTTCATAGTTGTGAAGTCTGCTTTTTTTTTAAATTCAGGAATATGACTTTACATTTATTTCCATTCTATTTCATCCTATTATAGTCAGTCCTCATATTTTATACCATGAGGACATTTTTGGGTCCATTTTTTGTCATCCAATGGTTTAGGTATCTTTTCAAGATGTGTCTCTGCAAATTGTATGACAAAGCCATCTTTGCTTTATGAAAGTCATGGATAAAAATGGTCAATGAAGAGGGCCAAGAATAGAACATGAGGAACTTCTAAAAGGGTATAGTAGAAAGTTTTGGCCCTTGAGTAAGACTGCCTGGAGTTAAATCTCAACTCTTCTATTTATGACCTGAAGTATGTAGAATTGCAACTCAAAAGAGAAACTAGCACTAGATATATAGATTTATGGCAGTTAGATGGAAATGGATAGAGCACTGGGCTTGGAATCAGGAAGACTCAGCTTCATAAGTTGGGTAGGACCTCAAGTAATTCACTTAACCTCTTTGATCTTAATTTCTTTAATTATAAAATAAGGAATTTGTACTAGATAACCTCTCAACTCTAAATCTATAATCTACAGTGAGAGCTTTGATTTCCCCCCTTTGAGATTGACATCACGAGGGGCCTGCTAGGTTGCTCAGTGGACAGAGAACCATGTCTAGAGGTAGGAAGTCCTGGGTTCAAATTGGGCCCTAGAAACTTCCTAGGTGTGTGACCCTGGGCAAATCACTTAGTCCCCATTGCCTAGCCTTTACCATCTACTGCCTTGAAACCAATATATATTACTGATTCTAAGACGGAATGTAACAGTTTTGATAATAACAATAATAATATATTGACATCAAATTTTTAATGACTAACTTCCTCTCAATTCTCCCTTCTCAACTACTTATAATTGGCTTCTTACACTATCACTCAGCTAAAAATTAATAATTTATTAGCAAATATAAATTTAAGGTATATATTCACTAAACCCCCTATCAATTAACCAAAAAATATCTTTATTTCTGTCAAACCTCAAAACCAGAAGACATAATTTTAAGCATAAATATGGGGACAAGAGTTAAAACTACATAAATAGTATGTAAATAGTATAAAATAGTATAAAAATAATTTATAAATAAATTACTCTCTGTAAAGTTTACCAATGATATCTTTATTGACAAATCCAGTGGTCTTAGTTCTTATAATTCTTGTCCTATCTGTAGCCTTTTGACCAACTTCTTATCCCAGTTAGAGACAGCTAGATGGCTGAGTGGAGAGAGAACTGGGCCCAGAGTCCGGAAGTTGTTTAGACATTTTCCAGGTGTGTCTGACACTTCATGACCTCATTTGGGGTTTTCTTGGTAGAGATACTGGAGTGGTTTGCCATTTCCTTTTCCAGCTCATTTTATAGATGAGGAACAAGAAAATGAGGTTAAATGACTTGCCCAGGGTCCCACAGCTGGTAAGTGTTTGAGGCTGGATTTGAACCCATGAATCCTGATTCCTGGCCTGGAACTAGGAATACTTGAGTTCAGATTCATCCTCAGATACTTACTAGCTGGGTGACCCTGGGCAAATCACTTAACCTCTGTTTGCATCTGGAAAAGGAAAGGCAAACTACTTCAGTATCTTTACCAAGAAAACTCCATGGATAATATTGGCATGACATGGTCTATGGGGTCACAAAGAGTCTGGACACAACTGATACACTAAGCAACAACAAAATTCTGCATTCTGCAATGGATCACTCAGAGCCTAAAAGTTAAAGCAAGCCATTTTTTAAAAATCTTCAAATAACCCTAGTGAAAGTAGTTCCTAAGATGACTAAGAAGTTCAGGAAGTTAAAGGCAGCTTAGGAGGTACAGTGAAAAAAAAACAACACAATAGAAATGGATTTAGGAAGAAAAGCCCAAGTTTAAATATGGTCTCAAACACTTACCAGCTGTGTGACCCTGGGTAAGGCACCCAGTCTTCCTCTATTTGCCTCAGTTTCTTTTTCTGTAAAGTGGGAATAATAATTTGTACTTATTTCTCAGGGTGGTTGTGAGGATCCAATAATATACATTATGGAAAGTCCTTTATAAATTTTCAAGTGCCATATAAATACTACATGTTGTTATTATTGTTATTACTATTGTTATTTTATAGCCATTAAAAACCACAGGTAAGGAAGTTTAAAAATAATTGGCAAGGATGTTCCCTGGGGTTTCATGGGCTCCCTTCACCTCAAAGTCTTAAAAATGACTCTTATATTTTTTTTACCCCCAAGGTACATAGCTAGTTCCTAGATCAATGTATTTGGGGGCAAAGTGAATCTTACTAACACAGATTTGCCCCCCTTCTTCATTGCTCATGACATTTCCAATCAGTATTGTGTACTGGAGGAGGGGGATTAACTCTTGTCTCCTAGGTTGCGCCAGGGTCTTGATGCACAGCATCCCTCCTAGATACACTTTCCTCTCTGGGCTTTGGTGCTACTGCTCTGTCTTGATTGTCCTCCTTACCTCTCTGGTAATTTCTTTTTAGACTCTTTGTCAGATCATTGTGCTCTTCCCTCTGACTGTAGGTATTCCCCAAGCTTTAGGCTTAGTCCCTCCTCTATTAGTGGTGGCATCAATCCATGGGTTCAACTATCCTCTTTATGCAGACAACTCCCAGATCTGTATGTTGTTTTTGTTCATGTTCAATGGTTTTTAGGCATGTCTGACTCTCTGTGACCCCATTTGGGGTTTTCTTTGCAGAGATGCTAAGTGGTTTGCCATTTCCTTCTCTAGTTCATTTTAGAGATGAAGAAACTGAGGCAAACAGTGTTAAGTGACTTTCCTAGGGACACATAGCTAATGAGTATCTGAAGCCAGATATAAACTATGAAACTGAGTCTTCCTGACCAAGTTCAGTGTTCTATCCATTTCCTCTCAGCTGCCCCAAATCTCTAGATCCAATGCTAATTTCTCTTCTGAGTTACAATTCTGTGTTGCCTGTCCATTGATTATTATCCACTAAATGATTACTATTCATCTTAAACTTAACATATTAAAAACAGAACTTATTGTCTTTTCCCTCAAATTTACCCTTCATCCTAATCCCTCATTTCCATTAAGAGTTCTTTTATGCAAGAGGAAACAGCATGGAACAGTTTAAAAAAGAGAGACCTGCCTTGAGAGTCAGAGGACTTGGGTTCAAATCCTATCTCTTTACATTAACTATGTCTGTGACTTCATGCAATTCATTTGGCTTCTCTGGGCCTCAGTTTCCTCATTTACAAAATTAGGTAGTGGGACTAATTGGCCTCTGAGATCCTTGACACTGGCTTTTACAACATTCCCCTCCACCTTATCCAATTAATTGTAAAGTTTTGTCCATACTACCTCTGCAACATCTTTTAACATCTGTCCCCTTATTTCCTCCATTCCACATGAGACTTTCATCATAATAATCTCTCTAGGATTATTATAATTGTTCCAAAATAAGTCTCCTTTCATCTAGGTCATCTCTTCTCCTATTTATCCTCCACAGAGCTGCCCAGGTGGATTCCTAAAATACCAATCATGTCACACTCCTTTGCTCCAAAAGATCCACTTGCTCCCTATTGCCTCCAAGATAAAATATATACTTCTTTGCCTTGCAGAATCCATCTTCAGTCTACATTTCTACACTTAATACATGGTATTATCTTTCTAGGGGCAGCTAGGTGGCAGAGTGAACAGATACTTAGTATTGTTTCTAAGACAGAAGGTAAGGATTAAAAAAAAAAGGAAATATTAGTTTGACATGACCTATGGTTGATGAGGCCATACTGGTTCTTTGGGATCTCTACTTCTTTTTAAAAAATATGTTTATTACTTGCTCTTTTAACAATATTTCTAGAATTGTGCCCAGAATAATTGTCAAGATCATTGGTCTAGGGTTTGCTGACTCTATTCCTTCTTCCTTTTAAAACTTGAGATGCCATTTACTCTTCTCTAATCCAACTATACTCCTTCCCCTTTTCATTATTTTTCAAAGACCATTCACTGGAAAGTCCTCAACAATCATATCTGCCAGTTCTTTTGGCACTCTAGAATGCAGTTCATTGGGATTTAATGACCTGATAGTTGTTCTCTTCATATTTCCATATTTATCTTGGGTGTTAATTCATTATTGACCTTTTTTTTTGGTCTTGTTCTTTCCAATCAAAAGAACATTGTCCATGACAAAGAAAACTGAAGCAAAATAAATTAAGCATATTTGCCAACCTTTATTTTTACCCAATCCATCCAGAACTACAATCCTAACCATTCTTGATCCCCATATTTTCTCTAATTTCTTCAAAGAATTGAATATAGTTTGTTGGTCTTTCTTTGCTAGCATCAGCTCACTTTGTGATTTAGCTATTTTTACTTTTGGTTTTGCCCTCTTACCTATCATATTTTCCCTCGGTCTTTATAAAAATCTAAATTGGTTGATGGGTTCTTTCTGCACATATATTTATTTCTTTAGACAATTCCTCCTTTTCCTTCTCAACATCATTTTTTCCTTCTTTATGCCTTCTGGATTTCTCTTGAGATGTCTCATCCTTCCCAGACCAACTTCTCCTATAGAATTTTAAGTCATGGGTTCTCTTCTCTGAGCTTAGCAATGTAAGGTAAAAAAAATCAAAGTTTTTTTTTCTTTTTTAGCTATGTTTGTGGCAAGACAGTGGTCAAAGGAAGAACAGGACTGCTATTCAGAGTGAATGGAATGATAATAACAAATGGCATGAGGGAAGGAAGCACTACTCAACTGACCATAATAGATCCAAGTCACTCAACCTGGAAGAACTATATTTAGGGAACTGAAATCACTTGAATATAGAATTACCAAGGCCATGCTAGTGATCTGTTTAACACTATAGTGAAGAAAAGATACACTGTCAATCTTGAGGTGGTCAAATTCCTTGATTTCCAAAAGGAGAAAGAGTTGCATTCTTCAAATCATAGGCTAGTCAATTTAAATTTTATTTATTTACAAAATTCAAGACTTTATTTTTAAAGGTGTGGTCTTTAAGCACTAAGAAAGGGAAGTGGTGATGGCTGAGAATCATCATGGGTTCCTAAAGAATAGGTCATGCTGGGCTAACCTCATTTCCTTTTCGACAGGGTTACTAGACGGGTAGAAAAGGGGAATTCCGTAAACATAGTATACCTAGATTTTAGCAAGACATTTTTACAAAGTCATCTTTGTGTATAATATGGAGAGAAGTGATCATATAACTATAAAATTAGATAGGTTTCATTAAATGAACAGAACCAAGGAATAGTGATCAATGGATTGCAGTGATGTAGAGATCCTGGAGTGTCCTTAGGACCTGTCCTTGGCCTTGTTCTACATTTTTTTCTAGTTACTTGGATGAAATCATACATAGTATTTTGTTATTTAGTCATGTCCAATTCTTTGTGACTTCATTTGGAATTTTCTTGGTGAAGATACTGAATGGTTTGCCATTTCCTTCTCCAGTTTATTTTACAGATGAGGAAACTGAGACAAACAGGGTTAAGTAACTTGCCAAGAGTCACAGAGCTAGTAAGTGTCTGATGTCAGATTTGAACTCAGGAAGATGAGTCTTCCTGACCCCAAGTCCAGCACTATATCTACTGCATCACATAGACACTCAAAGATAGTATAGTTATCAAATGTTTGTGAGACACAAAGTTGGGAGGGTAGCTAACAGGTTGGATGATAACAGTTAAGAGTTAATGAGGTCTAGGCTAGGACAATGGGTAAAATCTACAAAGAAGAAATGTAATATGAATAAACATAAAACCCTATATATGTATTCAAAAATTAAATGAACAAGAACAGCATTTAGGGGGTCAAGGCTAGACCAGAGTTCATGTGCCAAAAGGATATACTCCATCTCATAACTGGAATGCATGAGGAGAGGCTCATACATACAGAGAGGAGAGATGAGACAAGTGAGAATACCAAGAGCTTCATCTTATTTGACAGGACAAAATAGAAATAAGCCCCCAGATATGGAAAAGTGTGTTAAATTAAATTAAGTATAGAAACAAGAGGCACTATGAAGAGGGCAATTAAGAGAGAGGGTAGAACTGGGGAGAAAAGTCAAAGAAAAATCAACTTCAATTTATATATCAAAAAGCAGGGGTTTGAGAGTCAGGCTCAGTGGATTGAGAGTCAGGCCTAGAAACAGGAGGTCCTGGCCTCAGGTACATGCTAGTTGGGTGACTTTGGGCAAGTCACTTAACCCTCATTGTCAAGCTCTTATCACTCCTCTGACTTGGAACCAATATACAGTACTGAGTCCAAGATGAAAGGTAAGGGTTTTTGAAAAAGCAGGGGTTAAAAGGGAGAGGAGATATATCTCCCTTTGTATGTATAGATACATCTCTACATACCTGCACACACACAGAGAAGAGAGGTGAAAGAGAAAGAGACAGAGAATCCGACAGAGAGAGGAGGAGTTAAAGAGAAAGGGAGTGAGACAGAGAGAGTCAGACAGACAGACAGACACAGAGAAAAAGGGGAGAAGGAGAAAGAGAGAGGGAGAGGGAGACAAACAGAAAAACAAAGAAAGAGAGAGAAAGACAAACAGAGAGAGTAACACAGATGACAGATAGACAGAAAGAGAGGGAGAATAAGAAAGAAAGAAAGAAAGAAAGAAAGAAAGAAAGAAAGAAAGAAAGAAAGAAAGAAAGAAAGAAAGAAAGAAAGAAAGAAAGAAAGAAAGAAAGAAAGAAAGAAAGAAAAAAAGAAAGAAAGAAAAAAAGAAAGAAAGAAAAAAAAGAAAGAAAGAAAAAAAGAAAGAAAGAAAGAAAGAAAGAAAGAGAGAGAGAAAGAGAGAAAGAGAGAAAGAGAGAGAGAGAGAGAGAGAGAGAGAGAGAGAGAGAGAGAGAGAGAGAGAGAGAGAGAGAGAGAGAGAGAGAGAGAATATTATGGGGGAAAACTAAACAATGAGGCCCCAGTCTTTACAGCATGTACAATATTCACTTAGAGCTTTGGTGACCTTGCTTCCAGAAATGTGTGATAGAGGGCCCTTTCTCTCCTCACCTTGAGCATACATAGGTATTGTCAGACTGTTTTTGTTGGTTTATTTCATATTGATAATTAAAATTAATCATGCCTTAATTGTATACTAAACTAGAACTGAATATGAATACAAAAGTCTCAAAGAGGAAATCTCTTAACTCTTCCTGGGTGGCAAGCAAAGCAAGAAATGCTCTAAGACTCTTTGTGATAGAATTAACCATTATAAAAGTGGTAGTATGCTGCTACCAGCCAACAGCCTCTTTATTTACCTCTCTGGTCTGCACGTGCCCATAAATACTTCTGTGTCTTCTTGTCTCTTGTGTTTAATTCTTTCCAGATCAGATGAATGCATAACAAAGGTAGAATTGACCAGATTACAACCCTGTGAGCTTTGAAAGATTGGATGAGTTAACAAAGATGGCCTAAATCACCAGAGCTGGTGGATGCAGGAGCCAAGCAAAGTAAAGGCCTACCCCTTAGAAATGACCTGCTTGCCACAGAGAATTTACCCAGGAGGGGAAATATTGTATTATGCAAGCAAATGAGCAACTAGCCCATCCACTGTGCCACATCCAGAAGTGAATTTGCTTGGGGAAGTGTTTTGTATGCAGCCACTAAATTTGAGTCCCCTTTCCTCAGAGACCAAGATGATAGCACAGAGTGTGTTTCTGTTTTGGGGAGTTATACTTGCTAAACCTTCTCAGTAAATTCTACCTAGGGAAAAACAGTGTGTGTATGTGTGTGTGTGTATGCTGAATTCTAGCATGGCCAAGAGATAGAGCAGGAGCTCTCTCAAGTTAATATCAAGCTGAAGAAGTTGAGTGCAAGAGTGTCCAGGATTAGGGACAGCTAAATGTCAAGATGGATGGAGTGCCAAGCCTGGGTTCAAATTTGACCTTCCAAGCTGTGTGACCCTGAGCAAGTCACTTAATCCCTGACACCTAGCTCATGCCCTTCTGTCTTAGAATTATTACTAAGACAGAAAGTAAGTTTATAAATAAAATTGTCCAGCACTGCCTATATTTTCTGTAATATGTTCCTTTTTAAGTGACCACCTTGGTTGAATAGGTTTTGAAAAGAGTCCTAGATACTTTTAATGAATATGCTATTGGGTAGAGATGTACAGAGTCTTCAGGAAAGACTAGTACCTCTGCTATGAGGGCTTGTTGAGCCCTTTGCAGAGCTACTTTCCATATCTGTTGTCCACTTGCCACCCAGCTCTTACTTGGGGCTCCAATAGTCCAGATAACAGCCACAAAACCATCTAATCAACAAGCTAAACCATGTTAAGGGTCACCAACTGGCCTCAAACCCATCAGTGAGCTAGGGAAGTGTTTATTCCAGGCATATGAAGACTTCCCCAGCAGAAGCAGTGGATGAGAACAGACTTTTCCAATGGCCATGAAGGTAACTGAAGCAGGCACTTTGGAAAGCCATCAAAGAAGCCAAGAAAATCCATTATATCCCAAGCTGTCAGTCACTAACTTTTGTCTTGCCACTGAACTTTGAAGACTCTAGAAGAGAGAATGAGGCTGATGACTCTGTGGAAATCTGCCTCACTTAAACCCAACTTGTACTCAAGTCAAGAGTCATCACCTGCTGCCATTTTGGTCCTCTTGTAGTACAAAGGGCAACAATCATTGGGCAGATGAGACACAACGCTTCCTTGATTAACTTTTATCTTTGCTTCCTTTTGGTACTCCTAACAGTTGAATCAAGATCAGAAATACTTATAGGATGTAAAAAAGAAGAACCTAGGGTCAGAAAGAGGTATTCTGATTTGCAGATATGCTTTTGTGTAAGTTCTGAGCTTCAGACCAATCTGCAGATGCAGCTCCCCCAGTATTTGTAGATTTGAAAAAGCCTTTCAGAGGCTGCTTTTCTTCAGATTCAAACTTCAGCTATTTAGTGACATGATCTGACAGGTGATAACATGCTTTTTGTCCCCAAAAAGACTTTTAAAGAACCATGAACCCATATGAGACACTGGAGTCACTGACTTGCCAGCCTCTACCCCATACTTATTTGCCAAGCCTGGAGAAGTTTTACAGTGTAAGCTCACTAGAGACAGACCTCCTGGGACTCTCTCTGGAACAGAACTCAGAAGTCCCTCCAACTTTTTTTTTTTCATTTTTCTTGACTAACTCAACTTTGTTAAGTCAGGTCCAAGAGAAGCCTGTCTAAATGGCTGTCTGGGAGTATTCCTCATCGCTGTGTGTTGGCCCAGCTCCAGCTGCCAAGCCAAGTCGGCGTATACTCAGCCTAAGGCATGTCAGCTCCTGTTGCCAGCCACTAAGTGGCTTTGATCCAGGAATTTGGCAGGAGGACCACATGGTCTCCTCTACATATTTTTACACAGCATCACTGCCCAGGCTGGGCTGCACCCAGGAATCTAGGTTTGGCCTTGGTACTGCAAAATCTATTTCTGGACTAAAGGCATCGCCATTTCCCTCCTTATGTCTGTGACCTGTACAACCCTCATGTTTTCCAGAGGACTTTGCTTAGCTTCCTAAAAAGGAAAATCCCAGAACCTGTTGACCAGGGCTTTCAAGATCCAAAAGAATGACATAATGGAGCAGGATGACAAAAACAAAGCCTGGTGGGGAAGTGGTCTTAGAATTTATGCTTAGAATTATTATATACATCAGATACTTCCTAGCCATGTGACCCTGGGCAACTCTGCTTAAACCCAGTCATCCAGCCCTTACCACTCTTCTTCCTTGGAAACAATACTTGCTATTATTCTAAAAGGGATGGTAAAGGTTTTAAAAAATAAATTAGTTAAATTGTTATACAGAAGAATATATATGTCTGTGAGAAATCAGAAAACTGGCTTCTTTGGGGCTCAGCTCTGTTATAATAGTGCTAATAAATTGCATTATTGTAGCATTTCAAGGTTTGCAAAGTTTCTTTACATATGATGACTCATTTGATCCTTACCACTGAACTGTGAAGACTCTGGAAGAGAGAGTGAGGCTGATGACTTTGTGCAAGGAATGTGAGCCAGATGCTATTATCTTCTCCATATTGCCTATAAAGAAATTGAGGCAGAAAGAGTTCATGTCATTTGTCCACAGAGCTTTGAGGGCAGATTTGAACTTGGGTATCCCCCACTCTAGGTCTGGTCCTCTATCCACTGTGCTACCTAGTGTGTGAATAAGTATATAATTCTTATTCTCATTTGGTAGATGAGGAAACTGAGGCTAAGATTAGTTAATTGACTTGTACAGGGTCACACAGTCAGTAAGTGTCTGAGGCAGGAATTTTCATTCAGATTTTCCTGACTCCAGACTTGGTCTACTACACCACTTTGTCTTGTACAAACTAATGTAGACAGAAATGATCAGAACCTGAATGATTTACTCAATGACCACAATGATAAAAAGGACATCAAATCACCAAGCTATATTTTAGAGCTACGTGAAATCATAACAGAATTCATCTGGAAACACAGAGAGTGAAAAGCCACAGGAAGATAATTTTTAAAAGTACAAATGAAGAGGGTTTAAATTTACCAGATCTCAAAAAATGGATATCATCAAAAGATTTGGTGTCGATTAAAAAATAGGGGTTTGATCAGTGAATTTGACTATTTAAACAAGATCAGGTAAATGAGATCTAGTAGCAACTGAACAAAGTAGTCTAGCATTCAGTTAAACTCATGAACAGAAACCACTGGGGTAACAATTCCCTGACTCAACAAGAACTAGGAAAATTGAAAAGCAGTTTGTCGGAAATTAAGTTTGGGCCAACTTCTCATCTCATTTACCACATAAGTTCAATCAATCAATCAATCAATCAATCAGCAAATCTTTATTAAAAAACTTCTGCATTCAGGGTGCTTTTAATAAAAAAAGAATGAAATAATTCCTATTCTCAAAAATTTTACATCCTAATGGAAGGGACAATGAGTACAAATGTGAGTATATATACAATGTCAAGACCTAGAGAATACATTTAAAGTAGTTAAATAAAATGTAGTTGGAGAAAGAGGATACTGGCTGTTGGGATCAGGAAAGGCTTCTTATAGATCGCTGCTGATATCCCAGGTAATAGTGCAGTAGGACTGGAGTCAGGAAAATCTGAGTTCAAATGCAGCCTAGCTCTGTATTTCTTGTTAAATAATTTAACTTCTGTCTCCCTCAATTTCCTCAACTATAAAATGATGATAAAAATAGCACCAACCTCTGAGAATCAAATGAAATAAAATTTGTAAAGTGCTTATTAATTTAGTGCCTGGCACTATTCCTCCTTCCTAGAAGGCTGAACTTGAGCTGTATCTTGAGGGAGGAGACCTTGAGATGGAGGTGAGGAGGAAGTGCCTTAGAGGTATGAAGGACAACTGATAAGTCACAGAAACAGGAAATGGAGAGTTATGTATAAAGAAGAATCTCCAAATGAATATGTGAGCTGAATATAAAAAGTCATACTGTTAGATAATAAAGAATGGAAAGTCGACCCTTGCACAGCTATGACTAGAGGGGAAATTCATCACTAAATCAGGGACTAAGGTGTGTATAAAAGATACAATAGATAATTTTAGTTACATGCATTTAACATCTTTTGCATGAACAAAATTAATGCTCTACCAGGCATCTAAGTCAAAGATGTTAAAGGACCCATTTATACAAAAATATTTGTAGCAACAATATACAAACTAAATGGATGCTCTTCAACTGAGGAATGACTTAGCAAATCATGATATATGAGTATAATGAGCTGTAAGGAATGAGTAAGGAATGGACTCCAAGAAAACCGAGACTTATATGAACTGATGCAGAGTGAAGTAAGTAGAAACAGAACAATTTCTACAATGACTACAAAACCATAAAGGAAAATGACTTTGAAAACTTTAAGACACTGCTACCTAGCTGCCTTAAATGTCCTTAAATGCAGAAGATGCAAAGGTCCCACAGGAGTCCATAATCAGACCCAGAAAATACATAAAATATTCAAATAGCCCCAGAGCTTCCCTCCTAAGGAACTAAACTCAGATTTGCCATTCCATTGAATCTATAAATCTCTCAGAAGGTCCTTTACCATTCCCTGTAGGACTTACAGTGTCACTTTGTGGTTTGGAAACCTTTGCCTGCTCCCAAAGCCAACATACCCAGGAGTTACTGTATCTGCAAATTCTTTTCCCATTAGAGCTATATTATCCAAATGATTCACTATACCCAGATGAGGTATCAAGGTCCAGATCTCTGCCTCCCCTTACTCCCTACTTTGACCCATAATGTGATTTGACTATTCCTCTGACTGTAGGAGTCACTGAGCAATCCTCTCCTTTGCCAAGAGGACTGATACTCAAAAATGCTTCTTGGTAGGGGTAAGGGAGAGTTACTTCTTTCTATACCAGAACACCAAGGCAAAATCCATGGCTGGCATTGCTCAAGAAATTTCTTCTCTGGCTAGGTTAACTTCTGAGAACATATTGCCCTGGAAATCAAAATTTCCCCCTTCCTCTACACAGCAACAGCCAATGAAGTTCCCTCTTAAGCCACCTGGACCTGCAACAATTCTGCTTTTTCTTTGTCCTTCTGCAGACATTCATTAATTGTTGCCTAAATTTTTATCATCCTTTGGGCTTGGAAAGTATGCTCGAAGGTCCTACAGATAAACATATGTCTGTTGCTACCATTTCCTTCTGACTCAGGATACCACTAACTTCTCCCAGGGATGAGGAGAGAGGAAGAGATATTCTCTTTATCCATACCCCATTGTACTCTGAAAGAAAAGCAAAAAGCCTGAGAGTATACTTTTGCTCTCATTCATTAGCCAGCATATAATCTATCCCCTGGCAACCTGTCAGCAATTATTTTTGGGGTAGCCCCAATTGCTAAAAACCCATCAGCAATTTTCTGTGTTCTCTCAACAAAGGATTGTGTGTATGCCCACAATCTCTATGGAGGAGTGTTTTCCAAAACCCATGCAAACTCTCATACCTGGTTATCTCATCAGGTTGACTATGGAGCTTATCAAAATCATCAGGGAATTCCCCCAATCCACCAACCCCTCCCTACAAAAAACCCTTATCTCTACTAACAACTTCTATTTCCTTACCGCCCACTTGCTCCTCAACCTCTACCATGTACTTTCTTCTTGAAACTGCAGTCAAAGGTTGCCAATAATTTCTTAATCCAATAGCCTTTTTTTTCAGTCTCCTTTCATCTCCTCTTGACATCTCCATAGCATTGTTGTTGTTAACTATACCCTCCTTTTAGACACTGTCATTTTCAGAAATAGGATGCACTCTTGATTCTCCTCTTACCAGTTTGGTTGCTCCAGTCTGTCTCTTTTATCTTTTCCTTGTCTCCTACCTAACCCTTTAAGATGAGTATTTCCTGAGGTTCCATCCCTGTACTACTTCTCTAAATATAAGATCTCTCTTGATAGTCCAATTCCTTCCTATCACTTCAACTATCATTTTTATGCTGATTTTTGTTGTTCAGTCATTTTTTTGAGTTATGCTCCGCTCATTGTGACCCCATTTGAGGTTTCTTGGGAAAAGTACTGGAATGGCTTGCCATGTCCTTCTCCAGCTCATTTCACAGATGAGGAAACTGAGGCAAGCAGGCTTAAATGGTTTATTCAGAGTCACACAGCTAGTATCTCAGGATGGATTTGAACTCAGGAAAATGAGTCATCCTGAGTCCAGAACCAGCACTCTATCCACTGTACCATTGTGAAGATTGGATTTAGCTATCTCCTGATTGTAATAATGAAGATACTTAGCTCTTTCTTTATTGTGAAGATAAAATCGTAATCTCCTAATTATAACAGTGAAGGTACTTAGCTCTTCCTTTATAGTGAAGCTAGAATTGTAAAATTATGTGGTCGCCAAGGATTTAATTTCTAAATCCCAAAATGAATTTCTAAAATAAATGGAATTTATGGTAGTTTATTTCAATAGAAGGAAGATATTAAGGAATGAGAGAGAGAGAAAAAACTCTGGCTTCTTGGCAATATCAGTTAGACTCTCTAAGCCCCAGCCAGGGGAAGAGAGTCTCAAGAAGATGGGCCTTACCTGGAGGCTTCATGCCTCCAGAAAGGCAGGGTCACTAAGTCAGCTTTTCACTCACCAACAGTAATAGTCTAAAAGAAGTCTGGGTGTCTGCCTTCTGGTCCCTCCTCAAGGGTCTGTCTTCCAGTCGCTCCTCCAAGTCAGTGCCCAAATGAATGCTCCCTCTGGGAATCTTTTGATCCTCTTTTTAAAGATCTTTTTCTCTTCTGTCACCTCCCCTAATTTTTCATGTCTACCAATCACAGCAGATGCTTTTATCTAGGACTGCCCATTCTTTAGTTCTCACCTTCTCTGGTTAGATTATATCTTTTTGGATTACTTAACACCTCTTTTGTTAAGTTCACCTTTTGTAGTTACTTAAAACCTTTTTATGATTAATTCACCTTTTGTAGTTATTTAACACCTTTTTGTAGTTAAATCTAAAAATGGATTGTAGCTTACAATTCTAGCTTTACTATAAAGGAAGAGCTAAGTACCTTCATTGTTACAATCAGGATTTTACAATTTTGTCTTCACAATAAAGAAAGAGCTAAGTACCTTCATTGTTACAATCAGGAGATAGCTAAATCCAATCTTCACACCACTTACCTCACACTCTGATTTTAGTTCTACTCCTGCACATGCAGAGGCTTCCAAGAAAGTTCTACCCTAATATTGCAACAGCACCTCAGGCTCAATACATCTAAAACTAAGTTTACGGTCTTTCTACCAGGACCTACTTCATCTTCTGACTTAATTATTTTTCTCGATTTTATGCATTAAGGTTATATACCTGATTCTGCCTAAAGGAGATTTCTCCTCTGCTAATCAATCATTTACAAATTCTATCAAAACTACCCCTGTAACATTTCACATATTTAACCCCTTCTCTCTCTTTCCACTGTCTGTATAATGCAGATAGGCCCTCATTACCTCCTGCCTAGACTATTAGCTTCCTTTAAAAAAAAAATGAAACAAAACCCCATCTTCTCTCTTAGGATCAATACTATATATAATTTCCAAGGCAGAAGAGTGGTAAAGGCCAGGCAGTAGTGGTTAAATGACTTGCCACACAGTAAGCATTGTGAAAGGCTTCTTATAGAAGGTTGAATTTTAGCTAGAACTTAATAGAAGCCAGAAGCAGAAATGAGAAAGGAAAGTATTCCTAACTTGGAGCACAGTCCTTCAGAGATAGATTTCCTTATTTGAGGAACAGCAAAGAGCCCTGTGTCATTAGATCACAGAGTACAGGTTTGGAGAGCAGGGAGGAATAGAGGGATAACAAGATTAGAAAGGTATGAGGGGGCCACATTATGAAGCATTTGAAATGTCAAACTGAAGATTACATTTCCATCACCTTAGTGCAGGTCCTCATCTTCTCATGTTATTATAAGAGTGCACTGATTCATCTGTCTGCTTCAAGTCTCTCCCCACTCTAGTCCTTCCTCCATTCACCTGTCAAATTGATCTTCTTAAAGCACAGATTCAACCATATCACCCCTTAACTTCTTCCCCATTCAAGAAACCATAATGCTCCCTATAACATCCATAATTAGTAAATGTAAAATCTTCTGTTTGACAGAGATGAAGTCTTTGGCAGAGATTATACTATAAATATTTTTTACTATAGAGACTTTTTTCCAAATTGTTTTCATCTTGATTGCATTGATTTTGTTTGTGCAAAACCTTTTTAATTTAATGTAGTCATGGTTATCTGTTTTATATATCATAACATTCTCTATATCTTATTTGAACTAAATTCATCCCTTATCCCTAAATCTGACAGGTAAACTATTTTGTGTTCCTCTAATTTTTTGAGGGTATCACCCTTTATTTTAAATCATATATCCATTTTGAATTTACCTCAGTATATGGTGTGTAAATCTTGAAATTTCTCAGACTTGTGAATGTTAAAAATTTCCACATTGAGGAATCCTCCATTGGAACAAATTCCCTACTGGAAACATTCCCCATTTTGATGTGAGAACTCGCCAGGATCAGAAATGGGAGGACCTCTACTCCACCCATACTTAAGACTGCTTTAGGGGAGAAAACTCCTTGCTATGGGAGGACCTCTACTCCACCTATACTTAAGACTGCTTTAGGGGAGAAAACTTCTTGCTAAACAATGAAAGTACTTGGACCCATGCTTATAATAAAGCAAGGAGTTCTTTGAGCCATGCCTGTTTTTTAGAGTTGATACAATGGGATGCTAGGTCGGGCAGGTTTTCTCTTAATGAGATTAGTCGACTCAGCTGTGTTTTCTCTGGTTCAGACTTACTGAAGGGATTAGTCGACTTAACTGAAATTCAGATGGGCTGTCTTTTAGAAAACATCTATGGTGATTGGTAGATGGAAGAACTTAGGGAAGGTGACATAGGAAAAAACCCCCTATATAAGAAAAGGAATCTCTTGATCAAGGGAGGCTTGGAGATCCTTGGAGAAAGATCCTTGGAGATAGATCCTCTTGGAGGAGGCCCTTTGAAGATCTCTTGAGAAGAAGTCCCTTGGGAGGCTGACTCTGGCTGGAACTCCCTCTGGGGAGACTCTGCTCCCCAGACATCCTTGCTTTAGACAGATCTTGTGGTGAGTGATAAAAGACTGACTGACTGATCTCTCTCTCTTAAGACTCAGGTCTAGGCCATGTTGGCTTAAGGCCCTTCATACTTATTTCCTTTTTCTCTCTTTCCTTTAATTACTCATTGTATTATTAATTAAAATCTCTATAAAACCCAGTTAACTTGGGTATATTGAATAATTGGGAATATTTCCCTGGCGACCACCTTATATATTTGATTTAGAAACCAAGACACTGTAGTGAAACATATTTTCTGTGGTCAAATTTACTCACCCTCTCTTATATCTATCACAATTTATATCTTCCACCATTTTAACTCACTACAGTTTACAACATCAACTCTTTTATCTACAACAGTTTATGGCAGACAACCATTTTAATTATTACAGGTGTGAAGTATTGGTTGATGCCTATTTTCTGCCATGCTGTTTTCCAGTTTTCCCTTCAGTTTTTGTAAAATACGAAATTCTTCCAACAGCTTGGATCTTTGAGTTTGTCAAACACTAGGTTGCTGTATGCTGAGTGCCTAATTTATTTCATTGGTTCTCCACTCCATTTCTTAGCCAATACCACATTGTTTTGATTGTTGACACTTTAAAATACAGTGTAAGACTTAATACAGCTAAGACACCTTCCTTCATTTTTTCCCCCCTTTATTAATCCCCTTAATATTCCAGGTCTTTTGTTCTCATGTTTACCTTCTTATGTTCTTATAGATCAAATCCTCTACTGAGTTCTGGTCTTTTCCCCAAGAATAGTTGAAATTCCTTTAGTTTATTAAATATCTATTTTTTTCCTCATATAATTATGTTCAGCTTTACTAGATACATTTTTCTTGGTTATAAAGACAACTCCTTTGCTCTTTGAAATGTTGTGTTCCAAGCTCTTCATTCTTTTAATGTTGAAGCTGCTAAAGCTTGTGTTACTCTGACTGTAGCTCCACAGTATTAAAAAATATTTTTGTTGTTGATTGTAGTATTTTCTCCCTAACCTAGGAGATATGGAGCTTAGCAAAGATATCTTTGTGCATTTTCTTCTTGGAGATTCTTTCTGGTGGTGATTAGTGGATTTTTTTTCTATTTCTATATTATCCTCTAGTTCTAAAACTTTCAGGCAATTATCTTTGATAAATTTTTGGAGTATAATGTCTAAACTCTTTTTTAAACCATAACTTTCTAGTTGGAAAATATTACATATATTGCTTCTCATCAATCTATTTTCTAGCTTTGTTGTTTTTGTAACAAGATCTTTCATATTCTCTTATAGTTTTTAATTTTTTCATTTTGCTTTGCTATTTCTTTTTTTTTTTGCTTTGTTATTTCTTGTTGCCTTAAGGTCATTAGTTTCTCTTTGTCCAATTATAATTTTTAATGGGTTGTTTTCTCCTGACATTTTTTGATATCTATTTTTCCAATTGAATGACCTTTCTTTTGATTTTCTTGCATTTTTCTTATTTTTTCCTAATTTTTCCTCAACCTTTCTCATTTAGTTTTTTAAGTCTTTCTTAAGCTCTTCCAAAAACTTTTCTTGGGCTTGTGACCATTTGATTTTTTTTTCCTTTACTGTTTTAGAAGTTGGTATTTTAACTTCACTGTCCTCTGAATTTGAACTCTGGTATTCTCTGCCCCCACAGTAGTTATCTATCATTATGTTTTTTTCTCTTTTATTTACTCATTTTTAAAAAATGGCAGCCAGTAGGCTTAACTGCTAACTTCATGCTAGAATTGGGCTCTGTTCCCAGTATAAGGGGGATAATGCCTAAGATTTTAGTGGGGTTTATGTTTGTTATTTCCAGGTCCCTACTTAGTTCTTCCAATTTCTATAATCCAGAGCCAGGTGTAGTCCTTGTTACCCCTAGCTCATATCCTAGTCTTGCCTATCCTAGATTGACCTCAGGTGTTCCAACCAGGGTCCTCTGGCAACTCTGCCACTGCAAGTAGACCATTCCACAACCTATGGTCTCTAGCTGTCTGTAAGCTCCAACTCACAGCCCCACCTGGAATAGTAACTAGGGACTTCATTCTCCTGATGGTGTCCACAACCAACTGGGCTCTCACCCCTTAATAGCCATAGTCACCAGTTTGCAGCCTAGAACTGAGCAATGAATGGTCAGTGTTCCTGACCCCAAAGTCTTTCTCCAGTCAGCTGCTAATCCCTGAACTGTGGGTGGGTGGAGATCTCTAGAGCTGATGCTGCAGCCCACATAGTTGCTCACAAGGCTCAATGCCTGTTGACTCTGCTTGTATCTGTCACTGGGATGTAGGTTCCCACATTAAGAAGACAAGGTAAGACTGCCCTCCCTGCCCCCAAGGCTTTCTGCTGGTTGGTTCTAGGGCATTTGTTCTGGAGTGTCTGATCTTCAAGCCTTCATCAGGTGAGTAAGTAGCCAAAGAAGTCAGAGAACCTCCTACCATATTGTCCTTAGCTGCTCTGCTTCATACCATATTCCTATCTTTTTCTGCCACTTTCAGCATTGATTCTGTGGTATTTTTTAGTTTGTGAAAGGTTTTGGAGATAAAGGTAATCTCACACCCAACTCCACCATCTTCCCACAATCCTTTCCCCTAAAACTCCAGCACTATATCCACTGAGCTAACTAGCTGTCTCCTAGGCAAACTGAGGTTAAATGATTTACCCAAGGACACACAACTAATAAGGGTCTGAGATTGGATTTAAGCTTGGATTTTCCTCATTCCAGTCCCTGGTGCTCTATCCACTGAATCATTTACCTGCCTCTAAAGCAATTATTAAACACCTACCTTGTACAAAAAAGTAGCAATACAAATAGAAAAGCAAGGTAGTCCCTGCTCTGAAATATCTCATATTTTGAATGGAGTAGATAACACATGTGGAAAATTCCAGGTGCAAATCAGATAGAAAAGTCCTATGGTCCTTAGGGAATAGCAGTAAAGCTCTTCTTTAAAGTCATTTCCACTGATAAAATCATATCAGTTTCTGATGTTGTGATATTATATAGGGGCAAGGACTTGGTCCTAAGAACTTTCCTTTCTGGATCTTCTTTAGCTGTGACTGATACATTTGGCAGAGCATGTGCCAGGCTACATCTCCACATGGATTACTTTCCAAGATGGTGGCTAAGGGCATGAGAGCTGGAAGCGTTGCTATTCCCAACACTTTCAGGTTTACAGTGTTGGTCTATTGGGGACTAAAGGGATATTATGGTCAATATGCTGATTTTGACTTGCATAAGATATACTATCTCCTGTCTCTGTACCTTTGAGTATCTCCCTTCTTCAGCTCAGCAAAATAACATTAAATATTAAAATTGGCAGTTAGCATAGAGGAGTAATCCTAATTTTCTTCCAAAAATAGCTCAGAAGTCTCCTAAAGAAGGTATCAGAATTTCTCCTGAAATTCTTTTATATTTCCCTGTCTATTCCTTTCTGTGAATCTGCCAGTGAAACATAGGCTTTCTGAGGGCAAGTACTACTTCATTTTTGCATTTCCTGCCCGCAGAATAATGCTTTACAAAATTTGGGTGAGTGAGGAGGGAGAGCAGAAGGGAAATATCCCTGTGATTTCATTGGTGTAAAAATCTACTGTTGAAGAAGCTTCTTTCTTATGGGCACTGAGAGGTTAAAGTATTCCCAAAGGTAGCATGGCTCTTGACCTCTGGTTTTCCTGATTCCAAGGCCAACTCTTCATTTACTATGCCATGCTATCTCTTTGCTGCCTTGAACACAGGTGCTTAATCCACACTTAATGCATTGTATTCAATTGAATCTTGTTACCCATCAACCTTGTTTTTCTGTGCTAGATAGCACCTCTTCTCCTGTTCTCACTACAGAAACTTTGTCTTTGATTTTTGTGAATGGCATTCACAGCAAGGCAGAGGAAATCTGGGCCTCCATCCCACCAGTAACTGATCTCCACAATTTCCTTTATTAGTTGCATTCATGAGTGGTTGTGAAACTGGAAGGACAAGGTGTTATAAAAGAGATGCTTGATCTGATCCATAAAATTCATATCTGTCGTCATCTTTCATCCACTGCAGGAGGCCTGTCAACAGGATTGCTTTTCAAAATCTCCCCCAAATGCTTAGAAACATGAAGTCACCCTTTTAACCCACATAAAGGGAAACACCCCAGGGAGAACAGGAAAAATGTGTGTTGACATAAAAAGTAAGTAATCCTGAATAAGCATGGGATCTCCAAGTATCTGCAATTCCTGGGAGGTTGGTCCTTTTTGCTGGAGATTTGCAGGAACATATGTGATGGGTAACAGGATATAGCTCAGAGGCACCACAGGGCAGCTGGATTAATTACACTACCGGAATGGAAGGCAATGGTTCATTGCTGCCAGGGGGAAGGGAAGGTTAAAGACATAAAGAAGATATACACACTTGGGCTCGCACACATCTACAGATGTGCAGATAGAAAAAAGACACCAGAATCTAGGCCAGTGTTTCCTAGCTGCTATTCCATGGACCCACATTGATAGCTGACAAAGTTTTCAGAATGTCTGAAAAGAGGAATTTAACTGTTGGCACGCTAGGAGATCCTTGTCCAAAGACCAATGAGTCAGTTTAGTACTGGGGGGAATTAATGATGCCAATATTGCTATTCTTACAATAAGTGTACCCAAAAGGCAAAAGAAAGTTGTGGCTAAATAGAAGTGAATTCACTATTGTCCTTCTCACCCCCCACTTTCCCAATTCTCCCTCCAATCAATTCATGCTGTCAATCCACAGAGGCAGCATAGTGCAAGGGTTCTGGATTTGGAATCATAGGACCTAGCTTCAAATCCATTTATTATTTATGTGACATCAAGGGAGCCTCTTAATTTTTCTGGACTTCAATTTCTTCCTGGGTGAAATGAGAATGACCTGGTAAGGTCCCTTCTAGCTCTAAATCTATGATCCTGTGGTCCTATAAGCAACTCACAAAATTCTCCCTATGAAAAGCCTTTTTAAGAGATTTGAAAACCTATAAACATAAAAGAAAAAAAATTACTCGTTTGCCACCTGACTGCACTACTCTGGGACTTGTCTGACTTTCCACCATGCCCCAGGAAGCTCATTAATGGGAAAACCTCATCATCCTGCAAGATGCCAATTAGCCTTCATACTCCACGTCTCACTCTCCTCACCCCCTCTGATTGGAGAATGAAGCCATGAATTCTAAAATCTCCGCATAAGGAGGCAGCTTCATTCAGATATCCCTTCATTTCTCACTGACTTCCACTACTCTGAGATTTTGCAAATATCACTATCTGCCCACACCCAGTCCTGTTTTGGATACCCTCCTGCACTCCCTCCACTTCCAGCCTTTTGTCTGTTATTTTCCCCTCTCCATTTTGCAAGCCCCTTGAGGTGTGGAATATCTTTTTTTTTTTTAATATTTATATCCCCAGTGCTTAACACAGTTTATATTTATTGACTCCTATTTTTGCTTTCTTCATTATGCTCTTTCCGTAACTTTACTGTTCTTCTGTCATTTCAGTCATATCTGACTCTTCATGACCTTATTTGGGGTTTCTTGGCAAAGATACTGGAATAGTTCACCATTTCCTTCTCCAGTTCATTTTACAGAGGAGGAAACTGAGACAAATGGGTTAAGAGACTTATCCAGGGTCAAATAGCTATTAAGTGTCTGAGGCCAGATTTGAACTCATGAAGATGAGTCTTCTTGACCACTCCTGGGGCTCTATCCACTGTACTACCCAGCTACTCTACTTTCCATATTTTTTTCTTTTTCTTCTCTGTTTTTCCAATCCCTTTAAGTTATAAATTCCTTAAGGGTATGGACTATCTTTTACTTTTTTTCTTTCCCCAGCACAGTGCCTGCTACATGGTAGGCATGTAATAAATGTTTGTTGATTACTTATTTGATTGATTCTGAACCCCTCTCTATTTCCTCATGCATAAAATGAGAGAGCTGAACAAAATAGCCCCTTCCAGCACTAAAATCTATGATCTTCTGACCTCATGAACTATAGAACATGACTAATAAGGTTATGAAATTGAGAAGCTTCCTTAAGGAGAAGTTAGATGTTTTACTTTTCTATAGCATAATGGGTTAGCAAACACTTATACTGCTCCTTGAGGACAGGAACTGTGGTTATTTCCATCTTTACTTCCCCAGTGCTTAGTAGTTACTTAATAAATATTTAATTGAATTATTACAATAAAATAATTGAATTGAAGAATTTTAATATAATTATAAGAAAAAGAAACAGTACTTTCTTTTGTTAACTTTAGAAGGAATCCTTTTTAAGTTAAACAACATTTTTTCCAAATTTTGAGTAGATAACCTAATTGGGTTTTATAAACAGCAAGGAGGCTGCCCTTGGTAAAGAAAGTTTCCTGGCTTTTGGTACCTGGACTTATGAGACCGGCGCTCTGGATAGAGACTAATGATAGTCATGTAAATAGCTTTGTGAATTACCACATGTAAGCTTGGGTGATTATATAGTAATTCACAAAGTAGAAACCTTTCAAAAAGCCTCTTAAAAGGTTCTACACGAAGTACAATTAAGGAAAACACTGAGTTATGGCAGAATTTAGGAGCTTATTTTTTCTTGGAGAGGGACTTGGCATAAAGTCAGAAAAAGAAGGGTAAGAATAAACAAGAGCCTACTCCTCTGTATGGAGAATTACAAATAGACAAATTCCTGTAGGAATCACTGTTAAGAATGGATGCCTTTAACATTTTCATAAATGATATGGAAGAGAGAGCACGTAGTGAAATCCCCAAGACTACAGACGACAATAAGCTTTTCTCAGGACTGAAATGGCGAATTGATGGAGATAACCTGCAGGGAATTTTTACAAGATAGAAAAATGACAGATCAACTTCACATGGACGTATGGGAAGGAGGGAGAACTGGCAAATTTAAAAGTCATATGATTAAGGGGAAATAGTATAAAATATATTTAAATATTGATAGACTCAGTGCCCAGTTATGAACGACAAAAGGGAAAGAATGTGAGACCAAATAAGCCATGGGTCTGAGGCATAATGGCAATCCATTTATCCATTTGGCATCTAGGTAGGGCAGTGGATAGAACATAGTGCCTGGAGTCAGGAAGACCTGAATTCAAATCCAGACTTGGATACTTACTTACTAGCTGTGCGATTCTCAGCAAGTTACTTAACCTTTGTTTGCCTCCATTTCTTCATCTATAAAAATGGGTATAAAAATGGTACCTAACTCCCAGGTTTGTTGCAAGGATCAAATGAGATTATAATTGTAAGGTGTGCAGCATAGTGTCTAGCACATAGTAAGTACTATATAAATGTTAGCCATTATATTATTATCATCATCATCAATCCCAAATTACTATGTGGATGCTTCAGGAAATTTGTTACCCTTCAAAACCTGAAATCTTCACTTTCAACTATAATAATCTGATTAGGTTTTCCATTATTTTATGGAACTCATTCACCCTCAGAGCCAGGACAAACCAAAAGAAAAGAAGCCCAATAACCAAGAATTATCAATGTAACATCTCGAAAACAAGTAAAATGTTATTAAGAATCTTGACTTTATACTAGTATAAACTATATCAGACTATTTACCACCTTGGACAGGGGTGGAAAAGGGAGAGAGGGAGAAAATCTAAATCTTAAAGTGTTGGAAACAATTGTCAATAATTGTTTCTATATGTAATTGAAAAGAAAAAAAGAATCTTGACTTTAAGTAAAATTGCAGCAAGCTTAGTCCTAAAGAAAGACTTAACAAGACATCCCTTCCTCATCTGTGAAAGACAGGGACTATGAATAAGAAACACTATTAGTTAAAAAGTCAAAAATTCAGTTCCATTCATATTTTAAATGACATTAAAATAACAATAGTTCTATAAATAAATCCAGGTGTATGCCTGTCTGTGGATACTAAAATATATGATATTATTACTTTTTCTTTGAAGAAAAGCATATGAATTTTTAAAACATTTGATGTCTTGCCTAAAAAATAATGTTACATTTCATTTAAGAAAGCAATGCTTTCAATACAGCCCCTACCCCAACATTATCTTTCTGTTAATTTTGTAGCAGAAAATACTCTCATGAGTAATCATTTTGTTTTATGATAACGACAATAATGCTCATTTAACTGACACCTGCCTGGGCTAAGGTTATAGACTGTGTCGATGGAGAGCAATTTGAATAAAGGTCAATATGAGGTACCAATGTGACAATGCAGCCAAACCAGCTAGAGCATCCTTAGGCCACCTGAAGAAGAGCATTGTACCTGAGACAAGGAAAGTGAGGCTGTGCCTACTTAGCACTAATAAAGTCATGTATTAATTCTAAGGCCACAATTCTAAGGACCACATTTTAAAGAAGATACTGATAAGCCAAAGACTATCTAGAAGAAGATAACCAATAGGGTGAAGGGCCTCAAGGTCAGGATTAGTTGGAAGAACTGAGAGTTTCTATCTTCAGAAAGATAAGAAGAGTCAAGGGGACATGATAACTTCCTTCAAATATTTAAGATCTTATGGAAGAGGTACTAGAATTTTTATGCTTGACATTGAGGGGGAAAATAGGAATAATATAAAAGGAAAAAAGGAAAGGGACAAGGGAATAAGTCTATAGCATCTACTGTGTTGAGTGCATTTTACAAATATCTCATTTGATCCTCACAACAACCTTGGAATTCAGGTGTTACTATCCCCACAGTGAGGTTGACTTGCCCATTGTCACATAGTTAACAGTCTGAAGTATAACAACTCAAATTCTCTGGAGGTTGTATATTATTATATATTAATATAATATTAATTAATATAATAAGTATAATATTATATATTAAACTTGAGAATTAGTTTATTAAAAGACAACTCAAGGAAAATGAACTAACCAGTGGACTCCTTCCACAATCTGAACAAATACCAAAGAACAAGAGTGGGGCAAAATGCAACACACAAGCATGAGCAGCTGAGTGGCCAAGTGAGCAAGAGCATTGCCAAAAGAGACAGGCAAAAGAGAGCAACTTCCTCTGACACACATCTTCTGTATCCCTTGTGACATCATCATCCAGTCCCACCTTAAGACATCTTTGATTGAAAAATAGTCACACAGGAAATTCAGGTCCTTTTGACTCCACGTTCATTGTCCTATGCACCAGGCCACCAGATGTTGGAAGATGTTGTATAAAAACAGATTTTTATTCAATGTAATTTTTTTTAACTCAACAGTTAAAGTCATTTAAAAGTACTACAACAGGACATAGTAGGTTAGTCCGTCAATGGTGATCTTCAAGCAGAGATAAAATGACCCTTTGTCAAGTTTGCTAGATAAAAGATTTCTGAACTGGCATGGAAAAAACTAGATAACCTCTGGGGTTCTTTCTGCCATCTCTACCCTGATTTTAGATTCTATGATTCTGTCAGTGGTTAATCATACTAGTTCTACCTATTTTAAGGGATTGTTGTGAAGATTAAATGAGATAAATAATAAATTTCATCCAGAGGAACAAAAAGTCAAGAATAACAAAGGAATCAATGAAAAAAAGTGTGAAAGAAGGAGACCTAGCTAGCAGTAGTAGTAGTCTCTCAGTAACGGAGGATGATGATTATCTTTGTGTGCTTTCATCTGTGATGTAGATGAGTGTGCACAAAAACACTTGTGCGTGAAGGAGATTTAAGTAGAAAAGTCGATGCACAGAGACAGTCCCACTCTCTCAGCATCGGAAGCCTGGGTCCAGTGGCACGAAAAATTGTTATACCTGGAGACTTCCTCAGCTGCATTGGATGGCCATGTTGTCTTTTGTGCTCCAACACGCCCTGAGCACTCCATAGTGCTTTGCTGCGTCTCCATCTCAGCTGTTGCACCTTCTTATTGGTTTCTTCAGTCTGTTTGGCCTAAGCAGTCTTCACATGTTGGGTGAGCAAAGCCCTAGTTCACCAGGGGTCAACGACGACCCAATGGCTACCCTCACAAGGTTTAGCCGGCCTGTCGAAGCCGTTGCCCAGGGTGTGGCTGCTGCCGCATGCTAGCAGCTACTAAGAGCCACAAGTGAGAGTTGGGTGTCAGGTGAGGGTCAGAGGCTGGAGAGCTGCCCTAGGAGGGCAGGACAAGCCCTCCATACCAGAGATACTACTCCTCCCTGAGCACCCCATACACCCCTAGCTAGCAGTACCAGATCTCAAACTATACTTACTAAAAAGCTGATTGTCTACACAATTTGGTACTGGTTAAGAAATAGACAAGTTGATCATTGAAACAGTAGATAATCTATAGAAACAAATGAGCACAGTAATCTGATATTTAATAAACCCAAAGATCCTAGATATTGGGGTAAGAACTTTCTACCTAACAAAAACTGTCAGGAAATTTGGAGAATAGTCTGACAGAAACTAGGTATTGCCCATCTCATCATCTACCAAGATAAGCTCAAAAGGAATGTATGATTTAGACATAAAGGGTGACATCATAAGCAAATTAGAGAAACATGGAAGAAATTACTTATCAAGTCTATGGAAAGAGGAAGAATTCATGAACAAGCAAGAGATAGAAGTATTCACAGGAGGCAAAATAAATAATTTTGATTAGATAAAATTTTAAAATTTTTGCACAGACAAAACTAATGCAACTAAAAGTAGAAGAAAGGCAGGAAACTGGAGGCAGAGTACAGGAATCCTTGCAACAAGTTTTTCTGACAGGACTCATTTCTAAGATACATAGAGAAATGAGTCAAATTTACAAGAAAGAGAACCATTCCTCAACTGATCTATGATCAAAGAATATGAATAGGCAATTTTCAGAAAAAGAAAACAAGATATCAATAGCTAGAAGTTCAAATTATGATTCTGAGGTACCACCTCGCACCCCTTATATTAGATAAGGTGACAAAAATGGAAAATAAATGTGGAAGGGGATATGGGGGGGAAAGGATTCATTAATGCATTGTTGTTGGAGCCAGGAAATAAAGCAACCATTCTGGACAAAAGCTACTAAAATGCATTTCCATTGACTGAGCAATTTCTCTAGTAGGTCTGTACTTGAAAGAGGTGAAAGAAAGACAGGAAGAACCTATCTATTAAAAAAAATAGCCATTCTTTTTGTTTCGGCAAAGAATTAGAAATGATGGGGAAATTACTGAATGAGTTATCACATATGAATGAGATAGAATACTGTTTTGCTAAATTAAAGGGATGATGGTTTTAGAAAAAACACTGGAAGTCTTATATGAACTGATGCAAATTGAAGAACCAGGAGACCACTTTATACACTGACAGAAATATTGTAAAGAAAAACAACTTTGAAAGACTTAAGATTGCCAATCAACACAATGACCCATCACAGTTTCAAAGCACTCATGATGTGCTTTGTACGATGTACTACATGATGTAAAGTGCTATCCAGCTCCACATAGAAAGTCGATGAACTTGAGTGCACAACGAAACATATTTTCCTCATTTTTTCATTTTCTTAATTCTTTTTGACATGGCTAATGCATTAATTTATTTTACATGATTATACCTATTTGTAAAGGCTTTTGTTTTTCTTGCCTTCTTAATACCATTCTCGGCAGGTATAGAGAGGGTGAAGAAAGAGAGAAAACAGAACTGAAAATAAAATTGACTTTAAAATGGGGAATAGAAGATCAAATGAGATCATGTTGCTAAATTTCCTTTGTATCTCTAAAGCACTTTTGAAATGTTTTGTTATTGTTATCACTAATTGATAACAATATTGATCGCAGTATCTTGAAGTGATGAGAAATTCTGTGATTTCAGCAACTCTCAGAAGAAAACTAGGAGAAAAGTCTTTTTGCCTTTGGTGAAGTTTCACTTAAAGAGGGCAACTAGGTGTTGCAATGAATAAAATGCTAGGCTTGGAATCAGGAAGACATGAGTTCAAATTTGGTCTCAGATACTAGTTATGTGACTGAGCAAATCACTTAACCCTGTTTTCCTATGTTTCTTCATCTGTAAGAAGAACTGGAGAAAGAAATGGCAAACTACTCCAGTGTCTTTGCCAATAAAACCCCAAATGGGGTCACGAAGAGTCAGATAAGACTGAAGCCACTGAACAGCAACAAATGAACAGTAGAGGAAGTAAATATGCCTAAAGCATTTGCTTCTGAGGAAAACATTTCCTTTCTTTATAGACCCAGCTTCCTTCCATCACTTAAATCTGCTTATTCACAACCCTGGCATCTTCCAGAATTAATAGTCCAGATTCATAGTGTTTGTTTCCTGGCTAAGAATATTTATAAGAGATGCGAGCCCTCAATATCAATAAAATCTTTTCTCCTTTGGAGCAAACTTTGAACTTGGATAGAGTCCTAGGATCCTGACAGAAGTGTGAACTTCTCTTTCTTTAACCCTAAATACCACAAGCCATTAAGCAGCTGGATAGAGTACCTGGCCTGGAGTCAGGAAGACATCTTTCTGAATTAAAATCTGGCCTCAGACACTTTCTAATTGTGTTGCCCATGGCAAGTCACTTAACCCGATTTGCCTCAATTTCCTCATCTGTAAAATGAGCTAGAAAAGGAAAACCCAAACTGCTCCAGTGTCTTTGGCAGGAAACCCCTAAATGAGGTCACAAAGGGTCAGACATGGCTGAAAAAATGACTGAACAATAACCTCAGACCATTCAACATTCATTTTGTCTCTTTCTTCCCCATCACAAAAAAAAAAAGCACAAAACTAGAGATCGTTTTTATCTCTGAGGATGATGTTGATTTTTAAAAGGAAACATACATTAAAGAACAAAACAACTCTAGGTTTCAGATATTCGTTCTCTTCCAGAAGTGGAAGCAGAAAGGAAACAATATTTCATCATCTTCATGAATTCTTAGGGGAAAATTCATCACTAATAGGTTGAAACACCCTTTTGCTGTCTCCTTTGGTACAGTTTTGGAAGATAGTACTGGTAGCCATGATAGAGCCTACTTACCACCATTACCAGACATGACCATAGAACTGTCTACATTCTACTCTATATTTCTAGCACCATCTCCTCTCTTCCTTACTCTCCCTCAAACAACTTTACTAGAATCCCTCTTCTTTTTTTCTCAACCTAGTTCCCCCAGAAACACAGGGTTCTAATGGCAGGAGCAGTGGTGGCTAGGGAGACCTGGCCCCATCAACCCCCTTTAGCTCTTCTCTCTTGCTAGAATCACACATTTTTAACCCTGTGTGTCTATGGCCATACACAGTCTTTCCCAACTGTCTCTGTATCTCCTTGGAAGGAAAGAAACAACAATGCATCTAGACTCCCCAAAACGGCTCTCTTAGCCCTAAACCTCAATACATGTTTCTTTCTCCAGTCTTAGTCTACTCCTGTCATATAGTTGTTGTTGATCAGTCTGCTTGACTCTTCCCAACTCCATGGACCATAGCATGCCAATACTCTCCATTGGGTTTTCTTAGCAAAGACATGGGTTGGTTTGCCATTTTCCTTCACCATTGGATTAAGGCAAACAGAAGTTAAGTGATTTGCCTGGAGTCAAACAACTCAGAAGTGTCGGAGGCCACATTTGAACTTGAGTCTTTCTGACTCTAGACCCAGCACCCTATCCACTAAGCCATTTAGTTGCATCTACTGTCATTCAATAATTCCTCTTAATAAATGCTCAATGCTTGATTAAGTCAAATCAAGTTAAAATTCTTAAATAATAATGGGAGAATACAAGTCATAAAAGGCAGCTGAAGAAAAGAGATGAGGGCTAATATCTGCAATAAGAAGAATGAAGGATGACTGGCCTGAACCCTTCAAAATGGAAATCAAAATGGAACTCAGCAATGGGAGAAGAGGGCCTTTGGGTGGTAGGAGAAGGCAGCTGAGGCTTGGTGGTAAAGATTATACCTCTTAGGGCCCCTCAAGCAACTTTCTAAACCTGTACATTATAGATACAACAATTGTAGATCTGCATTAGTAAAGGGTAGATCGCACTGGGGGTTTCCCAGTAAAAATGGAATCTCTTTACTGCCCCCCCAAATCAAATTATTTATTATCATGTACCTTTGAAACAAGAAAGTTGAGCTGTCAACTGTTGTCATTTTATAGATCAAGAAACCAAAACTTTGAGCAATGAAATGACTTACCTGTCATCCTGCCCTTTCAGAACAGAATCCTAAACACTTGAGTCCACCCAACATCTCTATCCAGGTACCCCCCCCCCCCAGGTTCAGACCTTCTATTAGGTTCAGGTGGACTCTCTCCTGCTTAGGGACATGCTCTAAATAAGAGAGGATCTTATTGATATCAATGGCTATTATATCTTGTAACAAAAAAAATACAAAACTATTATTATTTACTTGTAAAAAGCTATTAACCTTCCTGATTTTATAATTCAAGAAACCAAATCTTTGGACAGTGAAATGATTTGTCTGAAGTCATTGAATCCATTCAGAAAAGTACCTCAGTCACCTGAGCCCATCCAAAATATCCACTGTAATACAACAGGAACATACATTTGGATTTCCAGTGAATATACTAAAATTAAGAGTAATTTCAAACAGATACAACCACATCAGTGAAGATTTCACATTGAAAAAGTCACTTCCAGAAAAGGGACTAACTTTAAAGGTCAGATGGAAATTTACCCCACTCACCCTCCAAAACTCAAATAATTCAATTTTTTCATGAGCCTCTCAGGGTTGGCCTCTTCAAAAAAGTGACTGTAGGAAGTCATAAAGTGATCGTGGGAAGATTTCATGTCTTATCTAAGGACTAGACACTTTGTAGCACTTTTTAAAAAGTGCACAAATCAAGGAAATGTAGGAGGTGGGAGATTTTCTACCATCTGAGATCATCTATCTGGCTTTTGTAATTTCCAATCTAAGCTAATTCAAGAACAAACATATGCCAAATATTATATGTGTGTGTATATATTTATAGGAGGAACCTAGATGCTGCAGTGATGCACCAGGCCTGGAGTTAGGAAGACCTGAGTTTAAATCCAACCTCAGGCACTTACTAGCTGTATGACCCTGGGCAAGTCCTATTTGCCTCAATTCCTCATCTATAAAACAAGCTGGAGAAGGAAAAGGCAAACCACTTCAATATCTTTGCCAAGAAAACCCCAACTGGGATCACAAAGAGTCAGGCACAACAACAGTAGTAGTAGTAGTAGCATATGTGTATATTATATATAACATATAATTGTGTATGCACATATGTGTGTGTGTACATGTATATATGTATGTACACATATATTCACACATACATATATAGATAGAGGTAGTTTGAAGAAATTCCCAAGACTGCATTTGGTTCCCCCATTCTATTTATCTGGTCCTGTTCAAATTAGTCTTTCATCACCCAGAGATGAGAAAATTAAATTGTAGTTTCTTTCTTTAAGACAACAACTAATAGACTTCCGGTCAAGATGGCGGCGTAGAAGCAGCGAAAGTTCAGACCTCGGAAACCCGTCCTTACCGATCGCAAACAGAGTGCTCCTAGGCCACCGAAATTCAAGCTGAACAACAGGATAGACCTGGGGAAATCTCCTCCTGGACCTGGATCAAAAGGTACCACACCCCAAAAGCCAGAACCCTAGATCACTCGGATCTAAGGGGTAGACAGAAAGAAGGTCCCAGGACCCATCCCCCCCCCAACCCAGAGTGCTGAGCCCACGGCAGCAGAGGGAACTTCAGGGCTCTGAGGACTCACCTTGAAAGCAACCTGAGCCAGTCTCCGGGGCGCCCAACACAGACGGCAGGGAAACATAGAGAGAAGAGGGAAGCCTGTAACCCCCTGGCTGGGTCCTTCCATCTGAGTCTCAAGGGAGGTCCCAACTTTAGGGTACCAGCTGAACCCAATCCCATCAGGAGACCTCAGAGCTACTGAAAGGACAGAAAACCCAGGGCTGGCAAAAGAGTTGCTCCGAAGAGCTTACCTTGAAAGTAACCCGGGCCAGTTTCCGGGAATTCAACACAGACTGTGGAAGAAGAGGTTGCTGCTTTTTTTTTCTTCCTTTTTTTGGCTCGGGGATCATTCCACCCATACCACCTGAACCTAATCCCATCAGGAGCCCTCAGAGCCCAGGCAAGCCATGACCCCTCCCCCCTTAGAGAGCAGGGTCTTCTGAAAGAACCAGCTGAACCTAATCCCATCAGGAGCCCTCAGAGCCCAGAGAGGCCATGCATCTCCCCTCTTAGAGAGCAGGGTCTTCTGAAAAAACAGAAACCTAGAGGTGAAGTCAAGATGGCAGCCTAGAAGGAGCATAAACCTGGCAGCCTGGCCAGAGCTTTGGAGATTCTCCGTATCTACTCCAGCCATCCAGGAAGTTTAAAACTCAGAGTAAACCCAGCCCAACTAAGCTGAACTCAATCCCATCAAAAGTCTCCCGAACACAGGGAAGCCCAGGCTCCCCATCCATCCTCATTGACTGCTGGACTTTAAGCCAATCAAAAGCCTCCAGAGGACAGGAAAGCTCAAACCCCCAACAACCCTCCCCCAGAGATTACACCAAGAGATCCTCTGTTAAAGCTCCAAGAGGGGAAACTGATAGAAGTCCCCAAAAAACAAAAAAATGAGAGGAACAAGAGCACAGACAAATACGGGGAGGAAAGAAGGGGTGAATTTGAACAAACAACAAAAACAGAAGAAAGAAACTACAATAGACAGCTACTACTCACCAAATGGAACAGAGGGGGAGAGATCAGCAAACGATAAACCAGAAAGCCCAGCGAATTGGATATAGGCTGTGGAAGAACTCAAAACACAACTAAGAGAGGCTGAAGACAATTGGGAAAAGAACTTAAAAATTAAGATAAGTCATCTGGAAACAGAGGCACTTGAATTAAAAAAAGAAAATAGTGTCCTGAAAGCCAAAATCATCCAGCTGGAAAATGAGGCAAAGGAGATGAAAGATGAGGCAAAGGAGATGAGATAAAGAGGATGAAAGACGATCTTCAAAGAAAATCAGACCAGAAGGAAAAAGACAACCAAAAAGCCAGAGATGAAATCCAATCTTTAAGAACCAGAGTAAAATCAAGAATCAAATGACCTCACAAGGCAGCAGGACACTATAAAACAAAACAAAAAGAATAAAAAATTGAGGAAAATGTGAAGCATCTCATTCACAAAACAGACAATTTAGAAAATCGTTTGAGAAGAGACAATTTAAGAATCATAGGTCTACCAGAAGACCATGACAAAAGAAAAATCCTGGACATAATACTACAGGAAATTATTCAGGAAAACTGTCCCGAGATCCTAGAACAAGAGGGGAAAGTAGAGATTGAAAGAATCCACAGATCACCCCCTGTATTTAATCCTCAACAGACAACACCAAGAAATGTTATAGCCAAATTCAAAAACAATCAGATGAAAGAACAGGTATTACAAACTGCCAAGAAGAAGCCATTCAGATACCATGGAAACATGGTGAGGATAACACAGGATCTGTCTTCATCCACACTGAAGGACCGAAAGGCATGGAATATGATATTCTGGAAAGCAAGGGAACTAGGCCTACAGCCAAGAATAAAATACCCATCAAAACTGACTATATTTTTACAGGGGAAAGTATGGTCATTTAACACAACAGAAGAGTTCCAAGCATTCATAAATAAAAGACCAGACCTGAACAGAAAATTTGAAGTCCAACCACAGAACTCAAAAGAATCATCAAAAGGTAATTTAAAAAGGGGAAAAACAACAACAACAACAACAACAAGTTTTTTTAAGAGACTCAATAAGTTAAAATGATATGTATCCCTATAAGAAAAGAGGTCATTGGCAACTCTTAAAAACTGTTGCTATCACCTAAGCAGCTAGAAGAACTACACTCAGAGGGAACGGTGACAAACTGTATAGGATGAAAGGACAAGACATAAATAGGTATATAGATATATGCATGCATAAATACATATACATGTGTATGTATATATATATATATACATGACTAAAGCTAAAAAAGAAAAAAGGTTATGACTAAAAGAAATGGGAAAAGAAACAAATGGGGGTAAATTTATATGTCACAAAGAAGCTCATGGCAGGAGGGGGGAGAACATCGATACACTGGAAGGGTAAAGAGGTTGGAGATAGGAAATACTCAACTCTTACGTACTCTGAAACTGACCCAAAGAGGGAAGAACAATCCAATCCATTGGGGAAGATAATAGATTTGCACCCTATAGGGGAGTAGAAGGGTAAAAAACAGACTGGTGGGGAGGGAAGTAGTACAAGGGAGGGAGAGGGTGGGGGGGGGGGTTTTAAAAAGACTACAGGGGAAAATAAGGGAAGGAATAAGAAGGGAGGGGGGTAGAAAGGGAAATACAAGGGGGACTGATTTAAAGTAAATCACTGGACTAAAAGGTAGAGCTGAAGAAGAAAGGTTAGAATTAGGGAAGGATATCAAAATGCCAGGGAGTCCACAAGTGACAGTCATAACGTTGAACGTGAATGGGATGAACTCACCCATAAAATGTAGACGAATAGAAGAATGGATTAGAATCCAAAACCCTACCATATGTTGTCTCCAAGAAACACACATGAGGCGGGTAGACACCCACAAGGTCAGAATTAAAGGATAGAGTAAGACCTTCTGGGCCTCAACTGACAGAAAAAAGGCAGGAGTGGCAATCATGATATCTGATAAAGCCAAAGCAAAAATAGACCTTATCAAAAGGGATAGGGAAGGTAATTATATTTTGCTAAAAGGGACTTTAGATAATGAGGAAATATCACTAATCAACATGTATGCACCAAATAATATAGCACCCAAATTTCTAATGGAGAAACTAGGAGAATTGAAGGAAGAAATAGAAAGTAAAACCATATTAGTGGGAGACTTGAACCAACCATTATCAAATTTAGATAAATCAAATCAAAAAATAAATAAGAAAGAGGTAAAAGAAGTGAATGAAATCTTAGAAAAATTAGAATTAATAGACATATGGAGAAAAATAAATAGGGATAAAAAGGAATACACCTTCTTCTCAGCACCATATGGCACATTCACAAAGATTGACCATACATTAGGTCACAGAAACATGGCACACAAATGCAGAAAAGCAGAAATAATAAATGCAGCCTTTTCAGACCCACAAGGCAATAAAAATAACGATCAGTAATGGTACATGGAAAACCAAATCAAAAACTAATTGGAAACTAAACAATATGATACTCCAAAATCGTTTAGTTAGAGAAGAAATCATAGAAACAATAATTTCATCAAGGAAAATGACAATGGCGAGACATCCTTTCAAACCTTTTGGGATGCAGACAAAGCGGTAATCAGAGGTAAATTGATATCCCTGAGTGCATATATTAACAAACTAGGGAGAGCAGAGATCAATCAATTGGAAATGCAAATAAAAAAACTTGAAAGTGACCAAATTAAAACCCCCCAGCAGAAAACCAAACTAGAAATCCTAAAAATTAAGGGAGAAATTAATAAAATCGAAAGTGATAGAACTATTGATTTAATAAATAAGACAAGAAGCTGGTACTTTGAAAAAACAAACAAAATAGACAAAGTACTGGTCAATCTAATTTAAAAAAGGAAGGAAGAAAAGCAAATTAACAGCATCAAAGATGAAAAGGGGGACATCACCTCTGATGAAGAGGAAATTAAGGCAATCATTAAAAATTACTTTGCCCAATTATATGGCAATAAATATACCAATTTAAATGATATGGATGAATATATACAAAAATACAAACTGCCTAGACTAACAGAAGAAGAAATAGAATTCTTAAATAATCCCATATCAGAAAATGAAATCCAACAGGCCATCAAAGAACTTCCTAAGAAAAAATCCCCAGGGCCTGAGGGATTCACCAGTGAATTCTATCAAACATTCAGAGAACAGTTAATCCCAATACTATACAAACTATTTGACATAATAAGCAAAGAGGGAGTTCTACCAAACTCCTTTTATGACACAAATACGGTATTGATTCCAAAACCAGGCAGGCAAAAAACAGAGAAAGAAAACTATAGACCAATCTCCCTAATGAATATAGATGCAAAAATCTTAAATAGGATACTAGCAAAAAGACTCCAGCAAGTGATCAGAAGGGTCATCCACCATGATCAAGTAGGATTCATACCAGGAATGAAAGGATGGTTCAATATTAGGAAAACCATCCACATAATTGACCACATCAACAAGCAAACCAACAAAAATCACATGATTATCTCAATAGACGCAGAAAAAGCCTTTGATAAAATACAACACCCATTCCTATTAAAAACACTAGAAAGCATAGGAATAGAAGGGTCGTTCCTAAAAATAATAAACAGTATATATCTAAAACCATCAGCTAATATCATCTGCAATGGGGATAAATTAGATGCATTCCCAATAAGATCAGGAGTGAAATAAGGATGCCCATTATCACCTCTACTATTTGACAATGTACTAGAAACACGAGCAGTAGCAATTAGAGAAGAAAAAGAAATTGAAGGCATCAAAATAGGCAAGGAGGAGACCAAGTTATCACTCTTTGCAGATGACATGATGGTCTACTTAAAGAATCCTAGAGATTCAACCAAAAAGCTAATTGAAATAATCAACAACTTTAGCAAAGTTGCAGGATACAAAATAAACCCACATCAGTCATCAGCATTTCTATATATCTCCAACACAGCTCAGCAGCAAGAACTAGAAAGAGAAATCCCATTCAAAATCACCTTAGACAAAATAAAATACCTAGGAATCTATCTCCTGAGACAAACACAGGAACTATATGAACATAACTACAAAACACTCGCCACACAACTAAAACTAGACTTGAGCAATTGGAAAAACATTAACTGCTCATGAATAGGATGAGCTAATAGAATAAAAATGACCATCCTACCCAAACTTATTTATTTAGTGCCATACCCATGGAACTCCCAAAAAATTTCTTTACTGATTTAGAAAAAACTATAACAAAGTTCATTTGGAATAACAAAAGATCAAGGATATCCAGGGAAATAATGAAAAAAACACAAATGAGGGGGACCTTGCAGTCCCAGACCTCAAACTATATTACAAAGCAGCAGTCATCAAAACAATTTGGTACTGGCTAAGAGACAGAAAGGAGGATCAGTGGAATAGACTGGGGGCAAGCGACCTCAGCAAGACAGTATACGATAAACCCAAAGATCCCAGCTTTTGGGACAAAAATCCACTATTTGATAAAAACTGCTGGGAAAATTGAAAGACAGTGTGGGAGAGATTAGGAATTGATCAACACCTCACACCCTACACCAAGATAAACTCAAAATGGGTGAAAGACTTAAACACAAAGAAGGAAACCATAGGTAAATTGGGTAAACACAGAATAGTATACATGTCAGACCTTTAGGAGGGGAAAGGCTTTAAAACCAAGCAAGACATAGAATCACAAAATGTAAAATAAATAATTTCGACTACATCAAATTAAAAAGCTTTTGTACAAACAAAACCAATGTAACTAAAATCAGAAGGAAAACAACAAATTGGGAAAAAATCTTCATAAAAACCTCTGACAAAGATTTAATTACTCAAATTTATAAAGAGCTAAATCAATTGTACCAAAAATCAAGCCATTCCCCAATTGATAAATGGGAAAGGGACATGGATAGGCAGTTTTCAGATAAAGAAATCAAGACTATTAATAAGCACATGAAGAAGTGTTCTAAATCTCTTATAATCAGAGAGATGCAAATCAAAACAACTCTGAGGTATCACCTCACACCTAGCAGATTGGCTAACATGACAGCTATGGAAAGTAATGAATGCTGGAGGGGATGTGGCAAAGTAGGGACATTAATTCATTGCTGGTGGAGTTGTGAACTGATCCAACCATTCTGGAGGGCAATTTGGAACTATGCCCAAAGGGCGATAAAGAATGTTTACCCTTTGATCCAGCCATAGCACTGCTGGGTCTGTACCCCAAAGAGATAATGGACAAAAAGACTTGTACAAAAATATTCATAGCTGCGCTCTTTGTGGTGGCCAAAAATTGGAAAACAAGGGGATGCCCATCAATTGGGGAATGGCTGAACAAATTGTGGTATATGTTGGTGATGGAATATTATTGTGCAAAAAGGAATAATAAAGTGGAGGAATTCCCTGGAGACTAGAACAACCTCCAGGAAGTGATGCAGAGCGAGAGGAGCAGAACCAGGAGAACGTTGTACACAGAGACAAACACACTGTGGTATAATCGAACGTAATGGACTTCTCCATTAGTGGCGGTGTAATGTCCCTGAACAATCTGCAGGGATCCAGGAGAAAAAACACTATCCATAAGCAGAGGACAAACTGTGGGAGTAGAAACACCGAGGAAAAGCAACTGCCTGAGTACAGCGGTTGAGGGGACATGACAGAGGAGAGACTGTAAACAAACACTAATGCAAATATTAACAACATGGCAATGGGTTCAAATCAAGAACACATGTGCTACGCAGTGGAATCACGCGTCGGCTACAGGGGGTGGAGGGGAGGAAAAGAAAATGATCTTTGTCTTTAATGAAGAATGCATGGAAATGATCAAATAAAATACTATAAAATTAAAAAAAAAAAGACAACAACTGATAACCAAGAAGTTCAAATGTTCCTAATGTCCATTTGTCTTCTTCCTGGGGCTTTGTCACAGTTAATAATACCTAGGCTGTTGGCAATAAAATAAAGTTTGGGGGGCTACAGATTAGATTGAATCTGCCCTCCATTGGGTAGCCATTCCCTTCTAAAGAGTAAAATGAATCATTAAAATGTTCAAATATTTTCCAAGAGTCCCCAGAGCCTGTTCTTTCCCTTTTCCTTCCACTCCTTTCCCACCTAACACAAAGCTTTTTCTTATTCAACCCTTCATTCAAAGGTGCTGCATCTTCTGTGTAGGAGTAAAAGAATAGATGAAGTGATTATCTCATCATTTCACTTTTTTGTGTTTATTTGTCCCATACCTTTGAAAGCATCTCTTAATGGACAGAGTGCTAGCTGTAGCAAGAGAAAGACCTGCATTCAAATCAGTCTGTAATATTTACTTCTGTAGAATCCTGGGGGTGTAATTTAACCTCTAGGAGCCTCAGACAATTTTCTTATGACTTTAAGAGGTAATGGATTTCAAGGGACTTTCCACACCAAGCATTCACATTAATGGAATCACAGGCCCTTCCTTGAACCAACTTTTCATACATGGACAATGTTCTATTCATCAAATGATATTGAATGCAACCTATAGTTCCCAAAGCTGCTTGTTTACTCAGAATTCATTGTCTCACCCAGAAAGATCATTGCTAGAGCTATACTCTAAAGAAACCAAAGAAAGATTAAAAGGACTTTTATATATATATGAAAATATTTATAGCAGCTTCTTTGTAGAAAAGTTGTATGATAGCTTTCTTTTTGAATCACAGCTAAGCAAAGAACTAGAAATTAAAGGAATGCCCATCAACTTGGGAAACAACTGAACCCAATATGGTCTCTAAATTGATAGGATACTAGTATATTCATCAATAAATGATAAAAGGGATCATTTCCAAGAAATCTGGAAAGACTTTATGAACTATTGTGAAATGAAATGAACAGAACCAGGAGAACAATTTATAATATTCAACAATATCATAAAAAACAAATAACTTTGAAAGATTTAAAAACTGTGATTGATACAATAACTTAGCAGAATTCCACAGATGAAGAATGCTACCTCCTGACAGAAGGGTGATGGACTCTAGATATAGAATGAGCCATATCTTTTCAGACATGGTCAGTGTAGAAATTTGATTTTGCTCAATTATGGATATTTTGTTATATTGGTTTTATTTTTCTTCCCTTTTTCCCCCAAGAGGAAGGAGAAAAAATAATTACTTGTTAAGTAAACATTTTAAAACAAAGATAAGACTTCTTTGGCTCTTTAGCTCCAATCACACTCTTCCTACTCAACTCTTCCCTCTCCATAAGCATGGAGAGCCATGATCAGATCAAAGGTGAATGGTAGAAGCAACAAATCTAGGCACAATTTTTATAACTTCATTGCAGCCCACAAATGTCATTTATGTTATATATTTTTAAGGAGCCTACCTCCTGCTAAATAACAGGCATAACTTATAACATATAGAATCCCTAACTCTAAGGAGCCTTATGCCCTACCTCAGTGTTTTCTAATTGCCAAACCATGGCTCTGCTATTCATGCAGTACAAATTTTTACTGGTCTGCTAAATTTTTATTGCCAAAAGTATTTGATAATAATAATAATAATAATAATGTTTTAAAGAAACAGATTCCTCTTTTTCCTTTCTTTGAAACCTTTCTGCTCTCCCTAGCCCATCCTTACAACTCTCACCTTCTCTGTGGTTCCCAAGCTACAGCTGTACTGAGGCTGCCATTGTTGTTCAGTTGCATTGGACTCCTCATGACCCCATGAACCATTGCATACAACCACTGTCCATGGAGTTTTTGTGGCAAAGATATTGGAGCAGTTTGGGCAGAGCAAACCTTGGTATATATAATATAGTGGGAATAGTGCTGGATTTGAAGTCTAAAAAGCCTTGGTTCAAATCTCAGCTCTGTCTCTTTCTACCTATAAGACCTTGGTCAAATCAACTACCCTCTCTAGGCTGGGGAAGAAGGAGGGGGGGGGGTTATATCACCTCAGAAGTCTCTCCGAGCTCTGAATCTAAGCTATTTTGGTTTTCATGGATCTCTAGTCTAGGACAGTTTGCTCTGCCCACTCTTCATGCCAACTTCCAAACAAGTTCTGTGGACCAGGGATGGAAAGAGCAGCCAGTTTAGGAAACACGCTTTACATTCAATATTGACTTCATTTTTTTGTTTAGCAAGAAAGAACGGGTAGAAGCTACACAGAAAGACTTGGCTGTGGACCCAGTGGCTAATTCTTTGAGGCAGGCTGGGGTTTTCCATTGGCAGACTTTTATTGGCCTCTGAATGTAATGTAATACCTCAAAGCATCCTGTGTAGTGGTCTGCATTCCTAGAGAAGCTCCGTCTCCAAGCCTGTTACCCTTTAAAACAAGAGCTGGAGGCCTGGAGGATCAGGCAGTGGGGCTGGGCAGGGGCTTTGATGAGGTGTGTCAGCAAATAAGTGAAAAGTTGCCAAGGAATAGCAAGAACTCCCTCCCTAGTCCTGACCCCAATATTCTAGAGCCAGGGGTGTGTCCCAAACCCCAGTGTAATTCAACATGGGTTTCCAGACAGCCCTGTCTATATGTGGAGCCTCTTGCACAATCATCTGGCTATCTGACAAAATCTTTTCTTGGATTCAGATGGGGGGGGGGTGTTTCCTCCCGTATGTGAATATGAAATGATTTGTCCTCTAATTTTCCTTTTTCTTTAAGAAAATGTTTGTTTGGGTTTTTTTTTTTTTCAGAAAATTTTAAACTAGTTAATATGCCTTCCAGATGTTCTGAGGGAAAATACCCTATAGTGAAACACAAAATTATGTTCAAAGGAAGTTTCAAATCTGACCTAAATGCACACAACTGAGACAATGCAAAACTCTGGCTTTGCAGCTTTCATCTGCTGGCCCTTAGAGAGACAGGCTGGAACAAGTAGAAAGTATGATGGATTTGAATTCAGAGCACCTGATCTTGAATCTGTACTCTGGTACTATTGAGGGGATCGACAGAAATCACTTCACCTACGAAGCCTCAGTTTCCTCCTCCACAAAAATGACAAGATGGAACTAGATAAACTCTTAAGATCATCCTTTCCAGTTCTAAATCTACAATACTGTGATCTCTAGTTAGATACAGATATGATTAGGGTTTTGATGTTAAAAGATCGTCTACTGCAAATATTAATAACATGGAAATAGGTTTTGAACAATGATACATGTATAACCCAGTGGAACTGCTTGTAGGCTTTGAGAGGGAAGAGGAGAGAGCGGGGGGTGGGGGGGATCATGAATCATGGAACCATGGGAAAATATTCTAAATAAAAAAAGGGGGGGAAGAAAACATGTATAGATTTATTACTGTAATGAATTAAAGAAAAATTTCAAATGTATAATACTCTGATCAATCTTACCTGTCTCTAAGTAGTCATCACTTTAATGACTAGAGTACTGGACTTGGAATTAAAAAGACCTGAATTAAAATCCTAACTAAGGGGGCAGCTAGGTGATTCATTGGAATAGAGAGCCAGGTCCAAAAAGTGAGAGGTCCTGGGTTCAATATAGTCTCGGACCCTTCCTACCCAAGTGATCCTCCATGGACATGCCACTTAACACCATTCCCTAGCTTAGCCCTTACTGTTCTGCCTTGGAAACACTACTTAGTACTGATTCTAAGACAGAAAGTAAGGATTAAAAAAAATCCTACCTAAGACACTAAATAATGAGGTGATCTTGCACAAACTTGTAAACTTCTTTCAACCTCTAGTTCTTTGTCTGTAAAATGGAGATAATAGGACCTACGTTCCTATTATTATAGGGTTCCTATATTATAGGGTTAATATGAGGACCAAATAAGATTACAGAAAGCTATGTACTGATAGATAGACAGACAGACAAATAAATAAAACTTTACAAACCTTAAAGAGCTATGTCACTTCACTATAATCATCATCACCGATTTCATGCCTTTTGGTCAAGAACAGAGCTGGAATTAGATATGATTAGTTCATGACTTAATTTTGGAAATTAACTTTAACCAACTTTAGGAAAATAAAGGAAAAAATGAATTGTGTGAAAATCAGAGACAGATTATTTGGACTCATGAGATTAATATAAGTAGATTCATGATAAATTTGCTTGTGCACACACATCATTTAGCACAAAGAATCTTGTCAGGAGAGGGGTAGAACTAGAGAATAATCCAATTGAGTTGAAGTGCAAGAAAATTATATATGGAGTATATGAAATCTCATTCATTTCTGTTCATCTTCCTTCACCTACTTCTAATCTTTCATCAAGTCTTGTTGCTTCTTCCTTCAAAATGTCTCAGGGATTCATTCTTTTCTTGGTACTTTTAATTATAGTCATCTCAGTCCAGTATTGCTTCCTACCTGTATGTAGTATTACAGCTCTTGTGGCAATCTCTGAACTTTTCTTTCTGTCTCCAACTTAGCCTTCCTCTAACCCACACCGCTGCCAAAACAATTCTTCTTATTCCTTTGGTATCATTCATTCATTCATCAAACATTGGTTAAGGGAATGCTAAGTGCAGGGGAAGAAGCAATGATTTTTTAAAAAATCCTTACCTTCCATCTTTGAATCACTACTAAATATTGGTTCCAAGGCAGAAGAGCAGTAATGGGTAGGGAACTGGTATTAAGTCACTTGCCTGGGGTCAATCATACAGTTGGGAATCATATGAGGCCAGATCTGAACCCAGGACTTCCTGTCACCAGGGATGACCTCTCCACTGAGCCACCTAGCTGTCCCTAAAGATCTTTTTTATTCTTATTTTTTATTTTCAGTTCCAAACTCTCTCCTTCATTCTATCCCCTCCCCTGGCTCTGTGGAGAGCTAAGAGCTTTTTCAGACACCAAAGATGCCAACGTCATCCACTGCATCCCAGACCATCACCAGTCCTCCTGACTTTTACTCTGCCATTGAACTTCAATGATTGTGGAAGAGAGAGTGAAGCTGAGGATTTTGTGCTACTCCTCCTCACTTAAATTTAATTCCCAAGCAAGTCAAAACATCGCCATGGGATGTCATTAGTCCTCTTTGAAAATGAAAGATGAACAACACTGACTGCTATATACAACCTTAACTCCTCTGCCTTACTGGGATTCATTCTATATTCAGTACTTTAAAGCAATCCTGCTGGTTTGTTGTAGTTTCTGTGTTCCAAAAACTGGGCTAAAATTCAGAGTGGATTTTCACAAATCACCAAAGTCCTGAACTCATTTTTGTATCTGATGGGTCTTTTCAGAAAATTTCTACAGTTGACCATTCTAGTTCCCAATGGGTTTCCACTGGATCTTTGCAGAGGTGATATAGAACATGCTAATCCAAGTCATGGGCCCAGTAATTCTCAAAGATGACAAGGTGTCAAAACTACCCACTAAGGCAATTATATTTCCCACTACTCTCCAATGTACGCTATATACTAGTTTAGCTTATTATACTACTCCATACCACATGGCTAATGTAAGTTTCTTGAAAGTAAGGATTGTTTCATTCTTTATTTTTGTGTCTCCATCATGTGTTCCAGCATTTGGCACAGAACAGGGGCTTAAGAAATGATAATCAATTGATGCTATGTTCTTTTCTATAGCCATATTTCTGCTTATGCTATTTTTCCCTACCTTGAATGTCTTTTCTATTCCTTTCTATATATTACATTTCTTCCTACCTTTAAAGCCTAGCTTTATTCTTACAACTTTCATAAGTTTTCTGCCTTCTCTGAGCTCCTATTTACATTTAGAGGACCACATATTTTGGCATTTAATTGCTCATTAGTTATTTCATAGATGTTAATATTGCCCACTCCTCTAAACTGTAAACTGTCTAAGAGCAGGGATCATGTCTCAAAATTTCTGTGTATCCCACATATATATGTAGGACCTAGAGCCATACTGGTGCATGATTGGAACTGCTGGAGGGATTGATTATTGGCAGTTTTCACAGCCAATTATCTTAGGATCCCTTTTATTTCTTTGCTTTTACATTTAAATTAAAGCTCAATAAGTATTCAAAGAATTCTCACAACCTTCTTGTTTAAACTATTTCAACTATACCAATAGACTTTTCATATGTGCTGTTTAAATGCATGAGGAAAAATGTGTGCATTACAGAATGGTAAAATTTATACTTGGCATCCCCTCTGCCAAGTATAAATTTTACCATTCTGTAATGCACACACCTGCTCCTAAAACTCTTCAGAGAAAATTGATTTCATGTGAGAATTACCAGTGGGGGGAAATGGAGGCAGTGCTCCAATTCTCCCACAGTAAGACGCAAGCAAGATCTCTTGATTTACCCAGCAATGTTTTTCTCAATATTTAGTGTTATCTGTCTTGTGCACACATTGTATCTGGGATGCATACTTACCCTGATTTACAGGCACAATTTAACTAACCAGTTGGGGGAAATCTGGCCTACTGTATCTGACTTCAACAATAAGAAAAAAAAAGGAGAGAAAGAGAATTCATAATCCTGGTTTCCACTTTGGCCTTAACTAGCTCCCATTGTGCTCCATATGGCAGGGCATATGTTTTTCCCCATATAAATTTAAAACATCTGAAAATAATATTATCTTCATTGGGCTGCTTTCAAGAATGAGGCAGCTATTTTTGAGCCAAAGCTTTAGGCTGATGGTGAAACTACAAGGTAGAGTCCCATAGAGCAAAAGGTTCCAAAACCCTGGCCATAATAGCCAGTCAAAGAACAATTATTGTGGGAGCAGAAAAAGGACAGCCTCCTTTACACAAGACTCTTCAGCCAACTCACCCAGAGAGAAATCACTGGTATGTTACATCAGCTTCACATACAAATAAATAATTGTAAAATAAAATGAGAATGATACCATCCCCACATTCAACCACGCAGTCATGGTAGAAAGGAGTGATATGCTGGTAAATATTTATCCATTGACTTTATAGAGGGGGGGAAATGTGCTCATGACACACGTTTAAACTTAATCTACATTATTAACATTTTCTCCTTCACTTTCTTATTCAATTTACAAAACAATAAATCAAGCCCAGATTTGTGACATTTGTTCATTTCTAAGGTACAAATGCTTGCGCTAAAAATTGAACAATTATCTCTCTGGAATCTGTTGGAGCAGGCTAAGGACACTCCTGGACAGAGGTATGTTTATCCCGACTGAAGCATAATCAATTTAAGTAAATTATGGAGATGCTCAGATTTGTTTAAGAAGAAAGTGACCTTTTTAATCCAGCCATACCACTGCTGGGTTTATGCCTCAGACAGATAATAAGTCAAAAGACTTGTACAAGAATATTCATAGCTGCACTCTTTGTGGTAACAAAAAATTGGAAAATGAGAGGATGCCCTTCAATTGGAGAATGGCTGAAAAAATTGTGGTATATGTTGGTGATGGAATACTATTGTGCTAAAAGGAATAATAAAGTGGAGGAATTCCATGGGACCTGGAACAACCTCCAGGAATTGATGCAGAGTGAAACGAGCAGAACCAGGAGAACATTGTACTCAGAGACTGATACACTGTGGTACAATCAAATCTAATGGACTTCTCTACTAGCAGCAATGCAATGATCCAGAACAATTTAGAAGGACTTATGAGAAAGAACACTATCCACATCCAGAGAAAGAACTGTGGGAGTAGAAACACAAAAGAAAAACAATTGATTGGTCACATGAGTCAATGGGGATAAGATTGGGGACGTAGACTCTAAATGATCTTTGTAAATATCAATAATATGGAAATAGGTCTTGATCAATGACACATGTAAAACCCAGTGGAACTGCTTATTGGCTGGCAGGGGGCAGAGAAGAGGGAAAGAACATGAATCATATAACCATGGAAAAATATTCTAAATTAATTAATTAAATAAAAATTTTCAATTAAAAAATAAATAAAGCAGAAGGCGAGGATTAAAAAAAGGAAAAAAAAGAAGAAAATGGCCTAAAAATGAATTCCCCGAAACTAACTTCCTGAAACATCCTTCACAAGATTTTGGATTTCCAAATGGTAAGATAAGGTCAGGGGAATGGCAGGAGATAGAGTAGGGTTGTAAAGAAACAGGGAAATTTGAGAATACCTAGGGGATCAGAATCTATAGAAATAGAAAAGAGATCCAGATGTACTGATCAGGTTGGAGGCTCAGCTCAGGAGAGTTCAACAGGCTTCTTCTGTGCTCATAAGCAAGGAAAGAATGGTCAAAGAATTTATGTGACCAAACTCTAGGTAATACTACCTGAATTCATGTATGACTGGTTTCAAGGAGAGTAGTTTGGCCCAAAGCCAAAGAAATCAGGACAGATGAGCTAGTAAAGCCCCATGTTAGTAGCTAAAGCCACCAAAGAATAGTACATCCACCTTTCTCCTATATGAGCCAGTTGGGCATCAACACATAAGACCAGAGAAACACGAGGGTTTCCTGCTGGTGTATGAATCTGGCCCTCATGATGCTGTTGATGTTGTAGCTTCGAGAAAGGAGATAAGTGGGGCTTCATCAAAGAATAATTTTTAAGCAATAAAGGCACAAGGAAGAAAGATCTTTCTAGGTTTCTCTTCTACATGCATCCTTCTTTTGCTAAGTATATGCCCAAGAGAGTCCAGCATTCCTGACTTCAAGCTGTAGAAGATCTAAGGTTGATAGATCATTGAAGGGATTAAATATGATAAATGTACTTTATACGGTTAGAAAAAGCTACAGACCTGACATTCCCTTAGGACCCATTCCCTCTTCCCAGCCAGCTTCAAATCAAGTTACCCCATGGCCTTCCTCTTCCTCTGCCAGGAATTTGGAGTCTCATCCCTGGAACTCTGAGGTCTTTAGGTTCTGGCTTCTGATATGTGAACTTCTCTCTGATCTTGCCCAGAACTAGGCCACCCAACCACTCTGTTGTTATTGTTTATTTGTTTCAGCTATATCTGACTCTTTGTGACCCCATTTGGGGTTTTCTTGGCAAAGATTGTATTTTACCATTTCCTTTTCCAGTTCTTTTTACACATGAGGAAACAGGGTGCAGTGCCTAGCCCAGGATCACACAAATAAGTATCTGAGGCTAGATTTGAACTCAGGAAGATTTGTCTTTCTGACTCCAAACCTACAGCTCTATCCACGATGTCACCTAGCTGCCACCCAACCACTAGCCAGCTCCTAAACATGCTGGGCACTGCATGACACAGCCAACCCTCTCTCCTTATTTCCAATTCTAGTTTACTTTTATTTATTGTCTTCCCCTGTGAGAAAGCAAGCTCCTGAGGGACAGGAATGTCTCCCTTGCTTGTATATGCATTATCAGGGCTTACATATCAGGAGCCTAATGAATGTTTTTCCATTCATTTGTTCTTTCCTTAGGAGAATGACTCAGATAGAAACTAGAACTACTAAATCATACATAAGGATCCCTGTCGTGCATATTGACTTAGAAATCCATATACTGACATCACTTTGTTTTATCTGTTTTGTTAAACATTTCCCAATGACATTTTACTCTGGTTCTGGTTGCACTTCCAATTGTTATGGGCCACATGTAACCCAAAAGCTACATGTTTGAACCTCTGTTTCAGATCTAAGAAGAGAAGATGAAGAAGAGGGGCTGACTTCCAGGCATAGGGCATAGCCGGTACAAAGGCAGAAGAAAATGGAATGTTGCATTAGAGTAAGAAAGTCAAATTGGTTAAACCATCATCTGCAAAGAGGAGAATAATATGTAATGTAAAGAGGCTGACGATGTCGGTGTGGACTGGGTTGTGAAAGCATTAAATGCCAGAGGAGTTTATATTTAATCCCAGATGCTATGGAGAGATGAGAAAATACTGGAGTTCATTCACTGAGTAAAGGAACAACACAGTCAGACCTGTGATTTAGGAAAATCACTTTGGTACCCATATGGAAGATGGATTCTAGAGGGAAGAGACTTGAAGCAAAGAGATCGATTTGGAGATCATTTAAATATCTAGGCAAGAGATGATGGGGGGGGGGGGATGGATATGATGAGGGATTAGAAAGGAAAGAGAAACATCCTTGCATGGCATCTACTATACGTCAGGTGGGGCAGGTAGGTAGCACAATGGATACAGTGCTGGTTCTGGAGTCAGAAAGATTCATCTCCTGATTTCAAATCTGGATTCAGATAGTAATCCTGGGCAAGTCACTTCTCCCTGTTTGCCTCAGTTTCCCCCTCTGTAAAAAGAACTAAAGAAGAAAAAGACAAACCACTCCAGTATGTCCTCCAAAAGACCCTAAATGGGGTCAAGAAGTGTCAGGTGTGACTGAAATGGCTGAACAACAACAAAAATGCCAGGTGCTGTGCTAATTGCTTTACAAATATTATCTCATTTTATTATCTCCTTTGATGGAGGCCTAAAAGTAGAGTGGTAAACAAGATAGATGCAAAAGATGTGGTGGAGACAGAAAATTACAAATGATGGCAGTCAGAAGATCTGGCAGTGTCTAGGGACTTAGTGTCATGGCGGCTTACCCACAAGACAAATCAGCAGCTATTACACAAGCAGTTTACTCCAATTTCCTGTGGCTTCTGACTCCCTCCCATGTAGCATCAAGGATGCTACACAACTTACTGCCTAGAACATCTCTCATGTAGCCAAAGAGAGGGTGAGAAAGAGGATGGAGCTCTGGTCCAAGAGTTTGGAGTCCTAAGTTCTCCTCCTGACCCAATTCCTGTGTGACTTTGGGCAAGTCTCCTAACTCTGATTTTCAGTTTTCTCATATATTAAATAAGGAGTTAAATGATCTCAAAGATCCCTTCTCTCTTTGAAATGCCATATTTCTGGGCAAAAAACCTAGACTTCTTTGGGGGGGGGAAGGGTTTCTTTTGAAAGACCTACTTGGCACTACTTAATTGCTTGGTGATTGACTGGTGTGATTAAATGCTTTTTATGGACTATTCTAGATCAAGTATTCAATAATATTCAATGGGTTAGATGAAAGTTTAGAAGATTTAGAGTATGTACCCAGATAACTTTTTTTACCCTTACTTTTTTAGAATTTGAACTAAGTATCGATTCCAAGGCCTAAGAACAGTAAGGGCTAGGCAATTGGGTTTGATAGACTTGCCCAAGGTCACACAGGTAGGAAGTGTCTAAGGGTAAATTTGAACTGAGAACCTCCTTTCTCCAGGTGTCTAGGGACTTAGTGTCATGGCAGCTTACCTTGACTCTCTTGACTCTATTCACTGAGCCACTTAACTGACCCCAGAAAATTCTTTTGAAGGCAGATATTTATTAAATATTTAGTCATCAACAAAGAAAACTAAAATTTGTCTAAACATTTAAAATTAACAATACTTTAAAAATACAAACCTAAAAAGTGAAAATCTCCCTTTTTTCTGATAGGTTGCCAGATTCTATAGATTGCCAGAACCCATTTTTTATGCCTGTATTGTTCTCATAAGATTAGAAGCATCCTTTTTCAAGTCAAGAAACATTTATTAAGCACCTACTATGTGCCAATCATCATGCTTAGTACTGAGAATACAAAGAAAAACTAAAAATACCAGTTCTGGTACTCAAGGAGCTTCCAATCCAAGTGAGGAAATAATATGCATTGACTATATTAAAGGTATATACAGAATAACCTGGAGATAATCTCAGAGGGAAAGAATTCACATAAAAGAAGACCAGAAAAGACTTCTTACAGAAAAATGGGATTTCAGTTAGGACTTTACCAGCATTTAAATAACTCTTACCTACTATTTGCCAAGCACTTTAAAATTATCACCTCATTTATCTTCATACTAACCCTGGGAAGTAGGTGCTATTAATATTCCCATTTGATAGATGAGGACACTGAGGCAGAAAGGAGTTAAGTGACCTGCCTAGGATCACATAACTAGAACATGTCTGAGCCTGAATTTGAACTCAGCCTTTCCTGACTCCAGGTTTAGCATCCTATCCATTTCACTACCTAGCTGTTCCAAATAGGAATAATGATAATAGCTAGTACTTTAAGGTTTGCAAAGTGAGATAGATAGATAGATAGATAGATAGATAGATAGATAGATAGATAGATAGATAGATAGATAGATAGAAAGATAGAAAGATAGATAGAAAGAAACTCATCTGATCCTTGAAACAAACCTATAAGGTAGATGCAATTATTAGCCCCATTTTATGGATGGAGATAGTGAGGCATATAGAAGTTAAGTGATTTTCCCAGGGTCTATGAAGCTAGGATACAGAGATGAAAAGAGAGATAGTTCCAGGTATTGGGGAAAACCAGTGAAAATGCCTAAAGTTGGGAATTGGAGTGTCTTGTTTGAATATATTAAGTGAATCAATGTCACCAGATCATTGAGTATGTGGTGGGTAGGAGGGTGGGAGAAGAGAGAATCAGGAGGCAAGAGTAAGGTATAAGAAGACTGGAGAAATTAGGTTACGATGGGCCTTAAATACTAGAATATTTTATTTTTGATCTTGGAGGTGAAGCCTGTGGAATTTATTGATTGGAGTAAGCAGGGTTGGAGGTTGTGACATGGTCAGATCTGAGCTTTAAGATGAATGAATGATCTGACAGCTGAGTGGAAGATAGAATGGACTGGGCAGAGATGCAAGCTTTAGAAATGAACCAGTGCAAGAATGAGGTGACTTAGACCTGGACTAGAGGTGGTAACAAGGTTCAGAGTTTTCCCAGATACATTTATTTATGAGAAAAGAAAGGTAGGAGGCCAAATTTTTTTGGCAACTTATTGGATATGGAAGGAGGTGTATGTAGAGGGAGTCAAGAATGTCATTTAGGTTTCTAAAAAAGTAGAAAGTTGATATTAATAGGAGAATTCAGAAGAGGAGAAGATTTGGGGGGAAAGATGAGGAGTTCAGTTTTAGACATGTTGAGTTTAGATGTCTACAGGGCATCCAGTTTAAGATGTCAAGTAGGCAATTGGAGATGGGAGACTGGTAGTCATGAGAGAGAGTTGTTCAATCCTTTCAGTTGTGTTTGACTCTTCATGACTTCATTTGGATTTTCTTATCAAAGATACTAGAACGATTTGCCATTTCCATCTCCAGTTCATTTTACAGATGAGGAAACTGAGGCAAATAGTATTAAATGGCTTGGGCCAGATTTGAACTCAGGAAGATGAGTCTTCCTGATTCAAAACTCAGTGCTCTCTCTACTATATTGCCTAGTTAGTTGCCTCTAAGAGAGAATCGTCAGCATAGAGAGGATAATTGAATTCCTTGGTACTGATGAAATCAAGTAAAATAGTATAGAGGGAGAAGATAAGAGGGCCCACTACAGAACTTATCTTTGGCTGAGTAGCTATACCATTTATTGTTGGTTTCCTAAGACAAAGGTAACAAAGCTGGGCCTATATTTTTTAAGAAATCAATAAATGCCAAGCAAAGGGCAAGTAACCTAATTTCTTAAAATAATTTTAAGTAATTTGTATTAATAATGTATCCCTTTGATAAGATTATATTTTCCAGATGCTAACATTGACCAGAGAAATAAATTACACACATGCATATGCACATACACACACACACACACACACAAAGTCAAAATGGACTAAACCATCTGGGAATAAACTCTTTTGTTTAAATTACATACAACCCAATGAATTATTTTTAGAAAAATAAAATATGTACATGTTTTCTTTCTGTATTAAAAGCAGAAATGTGTTGGAATAGTTCAAGAGATTAGATTATTATATTTTCAGTGTGAGCATTTACAACTTATAAATCATTAAATCATTACATGATTTATTGTGTTGATTGTCAAGACTTAAGGTGATAAAAAAAAGTTAATAATGTATATTAACCTTTAAAATGTGTTAAAAATTGTGTGTATACTTTTTTTTAGTCAGTTGTTAAAAATTTACCAGCACTATAAATTACTGATGTACAATATAAATGAGATTTCAGTGTCCATTTGGTACCCAACAAACTCAAGAACCTGGAAATGTGTAGCAACATATTACTAAACTTAAAAAGAATAAAGGGGTGGGAGGAAGTGAACATGGATCACAAAAAATCAGAAAATGATTATTAGAAATCATATCTACATGTAATCTGGAAATATACAATTAATTAAAAAGAATAAAGAAAAGCATGTGAGTAACGAGAATGTCTAAGATTTTTCACAATCTTTTCCTACTCTAAAGAACAACCAATTTGCAATCAATTTCTTACCACACAGTTTTAGAGTTGCTGGCAGACCATCATTCAATCAACAAACATCTCTTAAGCACTTACTGTGTGTTAGACACTGTACTAGGCACTGGGGAAACTAATATAGTAAAATATAAATAAAAACCAATAACATAAATGGATGGATAGTTGGATAAATCAATAAATAAATGTCAATAAAATCATTCCCTGCCCTGGAGAAATTTACATTCTAATGGGAGAAACAGTACAATAATTAACAACAACAACAACAAAACCCAATGATGTATGAAAGAACCTGAAGTGATAACCTGACTCTGTCTCTTAAGATCTATGTAACCTTAGACAAATTTTTCCACTTCTCTTGGCCTCAGTTCTTCATTTATAAAATGAGTGGGTTGAACTAGATGGCCTTTATGTGATGCATTGTAGCTCTAAAGTTATTTCCTATCAACTATTAAAGCACTATATAAATGTGAAGTATTGATATTATTTGGGGTTTATGATAGTGAAGAGAACAGATCTCTCTATCTCCTTATGACTTGGAAAATTAGTTATTTTTTTGGTCTATATCTCTCCCCTTCTGAAACCCACAAAGTCCTTCCCCCCAAGCATTTTTAAAAAACCTTTACCTTCTTATTAATTCTAAGACAGAACAGCGAGGGGTAGACAATCAGGGCTAAATGACCTTCCCAAGGTCATACAACTAGAACATGTCTGAGGCCAGATTTTTAATCTCCTGACTCTAGCCTGGCTCTTTGTCAGCTATGTCATCTAGCTATTCCTTCCATATAACTTGGAATGTCCTCTCTCTCTCGATGGCATCAGAAGGGAGATGATCACCAATAGGCAGAAGTGATGGGAAAAGGAGAATATTCAGCCCAGCAGTATCAGAGCTAGTCTAGGAGTAGCAGGATCTACAGAGAAATCCCAAATCTGTGCTGACTTGTAGACTTCTGCCAAGCCACATTAGTATCCCCACTGGACACTGCCTAACGCAAAGAAGGAAAGTGAGGCAGATGATCTCGAGCATAGGGCTGGGGGAGGTAAGCTGGCTCTGGAGTCAGAGAACCTGAGTTCCATTCCAGCCCCTGGCAGTTATTTTCTTTATAACTATGGACAAGTCACTTACCTGCCTCATGTGTAAACTGAGAGTTGATCTAGATGGTTTCTGAAGGTCCTTCTATCTTCGCACCCATGATTCCCAGCAAAGGAGGACTTTATATATAGGATATCTTCTTTCTATGGATGGTCTGAGAATCAGGTATTCCTGGGTAGCCTCCATCTCAGCTATCATCCTACAGGAGTGGTTTCTCAACTCATAGTCCTAGCTTTATGGACCATTCATTAGGCACTGAGGAGAGTCATTTGTTGCTCAGTTGCTTTGTCATGTCCAACTCTTTGTGACCCCATGGGATCCATGGCATTTTCTTTTCAAGGATACTGGAGTGGTTTATCATTTCCTTCTCCAGTGGATTCAATGGAACCTTTTGTTGGGCAAGAGTGATTTGCCCAAAAGTATCTGAGGCTGGATTTGAACTCAGATTTTCCTGACTCCGGGTTCAGTGCTCTTAATCATTGAGCCACAGCTGCCTCTTCATAGAGTCATAAAATGCAGAAAATAAAATTGGAAAAAAACCTCAGAGATAATCAAAGCCAGCCCCTTCATTTTATTTTTTTAACCCTTACCTTCCATCTTGGAATCAATACTAAGCATTGGTTCCAAGGCAGAAGAATGGTAAGGGCTAGGCAATGGGTGGGTGGGTGGGTGGGTGGGTGGGGTTAAATTATTTGTCCAGGGTCACAAAGCTGAGAAGTCTGAGGCCAAATTTGAACCCATCTCTAGGTGCTTCCAAGGAAACTGAAGATCTGAAATATTGGCACTTTTTCACAGATATAGTTAAGGGCAGATCTGGCACTAACTCTCAATTCTAATTCCTCCTTAAGTCCCCTTTCCTATAACCATCAAATTACTCTATCCGATTTATTCTATCAAGTTATATTTTCTCATAGGCTGTATCCTGTGTTTCCATCTAGATTTTAAGCTCCTTATGATCAGATATTGTGTCTTCTACTTTGTCATTCGGCACATTCTATACATAGTAGATGCTGACTAAGTGGATTGTTTGATTATCCCAAGTGCAACAATCTTCCTAGCTGGGATAGCAAGGTATTGCAATGGAAGGCTGGGCCTGAAGTCAGGAAGATGTGAGTTCAAATTTAGCCTCAGATATTTATTAGCTGTGTGACCCTGGATGAGTCACTTAGTTCTCTATCAGCCTTAGTTTCCTCATCCATTAAAATGGATAATAAGAGTTGTTGTAAAGTATTTAGCACAGTGCCTGGTATATAATAGATGCTTCATAAATACTCATTTCCTTACTTTCCTTCCTCCCAGTGGAATGTAAGTTCTTTGAAGACAGGTGGTGTTTGTTTTTGCCTTTCTGTTTCTGATGTGTAGCACAATGTCTGACATTAATGGTGTCATAGTTCAGTCATGTCCAACTCTTTGTGACTCAGTGAAACATAGGTATTCATCAGGTTTTCTTGGCAAGGATATTGGGGTAATTTACCCTCTTCTTTTTCAGTGTATCCTTTTGTTGGCAATTAAAGGTTAATTGACTTGTCCAGGGTCACACAACTAGGAAGGGTTCAGACATACTCACCTGAGTGCAGGATTTAGACCCATCTTCCTGATTATAAACACAGCTATCTACTGTATTTTAATTTAAAATCTAAGAATTTTTGAATTTTTTTTGTTTGAGATTGTGTTTTTATAAAAATCCAAGACTTTTGTTTAAGATTTTACTGTTATAAAAAATTTCAAAGATTTTGATTTTGTTCGAGAAAAGATCTTCAAGAAAGAAGCTTGAAACTTTTATATCCAGAGAATGAACTGTTGCAGAAAGATGCCAAAAACCTACACTTCATCAAGAAGATCAAGAATGAACTTTGGATGTGATTGATTGGACTGAACTTTTGATTGAACATTTATTGTAACATTTATGCCAAAAGGGACTGCCCCTAATTTGGCTTTCTGTCAATGCGCCTAGCAAACATTGGTTTTGCTTTCTTTTCTTTTCTATTTCCTCTCTCACTATTCTAATTTCTCCTAGAAAATTGAATATTGTGTATATCTTTAGTTAGAAGTGAATTTAGAACTACAAAATGATTATGTTAAATGATCAATGGGGAGACTAGTCTCCCAATGATCATCAGGGGGGATTGTAAACCTCAAATGTCCTTAGACTTATAAATGTTGGAAATTTCACCATTGGGATATTTCATACTTGGAAAATTTCTTACTGATAGTCTATTGGAATGGGAACCCCATTGGCATGGGAGGTTCCTTCTCTTCCCTTCTTAAGATTACTTTAGGACAGAACCCCTTTGCTGAACAATGGAAAGGACTTTGACCTATGCTTAAGCATAGAACAGGAATTTCTTTGAGTCTTGATTGATTTTAGAATTGATACAATGGAGATACTCCACCCTATTCAGTCCTAATAGGATTGAGTAAGGGCTGCAGCCTAGATCAAAATTTAATTATTCCAATCTCTACCCTACTCAAGTTAACAGGATTTAGAAAGGGCTGTAGCAAAGGAGTAAAGATTTAATCATTTGAAAATATGACCTTCAACAGACATGTGCAAAAGCCAGAAACCTCTGGGCGGTCCTGGGTTAAGCGAGAGCCTCCATTGACAGGGAAATTGATGAAGAGTGATTGGTAGATGTGAGGACTGAGGGGAGGCAACTTGGATGGTTTCCTTAAAGATAGGAGGGTCTGGAGACAGGAGGTGGTGGAGGTTTTGGTCGGTGTGGTTCCTGGGCTCTGAGAAGGCTTGCTCGGGAGGAAGCTGAAGGTGGGGGCCTCTGAGACTGTTTCTCCATTTTGGACACGTGAGTAATAGGGACTGATCTCTTTTCTTTGCCCCAGCTATCTAAGGGCTTGGGCCTTTTGGCCCAGCCTAAACAGAAGGGGTATTTAAGCCCTATTCCCTTCTCTCCCTTTTTCTCTCTCTCTATCTCTAATTCCTTTCTTACTCCTATTGTAATTAAACTCCATAAAAGGTTGACTGCTGACTTGAGTTTTTCATTTAGGAATTACATAGCTGATTCCTTGGCGACCTTAAATTAATATATATCAGTCTTTTAAAGTGATTCCCTTGTAACACTACTGAGCCAATTAGTGGCCCCCTGGCATAAATAGTAGACACTTAATAAATGCTATGAATTGAATTTAAATTGAAAATCCTCATAAGGATCAGAGAGATGCATATAACCCCATTGGCCCAGGGAAGAAAATGGAAGGGATTGTCAGGAAAGGACTCCATCTAGGAAGCCCTAACCCTCATTAGTCTAGATGCCTGCCTTAACAAACTTTATGAAATGAGGCAGTTTGGCCTAAGGGATAGAATACTGAACTGGAAATCGCTCTCTGTTTATGCTTATAGTGTGTGTTCATTCTGAAATGGCTTAATTTTTAAATGAACTCGATCCTATCTTAGTTAGAACATGTTCACTTGGGAGCGTAACTAGATGCTAAAGATGAAGAGTGCACAGCACTTTACAATTTTTATTTATGCGTTTGTTTTATTTTCTGTTTTTAAGAACATCAAAGTTTTAAAAAATCCAAAACATAGCGAAGTAGTTCATTCTCTGGCATGCTCCCAGGGACATCTTCTTAGCTTGACTCTTTCAAGAAAAAAAAGACCTGTCTAAAATGGTCAAGGCCAAGCCCTCCTGGAAGCAGGGGGATGGGCAAGATGACCTTAGAGATTCCTGGAACTCCACGTTCAAAGCCTAGTGGAAGCAGGGAAAGATTGTAGGGAAATTAAGTGAAATCCAAAGTCATGGTAAAAAATTTTATGCCAAATTGCACCCTGCCACTTGTATGTAGTCAATTGAAATGTTGCTAAATATAGCCTACAAAAGTGAGTACATTTAGAAAGGGCCTTTTTGCCTTCTTGCACTCTTTCAAGTGCACTATCACAAAAGGCATCATTCTTGAAAGGTAAATGAATTATCTTGCAAAGGCTTAGGGTCTATTCCAAGCATCATTCTCACATGTGTTTCTTTAGGTTAATGGTCACCCCCTCTACCACCCCAATTGCCTCTGGACAGGACTCCTCAGTAGCAGTCCTGTGTCTGGTTTGACCACAGGATATATTTAGTCCTTTCTGATACCGACAGTGCCAAGGTGGGTGTCAGAGAGTCAGCTCTCAGTTCTGCCTTGCTGTCACACCTCCTGCACCAAACGCAGAAAAAATGATTGAAGTTCAAGTCACAATCCCCTTTGGAAAAGGTGTGATGTCTGTCAACTCTGTAAGAGCTGAAGAGCAGCAAATCTTGCACTTTCAAAGCCAGTTGTTTTGCAGAAGTCTTGGGTGAAAACAAAGAGGGGGGAATGGTGCTCTGTGAAAGACAATGAAATGCACTCAGATGCAGTTCACTAGTTTCCTCATGCCTTCCTCTTTTTGCAAAAATATTATACCTAGAATTACTCTCCCCTATTAGCTGGCCAGGAACCTGTTCAAAACATCTTTTCCCTTAAATTCTTCTCTCCTCCCTTCTATTCCTCAAAAAAAAAAAAAGTCAAATGGCATTTCCTTCAATTTATTCTATCCCACCAAGTGCTCACTGGTTAAAGGGATTATTTCCAATGCCATTGCTTTTCCTTGAGAATTAAAGGAGACAGTGGAAGCTTTTTCATGGGCTGAGCTTTATGGGAACAGAATCCAAGGATTCCCAGAAGTATATATTTCTTTGTGCAGGCTAGAGGTTTAAAATAACTCTCCTCTCTACAAATGAAGCAGCCCCCATAATCGGAGTTAGATGAGTGGGAAATGGCCTTATGTTTCCCTGCTTGTTTTATTTGTTAGCTATGATTCATCATGAACACCCAGAAACTGGAGATAAAAACAGCTCATTAGGGATCTGCTCCTGTCTCTTCCTAACAAGAAAAGTCTCCGTGTTTCATCTGATACCGTTTGAAAGATTTCTAAGGTAGTCATGCCACGCCTAGGAAGAGGAGTCCACCATTAATGAGACTATGGTTAAGAACTTTTGGTTTTGGTCTGATGATTTCTGCTGCTGTAGCTCAGGTTTCCAGAGCTGGCCAGTTGAGGATTCTGGGTGACAGGGTACATTTGATACCTAAACCACCACTATATGGTAAGACTTAGAAGCTCAAGATTCATCAGCTTTCAGAGTCTAGAAAATGAGAGCAGTTGATCAACCATGCTGTCTAGAAGTAATCATTAAGAGATTAGGGTTTATTCATTCAGGTAAATACTAAGTAAGGCACTACACTAGTTGCTCTGGATTTGAAAGCAAAACAATACAGTTCCTATCCTCAGAGTTTACATTCTATTGTAGTAAAATATATACTCAATAAATAAATATAAAATATATGCAATGTAAATGCAAAGCTATTTGAGAGTAGGAGAGGGTACTAAGCAACTATGGAGGAAAGACCTTTAAAGGATGTGGCATTTGAGTTGTGTCATGATAAAAAAAAAATATGTGGTAGAGAGAAACTGAGGCACAAAAGTCCAAGCATATTCTATTTATTGGCAAGGCTAGCAATTACCAATAACAGAGGTCAATGACCCTTCAGTGACCAGAGAGCCTTTTTTAATATAGTTGAAAAAGTAGCAGGTTATATAGGATACCTAAAATACCTAAATAGTTCTATAATGCCAACTAAACTAAGACTGCAATTGATCAATGATTATGCATTCTTACTAGGAGGAGGGTCTTCCAGAGTCTGTGGTGACAGAAGGGGCACAGAGTTAGTCATCATTCTATGTAACATCTTTGGAAAGTCCCCAATTTGCCACTTCCCTGTATCAAGATGCCCTGTGCTAGGAAAAGTATTTTATGACCAGATTGAATCATCCTTCTTCCATCTTTTTTATCTCCCTCAAGCATGGTTGCTACTGAGTTACATTCATAGTCACCAACAAGTATCATGAGATCTACACAAAATAACACTGAATCTAAGTGTTACAAGCTTGGTTACAATAGCTAATGCTATGATTAATAAAACTTCAATACGAACATCAGCTGTGATCACCTTTGCTGCTTCAATCTAACATGGTAGTCCTCCGTTATGGAATGCTGCAGCCACTCTTAACCCAAAGAACCATATGACCGCTAAGTGTCTTGAAAAGCCAATTATGCTATTACAGATTATAAGAAGTAGAGATGAGCACTGAGGGAAACAGAGGAATAAGGGTATAGCCTATGAAAAAGGCACAGCTATGTAAGATGGGATGCCATGTACAGGCAATAGAAAATAGGTCACTTTAGGGGGTACATAGAGTACATGAAAGAGAGAGTATTGTGGCATCAGACTAGAAAGGTAAACTGTAGTCAAATTGAAAAGGGCTTTAAATGCCAAACAGAAATAAAAGTGTGTATTATCTTGGAGACTAGGGGAATCATTGGAACTTCTTTTTTTTTTTTAATTTTTATTTGGTCATTTCCAAACATTATTTATTAGAAACAAAAATCATTTTCTTTTCTTCCCTACCCCCCCTCCCCCACCACCACCTCTTTCATAGCCCACACACAATTCCACTGGGTATCACATGTGTTCTTGATTCAAACCCATTTGCATGTTGTTGTTATTTGCATTAGAGTGTTCATTCAGAGTCTCTCCTCAGTCATATCCCCTCCACCCCTGTAGTCAAGCAGTTGCTTTTCATCAGTGTTTTTACTCCCACAGTTTATCCTCTGCTTGTGGATAGTGTTTTTTCTCCTAGATCCCTGCAGATTGTTCAGGGACATTACACTGCCATTAATGGAGAAGTCCATCACCTTCGATTGTACCACAGTGTATCAGTCTCGGTGTACAATGTTTTCCTGGTTCTGCTCCTTTCGCTCTGCATCACACTGGAACTTCTTAAGCAGGGCAATATCATGGTCAGAACTGAGTTTAGGAGTATCAAAACAAAATAAGACAATGATAAACCCCACAAGATGTACCTACAAAAGGTCCTCCCCTATAGCATGTGTAGAAATTAAATGGAAATTTTTTCCCACCAAAGCAGGTAAAACAGAAGTACTTTTCAGCACACTTATAAGATAATACCACCTTGAGATCCTGAGAAAGTTCTGAGACAACCCCCCCTCCCCATTAGGAGTCAAGCTTCTCAATCAAAATCAGTCCAGAGAAGTGTGATGATTTGCCCAAAGCAACACAGGAAATAAGTAGGGCTAGAATTGGAAAAGAGTTTTCTGATTCCAAACCCAAAGAACTCCCCACTATTTCTAACCGCTTGGAATCTTTTCAATTCCAAAATAAAACTGTTATAACATAATTGGCTCTTTAAGACACTTAGAAATCTTGTGGTTCTTTGGGTTAAGGGTAGCTGCAGAATCCTATAACTGAAGACTACCATGTTAGATTGAAATAGCAAAAGTGATCACAGCTAATGTTCATATAGCTCTTTACAGTTTGCAAAATATTTTCTGTGTTTTGTCTTACTTCACTCTCATGGCAACATTGTGCTATAATCCTATGTAGGTAGTATAATCTCCATTTGACAGATGAGAAATCTAAGGCTCACAAAGGTTAAGGGGCTTGCCCAAGGTCAAATAACTAATAAGTAGTTGTGAGAATTTATTTTCATATACTTTATTAATTCCTTCATCAGGGACATAGATTAGAAAGGTCCCAATCAATCCCTGTATATTAGTGAGGATTCCTGGGTCAGGGTTTTAGACCTTAGGCACCATCTAGTCTATAGAATTTTGCATTTTCTTTATCCTTAGGAATATGTTCCTTTTACAAATTCTGCCTTACAGGGATTTTTTTCCCAAAGATTCTTTTCCTATCTACATGATAACTATGACAACCATTACCTGTCCATTTGGGGAAGGACTGAGGGTTTGATGGACTGTCTTCTAATTCGATATTTACCAATTAGAAATGTCTTAGATCCTAAGACCTAAGGGGTCCCCAAACTTTTTACATAGGGGGCCAATTCACTGTTCCCTCAGACCGTTGGAGGGCTAGACTATAAAAAATCTATGAACAAATCTGTATACTGTTGTCTGGGATAGCAGAGGCTGCAGCACTGGCTGTGATGGGCCTGCCACACCTTGCACAGGCCCATCACCACCACCACTATAGCGGGAGCAGTATACACAGTGCAGAATCCCCTTCCCCAGATTGTTGCTCACCATTCTGATGTCTACCATTGTGCAGCCCCATAATCCTTTGCGCAGCACCTCATTCTCCTTCAGTTACTCTCAGAACAAGGGACCACATAAAGGATTATGTCACTGGAAGCAGTACTGTACGTGGACAATGCTGCACTTTGTGGCGCCGCCACATACAGTGCTCCTCTCACTGACTTGAGGGAGTAGCTAAATAATGAGTTTGCCAAAGTCCATAGAGAAACCTGGTCCAGAATTTCAGGTTCTTTTAATTATCAAGAGAAACACTTGACTAGATTAGAATGTCTTGGTCAATCAATTAATAAATTATTTTAAAATTAAGGAAAAATTGCCTCTCAAGAATTCCAGTCATTACCTCAAGGATCCACGATTCACACTCAGGTTTCTGACTTCTAGTTCAATGCTCTTTGTAGATCAAGTCCTTAATATGGCACCTGGTACATACTAAGTACGAAAGAAAGAAAGAAAGAAAGAAAGAAAGAAAGAAAGAAAGAAAGAAAGAAAGAAAGAAAGAAAGAAAGAAAGAAAGAAAGAAAGAAAGAAAGAAAGAAAGAAAGAAAGAAAGAAAGAAAGAAAGAAAGAAAGAAAGAAAGAAAGAAAGAAAGAAAGAAAGAAAGAAAGAAAGAAAGAGATAGGAAGGAGGGAAGGAGGGAAAGAGGAAAGCAGGGAGGGAGAGAAGAAGTGAAGAAATAAGCATTTATTAAGCTCCTACTATGTGCCAAATATTTTCATTACTCAGAGAGGAAGTTATTGTCCACGAAAAACATCAATTTAGATTACAAACTCCAAGAGGGCAAAGATCACGTCATAATTATCTTTTTAATTACTTTAACACCTACCATAGTACTTTGTACATAGTAGCTATCTCTCTATCCCCATCTTCTGTCATCTATTTGATAAATGTTTGTCAAATGAATAAAGGAATTCTTCTAAAGAACAATTTTTTCCTGTTCTCTACATTCTCTCCAATGCCTTGTGCTTTTCAGGTTACAAAGAATCCACATTAAAATAAAGTGCCTGCTTCTTGTTAAAATCTGAAACAAGATCTATTATTTCTGCATTTTAACAGGTGTATGTTGTCTAAGGCATATTGGCCTTTCATGCCAGAACACTATCTCTCAAGTTTGCTTCTAATTTACTTCTTGAATTCCTTCTGGCATTAATTGCTTATTGTACTGTTGAATATTTGTACGTTGGATGGTTTTTCCTTGGATGTACTAATGAGCTTTTTTCAAACTGAATCTCACATCATGAGGTTCTGCACATCCACCAGACCAAGCTGCATGACTAATGCCAGCAAATGAGTATAAATCCTCTTGCAGGAGGTCTATAAAAATGCTAAATAAGTAGCTGCTCTCCTACTTGGATTTCCATAATTATTCAAAAGCTAAATAAATGATTTCTCTCAAGTCCCTCTTCCCAATGATCATTTTGTGACTGCTTGTGTCATTCATTCATTCCTTCATTCATTCATCTATCCATTCAATAAATGTTGTTTTTTTCAGACTAGGTGCTATGGGAGATACAAAGAATAGCTATGACAAAACATTCCCTGTATTCAAGCAGCTTACAATCTCGGAAACACCCTGCTCTTACTCTTATCAGTCTCTCTGTCTTTTTTACTTGTCCCTGTCTGTCTGTCTCCCTCTCCCTCTAGCCCCTTTCCTCTTTTCCTCTCTGTCTCTGTCTCGTATTCTCATTGTCTTTGTCTTTCTTTGTCTCTTTCTCTCTCTTTTAATTTATCTCTCCATGTTTCTCTCCCTCTCTGTCTGCCTCTTTGTGTCTGTGTCTCTTTGCTTTTCTCTGTAGGTGTATCTGTCTATTTCTAAGTTTATCTCTTCTCTCTCTTTCTCTCTCTGCCCTACCCCCCTTCAAAGGAAGATCAACCCCTGCTTTGGGCATAGTTGCTTCAGAAACTAGGATCCCACAGAGTGTACAACTTAAAGCTATATAGAGATGAACAATCTAGATGTAGATTAGATGTAATGAGTTTTACCAGATGTAAAAGATGTAACGAATTTACCAAGCAGCATCTAAAAAATAATAAGACTAGTATTTGACATATATACCAATTCTAGTTTGTAAAATACTCATCTTTCCTCATCTACCAAATGAAAGGATTGTACTTTGTAAAGTAACTTCTATTTATAGTTTTATGGTTTAAAAAGTACTTCCTCACAGCAACATAAAGGAGGGCAAATAATTCTGTCCCCATTTTATAGATGAGGAAACTCAAACTTAGAGAAACTATATAACTTGTCCATTCTCAGATAGTTTTTGTTACTGTTCAGTCATTTTCAGTTGTGTCCAACTCTTTGTGACTCCCTTTGGGATTTTCTTGGCAAAGATTCTGGATCAATTTGCCATTTACTTCTCCCACTCATTTTATGATGAGGAAACTGAGGCAGGTAAGTGGCTTGCCGAAAATTACAAAGCTAGTGAATTCAGTGAATTCAGTTATGTCCATATTCTTCCTGACCTGGGTACTCCTGGCAGAATAGTTTGCCATTTCTTTCTCCAGCTCATTTTACAGATGAGGAAACTAAAGCAAATAGAATTGAGTAAACTTGTCCAGAATTACACAGCTAGTAAGTATCTGAGGCTAAATTTGGTCTCATAAATTTGAGTCTTACTGACTCCAGGCCACAGTCTGTATCCATTGCACCATCTAGCTGTCCTTTATTTCATGTTACTTCCCACTTTACATTCAATTCAAACTGGACTATTTGCTCTTATGAGTACACATTATATTTCCAGCCACTATGTCTTTGTATAGGCTATCCCTCATACCCTGAATGACTTCCCCCTTTGCCTCTTCTTGGATTGCCTCTGTTAACTCCATTCAAGTGCCTCCTACATGTACTTTCCTGATTGCCCTCATGGTTAGCACTTCCTCTAACCCCTTCTTAAATTCCTTTGTAGTTACTCTGCATATATTTCTAATTTACTTATCTGAGAACATGTTTTTCCCTCCAGGATCATATAAGTTTCTGTAAGGCAGGAGCTTTTTTCAATTTTGTACTTCTATCTTCAATTCCTAGCACAGTGCCTGATATATAGAAGGTATTTGTTGAATTGAATTTCCTATCTCCTTAAAACAAGATACAACACAAATGGCATTCCATGAGGAGTTGGGGAAGGGTGAAAATAAACATGATAAAAGTACAATGAATCAACAAACATTTATTAAGGTCCTGATATATCAAATTCCAGCTACTATTCTTGGCAAAGATAATATATATACATATATATGTATATATACACATACATATAGTTGGATTTACAGAAACAAATGTGAAATAAATAGTCCTTGTCCTTCAGAGTTTTATGGGTTTTTTTTAAATGTCCTAATGAGTTATTAAAAGTTGATACTTTTTTAGGAATAGTAATTCATATTTATATAGTATTTTAATGTTTAAAAAAGTACTTTCCCCAAAATAGCCCTATGAGATAGGTTGTACAAGTAAGTGATTTTATACTAAATGCATCTTCTCTTTAAAGGGATGAGAGATTGAAGGCAAAAATGAATAAATGAGCAAATTAATGTGTGAATGAATGAAAAAAGCATTCACTAAACTTATTACATGCTCAATATTGTGTGCTAAGTGCTGACAATGCAAGTACAAAAAACTAAGGCAGTTTCTGGACCTAAGGATCTTACTTTCCAACAGGGACACATGATACAAGGGAGAGTAGAGTCCAGAAAAGAACATTTTGGCCCAAAAAGTTACTAGGATGCCATGTGGGGCCATAGGAAAATGAACTGAGGAATAACTAGGTGGCGCAGTGTATAGAGAACCAGACCTGGAATCAAAAAGACTTGGCTATCTTTGTGTCCCTGGGAAAGTCACTTAACCCCATTTGCCTAGATCCTGCCCTTCTGTCTTTATTACTAAGACAGAAAGTAGGGGTTAAAAAAAAAGTAGATTGATAACACTTTCAACCAGGAATGATGGCGGAGGGAATTTGGTCAATTTTCATGGTTCTAGAACTGGAATTGGAGGCAGAAGAGTTTGAGTGAGGAAAAAAGGCAGCCATGCTGGAAAAAAAGAGGCTAGCAAGACTATAGAGGAGATGGCCAGAGAGTTGTGAGTAAAAACTGGTTGGTTAAAAGACTATTACAATAATGGAGGTAGAGTTGGTGAACAATGGGAATAAAAAAAGAAGGAATAAGTAAGAGAAGAATTTTAGAGGAAGAACAATTGAAATTTTGTGACTCACCTATGAAAGAGAGGGAACAAAGATCCAAGTTTCCAACTCTGGATGCCATTCTCAGAAATGGTGACAATCAATGAGGCAATCGATTTAGAGGAGAAAAGGTGAAGAGTTAGATTTTATACACATTGAATCTGAGATGATGGCAAAGCATCAGCTGAATGCAAAGTTGAGGCTAGAAATAGCAATTTCAGAAGGGGTTGGAGGAAGTATACATATAGATGTGAAAGCTGAAGCCTAGAGAATGGTTCTCTAGCAGAGATAATGCAAAGAGAAAAAAGCAGAGGGCCAGGGCTATTCAAAGAGTGTTCTCATTTCATAACACTCAATAAGTTTTTAGATAAATCAATGCCTCCGTGTACTTGACACTATTTTGTTTTACTAGCTCAAAGGCTCTTTGTCTGTCAATGGACCCTGCAGGAGCCAAGGATTTGAAAGCGTTTTCATACAAATAGAGGAGAAAGTGGTATTCAAACTTCCTCTTTGCTCTTGATCATGTCCAATATGACAACTGGAGTGTGGAACCTATGACTTTCAGAAGAAAGACATGCATGAGTAGAAACACAGCAGAGTTTATTGGGTTCTGGTCAGGAGTCCTTTAGCCTATACTTAGGAAGCCTGAACTAAGTGAAAATGAGTGATCAAATCAGCCATAGCTGGTGCCTGGCTCTTTTAGTATAACCCCTGACAATGTCCTAGGAGAGAAAGAAGTCTTACCTGCTGCCAAATAATGAGGTGGTAGAAAGCCCTGGAGTTGTGTGTAATAGTGTCCACACAGAGAGAGCAAAGATAGGACAGAGCAATAGAGGGCCCTACCTTAGAACATGCTGCTTCACCTTGAATCAGGTATTGGGAAGCAACCATTTGAATTAGCTCTAGATGGGAGAGACTGTTTGATGTAGGAAAGAAAGGTGAGGTTGGGAGGAGGAAGGAGGTTTGTCAAAAGAAAATTGACCCAACCAAGTCAGAATGAAGTTCCTTGTGTAAAAGGATAAGAGAATAGGAACCTAAAAAACTTCCATCACTGACAGAGAAGAAAAATGTAAAAAAAATATGCAAGAAAAAACTGGATTTGGGGACACTAATACACTGTTGATGGAGCTGTGAATTCCACCATTTTGGAGAGCAATTTGAATTTACACCCACAGAATTATAAAGCTGTGTATCCCCTTACACCCAGCAAAATCATTGCTAGAATCTGTTTCTCCAAAAGATCAGCAAAAACAGGAAGAGAATGCATATGTTCCAAAATATTTATAGCTGTTCTCTTTGAGGTGACAAAGAACTGGATATTGAGGGAATGCCCATCAGTTGGGGAATGGCTAAACAAATTGTGGTATACGATTGTGATGGAATACTACTGTACCATAAGAAACAATGAGCAGGTTACCTTTAAAAAAAAACTTGGAAAGAACTACACAACAGAATGAACAGGGAAATGAGTAGAACCAAGAGAATATTATGCAAAACAATAGATTTAATAATACTTGAAGAATAAACTTTGAATGTTACCTCTGGAGAATGAACTGAAAAATGAAACATGAAAGGCATATGTGTGTATATATAGATACCCAGATGAGACCGTATGTGATGCAAGGAAGGGAAGGAGGAACTGAGACACTTTTAAATACATTCTATTAATGAAAAAAAAAGATAGGCTGGATTAAGATAGTCAAGTTGGAGGAAAAGAAAGAGCCTCTATGGAAGTTAAAATAGAAAGAATATTGCATGGTGTAATGGAAAGACCTCTAGATTTGGACTCAGAGAGTTTCAAGTTCATCTTCCCTCATCTTACTTGTGTTGTTTAGTCATTCAGCTGTGTCTACACTTTGAAACCCCATGGACCATAGTTGTCCATGGAATTTTCTTGGCAAAGATATTAGAGTGATTTGCCATTTCCTTCTCCAGTGAATCCATTCATTAGGCAATCAAAGGTTAAGTAACTTAGCCAGAGTCACAGGGCTAGGAAGTGTCTGAAGCTAAATTTTTAACTCAGGTCTTGGTGACCCCAGGCTCAGCACTTTCTCTACTGAGCCTCCTAGTTGCTTCCTAGGCAGACAGAAGTTAAGTGACTTGCACAAGGTCATACAGCTAAGAAGTGTCTGAGGCTGGATTTGAAATCATGTCTTCCTGACTCCAGGCCCAGTGCCCTAACTACTGAACCACACCCGCCTCTCTTACTAGAAATTCACTTCAGTTCTTTGAACCTCAAGTTTCTTCCTTCATCTGTAAAATGATGGGATTGGACTAGATGTCCAATCAGTTCAGATAGACTGAAAATCTATAATTCAAGTCTGAGTCCAACCAACTTGGAGGAAGAAAAGATGTGTAGTTTTTATTGCCATATTTTATAGAAAGATCCTGACAAAATTTCAAAAATATGCCACAATGATTTGCATATGGTACAGAAAAACTAGATAAGATAGATACATCCCTCAAATAAATTTTTGTTATATTTTATCTATAATCAATAATAGCAAATGATGAATGTTTCTGGCATATTTTACTTAAAAGCTTTTGGAAAGAAATGAAGAATGTGCTTTGTTTTTGACACATGCAGAACAGATACTAATCCATTACTCTGGTAAACACTGGGCTTTAACTTCCCACTCTATTTTATTGCTGGCATTTTTTCAAGTAACATCCTATTAGTTGATGGTGGGTAAACACTAGTTCTTTGAGCACAAGTTATAAGAAAGAAGGAGGGAGTTAAATGGGGTAGTCCCTATTTTTATCATATAAATTCTAAAACTATCTGTTCATCCGAGTTCTTTAAATGAAGCATCAAAAGCAATTCTCTTGGATGCCTGCCCTGTCTTCTGTCTCTCATATGATCTCCGCTGGCTGATGCTCTCCTCTGAGCATGCCTTTACATGACAGATCTGTCTTCCTGTTTTCAAGCATCACCTATTTCCCCTGTCTCTCTGGAGCCCCCCTAGGCATATTGGGGGTCCAGTTTTTACATTTTCTCCCAGGCCCTATAATTATGTTATATGGGGGTAGCAGGTTGGAAAGGATGGGGACCATAGATGTGTCTACCAGCTGATGAGTTTTAAAAAAAAGGAAAAGAAAAGAAAAAGAACCCTTCCCTTGCCTTCCCACACTGGGGATACGGTTCAGGAATATCTAGGTAAAAGGAAATATGACCTCTGTCATATTGTCAAGGTCAGCAAAACCCACAGTGATGGGCTGGCTTAGTGTCAGCTCTACAACCTTCAACTGCCTAGAGGCGGCTTTGACTCCTGCACTCAAATGCAAGCAGACAGCACGTTTCTGAAATCCTAGAGAAAAGTGCTCCTCCAACTCTCTCCTTTGTCAGTTTATCAAGATTATCCGGAAATTCTCATTTGTTTCTATTTATACATCCTCTATCTGTATTTTATCATTTCTAAAAATGTCCATAAATCACCAGGCAACGCTTCGCATAATGTTGCATCCCTAGAACATCAGATAGTCATATTTCTACCTGACTGATGTTGTCACATTAATAATCCTTGTGACCTTTTGGAATAAGGAATATGTAAACATCGACTGTTTCCCCTAGAAATGATGTTTCTTCCACTGTGAGAAAACTAGACATAGTCAGATAAAGAAATACATGGAAAAATCACCCCAAGCTCAGAGGAAGCCTGCCAACTAGCAAAAGAACTCCTCGAGGTAGCTACAGAGGGGTAGTGAAACCGACATCCTTGGAATGAATTTCAGCCAATTAAAATATCTGAAATGAAGGCTGTCCACTAGCCGCTCTGCCTGAGGCTGCCTTGGGTTAGTGAGGACACTAAGATTACTTCATGCTACATCACCACTGGCTGGTTAGGTGGGTAAGGGAGGGCTTCAAGGGGGAAAATTCTAAATTGGGCCAGGAACATATTGGCTGATGGAGAAATCAGGGCAAAAGTGGCACAGGTTCTGGGAAAGGTAGAGAGAAGCCAAGAAAGTAGTCTTTCTTCTTCCCTCTCCTCTTTTGTATAAGAATCTTCTTCCATGTCTTTTGCCCATTTTTTCCTCTATACTACTTGGAATTTGACACCAGCCTTTTTATTTTTATAATGTTGAAACTGAGGATCAGAAAAGAAACTTGATCCAAACCACATATATCAGGACTAAAATTTGAACCCATGTCACAGCATAAGACCCCAGAATTCATCATTCATTTTATAGATAAGGAAACTGAGGCCCGGAGAGGGTAAGGTCAGACAAGTTGTAAGCATCAGATATGGAATTTGAAGCAGCACCCAACATTTAACACAGTGCCTGGCACATAGTTGATTCATAATAAATGCTAGTTGACTGACCGACTAACTCTTAGAATCTAGACCTGACTCACTCCAGAGCTAAGGCTCTTTTCCCTGAGGTACATTGCTTTCTCCATCTTATGATCAAACTTTATCTTGTTTATTTTAGCAATGATAAAGAGATGAGACAGATGTTTACTTATTTGTTATATTTGTAATTTAACATCCTTAATTTTAAAAGCAAATGAATGGTACTTTAAAAATAATTCCTCTAAAGTAACAACAAATCTTTTTTTTTACTAAGTGGAAGTAGACCTTGGTAGAAATGAATAGTTTCCTACCTCTCCCAAGTAACATTTTCCTCCTAAAATAGATAGGATGAAAGAAGATAGAAGAGGCAGAGACTTTTCAATTAAATAATCCTCTGTAGAGAACTCTATAACCCTGAAACAGCATCATCAATTTGAGAAGTTCTTCAAAGAATGCAATTAAAGACTTTTCCGATACATCCAGAATATCTAGTCTTCACTATAAGGGATCCAAAGTTGCTGATCCAAAGCTAAGTTGATGATGATGATGATGGTGATCATGACAACAACAACAACAACAACAACAAGGACAACAGTGACAATGGTAACACCTATTTGTCAAGTCATTTTCTAAAGTAGTTCAACTCTGAGCACTGTATTTTAAGAAGGACAATGACAAACTGGATATCATTCAAATCAGGGAAATCTACTGTAGAAAAAGACTTGATAATCATGCCATATGAAGACTGTTTGAAGGAACTGGGGAAGTTTGATTTGATTTGTACCCCCAAAGAGATAATAAGGAAAAATACATGTGCAAGAATATTCATAGCTGCACTCTTTGTGGTGGCCAAAATTGGAAAATGAGGGGATGCCCTTCAATTGGGGAATGGCTGAACATATTGTGGTTTATGTTGGTGATGGAATACTATTGTGTTCAAAGGAATAATAAACTGGAGGAATTCCATGAAACTGGAATGACCTCCAGGAATTGATGAACAAAAGTTGCAGAACCAGGAGAATATTGTACACAGAGACCAATGTGGTACAATTGAATGTAATGGACTTCTCCATTAGTGGCAATGCAGTGATCCTGAACAACTTGGAGGGATCTATGAGAAAAAAACACTATCCACATTCAGAGGAAAAACTATGGGAGTAGAAACACAGAAGAAAAACAACTACTTGAATACATGGGTCAAAGGGATATGACTGGGAATGTAGACTCTAAATGAACATCCTAATGCAAACATCAACAACATGGAAATAGGTTCTAATCAAGGACATATGTAATACCCAATGAAATTGCGCATCGACTACGGGAAGGATGGGGGGGGAGGGAAATAACATGATTCTTGTAATCAAGGAATAACTTTCTAAATTGACTAAATAAATTATTTTTTTTAAAAAAGTTTGAAATGATGTGCCTTTGCTGGAGGTCAACCATGAAATATCAGATGAGAAAGACCATGTGTTTGTATAACTCTCAGTTCTAAGTAGCATTCTCAAATATGGAAATAATTAATACAGTTAATGCTTTCCTAATTGCTAATAGAGAAGCTTACATCCAAAATACAAAGTCCATAAAACTCTTAAAACTTACTGATTGTCAGAAGCCTTTTGGGATGAATAGCTTTTTGTTCATAAATCAATGTGTGTGTGTGTGTGTTTTAATAAATCCTAGGGTCTAAATTTTCAAATAACATTTAATAAAATCTATTTTCTAAGTTTAAAAAAAGTTTAATTTGAAGAAGAGAATACTTAAATGGGAAGTGATAGCCATCTTCAAGTATTTGATTGACTGAAGAAAAGTATTAAATTTGGTCTCTGAGGAGAGAACTAAGAAAAACAGGTGGAAGTTGAAAAGAGGTAAATTTCCACTTAAGATGAAGAAAAGCTTCTTTAAATCAACATCAAAAATAGGGCTTATTTGAAAGTGTAATGGATAGCCTCTTGAGGTAGTGAACTCTGTCTTATTAGAGGTGTCCAAATAATGCCTGGTTTGGTTTTTTTTTATTATTTCATTTTTCAGTTAGCAGGCAATTATTTTCTCTCCCTCCATTACTCTCCATTTCAAAAGGAAAGTAAAAGAAAAGAAAAATCCTCATAACAAATAGACATAGTCAAGCACAAAACATTTCTCACATTGACCATGTCCAAGAATGGAAATCTCATTCCACATCCCAAGCAAGGACACTATGAGCCCTTGTTGAGGATAATGTGGAGGAGATTCCTCTTCAGGTAAAGGCTAGAAAGGAAGGCCTCTGAGATCCCATCCAACTGAGTCTGTGAATTTGTGAAATGTGAAGAACCACATTTTAGAATAGTTTCTGAGTCTAGTTTCTCTTTCTTTCACACTCCTGGAGAAAAAGAGTCTAAGTCAGCCTGTGAATGGGTTTCTCAGAAACTCCCCTCAGCCCTAGAGGTGCTAATTGCTACTCCTGCAAGTTATTAGAAGATCAAAGAACCACCCACAGACTAGAGCTGCATTTAGTCCTCTAGAGACTAAGCATCTGGAGAGCTGGCACCCTGGGTAGGATCTTTTCCTTTCCCCCACATCCTTGATCAGCTCCTCAAATAGCACTGCACTCAAAAATAGGCACTAAGAAAATGATTGTGGAATGAATGAACAAATGAACAAACAAATGAACGAGTGAATGAATGAATGAATGAATAACTTTGGGGGATTTTCTATCAAGCCTAAGGGTGATGGAAGTCAGGAGACCTGGGTTCAAATACTAATTCTGGTATTCATTTTTGTTGTTGTTCATTTCTGTCTGATTCTTTGTGATCCCATTTTGAAGTTTTCTTTTCCAACTTAGTTTTACAGTTGAGAAACTGGGGATTTGAACTCTGACTCCAGGCCTGACTCTCTATCCACTACATCACCTAGTTGTGCACTCATTTCTGTGTGACTATGTTTCTTTTCACCTTACTTAGAAAACTGCAAAGTGCAAGATCATAATATGTGCTCTGCCTTCCTCACAGGATTATTATGAGACAAGTACTTTGTAAATCATAAAATGTTATAGAAACATAAGTTATTATTATAATTCCTCCACTAATGTTCTCTGCTAATATTTCATCACTGTATGGCAATGACAAAAACCTAAGCAAGCAGAGCATAAGTTCTGGTAGATTTAAACAGTCATATAGAGGTGGACAAAGCAAAGATTTAGGGGATCTTGATTCTCCAGAGATTTCTTTCAAATTAGCCTGATAGCTCCCAGCAAAGCCTCAGTTGCCCTCTGCCCCAGTGGCCCTCCTCCCAATAGTAAATTCTTCTCACATGCTCCACATTAAAGAAGGACCATGTATCTCCATACTTGTTACCTCCAAATCCATCTTTAAGCATTCTTTTTTATGTTGTCTTCACCTATTAGAATGCAAGTTTCTTGAAGGCAGGGACTGGTTGTGTATATTCATGTTCTCAGCATTTAGCTCAGTGGATGTACATAGCTAAGAGCTCAACATATGAGAGTTGAGTTGGGGGGGGGGGGAAACAACATAGAATTCATCTAGTCCAACCCCCTCATTTTACAGATGAGGAAATTAAGTCCTAAAGAAGTTTAAATATTTTTCTAAGGCCATACAATTAGTAAGCAGCTACATATTGGCTCTATAGCCAAGATTTGAACCTGTGTCATTTGGCTCCAAATCCAGTGTTTTTTCCACTGCAGAAAATGCTAATAACCTATCGACCTGGCAACTAACTAGGTGTCTATCTTCTGAAGACCTTTCTCCTTAAGTTCAGAGAACCTATTGCCAAGTTAGCCACATGATAATGATTTTTTTTTACCCACAGCAACTTCCTAGGATGGGTTGAAGTCAATCTCAGCTGAGAGCATACTCTACATGAAGATACCACAGATCTTTGAGGTCTGGAAATATTATTATCATTATCATCATTCAAAAAGCCTTCAAATCCTAGAATGGAAGCTTCTACCACTTTTATCACCATTACTACCCATTGGAGAAAGAGCAGGAAAATGAATGGGAATGATAGGACTCACACAGCAGAGCATGAGATTTCAAAGAAAACTAAAAATATCACAAAGATGGTAGAATGGGACCTTTATTGGAAAGGAACCTAAGATAATTCCATTTTGCTACTATGCTACTAGTTCTACTGGTTATCTACCTCTATTCCACAATGTCACCATCAAGAAGTCCACCTTTCCTGACCTACAAGGAACCTTACCACCAGCCTATTTGGCTCTGTGTGTGTGTGTGTGTGTGTGTGTGTGTGTGTGTGTGTGTGATATTCAAGATTAAATTATGGAGACAAAAGTCAATACAATCACATTTGGGACCCTTCCTAGAATGAAAGGTTTTTAAGAGAGGTTGTAGAGTACAGAAACATGTTTCTCTTTTAATCTCCAATTCCTAAAAGAGGACCTGGCATATCATAGTCACTCAATAAATACTTATAGATTGCTTGGCTGATTCTTGAGTCTATTCTCACCTTTTCCCCCAGCTATTCACTGTGTTGGGGCAGTCAGGTGACATAGCAGTGTAGCACTGAGCTTACAATCAGGAAATCTGGTCTCAGATACTAGTTGTGTGACCCTGGGCAAGTCCTCTGACCCTTTCTGCCTAAGTTCCTCATCTGTCAAATAAGCTGGAGAAGGACATGGCAAGCCATTCCAGTATCTTTGCCAAGAAAACCCCAAAATATGGTCATGAAGACTCATAAATGACTGAACAACATCATGGTCTCTTTCTTCCTCATAACAAAACATGCTCTTAGAAAAAAAAATGTCATAAGTTCCTTCACATTGAACAGTAAAGGACCAAGAACTGTTTTGTTACCTATCCCCAAGAGAATTTTATTTTTAAGACTATAAAACCATAAACCAAAGAAGTAACTTTCTAAAAAAGGATTTTTTCAGGATAACAAATAGAAAAAATTCAACTTGAAGGGGCAGAGGGAACCGTTCCAGTTGAATACATAGTATACTAGCATCTGTTAGCTCTAACTTGCTGCCAACCCAACCATGGTCAACTTTGACATAATGGCCTTATGATGATATTATGAAAAAGAAAAATCCCAATGGCCACCCGAAGTCTTTTTAAAAAAGGTAGACTGGGAGGCAACCTGCTCTCAAAGACCCTGATCTGTCAGAAAGATACTTCATGTAAGATTGTTTTATAAACAAACACATATGTGTTATAGACAAATTTCAAAGTCAAAGGATTTCAGTTTGGATAAAAGTGGTTTGGTTCAAAGGAGTACAGATAAATATGTATAAACTTTTGGATCCTCCTCAGGAACTTATTCAAGTGCCTTTGATCAAGAAATCAGGTTATAAATCTTGGGAGATTTCCAAGAGTTCCCAATTTCAAGCCAGATGCTATAAATTCTTTTTTTTTTTTTAAGTTTCTTGAAGTTTTTTTTTAATTAGGATTATTAACTCTTGTTTATTTTTATAAAAATTAGAAAATGAAATCACTAGCTCAAATCAACTCACTGTTTTGCTTTATTCTCAATGAATTAGGATCAACAGGAAAGGTAATGAGCTTAATGTTCCTGAGTCACTTTTTTTAAAAATCAGGGTTCTCCTTGATGCCTTACTATGATCACTATTGTTATTATTAATAATATTACATAAAAGGGGGGGGCAGCTGGGTGGTGCAGTGGATTGAGAGCCAGGTCTAGAGATGAGAGGTCCTAGGCTCAAATCTGGCTTCAGACACTTCCCAGCTGTGTGACCCTGGGCAAGTCACTTGACCCCCATTGCCTAGTCCTTACACTCTTCTGCCTTGGAACCAATACATAGTATTGATTCCAAGATGGAAGGTAAGGATTGAAAAAATAAAAATAAATAAAAACATATAATATTACATATTATCATATAACATATTAACAATACCATCATGCTATTATTAATATATTATAATCCTATTTTATGTTATTGCTTTTTCTACATTAAAAACTCCTATTAATATATAATAATAATAGATATTATTTTTAAAAACCAATAACATGGGAGCCCAAGTTCTAGCCCTGGCTCCAACTACCTGTGTGATCTTGGTCAAATCATTTGACTACTACACTACTGTTTCTTGATCTGTAAAATAATTTTCAGTCAATAATAGCATGTATCATATTTACTTAAGGGCCAAGTGCTAACAGCAAAAACAATCCCTGTCTGTAGTCCTCTCAAAGGTACTTTCTCAAGAGCTCAGAAAAGTTATGATCCTAGGATTCTAGGATCTAAAATTTACTGTGTGGAATTGTTTTGGCTTTTGGTCTATTTAAAAAAAAAAAAAACAACTAGAAGCTTCCTGGACTGCTCTCTTATGGAAGCAGCTATTGACCTGAAAGAAGTACCGTAGGAGTTCATTTTATGAAACCAATATGTTCCTAGACCCTTTGCTTAAATTGATAATCACGCATAATAGCAAACTCTACTATTTAATAAGATTCCTTATACAAAAATACCTAGACATGACTTTTCACAGGCTTATCAGAGCCCCCAGCATCACTATTTTTGTACTTTGGGGCCATTATTAATAACTAATAATTATTCATATTAACATCTAAGTAATGTTCATGAAACAAAGAGAAGCACTGCTTCAACTCAAACACTACTCATTACCAGCGAGAACTCTAGACAAAGACCCATAGTTGGGGAGCTAATGTTTGGCGCAAAACAGTGCAGAGTGAGAATGAGGGTGATTGGGCAAACTGGCTGCAAGTCTTCATGCTGCTTGAGAAAATGGTGAACAGATTTAGTAGGTAATAAAAACTGTTTATTTCATGTATTTTTCTGCCTTTATTTTTCTTCCATTACCAGTTACACATACATGAATTTGGTTCACGTAAAACGAAGTCCAACTGTATTTGACCTACTTCAGAATTAAGACCAGACTTTTGAATGAGTGGGATACATTTGGTCATCTATGGACTATGATTTCAGGGTGTTCAGTACAAGATGTTGGGAAAATGGAAGTGGGTGAGAACTGGACCTATGATTTGTTCACTCTGCAAAACTCTTAGCAATGCATTCCTGGTTCTAGTAAGAACGGATCCTCAAGCAAGCACAGACAGGAATATTTATATTTGATCTGGACCTTTTCCAACCCTTCTTAAATTGAGTGCCCTCCCTCTTTTAATTATTTTCTATTTTTCCTTTAGGTATTTTTTCTATTTTTCTATCTTCTATATTTCTATTGTTCTGTATGTAGCTTGATTTATATGTATTTAATTTGCATGTTGTCTCTTTTATTAATTGAAAACTTCTTGAGGGCAACAGCTCCCTTTTGCCTCTAGTGTTTAGCATATAGTGCCTGGCCCATAGTAGGTATTTAATAAGTGTTTATTCATTTGATTGATTGATTCCATTGTTTTAGGGAGTTCCAGTTGAAGAATTTTCTCTATGAATATCTATTCTTTTCTGCTACTTATAATCTTACAGAATTGCCTAGGGCACTGCTCAGAATCACACAGCCAGTAAGTATGAGACTGGACTTTTCTTTAAGGTCTTCCAGACTCCCTGACTCCAAGGCCAGCTCTCTATCCACAGTAGGGCACATAGAGGTAGGTAGATAATTAGACGCTATCTTCCAGGAACCCGCCATAGTGCCTGAAACTCTGATATTACCAAACCATTCCTGGAGGACTTCTAACCTTTTTTGGTGCTCCAGAGTTGGGAAAGGATGGTGTAGGCTCAGACCAAAGCTTGGGTAGGTGTGCAGGAAGGAATGAGAAGAACACAAAATCACGAGTTTGAAGGGTACCTTTGTCAACCCCAGAATTTACACTGGGGCCATCCCTGATACAGATACAGAATTGACATAGATATTCCTGATCAAACTGGAATGAATAAAAGATTTCCCAGAGAAAGGGGCCAGCTCCATTATCTTCAAAAGAGAGCTTCACTTTTTAGGGTGATTGTTATGTGGAGGAATAAGAGCACTTTCTTCAGTCAAGGTCTGACCAAAGCTTTTTTTTTTTTTCAATTGAATTAATAAACAACAGCAGCCCCCCAGGCAAAGGGACATCATATCTTTAGAAAGAAGCTTCCAACCCTAAAAGGATTAAAGTGCCTTATAGCATCAGTGAACAGAAAAGAAAGAAAGAAAAAAGCCCATTAAGTCCTGGCAAGGTAAGGATATGCATTAGGTTAGATCTTTCACCAAAGTTTAGGTTGAAGCATCTGGCTCTATTGAGGAAAGATATAAATGTAAGTGTTACTTATGAGCCACTTAGATTAGGACAGTTTTAATAGCCAGACAACCTCTTCCTGGACACAGGAGGGTATAATTTTCAGGAAATGAGGAAGAGAGCAAATGTTCTGAGATATGTGCTTCCTTCTTTCATACAATAGAAAAAAGATGGTTTTCAAAGAGAAGTCATTTAGCTGGCTTTTATGACGACCAGCACCAGGCTTAGAGTCTCACTGTCTAGATCCTAAAGCTTCCTTAATGACTTCAGAGCATCAGGGTTCAACCAATGACAGATTAAATCCAGTGTTCTTTACCTTTCATGTGTCATGGACCCCACTGGCAGTCTGAGGAAGCACATGGAATTCCTCTGAGAATAATATTTTCAAATTAAAAAAATAATAATTACAAAGACCAATTATGTTGAAATATGGTTATCAATTTTTCAAAAAACAAAGCCATAGACCTCAGGTTAAAAATGTCTGAACTCGATGGTCTCCAAGGTCTATCCCACCCGAAGATGCTAGGATCCCACTATTTTATGACCCTATAACAACAATTAAAGCATTCCTAATTCCATAGTAGCAAATACTGGTAGGGGGAAATCTGGATTATTTATGTGCTTCTGTACCAATATGTGGCAAGCTCATTATTGTGGGGAATTTCAGCCCATATTTCCAGTGTTGTTGAAACACAGAGAAAAGCCATTATACTTGGGGAGAAGAAGGGATGCAAACAGCTCAATAGCAAGTCTCCCCTGATTTTCATCATTTGTGCCAAGCATCATAATAATGAAAGCCATCTTCCACTGGTCAAACAGAGAAGGCATCACAGATGTAACCAAAGCATTGGCAGTGGAAACTCACTATGTTGTCAAGTCAGTGGCAAGATCTGAGAGATATGGGCAAGAGACATGGTAAAGTCAAAATAACACCTCTGAGAGTCCAGAGACCTGAGTTTGAGCTTCAGCTCTGGACTTAGAGCCTTTGGGAGTAAGTTCCTTGATTTGTAAAATGGAGATAATAATGATTAATATTTGTGAAAGAAGAAGTTGACATAACAAAAGACCTGGCCTTAATGCCAGGATGTTGGGGCAAAATCTTTTCAAGTTTTACCTCTGGCACACTTGGATACATGGTGAGGACCAAACTATTTAAACTGTCAGTTCCCCCATCACCACCCTCAGCAACATTCTCAGACTAAATTCAGAGGATCCTACAGTTAGAGCTGGAAATGTCCTTGAAGGCCATGAGTCCAATTCCATTTTGAATATGAGAAAACTGAGACCCCAAAGTGACTTGCCTGAGGTCACATAGTTTGTAAATGTCTGATTAGATTAAAGGTAAGTTGCTGGTCACATCTATAAACTAATTAAATCATAGCCTAGACCAAAAAATAAATTATAATAATGCTTGCTCTGCCCTCTCTTAGAATCGTGGTGATGATCAAATATTTTGTATTTTAAAAGCACTATACAAATATAAGACATTGTTGCTATTATTACAATTGCCATTATGTTTCCCAATTGACAAACTCCCTACTAAATCATGGAGAAATCATAAACTGAACTTGCTAATGGAGAGACCTTCCCATGAGTAAAATCACAAACTTTTATAACATAATTTTTAAAATAATAGATCACATTTCCGTAGCTCTTTTTAGGATTTTCAAAGCCCTTTACATATATTTCTTCATTTTATCATCACAAGAACCCTACAATTTTGATACTATTATTATCCCCATTTTATAAATGAGGAAACAGGCCAAGAGAGATTAAGTGATTTACTCAGATTCCCATGGACAGTAGATATCTTACAAGGGATTTGAATTCAGGTCTTCCTGACTTGAATTTTAGGGCTCCCCCTATTCCAAAACTGCCTCTCCGCTTTAGCTAATCATTCTATCATGCTGCCTCTCAGAAATATTATTATTATCTCCATTTTATAGGGGAGGAATTTATTATTGTTATCATTATTATTTTTTTGCCCAAAGTCACTCAGTTATTGAGGGGCTAAACTGGGATTTGAACACAGGTCTTTTTCATTTCCCCATGCTATCTCTCCACCAATACTTTAAGGATCTTCTAGATATGAAAATGTTCTCCTCTGATGTTGTATGTAACATTTTCCCTCTTGGTAGGCAGTCCTCATGAATTGCTGTGGTAAAAAAAAAATCATCATCATCATCATCACCCAATGGCCAATCTTGTGATAAAGAACATGCTTAGTTAGGCTAGTCCTTGAGTCATCAATCCACCAGCAAACCTTTATTAGACACCTATTAGGCACCATGTGCCAAGTCCTGTAATAAACATTGAGGATACAAAAAGAAACAAAAGCCAATCCCTGCTCTCAATGAGTTTACAATCTAATGGAGGAGATAACTTGCAAATACATACATATATGTATATGTATATATAAAGTAAACTATACACAAGATAAATAGGAAATAGTTAAAAGAGAGAGGACAAGACTAGACTTAAAAGGAATTGGGGAAGGCTTCTTGTAGAAGGTGTGATTTTAGTTGAGACTTAAAGGAAACAGTAGGTTAGAAGTCAGAGTTGAGGAAGCAGAGCATTCTAGGCATGAGAGAATTCCTGGAGCTAAGAGATGGACTGAATGCCTTGTTCATGGGACAGCCAAGAGGTCAATATCACTGGATGGGAAATTACACTTTGGGGAGAAAGGTGTAAAAAGCCTGGGGAATAGGGAACTGAGTTATGAATAACTTGGAATGCCAAATTTGCTCCTAGATGCAATAGGGAGTCATTGGAATTTATTGATTAAGAGAGTGACACAATTAGACCTGCACTTGGGAAAATCATTCTGATGGCTACACAGAGGGTGTATTAGAATTGGGAGAGATGAGGTGGGCAGACCCACTAGCAGACTATTGCAGTAGTCCAGGCTTGAGGTGATAAGAGCTTGTACTACAGTGGTGGCAGAGGCAGAGGAGAGAGGTAAGAGTATTCAAGAGATATTACAAGGGGAAATCAGCAGTTCTTGACAACAATGACTTGCTGAACCCACACTCATAACTTTCCAGTTGGATAGAGCCTTCCAGAATTCGCACTATCTCCACTGGCTCATGTGGGGTCATCCCAACATCATCATCACCACAAGGCATCGGAGTAGGGCTTTAGGAAAGAAAGTCTTACAATGAGCATTACATGTCACAGTTACATCGTTAGAGATGAAGGTCTATAATACAACCAGTCTGCCAGGCTTGAAGGGAGGCTTGCCATGTCCCCCAGCTCTGCACACATGCAAAGGACTCATGACAGCCGGATTTCCAAGCTGTTAGGTTAGCTGCAGTGGGGCACCTGCCAACACTGTTAGGACTTCAAAAGAGACAGCATGGCTATGGAATATAGAGAAGCAGCAGCAAAAGCAGCAGCAGCAGTGGCAAAGCAGTGGCCAATCCAGAATGCTACAATTAGAAATGAACCAACTGTCTTAGGATGAAGACACAAAGCCTCCCCAAAAAGAAAAAGGCAGAACTCCAAATAGTCTTCAGTGTACTGGTAGTAGCCATCTAATAGAATCCAGTGCTGTAGAAAGGAAGATAGGCAGGAATGGGGAAAATACACTAAAAATGATTTCTTCTCAGGAAAAATTTCTCCTGGGGCCAGAGAGGTTATGGAGACAGTAGCTGATCAAGAATGAATCTTGGGTACCTAATGTGATAGTGATATGTAAGGCTAATAAGTACAGAGCTTGGCACATAGTCTGTGCTTAATAAATACTGATTCACTGACATGTACAAAGAGGAACACCTCTACCCTGCCCCTAGTTAAATATTTGGAGTCTGTCCCTTCCCCAAACAATTCCACTTCAGTGGGTACACTTTTTTGTTGTTTTTTTATTTTATTTTTGGTGGCCATTCTTATTTATATGGGTAATTTGGTTTTTTATTTATTTATTTGGAATTTTTTCCATGATGGCTACATGATTCATTTTCTCTCCCTCTCCTCTTTCCCTGCTCCCTCCCAGAGCTAACAAGCAATTCCCCTGCATTGTACATGTATTATTACTCCATACCTATTTCCAAATTATTCATATTTGTAATAGAATAATCTTTTAAAACCAAAACTCTCATATACCCATATAAACAAGTGATAAATCACATGTTTTTCTTCTGCATTTCTACTCCCACAGTTCTTTCTTTAGATGTGGATAGCATTCTTTCTCATAAGTCTCTTGGGGTCATTGCTATTAGTAGCAGAGTCCCACAATGTTTCAGTAATTGTGTACAATGTCCTCCTGGTTCTGCTCATTTCACTCTGAATCAGTTCATGGAGGTCTTTCCAGTTCTTATAGAAATCAAGCAGTTCATCATTCCATAGAGCACAATAGTATTCCATCACCACTGTATATCACAATTTGTTCAGTCATTTCCCAATCGATGGATACCTCCTTTTTTTCCAATTTTTTGCCAGCACAAAAAGTGCAGCTATAAATATTTTTGTACAAACATTTTTCCTTATCTCTTTGGGGTAAAAATCCTGTGGTGGTATTGCTGGATCAAAGGGAAGGAGTTCTTTTAAAGCCCTTTGGGCATAATTTATATGAGTAATTTGAAGAGAAGACACGACTAAGCTTTTATCTTTATCCATGAAAGAAGAAACAATACATATGAATTGAGGGGTCAAATATTGAATTATTATTTTCAAAACAGCTAAAATTCATGTTGCATTATATGAAGAATGAACCTTAAAATTCTGTGAAGTAGGCAATTTAATGACTATTATTCCAGTTTTTTAAAAGAAGAAACTAGAGATATGAAGCTATTTACCACAGGTCATAATAAAAGGGCTGAGATTTAAAACTAAGTTAACTAACCCCTAATCTAGTATTTGAATAGTGGTTCTGCTACTTATTAGCTAGGTAAGTACTTGTAAACCAGTGGGCAGCTTTCAGAGAATCTTAGGAAATCAGGAACCTCAGAGATCCTCTATCTCAAGGGTTCTTAATCTTTTTTTTTTTAATGTAATAGTCAATGACAAGCTAAGGATTCCTTCTCAGAATAACGTTAAAAAAAATAGAATTGGATGAAATGTTAAATTTCACTTATTGACTATCAACAAGCAAGATACCATTTTTTTTCTGTCGAAGTTCATGAACTTCAGGAAACTTTGGAAGGATTCCTGCTCTATCCCAACCCTCTCATTTTATTGATCAGTAAACCAAAGCCCAAAGAAGCGACTTGCTCAAAGTCATACAGCTAGTAAGTGACAGATCTTCTGACTCTTCTGTCCACTATTTCCACAGCACCACAGTGCCCAGAGTTGAAATAGTCCTCTTATTATTGCGCTGTTCTTTCCTGCCAGTATCCCTCCCCAGGAGCCATGGGAGGAGGTTACATCAATAATGTCTCCTTCCTGCCAGAAGGGTAATAATAATAGATGTTATTTAGCCAATAGCTGTCTATTGTCAGTACAGTTGTATAATAAAAGGTCTGCAGTTCTAGTCATCACACACAGAAAGGCCCCAGCAGATTGAGGACTCAGTGGCTAAGTGGTGTTTTAGATATTTTAGTTTAAGATATATTACTCAAGATGGAGATGTCCAACAATCTATTGGTACAATGTTGAACTAAAGTTCAGAAGAGAGACTTGGGAACCATCTACCTAGAAATGATAATCAAATGTATGAAAATTGATGGGGTTGCCAAACTAGAAAATGAATAGAGAGAAGAGAAAGGTATCTAGGTCATAGTGTTGGAGTCCATCCATCATTAGTAAGCAAAAGACATATGATAACAATCAAAGAACATTTATTGAGCACCTACTGTGTGCCAGGTCCTGTGCAAACTCAACTCAACAAAGGAGACTGAGATGGAATATTGTAAACCTCAAAATTCCTTAGACTTATAAATGTTGGAAATTTCACCATTGGGATATTTCATACTTGGAAAATTTCTTACTGATAGTCTATTGGAATGGGAACCCCATTGGCATGGGAGGTTCCTTCTCTTCCCTTCTTAAGATTACTTTAGGACAGAAACCCTTTGCTGAACAATGGAAAGGACTTTGACCTATGCTTAAGCATAGAACAGGAATTTCTTTGAGTCTTGATTGATTTTAGAATTGATACAATGGAGATACTTGGAATAAATCTCCACCCTATTCAGTCCTAATAGGATTGAGTAAGGGCTGCAGCCTAGATCAAAATTTAATTATTCCAATCTCTACCCTACTCAGGTTAACAGGATTTAGAAAGGGCTGTAGCAAAGGAGTAAAGATTTAATCATTTGAAAATATGACCTTCAACAGACATGTGCAAAAGCCAGAAACCTCTGGGCGGTCCTGGGTTAAGCGAGAGCCTCCATTGGCACAGGGAAATTGATGAACAGTGATTGGTAGATGGGAGAACTGAGAGGAGGAACTTGGATGGTTTCCTTAAAGATAGGAGGGTCTGGAGACTTGAGGGGGGTTGAGGAGTTTGGTCGGGGTGATTGCGGTGGACTCGGAGAAGCTTGCGCTGAAGGAAGCTGAAGGTGGGGGCCTCTGAGACTGTTTCTCCATTTTGGTCACGTGAGTGATAGGGACTGATCTCTTTTCTTTGCCCCAGCTATCTAAGGGCTTGGGCCTTTTGGCCCAGCCTAAACAGAAGGGGTATTTAAGCCCTATTCCCTTCTCTCCCTTTTTCTCTCTCTCTATCTCTAATTCCTTTCTTGCTCCTATTGTAATTAAACTCCAAAAAAGGCTGACGGCTGACTTGAGTTTTTCATTTAGGAATTACATAGCTGAATTCCTTGGCGACCTTAAATTAATATATATCAGTCTTTTAAAGTGATTCCCTTGTAACAATATTCAGATAGAAGGAAAGTCAGGACAATACAGTGCTATGGAAGCCAAAGGAAGCGAAAATTTTCAGGAAGGAAAAAAATGAAGAACAATGTCAAACACAGAGATCAAATAGAGCAAAGGTTGAGAAAAGACACTGAGAAAGGGGTTGAGCAATTAAAAGATCATTAGTAACCTTGGAAGAGCAGTTTCAGGGAAATAATAGGGATAAAAGCATGACTGCAAGTAGTTGAGAAGCTAGTGAGTGAAGGGGTAGAAATAAACACTGCTTATCTTTTTAAATTCTGAGTTTAACAAACACTAAATAAAATTAGCATTCCCATATACAAAGTAGAACAGAGGACTGTACATTGTGAATTTTAAAAGTCTCCATCTTGGTCTAGCACCCAAAAATTGTGCACACCCACACTACACGGGCATGTGCTAGTCAATGACAAGTCAGAAATAACTAACTGCCCACCTGGGCTGTCCTAAGCTAAGCTAGAGCCACCATTGGCACTTGTGAGGCACAGGAAGTGAGGTAGGGAACAGCCTCTGGAATTTGCGCACTTCCTGTGGAGAGAGCTAGACGGGAGTTTGTGTTAGAAACTTGAACAGAGAGGAGGCCCGCAGACAGCGTCCCTTCAGATCAGTCACATGAGTCAAGGACTGATTCCTTCCACGTTGGCCCTTTGGGCCTAAACTCCCTCTGCCTTGGTCAGAGGTTGAGTAACCCCCTTTCCCTTTTCTCCTCTCTCCTTCTCTCCCTCTCCTTTTCCCTACTCCCATTGTGATTAAACCTCCATAAACTCCATTCTGACTTGAGTGTTTCATTTTAGGAATTTCATAAGTAAATTCCTTGGCGGCCATTGTTCAATATTATAACAATCTTAAAAGGTGAAATTTTCACCATAACAGTTGGCGACCACGAAAGGATAAAATTTAGATGAGCCTAAAGTTGGACAATGAAAGGAATAGAGTTTTGTGTGTTTTTTAATGGAATAGAAGGGTCAAATGAGGGTTTTTGGTTTGTTTGGGGGTTTTTTTAGGACAAAAAAGACATGCATATTTGTAGAAAGTAGTCAGGGACCTCAAGGCATCTGCTCAAGGCATTTAGCAGAACCTGAGTCTCTACATTGTCTTCATAGACCTGACAAAGGCGTTCGACACAGTGAACAGGGACACATTGTGGGTGATCCTCAGCAAGCTCAGTTGCCCAGCAAAATTCGTCAAACTGATCCAGCTCTTTCATGTCGACATGACAGGGGAAGTCCTATCTGGTGGAGAGACTTCCGATCACTTCAACATCTCCAATGGCATGAAACAAGGCTGTGTCCTCGCTCCGGTACTATTCAACCTATTTTTCACCCAAGTATTACGACATGCTGTGATGGATCTAGACCTGGGCGTCTACATCAAATACCGACTAGATGGCTCACTATTTGACCTTCGCCGCCTGACTGCAAAAACAAAGACAACAGAGAGACTCGTCCTGGAAGCTCTCTTTGCAGATGACTGTGCTCTCATGGCCCACCAAGAAAATCATCTCCAAACCATTGTGGACAGGTTCTCCACTGCAACAAAACTGTTTGGCCTGACTATCAGCTTCAGCAAAACAGAGGTGCTGTTCCAACCTGCACCAGGGAGGCCAACTAACCAGCCGTGCATTACAATCGATGGCACGCAGCTTTCTAACGTCAACACTTTCAAGTACCTGGGCAGCACCATCTCCAACAACAGGTCCCTAGACCACAAGATTAATGCCAGGATCCAAAAGACCAGCCAGGCACTTGGGCGGCTACGCTCCAAAGTCCTCCAACACAGCGGTGTAAGCACTGCGACGAAGCTCAAAGTGTACAACGCAGTGGTCCTCAGCTCGCTCCTGTACGGTTGTGAGACATGGACACTGTACCGGAAGCACATGAAACAGCTGGAGCAATTCCACCAATGCTCCCTCCGGTCAATCATGAGGATCCGATGGCAGGACCGAATCACCAACCAGGAAGTCCTCGACAGAGCCAACTCCCCAAGCATCGAAGTCATGGTCCTCAAAACCCAGCTACGATGGTCTGGACACGTCATCCGCATGGAACCACAGCGAATACCAAGACAGGTATTCTACGGTGAATTGTCAGCTGGACTCAGGAAACAAGGCCGACCAAAGAAAAGATTCAAGGATCAGCTAAAGTCCAACTTGAAGTGGGCTGGCATGACACCAAAGCAGCTAGAACTCGCTGCCTCTGACAGAAGCAGCTGGCGAACCCACATTCACCATGTCGCCATCACCTTTGAAGATGAGCGACGTCGACGTCTTGCCGCTGTGCGTGAACGCAAACACCAGGCCACAACCACACCTCCCGTAACAACGGGCGTCCCAGGCCCCATGTGCCACAAACTCTGCGCCTCAGCCTTTGGACTCCAAAGCCACATGAGGGTACACCGTAGATGAAACTGCACAAAGACAATAGTCATTCTCGATCACCGAGAGACTACTATATAGTCAGTTCCAACTGATAAAAACAAAATTGAAGAGAGATTGAGATGGATCAGAGTAAGAGAGATATAGATATAGAAATAAGAGAACAGAGAGAGAAAGATGGATATCGGTACAGAGACAAAAGACAGACAGACAGACAGTGACAGAGAGACAGAGACAGAGATAGAGAGACAGAGACAGAAAGACAGCGAGAGAGACAATAATTTGAAGAAGGGATTGGAAGAGATGGAACAAGGCTCTATAAAAAAGGAATACTTTTTCCTAAGAAACTGTAGCAAAGGAGGAGAAAATAGAGATTGACATAGAATGGATCTGATATATGAACTAGGGCAGAAGAGGGAGCTCATGGCTTTGTGGGGAGTTTTATAGAGATTAGAGCAAGGAAAAAACAAAAGATCCCCATGCAAAAATGAGGATCCAGGTGAAAGTATATCACAGAAATTTGAAGTTGCAAGAGACCTTAGTGACCCTCAGTTCAATCTGCCCTCAAGAAGGAATCTCATTATAACATCTCCAACAAATTGTTATCCAGTCTGTTTCAAGATTTTCAGTGGAGAGGGGCCTGCCATTTCTTGAGGCTTCTCATGATGGGAATAATGTCCTACAACTTCTTCCAAGTAGAGTAGGCTGGTTTTCCCCTGAGACACAACCTTTGTAGAGTCTTTTTTCATCTGTAAAATGTAAGGTTTGGGTTAAATAAGTTCTAAGGAGCAGCTAAATGATGCAGTGGATATAGTACTGGACCTAGAGTCAAGAATACTCATCTTCATGAGTTCAAACCCAACCTCAGACACTTACTAGCTATCTGATCCTGGGCAAATTACTTACCCTTTGCCTTAGTTTCCTCTTTTGTAAAAGGATCTGGATAAGGAAATGCCAACCCACTTTAGTAACTGCTAAAAAGAAAAAGAGGTCATGAAGAATTGGAAACAACAACAAAAGATTTATTTCCCCAGCTCTAACATTTTATATGCTATGGTCTGATTTGAAAACCTAGTATAGGGTTGTACAAGATCTGTCAGTCAATAAACATTTATCAAGTGCCTACTATGTGTCAGGTACTATGCTAAAACTGGAGATAAAAAGATAGTTGTTGGTTTAAAAGAACTTCCAGTCTAATGGGAAAGACAACATGAAAACAATTGTTTAAAGATAAGGTATTGATAGGATATACTGGAAATAAGCAACAGAGGGAAGGAATTTAGAATAAAGGGGGAATAAGAGAGGCTTTTTGTACAAGATGGGATTTTAGCCCAGATATAAAGGAAACCAGGAGGGGCAGCTAGGTGGCTCAAGGGATTGAGAGTCAGATCTAGAGATAGTAGGTTCTGGGTTCAAAATATGGCCTCAGACATTTCCTATCTGTGTCACCCTGGTGGGAAAAATAAGGACCAGAGAAGTTAGTGACTTTTCCAAGATCACACAAGCTGTATCAGAATTGGGTTGTGAATCCCCATCCTCCAGGCCTAGAGCAATTGTTTTCTCTACTTCCTGCTCCTTGAGCTCTCTACCTTGATCTATCACTACCTTACTGATAACTCTGGGGGAGTATTTCATATCTCTGAACTTCAATTTCTCCCTAGCCTAGATGATTTCCAGGATCCCTTCCAGTCCCCAAAATCTGTGATTCTAGGTTGAAAGGCTAAGTATTGCTGTTCAGTAATGTCAACTCTTCCTGACCCTCTTTTTGGTACTCTTGGCAAAGATACTGCTTTGATTTATCATTTCCTTCCCCAGCTCATTTTCCAGAGGAGGAAACTGAGACAAACAGGGATTAAGGGACTTACCCAGGATGACACAGTTAGTAAGTATCTGAGGGAGGGGCAATTAAATTCAGGAAGATGACTAGTCACTCTAATTCTATCCACTGTTCCACCTAGCTAGATAAGAATAACCCAGGGTAAGAAAAGTCTTTGCCCTTGCATCCTCAGTATCTAGCACCATGCCTTGTACCCAGCAGGCACTTACTAAATAAGACCTGAATTCAGTTGAATTGCCACAGAGACTCATAGATCCTCTCCTGGTGATTCCCAAACTTCAGCCCATCTCCCCTGCATTCCTACTAATAAGCCCATTTCTTTCTTGACTTATGCAATGTTTTTGGCCCCATGACAGCAATCGGAAATAATCAGGCTCCATCAAACTCATGCCCCACTGATGAACATAGAATATTTCCGTTGGGTTTTGAATGCAACCTGCCTTGTCATTTTTCTCCTTATGGGCGATGGGGGTGGTAGGGAATGGGAAACTGTTGAAACATGGGGAGTGGTATTGAAAAGAAGATAAATCGCATGCTGAGGAGAGAGGGGAATAGTGTTGGCCAGGAATGTGAGGAGCACAGAACAGAGAGGAGAGGAGCTCACTCGTGTGGGTAGCGGATTGCCTGCCTCTGCCCAACATGAGCCTTTCCCAGCCAGCTCGGAAATCTTGATAAAGAAAGTGATGATGAGATGCTTTCTGCAGCAAGGATTCTGAGGGCTGGGTTTGCCCTCCCACACACCCTGGGTGGGCAGGCAAACCGCATGCTGTCATCTGTGAAGGCAGTCAGCACTGGGTACACTTAATTACTGTGTAAGCAGAATTGGATAACACTTTCTATGCCAAGCCCTGGATTCATTTTTATCATTGCCTCTCTTTTTTTTTTTTACATGCCCAAACGGAATGAGTATTACAGCAGCAGCAGAAGCCAAGGCTCTCCTCTTGGATGCTCAGGATCAGCCATAAGGCTAAAGAGAATAATAACTTTTAAAAAATAAATTTAACAAGCATCTATTAAGCTCCTACTATGTGCCAGGCACTGCACTAGGTATTTTAAAATATTATTTAATTTTTTTAAACCCCATTAAGTTTGCAAGGTAGTTGAGTGGTAAGAGCTAGGCACTAGGGGTTAAGTGACTTGCCCAAAGTCACACAATTAGGAAGTGTCTGAGGCCATATTTGAACCCAGGACCTCCCAACTCTAGGATTATCTCTATCCACTGAGCCTCCTAGCTTGCCCCAATTTTTAATATTTTAAAATTATTTAAAATGTCATTTTATTGTCACAAAAACCTTGAGATGTAGGTGCTATTATTATCCTCATTTTACATATGAGGAACTAAGACCGATTAAGTGACTTGCCCAGGGTCACAGTTATTGTCTGAAGCCAGATTGCAAAAAATGACAAGGCAGGTTGCATTCAAGGCTTCCTGACTTCATGTCCAGAGCTCTTTCCAAGGGGTCAACTAACTATCTTATCTAAGTTAATGAATAGGATCCTAAGTTTTAGAGGCAGAAGGCACCTTAAACTCAATCCAACCCTCTCATTCACTGAGGAAGATATTAAGTCTCAGAAAGGGAAAACAATTTGCCTGAGATCACATAAATTAACTAAGTATTTAAGGACTGTCAATCTGTCTCCTAATCCAGTGCTTTCTCCCCAATTCTACTTTCTAGACACTGATAGTATTTTTGTCTTGCAAATCCTAGTTGAAGTGGTGGGAATTTGGAACTATTCCCCAGCACTGTTTTTTTTTTCTCAATATTAATTTTATTTTATTGATTAATTAAGAAAAATTTTCCATGGTTACATGATTCATTTTCTTCCCCTCCTCTCCTCCCACCCCCCTCCCATAACCAATGCAATGTTGTGTTTTTTCATTACTCCTAATCAAGAAGGACTAATAGTCACTGTGATGCAATGGCAAAAACCATAAAGAAAGCAAGGGTACTCTGGCAAATGTTTAATAACCGGCTCCCCAGAAACCTATCCACATGACACAACTTTGTATTTTATCTGCATTATTAACATTTTCTCCATCACTTTCTTAAGTCTAGACAATCTACAAAACAACATGTCAAGTCTTGATTTGTAGTGTTTGCTCAGATCTGAGATGTAACAGCTCAAGCTGAAAAATTTAAATATAGACTCTCCAAAGCTAGTACAAGCTGGCTCCAGCATATTCCTGAATGAAAAATCATGGGACCTGGACTCTACTCCTGGTTTTCCTTAAGCATTACGACAGATCTTCTCACCAAATCACACTGCCTCAGTTTCCTTAGTACTCCAGTTTGTGTAGCAAAGTAAAGGGGAAGGAAGTATCACTCAGATTTCTCCATTGAATCAATCAATAGTGATGTGTAGATTTTGTCATTTATATAGTATTCCATGTTGACAGAGAGCTTTTGGATACATGATAACTAAATGATGTTTATATAGTGCTTTAAGGTTTATAAAAGGCTTCTTCCCTATCCTAACAACCCCCCAGTGAGGTCTGATTGACACCATCTTACATATAAGGAAACTGAGTCCTGGGGAAGTGAAGTGTCTCTAAGACAGGGCTGTAACTAGGACAAGACTGTCCGAATGATTTGTCACCCAAGGCGGGGGAGGCAGGAGACTGTTTTCTCTCTGTGGCCGTCTTGAAATGCGCCTTCACATTTCCTGTCATCAAATCAACTCTCCTATGACCCCATTCACCATCTTTGTAACTTTCTGGTAAAAAGTGTCCTTCCCTGACCGCTATTACACTCTGAGTGATGTCTCCCTCATTTGGGATGTAAGGTTCTTGAAGGCAGGGGCTATCTTTACTCTTGTATTTGTATTTGATCAAGCAATCTTTAATAAACATTTATTAAGCAACTACTGTGAGCAAGGAACTATGCCCGTAAGGAATTTATAATCTCAGAGTTTAGCGTAGTATTTGAAATGGAATAGGCACTTAATAATTTATTTTTCATGGATTCAGTCACTCATTGATTCCTTCCTTCCTTCCTTCATCCATTCATCTGCTTGACGCAAGCCTTAAGATGCAATTGGTCATAAAGATTGGCCAGACCTAAACCACAATTTGCCCAGCTTTTGTCATCATAATATCCCTCTGGCAGAAGCCACTCTCCACCCCTCACCGGGATGCCCCTTCACCTTTTACTTTCTCCTCTTGCCTGCCCTCAACCTGCAAGGATTAGGAAACTGAGGACTATTGGTGTGCCAAAGGGGCATCTCTAAGGGATAAGCCAGACCTCCTCCAGCACAAGAGTACACCTTGCAGAGGAAGAGGGCAAGGAAGAATTCCTAGTTAGGGGCTCATGAGGTAATGTGAATTGGAGATCAGATTCAAACTCTTGTCTCCTAACTCCACGCCAAAACTCTTTCTGGAAGATCCCTTCTAGCTCCAAAATTCTATGATATTATATTCTTATAAAGAGCCGAGCCCAGATTATGAATTTCTGATGAAATATACTTACTTATAGCATTCTTCCCTTTGCCAGGATGTGGTCCCTTCTACTTGGCTTCCAGCATTATGTCAAAGGGTGCTTTGTAAAGCAAAAAAGCCTAAGGCATTTGTAACCTGACACTCAGGCAGACAGTTTGCATGCCTGCAGGTAGGAAAATGGCATTCACGAAAATAACAACTTGAGTGATGGGTAGGGGATTTTTCGTTTTGGGTGTGCTTAAAAAAAAAAAAGTTTATATTTCCAAATTAGAGAAACCTAATTATAGATCAGCAAAATATAAGGATGCAGATTCAAGGTTATTTATTCAAGTGATTTCCGAAAATATTTACCACACAATGATTGTTATTTTGAAGTTGTCTGGAATGGGAATTTGAAAGCACTTAGTCCTTCTAGTCAGAAATACCTTCCTCTCTTCAAGCTAATTAAGTTAGAAAAATAATTAACATGAGTAGTTAGCAGATTTGGAGGGAGCCTTGGAGATGATTCAGAACCACTTCTTCATTTAACAAATGAGGAGAGGATTAAAATTTAAAAAAATAAAAAAAAAATAAAAAAATAATAAAAAAATAAAAAAATAAAAAAATAAAAAAAATAAAAAAAATAAAAAAAAAACAAATGAGGAAAGTGAGGCCATATTGATTTGTCATTTAGCAGCAAAGTCCGAGATGGAACTCAGGTCCCTTGACTGAGTGCTCTTCCCCTGGTCTCATAATTGGGCTGCTGCCTCCAACAAGTTACTAAAATTTCACTCTAACTCAGGAGTTCTTAACATTTGGGGGGTTATAGATCCCTTTGGCAGTCTGGTCTGGGGAATCCTAATGACTCCTCAGATAATTGTTCATAAATACATAACATAAAATGTATAGTATTACAAAGCTCATCAATTATATTGTAATATAACTGTTAAAATATTTTAAAATGAGTCCGTAGATTCCCAGGTTAAACCCCTTATTCTGTATATTATCTCTTTTCCCCATTAGAAATAGCAAAAAATGAAATTTCACTGAACTGTTATTTTGTGATGGTTTCTAGCATTTTGCAATGACAGGGATATTGATGAAACAAAGTCTTTGTTCTCATTCATAATTGCTGGAGTCAAGTTTTCTATGCCTGCCTTTTTTTTTCCCTTTCTGATTGGCTACATGGGGATAAAGAAAACTTTCATCATGAAGTAAAATATGCATGAGTTCCCCCAAATATATGCATGCTCTAATGAGATTTCATTGTTGTAGGCTTGTACTCTACTTCCGATTGCATTGTGTTCTTTCTATGCCTGGTAACCATATGCACTGTACAGTACTGGGAGGAAGAAAGAGGAAGTGGTACAGGGGGATTCCCTTGCAAAAAAGTATTTCTAAGATGGAGCTGTTGTGAGAGGAGGAGGAGTTCCTGGGGTTGGGGGAGGCATTTAAAGTAAATAATTAGAGTGTAGAAAGTTTTACTCAGGCACATGCCACGAAATACACATCTGAAAAGCTGACTCTGACTAGAATTTCTTTACATCAAAACAGATGATGTTAGAGTTGGAAGGGACCTTAGAAGTCACCTGTTCCAACACTTTTATATCACAGATGAATAACCAAGTTCCCAGGAGCTTAAGTGAATTATTCAGTGTTACACAGCTATGAAGAGTCAGAATCCTTTTCTTTGGACTCTTTCCCAATCTTCAATCAATTGACAAGTACTTGTTAAACTTCTGCTGTGTTCTAGATATTGTGCTAGGTTCCAGAGACATTTACAAAGAAGAAAACAATCCCTAATCTCACAGAATTTAAATGATTTTCAATTAACGTAGGACTTAGCTGTATAAAGCAAATAAAACTTTAAAAGAATATTGTTCAGTCATTTTTCAGTTTTATATTACTCTTTGGGACCCCATTTGAGATTTTCTTGGTGAAGATACTGGAATAGTTTGCCATTTCCTTTTCCAGCTCATTTTACAGATAAGAAAATTGAGGCAAACCAATTAAGCGACTTGCCCATGGTCACACAGCTAGTAAGTATCTGAGGCTTGATTTAAATTCAGGAAAATGGTTCTTCCTGATTCCGCACCAAGTATTCTATTGATTGCGCCACCTATCTGCCTTAAAAAATAAAGAATAAAGTATCCCTTCCACATCTCAACTTTCCCAGTTGCGGTTTCCATTTGTCCAGGGTCAGTGGTAGAAATTAAATGGGAATTTGGCGGTAGTTTTGTGGAGCCACAGATGACAGAAAAAAAGTCAAGAAACTGAAATGCATAAAATAGAGGCAGTGTCTGCTGATCTAGAGGCAATTAGAGAATTTCCTGAAACCCTGAAGAAACTGATTGAAGTGAAAGGCTGCAAACTAGAACAGATATTCAATGCTGGTGAATCTGTCCTATATTGGGGGGAAAAATGCCTCAGAGAACATACACGGACCAAGAAGAGAAGCAACCCCCAAGAGAAGCTGGAAGGCATAGGCTAAGTACTGTAAACATGCCATAAAAGAAAAAGAAATCAGACTCGTTCTCTGATATGAAGGGAGGATCAAAAAAATTTACATGGATTTTCCAGATTGCAGGGGTGCTGTGCCTTTAACCCCCCAGATGTTGAAGGGATACTTGTAAATTCAAATAAATATGACACCATTAAATATTAGATAGCTTGAGAAAGAAAGGACTAGCAGTTGGAGTGATCAGAAAAAAAGAGTTTCATGTAGTGAGAAGGTGGTACTTGAGCTATATGTTGAAAGAAAAGAACTTAATCCTGTTCGCCTCAGCTTCCTCGTTTGTAAAATGAGCTGGAGAAGGAAATGAGGAAGAAAATATTTAAAAGAACTGAAGCATAGATAAAAATAGAATGATAGCAGATTATGGTCAAATAGAAGAAAGTCACAGTTTTTGTTTAAAAAATTAGAACACTTTGAGTTAACGGTGAGATCCGGAATGTGACCATCATAATGTGTGAGTGAAGTGGGTGGATTATGAGATTTAAGAAGATTATTAAATTAGGAATGTAGGAAGTTTCAAAGAACATCAACATTGATTTTGAAGTTCCCTAGTATAAAAGACAAGAGTCAAGAAAGATACAGGAAGCCAGTTGCTAAAAGGAAGCAGAATGCCTGAGAAATGGTACAGAATGGCCACCATTACATGGAGAGGATAAATGGCAGGAGAAAAATCTATCATTATCCCTCACCAGGTGGGTAGAGGTAGGGGAGGATATGATAGCTGTCTTCAAGTGTTAAGTATTTAAGGATTGTCATGTGGAAGGAGGATTAGACTTGTTCTGCTTGGCCCCACAGGGCAGAAATAGTAGAAACAGAATGAAGTTGTAAAGAGGCAGGTTTTGGCTTGATATTAGGAAAAACTTTCTCATAATTATTACTATTCCAAAGTGGAATAGGCTGCTTTGGGAGGTGTTGGTTTCTCTCTCACTGGAGGTCCTCAAGAAGAGATTGAGATGGCCATTTGTTAGAGATATTGTAGTTGATTTTCTTTGTTGGAGAGGGTTTGGTTTTATCTCTATGATTCCTTCCAATTCTTTGATTCCACAATTGTATGAAGAATAAAAGAATTGCCAATATAATAATATGGTCATAAGTATGAATTTGTATCAGACAAGGCATTACTTTGGCATGATTGCCTGACTTCCTCCAGCAACATTCAGCAGGTTGGGAAGAGAAGCTAAAAGATAGAAGATAAAAGTAACCCAGGGTCTGGATGACAGAAAGACAAGGGACTAGGGATTCCAGGGTAGAGGACAATACCTTGTTATGGTGGGTAATGAGATTAAGACAAGGAAGAAAAAACTTGACCTGGACAGGAAAATGAACTAGGAGAAAAAGGAAGAAAGAAAAGATTGAAAATCACAGTGAAAACGAAGAATGATTTAGTGGAAGTTATAGGACAGGAGAAGAATATGTTCAGAAAAGGGTTTTTTTGAGGTCAGGATCATAAAAGTGAAACAATTTGGGATGAAATTAATGTGGGATCACTCCCCTGACTTAGGTAAGCTTGGGAGTTAAAGAGGTTGATAAATTGGGTATCCTGGCTTTAAAAAAAGAACTTCAACATAAACATTGAAATTCCCAAAGATGATAAGCGTTAGAGTGGAGAGGAAGATTATGAGCAAAGTACAGATTTCTTTGTAAAAGGCAAGAGAAAGACCAGTAGAAGACAGAAACAAAAAAATCTCAGACAGGAGAGGTTACTAAGTAATGGCAACAAAAGAATTTAGAAGTGGGATTAGGAAGCAAGGAATATTCCTACTCCTCCTCTTGGTTCAAAGTGTTGGGAGTCATGAAGAAAAAGAGACATTAATCCTGGAGGCCATGACTAGGGATGAAGTATCTCATAGAAAAAATTTCCACGAGAGCTACAAAATAGAAAATGTGTAAGGGGATAAGATCTAAGGAAAAGGAAGACGATTAATAATAGAGCAAGGTTTCTAGAAGACACAGTGAAGAAGAAAGACAACATAGGATAGAGACTGGGAAAGAGTGGAGAGGAATGAGGATGATCTGAAAAGTAATGAGAGAAGAAAATTTACATTGGCCGAGGAATAAAACAAGAAAAGTATCAATTGATTGGAATACTTATTTGATGAGCTCTTGGGATAGGGATGCTAATGGTAGGCAGGGAATGCCTATAACTAAGGAGACTACACTAAAACAGGGGATATAATCCTACTGCTATTCTCCAGTCCTCTTTATGCTCTGATCCTATATTCTGACTTCCACTTCTCACCCAAAACTCCTCAAATGACTTCTACTCTCCATTGTCTTCATATACTCACAAGCTGCTAAATGCAACTGGAGAAAAATCATGGAACCAAGCTGAATGAGTACCCTACAAATTTATATTGCATAGACCTCACCTGGGCCCTCACTAAGGAAAGGCAATCCTTTTATACCTCCCTAATCAATTCATTATCCTACTCCCCATAGAGGCTTTTTTCCAAACATTTTCATCTCCACTCAAACCTTCTATGACACCTCTTTATCCCATCCTTTCGGCTGAGAACTCTCTCACATTTCACTAAAATATTTGAGGCTATTTGCCAAGAGCTTTCTCTTCACCCCTCTGTCTCATCTCAGTTCACTCAGATGCCTTCCTCTAACATTTTCTCCTTTACTCCTTTCTCACCAAGATGAAATCCTTCTAACTGCATTAGTTATCTCATTTCATTCCTCTTCCTCTGGCATATTCTATCATCCACAATCTCACTCATTTTCATTCTCTTCCTGTCTACTGGCTGCTTTCAAGCACATCTATATCTCCTCCATTCTCAAAAAGCCTCATTTGATTAGTGCATCCTCATATCTCTCCTCCCTTTCATGATAGAGTCATTATAATCAATGCTTCTACTTTTACTCACTTCTTCATCCATCCATCCATCCATCCATCCATTCTCTATCACCATCCTTTTGAATAGGCTATTTGGAACAAGAAGAACCAACCACATGAAGAAAGAAGCCTCTAGTCTTGGGCAGAATTCAGCTATTATATTAACTCTTCCATCTTCATCACAGTCCTAGGACAGAGCTCAGGCCCCATTATTGACAGTGATATTGGTGATTCTGCCTTCATCCCACAATCATTACTCGGAATTTTTGTACCTACCCCAAGGGCTACAAACTTCATCCTGGGCAAGTTACCCAAAAATTCATCTTATTTGAGTTCTGTTTATGGGAGAAGGATGGTGGCAGGGGATGCCAGCAGTGTTAGGAATAGAGAGACCCTGCATCTGAGGAGGCTATGGCAGGGAGCAGAAATAAATAATCCTACAACCATCTGGTAGCTTCCTATTTTAACCAATTATTATTGCTAACTTTGTACCAAACTCTGTGGTTTCTATGCTGTTGCAGGACTGCAAGTGCCGATGCTCTGGATTCCATACCATTGGACAAAACTCTGTGTAGCTTCTCCTAGTGAAGGCTCTGTTCTGTCCTCAGCCACCTGGACTGTGTGGCTTTGAGGGAGAAGAGGGGTTTGGCTCCACAGATGGCAATGATGAGCAACAATCAGTGGCAGAAGGTGGAGTAAATGCTACTTCTTCTGATGACAAGATGTCTTGTCACGTATGGCAAATAAGCATCAGATCCCATTTTCCTAAAGGGATTAGGGTTGGGGCTTGGCCAGGAGCAGTTGCATGGGTATGGAAAGCATCAGTTGAAAGCATTCATCATCAGACATGGTAGCCCCCACATACCTGGGTTACATAGTGATGACTGATCATGTGTGAAAGTATTATATAATTGTATTAGTGGTTATTTGTTTGTCTCTTTGCTTATTGTGCAGAACTCTGGTTTTCTTGGTATAAGAATTTCCTTTGTGGAAAAACAATGCAGAATACCAATTCATCTATTTATGGGGTTTTTAAAACCCTTACCTTCCATCTTGGGATCGATGGTATATATTGATTCCAAGGCAGAAGAGAGGTAAGTAAGGGCTAGACAATGGGAGTTCAGTGACTTATCCAAGGTCATATAGTGATGAAGTGGTGTCTCAGGCAAGATTTGAATCCAGGACCTCTAGCTTTGCTCTCAATCTACTGAGTTATCTAATTGTCTCCAATTTATCTATTTTTAATGAATATGTTTTATTGGGGTTTTTTGTTCTTATATTGCCAGAATTTCTCCCAATATCCTTCTTACCACCCTAAGAGCTTTTCAAATAATAAATAAATTTTTCCAGAAAAAAAGAAAATGAGGAATACAAAAATGATCAATAAATCAAAAAAGTCTGCAAATATATACCATGTACCAGACAACTCATCAGTTAACTTATAGCCTTAAAGAGTTATCTAAACCATTGAGTGACATAGTGGATAAGGTACTGGATTTGGACTGAGAGGACTTGGATTCCATTTCTGCCACTTCCTCCCCATATGACCTTAGGAAAGGCAGTTAACCTCAGTAGAACTCAGTTTCCTCATCTTTAAAATGAGAAGGGTCAGATTAGATGGTCTCAAAGGTCTGTTCCAGTTCTAAATCTATTACCATACAATTACTAAGCAGAATTTGAACTCAGACCTTCCTTACCCTAAAACTAGCCTTCTATCCCTATACCACAAATGCCTCTCAAATCACTATAATGACAGCACGATTTCATTTTTGCCTGCGAACTTAACTCTTTCCTTCAAAGGTCTCCTCAAAATCAGGCTCTTCCAGGAAGTGTTTCCTTGTTTCAGCTCTCTACACAAGCCACTCCTTCAGTTTTCTCAACTCCATACTCTAAATCTCGTGATTAAATTTTTTCTATAGTCGTGGTTATTCAAGCAACAAGTTTAGACAAGGTTTTCCCGAAACCCCCTCTGACAAATACTACATACAATATTTACTTGGATTTCACAATGACAATCTGTTAAAGTTATAATAGTGGGTCTTGAATGTGTTCTTTTGTGTAGATCCCAGAATAATGCATGTTATGTGCTCGATAAATATTAACAGATGACAGCAAAGCCAGGGAAAGGCATTTGTGTGCTTTAGGCAAAGTTTGAAAAAGTATGCCCCCTGTGTTTGAAAATTGTGCTCCCTATGAGTTTCTGTCCACCAGAAATTTTAAGCTTTCAGTGCTTTAACACATGGGAATTGACATCACAAAACAAATGTCCATATGCCACAGGGAGTGGAATTTTCTGGTATTAAAATATGTAAATGTATTTTTAAAAATTTTTAAGTGTTCCTTACTGCACACTTTCCCCCTGGGCATACTATACCTTAGGTGTCCTTTCACTGTCCCTACCCCTAGTTGTAACTCTGTAGAATGATTTTTAATTTACCAAGGCATGAAGTCAAACCAATATACCAGATGTTAACTCCTAGAATGTTCTAGGAGTCCTTTAGGAAAAAATAATGGAATGAGCATGGCACAATGAACAGAATTATGATTAGTATGTAACTTGCCCCAAGGAGCCAAGGCAAGGCTCTCCATCTCTGTCTGTCTGTCTCTCTCTTGCTCATGCTCTCTTTCTCACCAAGCTTCTGATCCCTTTGATGTAGGAAACCTGAGGTCCTGTGGGATGAGTTACTATGTCACTTCCCCTCCCTTGGCCTCAGTTTCTTCATCTGTAAAAGAAAGAAGTTGAATTAGTACTGTCTCTTGCTTTGTATCCTCCAACAACCCATTGTGGTATATAACCACTGCCCTGAGACCACCCCTTCACCCCAGGTTTCCATTACTGTGGCAAACCTCTCATGGACAACCATGACCCTCAATAGTCCCCTAGCCCAAGCTCAAACCACCATTTTTACCCCACCTGCTTTCTCACCAGCCATATCTCAACTTCTCTGAATCTTTCTCTTTCTGTATCTCATCATCTGTCGCATCTGTTTGAGATGGGGTATGGGTTTCAGCACATTCTCTCTCTCTCTCTCTCTCTCTCTCTCTCTCTCTCTCTCTCTCTCTCTCTCTCTCTCTCTCTCTCTCTCTCTCTCTCTCTCTTTCTCTGCAGATCTCTGATTCCTTTGATGTAGGAAGCCTATATACAATTCAGTGGAATGAGTAATTATGTCACTTAACCTCCCTTGGCCCCACTTTCTTCATCTATAAAATAAAGAAGTTGTACTACATGGCCTCCAAAGACCTTTCCAACTCCACATCTATGACCCCTCTACCAATAAACATTGGTCATTTTTTATGGCCTTAGAGATTTTCCTGGAGTCCCAAGAGATGAAAACAATGTGCCCAAGGTGGCATAGGAGCATGCCATAATGAATCAGAGGCAGGACTTAAAGTTAAGTGTTCCTGTCTTCCAAAAATGTTCTATTTTTTACACCATAGTGATTCTCATTTCTCTTATCTCCCTTAAAAGTACTAAACCTGTTTTCCTCTTAAAGCTCTCCTTTGGAACCTCATTGTGGGATGGAGGTAATCAAAGACTCAATTGAAAGGTACCTCAAAGCCTACCTAACCTAACTCATATGTGGACTAGAATCTGTATAATTCCTCTAACAAGTATTTCTTTACTCATTAAGACCTTTAATGAGTGGGCACTCCACTACCTTCCAAGAAAACCTGCCATTCTAGTTGGGAATTTTTCCTTTTCTCCAGACTAAATCTGTGTTTGTCTCCCCTCTTTCTCTCTCTATCTGTTTCTGCCTCTGTCATTTCTCTCCTCTTCCTTTTTCTTCTATCACCTCTCTCCTCCTCCTTCTTTCTCCTTCTCCTCCTCCTCCCCCTTCTCCTTCTTCTCTGTGTGTCTTTGTGTCTCTGTCTCTGTCTGTCTGTCTCCCTTCCTCTGTAACTTCCACCCATTACTCCTGGTTCTGCCCTCAAGGGCCAAGAGAACAATTATATAGAGAGCGAATATCCTGGCTCAACCACTCAAACTATCCGTAAGCATTTATCATGTGCCACAAACTGAATTCATCAGTGGTATGACTCTGAACTTCACCCCTCATGATTATAAAATAAAAATATAGCAACGAGATCCAACAGAAAGAACACTGGATTTGTAACGCTAGGTCTGGGGTTCAAATCCTAGTTCTGCCACACATTCACTATCTGATCTTGGGCAAGTCATCCTCTGCCCAACTGTTTTATCCCAAGTAAATATGTTCCTAGTTATAGGTCTGCACTTGGCAAACAAATTCATTTTGACTTTGAAGATAAGTTTTTTGACCATATCTCATCATTTATTGGCCTGTGTGAGGCATAGCCTTTGGGGAATTCACATACTGCAGAGGCAACATAGCTGCTGTCTTCAGTGTTTACACTCTCATAAAGATTTCAAATCCTAGAGTTTGCTGTCTCAAAAGTTTGATCCAAAAGGCATTTCTCACTTTCATGGTCACTGGCATTTTTCCACAGTATGAGATAAATGATATTAAATCACTGACAAACAAGGGTACACGAGTTAAGAAGAAAATGTATTTCCCTACAGTCTAACTTAAGTTGAAAATGCAAGCTCAACAGCAATCACAATAACCAACCCCACCAGAGAGACAACATGATGTAGTTAAAATGCTAGAGTGGGATTCACAAAGATCTGGATTCAGATCCTGCCACAAACAATAGCTGTATGACTATAGGTAACTCCTTTCATCTATACAGACCTCAGTTTCCTCATCTGTAAGATGAAGAAGTTAAATAGATCTTTGAAGATCCTTCAAGCTTTAAATCTATGACCCTACTGAAGAAGAGGGGAAGACTTCTTGTGCTGTACCTTTTTTGTCTTTCAGCCAGAAAATATCCATTTCCATTCTCATTTATTCCTTGACATCGGGTTGAACAACTGAAAGGACTGAGATGACTTAATCTAGCAGTGATGCAACACCTTAAATCTTCAAGTAGTAAAGTGACTTTGCTTCCCCCACTAGCCTAAATTGCCACTTCTGAACTGCATTGCCGCCTCTGCCTTTCCTATGAAATTCCCTTCTTCCTCTGGCTGTTTAGTTTTGCCATCACCATTCTGAAATTCATTCATGCATGAGCCTACAGCTGAATCTAAGTTGTGTTAATGGCTCCTTTATTCTACTTAATCTTCTTTTCCCTCTCACCCACATACAACATTTAAGACCTCATGCATATTGCTCTATTGTGGGAGCATCAGGGCCCTCCCTTCCCCTTGAATGCAAGGGGAATTTTATCCTTCCCTTGATATCCCAACCTGACTTTTATGCACCATTCTAATAACACTAGTAGTATGTTTATAAGATGACATACCTTAATTGTTTCCTTCACCCCAGAGATGCATGGAGTAAGTACTCTAATGGGCTCTGTATCTTCCATCTTTTATTTTTATTGCTAATGGCCTCTCTAGTAATATAAAATGACTGATGAGCGCAGTCTGGAAAAAGCAGAAAAATCAATACTCTGTCCAGACTCCGTATTAGTTAAAAGCAGGTGAGGAGCTAGGATTTTTAGACAATAGAATTTCCTCTGGGCTTTCAAAAATTTGGAAGGTTTCCCCCACCCACCCACCGGCTATGAATAAGTTGTGACCACGGGCAAAGCAGAACTCTCTATAAACCCACGAGTAATTGGACAAAGGACAAAAATTGTTTGACATCTCTTACATACTCTGGAGCTCATCTGCACTAATCTCCAGTAGAGGGCAGTGGTATATATATACATTCTGGGTCACTGTTCTGAGCTGAGCTTTCTTAAGTACCACCAAGTTATATCCCAGCTCTTCTTGTCTTCTTCCAACAAACCACCCATTCAGAAACTGGCATGATTAAGCAGCTCCAACAGAATTAAAATAAATGTAGACTTTACCAAACAGGCATCCCTGGTGCTATTTATTTTCTGTACCATTCATTTGGTCTTAATAGTATTAGCTCTCTTTTGATATCCTTATTGAAGGCAAGGAGTGAATCTTGGCTCACACTGCACTTGCCACAGAGTCTAGTAAATTGGTCTCCAAATTGGAGCCATGGTCTGACCCTGAAGAGCATGGAATCACTCAATAAGAGGTTAGGAAGATGAATCAAATCCTACCTTCCCTGTAAAAGTCAATTGTGGAGACTCATCTCCAACAAAACCATACCGACCCCCATCCTCCTAATGCTTCCCCATTCTGTCCCCCTCCCTCAACCAGACAAACTCCCAATTTTGACCCTTCTTAGACCATCATTGGTTCTCAAGGCAACTAAAAATGTTCCCAAAGCAGTAGCTAGACAAGTTCTGTTGGCAAAATTCCCCTCTCCCCAAACATACCTTTATGCCTTTATGTCTCACTTTACCTTGGGATTACAATGGGCACCCTTTTCTCCAAAGGCAGGCTCTGGGCTATAGAGGAGAGGACCAACTGCCCCTTTTTCTTTGGAGTGGGACAAAGTGATTCTTCCAGGATGAGATGGCATAGATGGGTTTTGAGCTTCATCTCAAATCTCATTACGCTATCTTTTCCCCCAAACCCATGTATAAGTGGAAATTTTGTATCCTTTGGATTTCTTCTCCCAGAATAATTCCTTCATCCAAAAATTCCCTTTTTCTTTCTGTTTATATATGTCCTTTACATTATGGTTTTTAAGCTATGGGTAATGCCTCCCTCCATCTCTTTTCCATGTGGGAGGCTGGTAAGCTCTCTCGGTTTCTCTAGCCTTTTACTTTCCCTTTGATTCAAGTTAAATATTATTAAATAGAATACTTGGAATTTGGGATATTAATTTTTAAGGATTTACACCCATCCCCCCCAATTTCCCTATTACTATCAAGAGAACCATCATTCTTCTAGTCACTCAGGGTCACAAACTCAAAGCCATCAATGACTCCTCATTTTGTCATCCAATATGTCCAGTCAATTGTCATATCTTTTCATGTCTACCTCCACACTATTACTCCCTTCTGCCCCCTACTCTCAGCTTGCCTATCACCTTCAGACCCTCATCATTTCTAGCTTGAACTATTGCAATAGTTTCCTCATGGACCTCCTTGCCTTATCCCCACACCAAATCATCCTTGACACAGTTGTCAAAATGATTTTAGTAAAGGACAAACCTGACCACATCACTACCCTGCTCAAATTCCAGTGGCTAACTATTGACTCTATGATAAAAATCATATTTCATCTTTATATCTATTTTGAAGGAATCTAGGTGGTACAAATAGATGGAGTGCCAGACCTGTAGTCAGGAAGACTCACCTTTATGAGTTCAAATCTGGCCTCAGATACTAGCTGTGTACAGACCTTGGGCAAGTTACTTAACTTTGTGTGCCTCAGTTTCCTCATATGTAAAATAAGCTGGACATGGTAAATCACTCCAGTATCTTTGCCAAGAAAACTTCACATGGGGTCACAAAGAGTCAGACATGACTGAAAAACAGCTGAACAACAATATCTATTTTGTTGAATCCTTATAATGTAATGATTATTAATAAAGTAGCACATATAATTTATAAGTAAATATATGCATGTTGGAAGTACATGGTCAAATATTTTTTATGTAGAAGGTACATGATCAATCAAATTAGAGACCACTTAGTCTAGTATATAGTATTAATAACAATTGACTTCAATAATGCTCTAAGATTTGCAAAGTCCTTTATATATGTTATCTCATATAACCCTTCAAGGTATTTTATCCCAGTTTTGCAGATAAGAAAACAGAGATTCAGAGAGATTAAGTGAATTGCCTTTGATTGATCATGCAGCTAAGGAAGTGCCAAAGATAGCGTCTGAACCAGATATTACCAACAGGATATCCTCTATCCAAACTTTTTTTCTCAATGGACAAGTTGTCTCCTCATCCTGACAATATGACTTTTTTTAACCCTTACCTTCCATTTTAGAATCAATACTGTATATTTGTTCAAAAGCAAAAGAGTGGTAAGGGCTAGACAAAGAGAGTTAAATGACTTGTCTGGGGTGACATAGCTAAGAGGAGTCTGAGGTCAAATCTGAACCTACCAAGACTTCCAGTCTCTAGACCTGACTCTCCATCCACTGAGCCATTTAGCTACCTCTGATGGTATCACTTCTTAATTTGCTTCAACTCTGAGATTCTGAAAAATAAACTCTTTGATCTGCCAATTGATAGATTAGCATATAAAGATAATTTTTTACTAGCTCCATGTATGTAGCTCTGTGATCTATAAATCAGCACTGATTTTATCAGCATAGAGAGCCTTCTCCATCTCAGTTTGTCATCTAAGACAAACACTGAATGGATGAGTCTACTGAGGACAAACAACTGAATAATCAACACTAAACAACTGCATAGACAGATGAGACTAACTTATCTTTTAAAATTGTCTACAGAACATAAATGGCTCAAAGATTTTTCTGAATCTAATGCTCGGACCAAGTCTCTCCACTATCATCAATTTCTGGTGACTTCCCATTGTATCCTTCCCCTACCCATCAAACCATTAATTTCCACACTTTTCACTAGTTGGCCATATCCTATCCATCTGATCAAATATTTTAACTAGCAGTTTTCAATCTCTTTAGTTGTAGAAACTTAATACTCTTAAAAATTTTCCAGGATTCCCCACGAGCTTTTGTTTACAGTAATTATAGCCATCAATATTTACCACATTGGAAATTAAAATATCTTAGTATTATTATAAAAAAAGTTTTGACCTCATGGATTCCCTGAGTCTTGGAGACCCATTGATGTTACCAGATTATACTTTGAGAATAGTTTTTTATTGGTGTTACCAGACTACACTTTGAGAACAGTTGTTTTATGGTATCTCCCTCCATTTTGGCCAAATTTACCTCTTCCCCTTTCTTTTTGTCTAGTCTTCCTTTTCTTGACTCTCTTGTCTTGGCCTGAATGAAACAATATCCAGCTTCTTTGATACTTTCTCAGGCTATCACTCCTTTGTTAGGCTAATCAACTCTAAATTCAGCCTTATCTTTGAATTGTCACTTTCCCTCACCCCAAATATCAACACAGTTGCCAAATCTTGTCATTTCTATCTCTATAATCTCTCTCTCTCTCTCTCTCTCTCTCTCTCTCTCTCTCTCTCTTTCTCTCTCTCTCTCTGTCTATTTACACAGTTGCTATTCAGGCTCTCATCTTCCTACTCTCTGAGATAATTGCAGTGGCTTCCAGTTTGGTCTCTACCTCAAGTCTATCCCCATTCCAGTCCTTCTTCCACACCACTACCAAAGTAATTTTCTATAAGTGTAGATTAGTTCATGTCATTTCCTAATTCAATAAACTACAATGGTTCTCTATTGCCTTTATGTCTAGGATCAAATATAAAATTCTGTCAAGCATTTCACAATTTTATCCCAATCCATCTCACCAGATAGTGCTTCCCCTCTCACATTCATGATCTTTTCCCATATCCATCTTCATCCCTCTCTTTCCCTCTCTTTCTCTTTCTTCAAGACTCCACATAGGCAGCACTTTGTGTATAAAACCTTTCTTGATACTCTCAACTACTAGTAACCCTACCTCCCAAACTACCTTCTATTTATGTAATTGTATTTATTTGTATTTGTTCTTTTATATTTATTTTGTATATCCTTATATTATAGATACACTTACATATGCCTCACTGGTTTGGATGTAGGCTCCTGCAAGTAAGAATTGTTTCATTATTTTTACTTTTAGCCCCAACTCCCAATACAGTTCTTAGCACAAAGTAAGGATTTAATAAATGTTTGTTTAATTTTATTTATCTCACATCCTTCTCAGTTCAGTGAGAGTATAGAAACTACTTCCTCTGGAATGCTTGCTCATTTTATCCCACCCATTCTTCAGCTGTCCCCTATTCTAAATTCATTCACTTCCCCTCATCCCACTTAGAAAAACTTGGGATTTTAGAGTTGGGAAGGGACCTTAGAGATGCTCTTGTCCAAACTGCTCACTTTACAGATGAAGAAACTGAACCCTATATAGGATTTGGAACTTTCCCAAGGTCATATGAGTAGTAACATAATTGTGATTCTTAAAATTTGCTTCATTTTGTTTATTATGTTGATTATTGTTGTATTCCATATTTCTTCTGATCTTAGCAACAAGAGTATTATTATAGACGTTATGGACAATAAGCATCTGTAATTTTGTCAGTATGAGGAAGCTAGGTGATACAGTGGATAGAGCTGAGCCTGGAGTCAGGAAGACCTGAGGTCAAATCCAAGTCTCAGATCCTAGCTGTGTGACCTTGGGCAAGTCACTTAGCCTTGTTTGCCTCCATTTTCTCTTCTGTAAAATGATCTAGAGAAGGAAATGACAATCCACTCCAGTATCATGGCCAAGAAAAATGCAAATGCGGTTACGAAGGGTCTGAAACGACTGAAGAACAACAACTTTTGTGAGTGTGGCGACTCCCGCCAATGATGCAGATTACAATACTTCTATAGACTAGTTTACCCTTCCATCATTCTAGTGCTGACCCTCTCTGAAACCAGATGGGCTGATCTTCACCCAAAGGATACACCATCCATCACTAGATTCACAGTTGAAGACCTTTCAGCTTGGTAGAACCTGACAGAATTTGTTCTTCACTCAGAGATGTAATCTCCTGAGAGCAGATTAATGAATTTTCAGTGTTAGCACATATTCCTCAGGAACCACCAAATACTACAAATCAGGGTCTGATATACTTTGGGTAGGCACTCCTTTAATTCACTAATAACCTGGACTTATGGAAGTGATGAAGAAAATGTCAATAACTTAGATTAAAATTGAAAATTTATAAAGTACATTATTTTTCAGAGAGCCTATTGTTAAATATTTACTAGGATATCCCTTGTTGAAGACATGGGATCATCTCAACATTGGAATCCAAAGAGAACTTTATTAAGTAAGAATTCTTAATAGATAACTGACTTTTGGAAGGGCAGGATTAGGAAACATTGCCAATTTTTACATTTGTGAAAAACTTAATAGCATTATGAGGTAATGGGTTCTTAAACTGGTGGAGGTAGCGAAGCATTAAATTGGACAATATTTTTAAATGTCTTTCCATTCTTTTTGGTCAATGTGCTAACAAGAAAGAAAATTAATCCAGAAAATTTATCCTGGAGTAGAGGTATTAAGCAGCCCAGAGTTCAACTCCTGTTCTGCTTCTCACTACCTTCATGCCTTTAGACAACTCAGTCCATTCAAGGACTGTGTATTAAGTACCTGATATATATGAGATACAAAAATGAAAAAACAAAAAGATTTCTTCTCAGGACCTGTATATTCTATTGACCAGAAATAACAGGATATAATCAAGTAAATAAAAATGATAGAAGTAAATTTAAATTAGATGGAGAGTGGGAATTAAACTGGGGAGATCAGGAAGGGCATCCTGTAGGAGATAGCTCCTGAGCTAATCTTTCAAGGTAGAGCTGAGAATAAAAGCATTTCAGGAAAAGAAAACAACTTGGTAAATAATCACAGGATTCAGAAAAGGAAGATTAAGTACAGAGAACAGTTAAGTAGAATAATTTGGTTGAAACATAGACTATGTAAAGGGAAACAATGTGAAATCATTCTAGGAAGTTAGGTTAGAACCAGATTGTATGGATTTAAAATGTTATACAAGAGGGTTTGTAGTTTATCCTTGAGGTAATGGGTCATTTCTGGAGAAAGGGAGTGGCATAGTCATGCCTATTTACTATTAGTTTATTAACTATATAAAGGATGGATCAGAAGAGAAAGAGCCTAGTTAGAAGCCAGGTGATGAGAGTCTTAACTAGTGATTATTGTATGATTGGAAAGAATGGGACACGTGTGAAAGATGTAATGGATACAGAATTGACAAGACAATCACTGATTGAATTCATATTCAATCAATGAGAACTAATAAAGAAGGAAGAGTCAAAAATGTTGTGAATTTGGATGACTGGGAGTTTAAAGATGCTCTTAACAAGATTAAGTGGGTTTGGAGAGCAAAGATGATGCTTTCTGGTTTTGAATTTGTTTAATTTGACATACTTAGAGGACATCGATATAAAAATATACAGCAATCAGTTAGTGATACAGTCCTGGAGCTCTGGAGAAAGATGACTTCTATATATGTAGCCTTCAGATCCTTGTGCAAAGAGGTGATAAATGAAGCAAATGGGATATCAAGAGAGACAAGTAAAAGAAAGAAAAGGTGAAGGCTCATAATAGGTATTTTGAGGTAACCCGTGCATAAAGGTTGAGCTCTCTGCATCACCTTTTCCGCATCTGAAAATTAAGAAGGTTGAATTATATGACCTAAATTCCTTTCCAACTCTCACCTGTGAGTAAGCTTTCTTTTCCTTCATGGAGTATGAAGTTGAGATCAGCATGTATTTTGGCTAATGTACTATCACAGCTCATTAACTTATTTAGCATTCATTTAACTTCTAATTGATTTAATTTCTAAAATTGATCCTTTCATTTCCAACAGCCAGAATGCACAAGTGTACTATATTCAAACATCACAATCTGGTTTTTTTCTCTTTTAAAAAAGATATTGAAGTTAAGCAAAGTGAAGTGAGCAGAACCAGAGAATGTTGTACACACTAACAATAATATATTATGATCAATTGTGAATGACTTAATTATTACAACAAGGCAAAGATCCAGGACAACTCCAAGAGACTCATGATAAAAAGGGATATCTGCTACCATAGAAAGAGCTGACAGAGTCAGAATGTGGATTGAAATATGTCATTCTTCACTTCATTTCTTCTATAAATTTTTCTCATGTCAGCAATATATCTCTTGTTTTACAAAATGACAAACAGGAAAATAAAATATGTATCATATGATAATATATGTACAACCTATGTCATATTACCTGCCTTGTTCAGGGAAAGGGGGAGGGGGAGGACATGAATTGCAAAATGTCACAAAATGTATACTTAAAATTAGAATGTAAATAATTGGCATGTAATCTGGAAAACATTTTTTAAAAAAGGAATTGGGAGCAGAGCCGAAATGAGAGTAAAGGCAGGAATTTTCCTGAGCTCACCAAATTTCCCTATAAACAATTTTAAAATAATGCCTCAGAATTAATACTAGCGCAGAAAAACAAACAAACAAGAAATGATGAGGTGAAACAATTTCTTACCCAAGACAAATTAGAAGGTTGACATGAAAGGCCTGCCTCACTGGGATGAGAATCAATTAAACCCAGAGCAGACTACACCCCATCAAACTAGTACTTGGGGTGGCTGGGGAGACTGACTGAATAGTCAGTGTAAGTTACCAATGCTCTCAGCCCATAGATGGGAAGGGGTTCTGACAACTGGTTAGAAGAAAATGACAGAGCACTCTTTGTTGGCACTGGGTGCATGTTTCAGCTGAGTTGTCCATATGCAGTTCTGTGTCACAATCTCAGGACAAGGATGAGCACAAACACTAGCAGGAACAGGGACCCTGGTTGCAGTTCCAGGATGGAAAAGAGTGCTTGTGGTCACCCACAGACCAAAGTACAGGTCAGGAGAGCAGTGACCACACGTCTCTGTAAATCATAAAGTGTTGGGGAAAATGGAAAACTTTAGACCCCTAGAATTAGTTTTTTTTTTCCCCAAACATGACCTTTTTTTTTTGGTCTGGTTAGAATTAGTTCTGAGAGCAGCAGTCCCAAAATTGACATTTGGGGCAGTCCCCCCACCAACCCAGGAGCAAAACCCAACTTTAACATAAAATTAAAAATCAAGAAATAGATTAAAAAAACAAACAAACAACAAAAAAGAACCTGAAAATTACTATGGCAACAGGGAAGATCAAAACACAAACTTAAAAGAAGACAACAAAGTCAAAACTGCTACAATCCAAAGTCTTGTAGAAAAATATGAATTGTTCCCAGAACCAAAAATAACTGCTGGAGAAAATCAAAAGGAATTTTATAAATCACATCTCCTGTAGCATTCATCACTTTTTTTTTCTTTGTCATATAAGCCAATCTGAAAAGTGTGCAATGCTAATTCAGGGATGAATTTTATTATTTTTTTTAGCTCTATAAAATAATTGTTTTAGTAGTTTGATTTGTAAGATGCTAAGTAAGTAAATTAATTTAAGCAGAAGTATCATTTTTATTATATTGGCTCAGCCTACCTATGAACAATGAATATTTCTCCAATTATTTAGATCTATTTTTATTTGAGTGAAAAATGTTTTATAACTGTGTTCCTAGGGTCTTGTTGGTTTCTCTTGGTAGATAGACTACCAAGTATTTTTTATTGTCTGTAGGTTTTTTGGGTTTTTTAAGCCTTGCCTCCAGTCTTAGAATCCATACTGCATATTAATTCCAAGCAGAAGAGTAGTAAAGACCAGATAATTGGGGCTAAGTGGTTTGCCTCCCGTCACACAATTAGGAAATATCTGAGGCCAAATTTGAACCTAGCACTTCCTGTCTCCAGGGCAAGCACTCTAACCACTGAACCACCTAGTTGCCCCATCTGCAATTGTTTTAAATCATATTCCTCTTCTATCTTAGTCTTCTGAGTTTTGTTGGTAATATATAGATATGTGGATGATTTAAGTAGATTTATTTTTATCCTACAACTTGGCTAAATCTAATTGTTTCACCTACTTTTTTAGTTTTTTCTCTAGGGTTCTCTAAGTATACCATTATATTGGCTGCAAAGAGAGTTAGTTTTTTTTTTCTCTCAGTGCCTATTTTTATTCCTTCATTTTCTTTTTACTTTGTCTTACTGCTATATCTAACATTTCTAATACAACGTTGCATAATCATGATGATAATGGACATCTTGGTTCACCCCTGATCTTATGGGAAAGGTTTCTAGTTTATCCCCATTATAGATAGATAGAAACTACTTACATTTTAAGAAAGACTCCATTTATTCTTGTTTTCTAGTGTTTTTCAGAGGAATGAGTACTATACTTTGTCAAAAACATTCTCTGCATCTATTGATATGGTCAGTTATAGTTCTCTGAATATTAAACCATCCCTGAATTCCTGGTATAAATCCCACGTGGATCCTGTATGATCTTTGCATTACTGTATTCATTTGGATTTTTATTGCTGTTTTTCTTTCCATCTTCATTGTGACTAGAAAGATGTTATACTTTATATATTTAAATAAATTAATTTAGTAGAAAGTAGTTATTAAGCAGGTCTACTTGGTTTTATTGTTGCTCATTGTTAAGTCTTTAATCAAATATTTAATTTTTGTAGTGAAAGTAATAAAGGGGACCCCTGATTTGTTGGACTGGAGCATCACCTATCATGGACTTACGCACTGTCTTATAAGATTCCCCTTCTCCTCAATCGCCCCAGGCCTTCCACAACTGATCCATCAGGTTCCAACTGATATCAGAGAGTACATGGAACCTTCCTCCCACCCCCCATTTTTCTGCCAACATTCTCTTCCTCCTTGGTCCTTCTGGTTGAATGACATCTTCCCCACATCCTCATCTCCCTTCCACTGTCCTTGATCCAGTCCCACCCTCAGGTCCACTCTTACAAATGGTCATGGGCCAAGGTCATCTGATCGTGTAGTAGACACAGATGAAGAACCTTACTGTTTGCCCTGCCATTATACCCCAAGGAGTACTTAGCTTTTACATCTGCTTTGCTGCTTTTAGGTCTGATGGATTATTGTGTTTTTTTTTAATTTAAGTATTTGTTCAAGTTTACCCATACATCTTATGCGTTTTAAGCATTTATTTTGTACTGAAAAAAAAATAGCTATCTTATATCCAATATCCACTTCGTTCTTTTAATTCCTTTTCTAGAAAGACTCCATGGATTTTTTGACAACTATATCTGTTTTGTTTAGAGATTTTCTCCACAAGGATTACGATCAAGACAAAATGAGATGGAGAATGGCAGGGGAAAATGGATTCCTTCTCCTTTGGAACCAGTCTCCTCTAGGACCGCTTCAGGTCAGTTCCTGAGCTTTTTTTCCCCTTGGCCATAGGTGATATTGTGAAAAAGACTACACTTTCACACTACCAGAAATGTGCTAAACAACAGAAGAGAGAGGATAACATGTTCTGTCTTTTACTTTTCTATTATGTCTGACTCTTTGTGATCCCATCTTGAGTTTTCTTGGCAAACTTCTCCAGCTCATTTTACAAATGAGGAAACTGAGGCAAATACGATTAAATTATTTGCCCATATCACACAACTAATAAATGTCTGAGGTGAGATTTTAACTAAAGAGGAGGAGTCTTCCACATTTAAAACCCAGTGGAATTGTGTGTTGGCTATGGGAAGGGGTAGGAGGAGGGGAGGGAAAGAACATAAATCATGTAACCATGGAAAATTTTTCTTAATCAATAAGTTAAATTTAAAAATAAATAAAAAGAAAAAATAAAAAGGAGAGGAGACTTCCTGGCTCCAGGGCTCGAGCTCTATCCACTGTGCCACCTAGCTGCCCTTTAGCTTCCTACCAAATGAGAAGTTTGGATCCTTCAGTCCAAGTATCCTGGAGGACTCCAATGTCACAAAAAAAGACTAACATTATGAAGGGTGTGGTTCCTTTTCCACACATCATCATTACAAGTATTTGAAAATTAAGCCATAGAGAAGGAATGCCCTATGGAGAGGCAATATGGCATGTAGGGAGTCTAAAGACCTAGACTGGTGTCCTACCACTGATACATCATTTGATCTTAGACAAGCCACTTTAGCTTCCTAGGTCTCAGCTATTCATCTGCAAAGCTTGGGGTTTGGGGTAAAGTTCTTTCGGGTTCTTCCATTCTGAAATAATCATTTTTAATGGTATTTTCACTTTTATCCATTTCCTATTCTGTAGAGACCTGTACTGATGCCTAAGAGAGAAAGATGTATTTACAAGGGCCTTGAAGTTTTAATTAAGTGTTCTCAATTGTTGAATGAAAGCCTCGATCTCTTGGGATAAAAACCCAGTTGGATAAGAGAGAGGCAGTGAAGATCATCAACTCCTTTAGCTGAGAGAGAAATTCCTAGGAGAACTGCCTAATTAGAGGCTTTTTCTCTTACCAGGCATCAAGGGACAGGCACTGTGACCATAAAATCCAAGGGGCTGCCATGGAATAGTTAGGGAGGTAGGCAGGTAAACCAGCAGCCCAGTTACCTTCCATGTTAACAGTTTAATTGACCACAGTTCAACTCTAACTCCAACCTAAAGACCAGGGACTCAGGAGAAAAAAGAATGTGGAAAGATAGTTGAAGCTTGGCTCCCAGGAGGAGAAAAATTAGTAGATGATCATTTACTTGTGTGATTTAAGGATATCTCCCTTCTTTTCTACTTCTGACAGTTCTGCCTCATTTCATGGAGAGAGGGTAGGAGTTAGAGCAGATAGCCAGAATCTGCCTTCCTTTGAGAAAGATACCTCAATTCTGAGGGATGAGTTTGTGGTATTGCATTACTTCAGGATGACACATTTTAATTACTTTTGAAATTTAGGGTAATTTATTTTTTTACCTGAAATTGATTAAGTATTTTTTCTGTGTTTTATTTTTTTAAGTATTTTTCCATGGTTTCATAATTAGGTATTATTTTCTTAATTCCCAACTTTCTCACTATTTCTCAACCATCATAAAAATCATCTCTCCTCTATTGATCATGGGAAAGTCATTTCATGAATCTGAGCTTCAGTTTTCTCTCCTGTAAAATGGGGGTAATAATAGCACCTACCTCACATGGTTGTTGTAAGGCTGAGATAAAATAACTAATGTAAAGCAATTCACAGACTTTAAGAAGCTATATAAATATGAGCTATTATTATCAGCTAGGTGGCACAGGGGATAGATCCCTGGACCTAAAGTCAAAAAGACTCATCTTCCAGCGTTCAAATCCCGTTTCAGATACTTACTGGCAGTGTGACTCTGGGCAAGTCATTTAGTCCTGTTTACTTTAGTTCTTCATCTACACAATGAGCTGGAATAGGAAATGGCAAACCACTCTACTATCTTGGCCAAGACAACCACAAGGGACATGAAGAGTTGGGCATGACTGAAGCAACTAAACAGCATTATTATCTTTTCATCATTTTTGATGGGATTCATGTACAAATGATCCAAAGAGAAGCTGATAACTTACTATTATTCTTTTATACTTAATGTTCTACAAACCACTTCATAGGTAGATAACTAGGTGGATGAAATGTCTGCTTTTTTAATTAAATAAGAGAATTATAGATGAAAGCCCATCTTCTGTAAACTCTTTGGCCCACTCTAGGATCAGGATAATAATAAAGAATAATAAAGATAGCACAAACCATATGATATTCTTGCTTCATTTTAATTTTTATATTCTTTTATATTAATTCATATTAGCATATTATGTAAATATAATTTATAGTAATAATAATTAATTTCACTAGGATAAATTAGAAACCCACCAAGTTTCTATATTTTGAATTTTTTTAATTCCATGTAGTTTGGAGATTATGAGTATTTGGTATGCTGATTTTTTTTTTAACGTGGCTTTTTTAATGTTTGTATCGTCTTCACATTCACAGAGCCTAGACAACATTTTGCTCACCATAGACTCTTAACAAATAGTATTTGAATTGAATAACATCGACCCGAAATCTGCTCCCCATTCCCCATTCATTTTACTCTGGGTATGACTCCTTCCACCACCCTTAAAAAGCAAGTGCCTTATATTAACAAACTAGGAAGAGCAGAGATCAATCAATTGGAAATGCAAATAAAAAAACTCAAAAGCAACCCAATTAAAAACCCCCAGCAGAAAACCAAACTAGAAATCCTAAAAATTAAGGGAGAAATTAATAAAATCGAAAGTGATAGAACTATTGATTTAATAAATAAGACACAAGAAGCTGGGACTTTGAAAAAACAAACAAAATAGACAAAGTACTGGTCAATCTAATTTAAAAAAGGAAGGAAGAAAAGCAAATTAACAGCATCAAAGATGAAAAGGGGGACATCACCTCTGATGAAGAGGAAATTAAGGCAATCATTAAAAATTACTTTGCCCAATTATGTGGCAATAAATACACCAATTTAGGTGATATAGATGAATATATACAAAAATACAAACTGCCTAGACTAACAGAAGAGGAAATAGAATTCTTAAATAATCCCATATCAGAAAATGAAATCCAACAGGCCATCAAAGAACTTCCTAAGAAAAAATCCCCAGGGCCTGATGGATTCACCAGTGAATTCTATCAAACATTCAGAGAACAGTTAATCCCAAAACTATACAAACTATTTGACATAATAAGCAAAGAGGGAGTTCTACCAAACTCCTTTTATGACACAAACATGGTACTGATTCCAAAACCAGGCAGGTCAAAAACAGAGAAAGAAAACTATAGGCCAATCTCCCTAATGAATATAAATGCAAAAATCTTAGATAGCATACTAGCAAAAAGACTCCAGCAAGTGATCAGGAGGGTCATCCACCATGATCAAGTAGGATTCATACCAGGGATGCAGGGCTGGTTCAATATTAGGAAAACCATCCACATAATTGACCACATCAACAAGCAAGTCAACAAAAATCACATGATTATCACAATAGACGCAGAAAAAGCCTTTGATAAAATACAACACCCATTCCTATTAAAAACACTAGAAAGCATAGGAATAGAAGGGTCGTTCCTAAAAATAATAAACAGTATATATCTAAAACCATCAGCTAATATCATCTGCAATGGGGATAAACTAGATGCATTCCCAATAAGATCAGGAGTGAAATAAGGATGCTCATTATCACCTCTATTATTTGACAATGTACTAGAAACACTAGCAGTAGCAATTAGAGAAGAAAAAGAAATTGAAGGCATCAAAATAGGCAAGGAGGAGACCAAGTTATCACTCTTTGCAGATGACATGATGGTCTACTTAAAGAATCCTAGATATTCAACCAAAAAGCTAATTGAAATAATCAACAACTTTAGCAAAGTTGCAGGATACAAAATAAACCCACATCAGTCATCAGCATTTCTATATATCTCCAACACAGCTCAGCAGCAAAAACTAGAAAGAGAAATCCCATTCAAAATCACCTTAGACAAAATAAAATACTTAGGAATCTATCTCCCGAGACAAACACAGGAACTATATGAACACAACTACAAAACACTTTCCACACAACTAAAACTAGACTTGAGCAATTGGAAAAACATTAACTACTCATGGATAGGACGAGCCAATATAATAAAAATGACCATCCTACCCAAACTTATTTATCTATTTAGTGCCATACCCATGGAACTCCCAAAAATTTTCTTTACTGATTTAGAAAAAAACATAATAAAGCTCATTTGGAATAACAAAAGATCAAGGATATCCAGGGAAATAATGAAAAAAAAACACAAATGAGGGGGGCCTTGCAGTCCCAGACCTCAAACTATATTACAAAGCAGCAGTCATCAAAACAATTTGGTACTGGCTAAGAGACAGAAAGGAGGATCAGTGGAATAGACTGGGGGCAAGCGACCTCAGCAAGACAGTATACGATAAAACCAAAGATCCCAGCTTTTGGGACAAAAATCCACTATTCGATAAAAACTGCTAGGAAAATTGGAAGACAGTGTGGGAGAGATTAGGAATTGATCAACACCTCACACCCTACACCAAGATAAATTCAAAATGGGTGAATGACTTAAACATAAAGAAGGAAGCCATAAGTAAATTGGGTAAACACAGAATAGTATACATGTCAGACCTTTGGGAGGGGAAAGACTTTAAAACCAAGCAAGACATAGAAAGAATCACAAAATGTAAAATAAATAATTTTGACTACATCAAATTAAAAAAGCTTTAGTACAAACAAAACCAATGTAACTAAAACCAGAAGGGAAAAAACAAATTGGGAAAAAAATCTTCATAGAAACCTCTGACAAAGGTTTAATTACTCAAATTTATAAAGATCTAAATCAATTGTAGAAAAAACCAAGCCATTCTCCAATTGATGAATGGGTAAGGGACATGAATAGGCAGTTTTCAGATAAAGAAATCAAAACTATTAATAAGCACATGAAGAAGTGTTCTAAATCTCTTATAATCAGAGAAATACAAATCAAAACAACTCTGAGGTATCACCTCACACCTAGCAGATTGGCTAACATAACAGCAAAGGAAAGTAATGAATGCTGGAGGGGATGTGGCAAAGTAGGGACATTAATTCATTGCTGGTGGAGTTGTGAACTGATCCAACCATTCTGGAGGGCAATTTGGAACTATGCCCAAAGGGCGATAAAAGAATATCTACCCTTTGATCCAGCCATAGCACTGCTGGGTCTGTACCCCAAAAAGATAATGGAGAAAAAGACATGTACAAGAATATTCATAGCTGCGCTCTTTGTGGTGGCCAAAAATTGGAAAACGAGGGGATGCCCTTCAATTGGGAAATGGCTGAACAAATTGTGGTATATGTTGTTGATGGAATACTATTGTGCAAAAAGGAATAATAAAGTGGAGGAATTCCCTGGAGACTGGAACAACCTCCAGGAAGTGATGCAGAGCGAGAGGAGCAGAACCAGTAGAACATTGTACACAGAGACTAATACACTGTGGTACAATCGAATGTAATGGACTTCTCCATTAGTGGCAGTGTAATGTCCCTGAACAATCTGCAGGGATCTAGGAGAAAAGACACTATTCATAAGCAGAGGACAAACTGTGGGAGTAGAAACACCGAGGAAAAGCAACTGCCTGACTACAGCAGTTGAGGGGACATGACCGAGGAGAGACTCTAAACGAACACTCTAATGCAAATATTAGCAATATGGCAATGGGTTCGAATCAAGAACACATGTGATACCCAGTGGAATCACATGTTGGCTACGGGGGATGGGGGAGAGGAAAAGTAAATGATCTTTGTCTTTAATGAATAATGCTTGGAAATGGTCAAATAAAATATTATTTAAAAAAAAAAAAGCAAGTGCCTGTAGGTTGCTAATTTAATTACGGTTTTGAAGATGGATTGCGGGTAAAGTCAGATCCAAAACAAAACACAGAAACATGAGGTCTTCTGGAGACTGAACAGAAGGAGGCTGTGTTCTCCCATTAGTGTAGATAGAGACCTCACAAGACTGGGAGAGGAGGCAAGAGGAGTTCTGTAATCTGACCCAGACTTCTTGACTCCGAGCCTACATCCCTGAAGGGAACTGATGACTCTCTGTCCAACTGTGGGTAGTTTGGAAGTCACCCATCATGTTTGCTTTTTACACCCTCTCCAGAGGAACTTGTACTCGCCTTTGCCCATTTCCCACTCCCACTCCCAAACACAGAGATAAGGGAAACCAGGGCTCTTAAAATCCAAATCCCAGGCTGGTTTGCAGTCTCTGGCAAGTACTTCGCCCAAGTGTGAAAACCTTGGACAACAACATAAACTCTTGTTTTGAGAATAGGGCAGATCAACTCATTATTGGGAGTAAAAATGTTTGATAAACATAAAAGCCTCTATAAATGCTCAGAGATAATATTTTTACCCTTTACCCTCTGCTTCTGCATTTTTAAAAACGCCTAGCCTGCTGAAACTCTTGTTAATCTAGTTATTACAGGGTTATAATAAGTAGCGATACAAAGTTTAGAGAGAAAAAAAAACACCCTGAAATGCACACACACAGACACACCTCTATATTTCCATTTTTTTTTAAACCCTTACCTTCCGTCTAGGAGTCAATACTGTGTATTGCAACTCCAAGGCAGAAGAGTGGTATGGGCTAGGCAATGGGGGTCAAGTGACTTGCCCAGGGTCACACATATTTCCATATTTTTAATCCACACAAACAAGGACATTATTACTTGGAATCTTTCACCAACTATGGCTTGGCACCCCTCATCTATCACATTGCCCTTTGTGTATATATGAGGCTATAACTAATCGATACCTTTTGGTGCCATTTACATCTTGGCTGCTCAAATTCATCCCACAACATTCTGGCTAAAGCACATTATTTATTATGTCAATGAACTTCATGTTAGTAGCTGAAGGTTGGGGGCAAGGATAGCGGAAAGGCTAAACAGACATATTTCATCCAGCCAACTCTGGGAAAGCTTCATCTAATTCCCTCCTCAAAGCTTCATCAATATCCTCCCTCCCTCCCTCCCCCAGCCCCTAAAAGTCCCATTTCCCTTCCTGACTTTACAAATACATCTAAACTCATCCAGGGGCCCCTTTTAAGGCAGAACTGCCAGTAATTCCCAACTCGGTGGTGGTTTTATAAAATGCACCAAATGAGACCACCAACTAATTCTCCAATGCAATTTTACTCGGAGATTTGAATCCAGGCCCCCTTGGTACACCTGTTTTCTATATAACTCAGCTGGGGAACACAATAGACTCTTAACTGCTTAGATTCACTGAAGGAAGGGGAGGAGGGAAGGGTGAGTTCACTCTAGCCCAGCCTCTGATCTGGGAGATTATTATAAATCCTTTAGCACTGTTGAGACAACTAGATCACTTGATTGGCCTTAACATTCCAATCCTATAAATTAGTCTGTTGGGGGTGGGATGGCCTCCTGTATTGTATTGTTCCAGCATCAACACCAGACTGAAGGAGACTAGACACATTTTCATTTTTAACTTGATGAAATTATACCACTTCGGGCTCCGTGACAATCTGGGGAAACATCTCTTAAGAGCTGCTGACAATTTGTAACAAAATTACATTTGCTCTGTATTTTTTTGTTGTTGTTAAATAACATAAATTGAACTTTAAAATTAACTTTGGTTTCAAAAGCCACTTTTTGGAAGTAGGTTTTCTCTTTTTTTATAAACGATAATGTTCTTTTAAAATAGGCTTTTCTAACACGATCTTTTGCAAGTGGAAAACATGACTATATTATGCAGATTTTCACAAAGCACAAAATATTGTGTTATTCAGAATGAAACGCTGTGTCCCATTAGAACACAAGGTCCTTGAGGGTAGGAAGTATTTTTTATTATATCTTTGTGACCTCAGCCAAGTCATATAGACGCTGGCACCTGGAAGATGCTTAATCAATGCTTGTTTGGATTACATTGGTTTGGTTTACCATCTGCTTTAGTATTCAAATAAATAGAATACATGTTCCTTAAAATTACCATCTTAAAGAACAAAAGTATAAAACAGAGAGCTATATCAACCACGAACCCTTAAAACTAAAAATATGTGTCAAAGTCATACATTTTAACACATATCCAAATATAAATGTATTTTTTAGCTTGTATATAAATTCATATCTCACATTAGGGGCAGAGACCTGGTATATTTGGTAGACATGAACTATATACACTGAGGAAGGAAGAAAGCATCTATCTCCACTCTTTCTCAAAGTACACAAAAGCTAAGACAGGAATGTATTGGGTATATCTATAAAATAAAATGACCAAAAATTTTAAGACCATGACACAACTTATATAGTGTCCAGAATATTAATTCAGGATTAAAATCCCATCTCTAATGTTTACTACCTATGTGACCTTAAAGAAATCACTAAACTTGCTATATTTGAGTTTCCTCACTGTAAATAGTAGGACTTGGTGATCTTGATGATCTCTGAAGTTTCTTCCAGCTCTGTGAATCCTACATCCAGATGTGTTATCCCACACCTTGGGAGAGAATGTACTTATTCAAGTGTAAGGTTATATATTTATGGAAAATATACTCAGACTCTTGGACGGAAAAGTATTTGTAATATATTCCTTTGCTAAAAAACAAAATTGGCTAATTACTAGGAAACACACTGGTGGGGGCTCACAAGCAATAGTAGTAGAAACCCTGCCTAGATACTTATCTCTAGAATCTTGAGAGAAAAATGAACTACCCTTAGGAATGGTCAGCACATCTTAGGAAAGTAACCCCAAAAAGGATTCCTTTTTTCAAATTGTATTCAAGGCTTCCAATGTTATTTTGAATATAATAAAAACAATTGTGATTAAACCTCAATTGACATTGTTTAAAAGTTTGTAAAGTGCTATGCTTGTATTATCTCTTTTGATCCTCACAACAACCCTATTAGATATTTCTGTTGTCCCTATTTTACAAATGAGGCACAGAGAAGTAAAGTCACTTAAATTGGGGCCATTTAGCTAAGTAGAGTCTGGGATAGGATTTGAACCCAGGCTCATCTTCAAGTTCAGGGCATCCTCAGTGGTGTCAAATCCTACTTTAATAATGGATCCCTTCACTGGAAATGGCCAAAAGCCATTTTGAACCAAGTTTGATAAAGTTCATGGTTATTTTATATAATACTACTTTTGATTAGTAATGACTCCATTATTACAAAGGACAGAAAAATTGACCTACTTGGTTTCCAAACTAGACTAAATTGGTCCTCTTTAGGCAACTTGGTATCTCCCTGCTCTAGAGGCCCACCATGTTGGTACCAGACTTAGTGGAAATGCTTAGGTGGCTTAGCAGCAGGGTTGGCTGGCAGCACTGGATCTGGAGTCAGGAAGACTTGAGTTAAAATCCCATCCCATATGCTCACCAGCTAAGTGACCCTGGGCAAGTCACTTAACTCTAGCACAGTTTCCTCATCTGTTAAATGAACTAGAAAAGGGCATGGCAAACCACTCCAATATCTTTGCCATGAAACCCTCAAATGGGGTCATGAAGAGTGAGACAGAACTGGAACAATTCAATAACAAGAAAGAAGGAATTAAGGGTTTCTCTAATCTATGACTTCTGAAATGTTCTCTTGAAAATTTCCTTCTCAATTTACCTCAGTCCCAGAGCCCACCTTCAAACATGGATGCTTTCCTTGGGACTACTAAGGCTAGGTAGAAAAAGCAAATACTCTAGGATGAGAAAGCAGAACAGAGAGTTAGTAGCCCAGTCTAGAATCTATCTACATAACCTTAAGCATGCCACTTTAACTTTCTTTCCTCAGTTTCTCTGAAAAATAGAGATAACATTTGTCTCAATTCATTAACAAGGCTTGAGGCTAAAAGAGATGATATTCGTGAAAGTCCTTTGAGATCACCAGAAGAAATGGATCATATGCATTAAAATATGTTGTCTTCATGTAAAACCCAGTGGAATTGCATATTGGCTGGGGGGAAGGAAGGGAGGAAAAGAACATGAATCATGTAATCATGGAAAATATTCTAAATTAATTAATTAAATAAAAATTTTCAAGAAAAAAAAAGAAAACATGTTGTCTTCTTTTGAAGAATTTCTTGTTTGTTCTGTAATTTTTCAGTCATTTCTGGCTCTTCCTGACCCCATTTGGGATTTTCTTGGCCACGATGCTTGAGTGGTTTACCATTTTCTTCTCCAGTTTAATTTATATATGAAGAAACTGAGGCAGACAGTATGAAATGACTTGCCCAGGGTCACACAGTTAGTACTTGTCTGAGGTCAGATTTTAATTCAGAAAGATGAGTCTTTCTGAGCCCAGGCCTGGCACTCTACCTGCTGCACCACCTAGCTGCCCCTTGTAGAGCCTGGCACATCCAGTAAGTCATTTTACACAGATAAATTGGATCATAGATCCATAGATCTAGAGATGGAAGGGACAGAGGTCTCTTTTGTGTAGTAGAGCTCATAAACAAGCTGGTGAAACATACAGACCCCATATCAGAATCATGTTGTTGTGGGGGTAAAGAGGTACACCCCTGGGGTTCAGGAAGGATACCTTTCTGCAAGAATGCAAGACTCCAAAACTTAGCTTAAAAATAAAAAGAGAAATGTATTAATTTAGAAAGTAATGTTGAGAATGGCCAGGAGGATAGTACAGGTGGAACAGCAAGATGGAAGGCTGCTCCTTGGGAGGACAGCATGGACGGAAAAGCTGTCCCCCAGATGACATCAATTCTGGGGATTTTATACTCTTTACAACAGATGCTGTCATGGTGAGGACATGACTCTAGAGTGGTAAACCTTCAGGCATTCAGTCAGGGATGTTGGTCATCTGACTGGAGACATCAGGAATGACCCTCATAAAAGACTTTAGTTTAGGGAACAGACAGATGTCTGAGATGTAGCCTGATAGTATCAAGGTGTAGCCTGGAGGTGCATCTCTCTGTCCATCTTAAATCTAAAGGAGGCTCAAAGGAGGACAATCCTCTCAGGGTTTTATAGGGGCTGTTAGATGTTTTGGGTTAGGAGTCATGAGGATATAAGAGAACAAAGGAATTTCCCTGATAATAGTTTGCCTGAGTTTCTGGAGGTACAATGTTTTAAAATGCATAATAAAATACATAAGCATACAAAGGAAATGGATTATATTGAAATAAGTTATCAAAACATTTTCAAAACCAGTTTAGGAAGAGCTGGAAAGATCTACATGAACTGATGCAGAGTGAAATAAGCAGAACCAGGAAAACATTGTACACAGTAATAGCAATATTGTGGAATGATCAACTGTGATAGAATTAGCTACTCCTGGCAACACAATGATCCAGGACAGTTCTGAGGGACTTATGACAAAGAATGTAATCCATCTGGGGGTGGGGGAGGAACTGTTGAAATAAGAATACAGATGAAAGCATGGGATTTCTCACTTGTTTATTTGGGTTTAAGTTTTGGTTTTTGGTTTTATAAAATAACTCACTTACAAAAATAAACAATATGGAAATGTGTTTTGTATGATAATACACATATAACCCAGATCAATAGTCTGCCAGCACTGAGAGGAGGAAGGAAAGAAAAAGGAGATAAGTTTGATCACATAACTTGAAAACACATGTGGAAATTAGTTATAACATGTAATTGGTAAAAATGAATAAATCAATAAAAATATACACAAGCAAAAAAATAAAATAACCCAGTTCATGGATGCCAGGATAAAAACACTTGCTACTTCCCCCTCCTTCTACACTACTCACACTTTTCCACTTATTGGTATTCAGGGCAGCAAATTTACTGTGCAACTTTGACTTATAGCGGAAAACAAGCAACTTTACTAATATTAAATAAAGTCATTCATTATGATTGGTAGCATTACCACACAGAAAAGGGCATTATACAGTTCTCTTCTCTAGGTAGAAATCTGTTTCCTCATCTCTAAAACAAGAGGGCTGGACTAGTGAGTAGGACATAGCTATAACTCTAGGTTTTTCATGCTTAGAATCATAGAATGTGAAAGTTGGGATATTAGGGACTAAGGTCAACTCCCATCCAATGTTGGATTATTTATATGGGTGTATATGTATATGTATATATATATATATATATATATGTATATATATATCCCTGTATATGCAGGGAATGCATTCCAAGACCTACTGTGGATGGCTAAAACATGGAAAATAAGCACACATCTGCTATTTACCATGGGTAAATGAATTGGCAGTCCCTGAGGCACATCTCCAGTACCACTTGAGCTTTGGAGCCATTATTTTTTTTAATATTTTATTTGATCATTTCCAAGCATTATTCATTAAAGACATAGATCATTTTCTTTTCCTCCCCCCCACCCCCCATAGCCGACACATGATTCCACTGGGCATTACATGTTTTCTTGATTTGAACCCATTGCTATGTTGTTAATATTTGCATTAGGGTTTCCTTAAGAGTCTCTCCTCTGTCATGTCCCCTCAACGGCTGTAGTCAGGCAGTTGCTTTTCCTCGGTGTTTCTACTCCCACAGTTTATCCTCTGCTTATGAATGGTGTTTTTTCTGCTGGATCCCTGCAGATTGTTCAGGGACATTACACCGCCACTAATGGAGAAGTCCATTACGTTCGATTATACCACAGTATATCAGTCTCTGTGTATAATGTTCTCCTGGTTCTGCTCCTCTCGCTCTGCATCACTTCCTGGAGGTTGTTCCAGTCTCCATGGAATTCCTCCACTTTATTATTCCTTTTAGCACAATAGTATTCCATCAACAACATATACCACAATTTGTTCAGCCATTCCCCAATTGATGGGCATCCCCTCGTTTTCCAGTTTTTGGCCACCACAAAGAGCGCAGCTATGAATATTTTCGTACAAGTCTTTTTCTCCATTATCTCTTTGGGGTACAGACCCAGCAGTGCTATGGCTGGATCAAAGGGTAGACATTCTTTTATCGCCCTTTGGGCATAGTTCCAAATTGCCCTCCAGAATGGTTGGATCAGTTCACAACTCCACCAGCAATGAATTAATGTCCCTACTTTGCCACATCCCCTCCAGCATTCATTACTTTCCTTTGCTATCATGTTAGCCAATCTGCTAGGTGTGAGGTGATACCTCAGAGTTGTTTTGATTTGCATCTCTCTGATTATAAGAGATTTAGAACACTTCTGCATGTGCTTATTAATAGTTTTGATTTCTTTATCTGAAAACTGCCTATCCATGTCCCTTGCCCATTTATCAATTGGAGAATGGCTTGATTTTTTGTGCAATTGATTTAGCTCTTTATAAATTTGAGTAATTAAACCTTTGTCAGAGGTTTTTATGAAGATTTTTTCCCAATTTGTTGTTTCCCTTCTGATTTTAGTTACATTGGTTTTGTTTGTGCAAAAGCTTTTTAATTTGATGTAGTCAAAATTATTTATTTTACATTTTGTGATTCTTTCTATGTCTTGCTTGGTTTTAAAGTCTTTCCCCTCCCAAAGGTCTGACATGTATACTATTCTGTGTTTACCCAATTTACTTATGGTTTCCTTCTTTATGTTTAAGTCACTCACCCATTTTGAATTTATCTTGGTGTAGGGTGTGAGGTGTTGATCTATTCCTAGTCTCTCCCACACTATCTTCCAATTTTCCCAGCAGTTTTTATCGAATAGTGGATTTTTGTCCCAAAAGCTGGGAACTTTGGGTTTATGGCATACTGTCTTGCTGAGGTCGCTTTCCCCCAGTCTATTCTTTGGAGCCATTATTGTAGTAAATAAGAGCTTTCTTAAACAAAGGCACTATGTTAACCTACAAGGAATACTACCAATGAATACTCTAGTTGGTCTGGGGGAAAGTATTCTATAGGAGCATGGATGTGAGGACAAAAGGACATGAGGCATGTACTGGACTAGTTGACTTCACCATGTTACAGCCTGCACTTGCTTGGAGGGTGATTTGAAACTTATGAACCATTTTTTTTTTACTTTTCAAATTTTTCATTTTTTCCTCATGGTTAACCAAGGGATAACTGAATCAACAGATACCAAATCAGAGGATACAGGGGCACAACTATATAGTACTTTAAGACTTTTTTTTAAAAAAATCATTATCTTCCATCTTAGAATCAATATTGGGCATTGGTTCCAAGACAAAAGAATGGTAAAGGCACTAGGCAATGAGGGTTATGTGACTTGCCCAGCATCACACAGTTAGGAAGTTTCTAAGTTTGAACCCAGATTTGAATTCCCATCTCTAGACCTGACTCAGTCCACTGAGCCACCTAGCTAGCCCTCACCTTAAGACTTTAAGGGAGCTTTTCATCTTTACAACAACCTGGTAGGATATGTTCTCTTATGGGTGAGAAAATTGAGATGCAGGAAAGTTAAATGACTTCCTCTCCATAAAATACCAAGGAAGTGCCCAAACCCAGATTTTTCCAGTACAGTATTCTGAATATCTGTTTTTCTTGGCTGCTTCCCAATTATACTATGATTAAACTAGAATAAATCTCAGAGATCATCTTTCCCATTTTCCTTCTGTTACAGATGAGAAAATCCAGAGGATCATAGCCTAAAGTCCAGCTAGTCCAACTTCCTCTCATTTTACAGATGAGAATACTGAAAAGAGATGAAATATCTTGCCCAGGGTCACACACATTTTAGTATCAGAAGGAGAATTTGAATCCAGATCTTCCTAATTCCATGTCTAACACTCTCTGTTCTACCCACCACATTGACAATTTAAGAGATGATATGACATGCCCAAAATTACACAGTTGATTCAGGTTTTAAACACAGCTCCTTTGCTTCCCCTCTACTATATCCTTGGTAAGTGTTCAGCAAACCTCCCCGGATATTCTCTATGTAACTGGGAAACCCATTCTGCTCCTGGGGAGCGCTAATTAGCAGAAACTTCTTCCTTATTTCCAGTTGAATTCTATCTTCCTGTACCTCCCACCTCTTCCTCCTCATTCTGCCTTCCAAGAGCTTCTCAGAATAATTCATTCCTTTTCCACATGAAAGCCCCTCAAATATTTGAAGACTCGCTTGAAAACTGCACAAAGAGGTGATTTCATTGTTGTAGAACGTCCTCCCCACCTACTTATGTGCTTCCTTAGACGGTCTTCTTGAATTGCTATGACTAGAAAAAAAAATCCCTCAATTATTGGCCTCTGAGTAATAAGCCTCTCAGAATTTAGCTTGGTTGGTGGTCCCCTGATGACAGCAGACATATAGAGTTAGTTCATCTCCAGGCTTGAACATGAAAGGTCTCTGCCTCAATAGGACTTGCTTGATAAAGCCTTGTTCCTTACTTCCATCAAGTAGGAATCAATGATCTCCTCTGCTAGGGCATTTGTTCAGTTGTTTTCAGCTATGTTGGACTCCATGACCCCATTTGGAGTTTTCCTGGCAAAGAGGACTTATCCAAGGTCACATAACCACTAAGTGTCCAGAATGAGAGGTAGAACCAAATCTTTAAGACTCCCAGTCATAAGACACACTTTCCTCTCAGTATCAGGCATGTAACCCCAATTTCCACATTTGCTCATTCAGACAACAGGAAGCTCAGATTACGAAAGTATCCTCCAGACCTAGAGAGAGTGCTTCCTTTTGGGGTGTACATCCCTTCCTTGAAGGAAAGGATATGATGGACCGGAGCCACTTCAGGATACAAGCCAGGTGGGGCCCCAAGTATATTTTGCCCCAGAGAAGAATCCATCCTCAGCTGTGAGCAGAGCTTGGGAGAAGCTGCACTCAGCCATCAGAGAAATCCTCACACCTGAATGATTAAAAACAGTAGTGCTTATAGGAGTGGGGCTGGAATCAAACAACGGGAGCTTTGAAAGGATTACAAAATATAATTGTACCAGGGCCATGAGCAAAGAGGTTCTGAGCCAACAGGAAGAAAGTCTATTATTTTTATTTAACATTTATTAAATGTAAGAGGACCACAGGACAGGTCCTCACATTCTGAACCCTTTCTTTGGCAGAGGGCATAGCTTCTTCACTGTGATCTCAGACATTGATACTCTCCCCCCCCCCCAATTGCCTTACAAAGATGCTCATTGAGGGATAGAAAGGGAAATAACGCATCGTGAATGACAGACTCAGGAAAAACCTATTAAATGGATCAGAGAATTTGTCCTGTCAGTTTCCCCTCCTGTCAACTGCACTGGGACGCAGACCTGGGAAGTATGAGCCACTGGAAGGACTCAAGATCTCATGGGCTGCTGACTTTCTTGACAAAGAGGCAAAAAAATCATTCACTGCTTTCCCAGGATTCTAGATCTAGAGACATAAGGGTCCTTAGATACCATCAGATCTAAAGCCCTTCTTTTACAAATGAGGAACGCAGGATGATTAAGTAAGTCATACTATCATACATGTCACCTAGCCCTTTGTTGTTGGTCATCTATAAAGTCTTTGTCAGCTTTTCCCACAAATTTATGAAGTAGGAAGGATTTGCATTTGATGAAGAAGCTAGCTTGCACCATAATGGAATGTTGGACCTAAAATCAAGAAGTTCTGAGTTCAAAACCAATCTTACATGGCAGGTCATTAAAGTTCTGTCTGCCTCTGTTTTCTCATCTATAAAATAGGGATAACGATAGAACCTACCTCCCAGAGGTTTGTTGTAAGGATAAAATGAGATTTAAAAAAATGCCAGTTATGGTGAAGAAGAGAAAGAAGTAGTTCCTTGCCTCTTCTTCCTACAACCTTACCTCTCCCCACCCTCTTCTCCTCAGAGGTTAAACTCTCTGAGGATAACTTGTCCATCTTGCCACTAAAGAGATTATCTCATGAATTAATTTCACTGAGGTAGATTGAGGTGTTAGTAGTTATGAGAGCAAAGATGGTCTTTTGCTTTTTTGTTTTCCCAGTGCTCAGTGCAGTGCCTGGCAGTAGTTACTTACTTAATAAATGTTTATTGATGACTAACTGATAGAGTAGAAAATAACCTCATCTGGGAAATTCCAGATTCCTGAAATATTGAAGCAAGCATTACTTCTAAGAACCTGATCATTGCTGTTCAGTTGTTTCAGTCATGCCTAGCTCTTTGTGATTCCATTTGGAGTTTTCTTGGAAAAGATATTAGAGTACTTGGGCATTTCCTTCTCCACCTCACTTTGCAGATGAGGAAACTGAGGCAAACAGGTGAAGTAACTTGCCCAGGGTCACACAGCTAGTTAGTGTCTAAGGCCAAATTTGAACTCAGGTCTTCCTAACTCCAGGCATAATGCTCTATCCACCATGCCACCTAGTTATCCAAGCCCATCATACTGTACCATTATTCACTTACAGATGAAAATTTGTGTTCTTGTGTCCCAGTATCTAAATGATGACCACAGTTCTAGAGACCGGAATTGTGTCTGAATCTGTGATTGTATTGGACAAAGTGCTCTACCAGTTTCATTAGTGAGGAAAGTACCTTTATGCATTCCTGCATGTTGGCACCTTCTTTGTAACTTATGGTCTTCAAGACTATTGAAAGGTTAAGTCAATGTTCCAGGATCACAAAACCACTAGGCTGTCACAGGCAAAACTTGAACTCTGTCTTTTTGGTTTTGAAATCAGCTCTCTATTACCATGCTGAAATATACCAACATGGTGTCCACTCTACTATGTTGAAATAATGAAAAACAAAGAAATGCATATTTACATCAACTAAAAATCTGATCAACTCTAAATTTGGCAAAGACCTCTTTAATGAGAGTATTTTACAATTTCTTTCATTAAGAGATCCAATAAAGATTGAGCAGTTCCATTCTACCACTGTCCCAAGGACTGGTAAGAACAAGTTGCTACTCTGTCAATTTCCATTTTTCTCTTGGTAATAGTAGGATGAGAATCTTCTTTTTATTCATATACCTTATAAATATTTTAAAAATTACAATCTGTTAAATGATATTTTATCATCTATTGAACAATTATTTATTGAGCACCTACTATGCTCAAAGCTTTGATCATGCTTATAATTCAATAGAGGAAAAGACAGTCACAAAAAAAAGGAGAAATCAACCTCTGATAGGTGCCTTAGAAAGATGTTGGTTTGGAGCTAAAATCATTAAAAGTGGAAGAGCCAAGACTAGAACCCCTGGAGTTCTAACTTTACCTAGCTGTATATTACTGGGCAAACCAAGTCACCTTCCTGTGCCTCAGTTCCCTAAACTGTTTAATTAATGTAGACTATACAGTCTCTCATTTCTATTTATAAACTTCAAGGACTATCACTTATGAAACTGGGCATCCATTTTCTAGCAACTTGAGTATTATAAATCTGTTCCACCTCTGCTTTAAAATTTGCAAAACACTTTTTTGAAAGGTCGAGTACAGGTATCCCTTCCTCATGACTTTCCCCATCATGGTTTCAGTATACTGGGGCTCAGCATAATTAATTAAATGAGAATTTGGGGTGAGTTTTGTGGAACTCACAAACAACATATGAAAGCCAGAAGAAGACTAAAATTTTAGAAACTCAGAAATGAACAAAATATGTGTATAGTATCATATAACATCAACATTTTTTTCTTTTAATACATAATAATAAGTATACACAATTTCTTTTTTAAGTTAAAATAAGTAAAAAGTTAAAGTTTGCAAAAAAAAATGCAAAATAACACTGCTGGGTTTATACCTCCAAAGAGATAATAAGGAGAAATATGTGTTCAAAAATATTTATAGTTATACTCTTTGTGGTGGCAAAAAAAAAAACTGGAAAATAAGGAGATGCCATTCAATTGGGGAATGGCTGACCAAATTGTGGTATCTGTTTGTGATGGAATACTATTGTTCTCTGGGACAGAGACTGGCACTAGAGAAAAAGTGCTAGGCTGAAGAGTATGTGGAACTGATCACCTCGATGGAGAAGGGGCCCCAGGATGATGGAATCTTGAAGAGAAGGAGGAAGTTCCTTCTGAAGAGCAGTTGATCTCTCAGTCTGGAGAAGCTGAAGAGAGAAGGTTGAATAAGACTTTCTCCTGAGGGTTACTCACTTTTTCCTGTTTGTGACTGGAAATCCTTCCCCACAACATTTCCCAATTGAAAAAGACTATTGAAGATAAACCTGAGAAAAACATTTGGAGTCTCTGTCAGACTTTACCTCACAGCTCCTGTTGCCCTGGGTCTGAACTGTGGCCAAGGGTCAGTCCACCTGACTATCTCTCAGGGGGCTCAGGCTGCCAAAGCCTGAGTTTCCCCCCCAAACTCAAGGAAGGAGGGGAAAGGGTTTTAGATAGAAACAGGGACCCCCCCTTTTCCCACTTTCCTCTCCCATTCTTTCCCTGCCAATTAATACTTTGTATTACCCTGATTGAGTTAATTGACATTAAGGTAGTTATCTTTTCCCCAAGCTGTGAATCAAGTGTGAATGAACAGATCAGGGATAGAGACATCTTCCTAGGAAGAAATCCTTTGGTCTTGAGTAGTGGAGAGGGAACAAGAAGGACAAGAGCAAATCTGGGAGAGCAGTCATAGTTAAGGAGGGAAGGCAGAAGAGGGAAAATCTTCAAACCCCCTCTCCTCTCTCTGAGCCAACCCTAAAAATCAGCTGTCCTCTCCTAGATCCTGTCCCCTTTACCATCCCCAAACCTTTTCTTCATTATAGCTCAAAGGAATAATGAACTAGAGGAGTTCCATGTGAACTGGAATGATTTCCAGGAATTGATGCAGTGAAAGGAACAGAACCAGGAGTACATTGTACACAGAGATGGATACACTGTGGCACAATCAAATATAATGTACTTCTCTACTAGCAGCAATGCAATAACCCAGGACAATTCTGAGGGACTTATGAGAAAGAACATTTCTTATGAGAAAGAACTATTCACATTCAGAGGAAGAACTGTGGAAGAAACACAGAGGAAAAACAACTATTTGATCACATGGGTCGATGGGGATATGATTGGGGATGAAGACTCTAAGCGATCACCCTAATTCAAATATTAATAATATGGAAATAGGTCTTGATCAATGACATGTAAAACCCAGTGGAATTGTTCATTGGCTTTGGGAGGGTGGGGTGTAAGGGAAGGAAAGAACATGAATCATGCAATTATGGAAAAATATTCTAAATCAATCAATTAATTAAATAAATAAACTTTTTTTTTAAATGTGACCTCAGACAAATCCTAGCTGTCTGACCCTGGACAATTCACTTACCCTCAATTGCCTAGTCCTAACCCCTCTTCTGCCTTGGGACCAATACACAGTATTGATTCTAAGATGGAAGGCAAGGGTTTTTTTTTTTTTAAAGAAAGAAAAGCAACTAAAAAGTATATGAAGGCCATGTTAGTAATGGATAGGGGAGGGGAGCAGTAGCAGCTGGGCTGAATGAGGGAATGAAGGAAACTTGGGTCCAAAGTCAATGTAGAGGTGGGAGGTGAGGCAAGGAGGAGTAAGGAATGGTGCTTGACTTCAGATGCCACCTGAGGCATTGGCCTGGCTGAGCTGTGTTAGTTCTGGCTCTGATTTTCATTGCAAAAACATTTGCATCATTTTTAGCCTTTTTTTCCTTTTCTCTGCTAAAAATGTAAAAGGCATTCTGGCAGAGTGGCTAGAGAACTGGGTTTGGAGCCTATAAGACTTGCATACACGTCTAGCCTCTGACATGTATTGGCCCCTCCAGTGCCCTAGACCACTATTGTTATTTGTCCTTCCTTTTCAAAGTGGGCCAATGATATCTCAAGGGTGATATCTTGACTTGCCTGTGAATTGGATTTAAATGAGGCAGAGTGGCACAAAGTCATCAACCTCACTCTCTCTTTAGTCATTCAAGACCAGTGGTGGGACAAAAGTCAAGACAATTGGCAATGGCCCAGGGTGAAGTGAATGACCTTGGTGTCTTTGATGTCTGACCAAGCTCTGATCGCTCCACAGCATCCGCCTCAGCCACCTTCTCCGCTATTGGAACAAATTGTTCTCAACTGCCTATTGGGGGGGCGGGGAGAGTCAGGAGGATATCTACCCCAAACATATGAAGCCCTAGACTATAAATTGCAGAGGAAGTACCCATCAGCTTTGATAGAGAGAATGACCTCATCTGGAAGTTCCCTACATCAGTGAAATCACAGATCAAATCCCCCAAGTATTTTTTAAAATGTTAAGATGCCATATATTTAGGGCAGAACTCTATGGAAAAGAGCAGTTCTGAATTAAAGGTTGCATTTCAGAATTATATAACCTCTGTTTCAATTGGCATCTGGCAGAATCAAAATTAAGAGAAGGTTATGTCTAGATTATAAAAGTATTATTGTTTAAATGCATGCTTCCTGGATTAGTTATAAAAAAGCATAACAGACTTATTCCCAATGATCTTCAAGATGAGATAAGGCAGCCCCATATAATGGATGGGGTCACTAAAGGCAAAAAGAAGGAAACATAAAATTCCACAGAGTCACTGGGAAAACATCCAGAATCGTTCATAGGAAGCCAATGAGATGCTAGTAAAATACAAGAAGGAAAACCAGTTCATCTGGATTTTCCATAAACCCCAATAAATCTATCCCCTTTATAGTCGGTACTATAGTTTGCCAACATATTTTTTTAAGCAAAGGGGGGCGATTTTCTAATGGAAAAAATGTCTCAATCTTAAACCTATTTGGGAGGTAGGATATCCCTTAAAACATGAATTTACAGTTCAAAACCAGGCCTTTTCATCAAGTTTCAATCTGGAGTGCATTTTTCAACACCAAGTTACAGACACCTGAAAGCATGAGGTTGAATGGGCACATTGCTAGGCTCTTAACTAGCAGCTCCACTATTTGCAATTTGCTCTATAAATAGCTCTTTGAAGAGTCTGCCTCATGAGACTAGTTCAGTTAACCACTGGCTGGAATGCATTCCCTTTTCCACCTCAAAACATGCTTCCCTGGGACCAGTTTCCAAAGACTTTCCCAGATGTTTTTTGTTTTGTTTTCCTAAATGGTAGGTCAGATCCCTTTAGGCACCCAGAAAAAAAGGGCTAATAACCCAGGTTCTAGAAAACATATCTGCCACCTAACTCATCCTGCAACATGATTTATTAGTAAAGGTGCCTGTAGAATTTCTCTTCCTGAGACATTGAAGCCAAATACCTCATTTTGAGGTTATGTATTGACTTTCCTCAGCCAGAGAACAAACTTCCAAGCTGGTACTCATTGTGTTGGCCCAGTGGTGTCTTTCGGCATCGGGGTTACAGAAGATCCTTGAATTTCATGTCTTGTCATCAAAAGCAGCCTCAGGATAGGTGTGCATCTCACAGTTGATACCATATATGTCCCCAAATCTCAGATGACCTTCCAATTCCTAACCTACTCTCCCCTAGCTCTCCCTGCCTGACTCCCAGTTATGGAGTTCCTTGATCCTTATGCCTGGTACTGACCCTTCTAGTTTCATTAGAAACCTTCAGTAGGACCCAGCTGGGTCACACAGGGCAGCCTCTGAAAAAGGGAGTTCTGGTCCTGCACTGCCAAAGCCAGTAGGTTTAAGAACTGTTACATGTACAACAGAGATGAGTTGTCATTTCTCCAGATATCTCACATGCCTCTTTAGAAGTCCTAAAGTCCTGGGACCAAGGGTACTGTCCCTGGGGTCAGAGGACCTAGATTCAAATGCTGTCTCAGATGATCATTATTCATTTGACTTTGGTTAAGTCATTTAGACTCCTTGGACCTCAGTTTCTTCATCTGTAAAATGATGGAGCAGTACTAGCTGGCTATTAAGGTTCCTTCCAGTTCTCTCTCTCTCTCTCTCTCTCTCTCTCTCTCTCTCTCTCTCTCTCTCTCTCTCTCTCTCTTTCTTTCTCTCTCTCTCTACCCCCTCTCTCCCTCCCTTTCTCTCTCTCTCTCTCTATGTATATATGTAAAATTTCATGAGATCATATGTGTGCATGACCTCTTGAAATATATTATATGTATATGCTCCTACACATGTGATAAATGAGATCATATATGAATTTATTGAGGGAGAGAGAGAGAGAGAGAGAGAGAGAGAGAGAGAGAGAGAGAGAGAGAGAGAGAAGATTCAGGAGGGAAGAGAAAAGAAAAGGGAGGGAGAGAGACAGATTTGAATTTGATGGAAGCTTTAAGAAATCTGTTCTGAAAAGGATCTTCTAATCTTTCCTCAACCCCTGCAGATTTCTATCACATTAAGGGATAGATAATAACATAGACACACTGGAAAATAATTCAGAGAAATGTGGATTTAAAGCTGAAAGGAATTTTGGAAATCCCAGGATCACAGATTGAGTGCTGGAAGGGGCCATCTAATACAACCCTCATTTTACAAATAAGGAAACTGAGGCTTAGGGAGATTAAAAGACTATCGAAGGTCACACAGCTATTGACAGCAAACCTAAGTCTTCTGAATCTAGCCCCAGTGCTCTTTGACAATGAGTAAAGAATGACTCCTTTAGCAGTCAAGAAAGAAAAAAACAACAACCATGTGCCTGGCATTTTTGGTGAGTCTCCAGATTTTCAGTCATTTAAGTCCCGAAATCCATCAGCATTAGAGGGAAGGATGAAAAAAGGAGGAAAGATGAAGGAATAAAAACATTCCTTCTCTGTACTTACTACTTACTAGGCCAGCTTTGAGCTGTCACTATTATTGGCTGAATCAACCATGTTGTGTTTTTTTTTTTTTATAAAGTAACTGAAGAACTATAAAAAGCTTAAAATTGAAGAAAACAACAAACATCTGTGGAAGATGAGCAACAACCTCTAAAGAAAGAGCCCGTCTGGGTTGCAGAAGGTCACACTGCTATAAAAGGAAGTGTTTGAGCATCACTAACGTTTGCATAGTGGGGTGTTTTGCACAAAGCAAGCTACCTTTTCCTGACTGTATGCATTTCTCCTCCTCCCACCCTTTTTTCTCCACTCCCACTCCCCCATTAAGATATAAGGGCAAATACGCAGCACCAAAACTCATAGTAATTATTTCCTGAAAACAGTATTTATTTTAAATGAACGCAGCCATGTGTTAGGTGCCAGTACGCTTGAGGGGTTCCAACATATCAGAGCTTAGAGCACCCCCATGACACTGCTCTTGGATCCAGAGGTATTTACCCTCCGAGATCTGGTCCCTTAGGCTTTACACATTTGACTCAACTAGCCAAGTGGCCCACAGCTGCCCTCCTCTTTAAATAAATACTTCCATTTGTAGAGACTACAGATAGCTCAAAGTAGTCATTTTCTTTCCTTCAAGAAAAAAAAAAGGATCGCATCTCCCTTCTCTTTACATTAGAGGTTCTTAATCTGGGGTCTTTAAACTTGTTTTTAAAATATTTTGATAACTGTGTTTTAAAATAATTGGCTGCCTTGGTAATCATCTGTATTTTATTTTGTGAATTAAAAACAGTATTCGATGAGAAAAGGTTCAGAGGCTTCGCCATACTGCCAAAGGGGTCCATGACATAAATACTCCTGCTCTAGGGTCATTCTCGCCATGAGGGTGGTAGCAGTTACCATCTGTTCTATGCCTTTGGGCAATGTGGGCAAGCTGCCGACATTGAATTTGGTAGTGTGAAGGCTGGACCCCTCTACCCATCTCCCTCGACATTTGGATTGCTTCACACTAGAGGAGGCATTGAATCTTTGCATGGTCTTTGCAGGGGCCACTGGATGCTGTGAGCTATATGGCTGCATATTTGTTTCCCTGAGTCTAGTTTTACATGAACTGGCTCTAGAATCACCAGTCTGTTCCCAAACCCAGGCTGCCATCTGCCAGTTCTCATATCCATCGATGAAGCTCTCAAAAATCTTCACTAGGATGTTAGAAGTGTTGACTCCAACAAATGTTTAACCATCAAGTTTCATACATGCTGCCTTGGGCAAGACTTTCACACAAAGAGACTATTTAAGGTCATGTGGAGGTGGGGGGAGATAGGGAGGCACTTTAGAAAGTGTCCATAATGAAGTAATTTTATTTTTAGCTAAATCTTCTCAAACACATGCTATGCAACAACTCCCTCCTCTTGATATCATTTAGCAAATCCACATTCCTTCACACATAGTCCATTTGGGTAAATAGCAATGTTTTTTTAAAAATCTCCTTCATAAAAAGTGAGGATGAACAATGTGGAAAATGGAAAGAGAGTTGGATTTGGAATCCTAAGGCCTGGGTACAAATCTTGCTTCATCTAATTATAACCTGTGAGACCTTGGGCAAGTCACTTCCCTCTAGGTTTCAGTTCCCTTCTCTGTTCTCTGAGGAATGTGCATTAGATCAGTGGTGTAATTCTCAAAGAGAAATGGGGCCACTGAACTGTGCATATGACCCCATGGGCCACATATTCACTTTGTTATAAAATATAAGGTCATCAGGGTGACTAGATGGTTCTGTGGATTGAGAAACCCAGCCTAGAAATAGGAAGTCCTGGGTTTGAATCTGACCTCAGATACTTCCTAGCTTTGTGACCTATAAAAATTAAATTAAATCTCTAATAATAAAAATATTGTATTTTATGAGGTTTATTAAGGATTATTAGAAATCAATGAATAAAGAAGATACAAAATAAAAACCCATGTGCCCATGGCTGATTAGCCCATTTAAATCCCCGCACTTAGCTTACTTGCTTTACTTGCTACATCACTGCAATGGAAGAGAAGAGAGCATGGTAGGCATTACTGCCAGTTAAATACCAATTGTGATCTCGCCAATTTGGGGACTCAGGTGAGATTATAGGGAATTCTGGGAAATACCAAGGACTTCTGGGGATTAAAGTCTAGGGTTCAAAATCTCCATTTTTACAGACCCTGGGCAAGTCACTTAACCACAATTGCCTAGTCTTTACTGTTCTTTACTTTACTGTTTACCTTGGACCAATACACTGTATTGATTCTAAGAAGGAAGATAAGGGGGGTTTTAATATATCCACAACTACTTATATATTTTTTTAATTGTTTTTAGTTATTTTGTCAATTTCCCAATTACATTTAATATGGTTCTGGCCACATTTGGGAGTCACAGGTTCTTGGGGTCTAGCCTTTGTGCCAGATAACTTCTAAGGTCTCGTCCAGCTACAAGACTATTATTCTTCATGGGCATTTGCTCTCCTGACTTCTGGTTTTCTGGGATGTTTAATTCTATCCAAATCCTTTTCAGGTCTGCTCATCCACCTTTGATGCCCATCCTTCACCCAACTCTTGCCTGTGGCTCCAAAAAAACTGTGGCACATACAGCAGCCACACACAGTAAAACCATCTCTGTAGGCAGGCTAAACCACATTGAGGGTGACCAACAATCCTCAAACCCGTTGGTGAGTTAGAGGAGTGTCTACCCAAAACCTGTGAAGACTTCCCTGGCAGAATGAGCAAACAAGAACAATTTGTTCCAGTGGCCATGAAGGCAACTGAAGGAGATGCCGTGGAGCCATACTTTATAGCTTGGTCAGACATAGAAGATGCCACATTCATCCACTGCATCCCAGGCCATTGCAGCCATCTTGAATTTTTGGTGACTGGAAGAGAAAGTGATGTCTTGGCACATCTCTTACTCACTTAAATCTAATTCACGCACAAGTCAAGACATCAATCCATGATGTCACTGACCCTCTTTAGAAATAAAGAACAAACAACAATAATAACAATTCTGTCCAAGTATTTTGTTCTTCATATATTTTGTGAATGGAGATATAGTCCAAAAGCATGACTTTCCCCCCATTCAGGGTATGATTCAGAGAACAAATCAGTCAACCAGTTTTTGTTAAGTAGGTTCCATGCACCAAGCATTGTGCTAGTACTAAAGATATAAAGAAAACAGGAAAATTATCTCTGTCCTAAAGGTGCTTATATTCCAATAAAAGGGACAACATGGGCATAGAGAGGTAAATAGAAGATACAAACAAAATAGATGCAAGGCAGCATTAGAAGGGAATACACTATCAGCTGGGGAAATAGGAATGGCCCCCTACAAAGGATAGCATTCGATCTGAGTCTCAAAGGAAATAAAGAACCACAAGGCATAGAGAGAGAGAGAGCCCAGCCAAGAGATGAGAAGTCCTGGGTTCAAATCTAGCCTCAGATACTTTTGAGTCATGTGACCCTAGATAAGTCACTTAATCCCATTTGCCTGCCATTATCACTCTTCTGCCTTAGAACAAATATCTAAGACAGAAGGTAAGAGTTTTTTAAAAATACTGCAAGAAGTAGGGGTGAAAAGGGAGATCATTCCAGGAATGAGGGGTTGCCAGTGGGCTATAACAGGAACAAGTAGTGTGTGGAAGAGAATAATTTATAAGAAAAGTAGAAAAAGATTATTTCAAAAATGAATAATATGTAAATCATTTTTGAATGATGATACATGTATAACCCAGTGGAATTGCTTGTCAGCAGCGGGAGAAGGGAGGGAGAGAACATGAATCATGTAACTGGAAAAATGTTTTTAAAAATTATATTAAAAAAAGAAAGTAGGAAAATAATTTATAAAATATATTTATAAAATAATTTGTAAATTATAAAATACATTTATAAAAATAATTTATTTAAAAAGTAGGAAGAACTGAGTTTTGAAGGCCTTTAAATGCCATACAGGAAAAGATTATATAGGATCCTAGTGGCAACAGGGAGATAGGCACTAGTGTTTATTGGGCAGGGGTGCAATGTCAGATCTTAGCTTTAGTAAAAATCACTGTGGCAACTCTGTGGAGGACAAATTATAGAAGGGAGAGACTTGAGAAAGGGAGGCAGTTGCCATGGTGGGACAGAGACTACTCATCTGCCTTACAGAAAAGGATTGCCTATAAGATGCCCCACCAAGGGAAAGAAGGTTCAACTTGTCTGACCATCTACTGAGGTGAATTAGTATAATATGGTTCTTCTGCATAAAGTTCTTCTGCTCTCTGAGTATGTCTAGAGACCCTGACTCTGTGATCTGTATGTTCACAATAAAGTAAAATTTTGTTCAGAAAAATCATTTCCAGTATTTTTCTTTTACAGATTCCATATCTAGTGTAATGTACTTTTCTGAACTTGCGGGTTCAAATAAACAATTAACTTATTAACAATGAACTTGGTAAACCCCAAGAAAAAAAAAGAGCTTCAATTAGCTTTTGAAAGCCCACTCATCATATATAAAAATAGTCTTTTTATGCTCCTTGTCCAAAGGGCCCATAGCTCCATTTCAGACCAGTCCACTTCAGGGCAAAAGGAACTGCAAGTTGCCATGAATCATAATGTCCTGTCTCCTAACAGATTTGGGGAGAAGAAAAAAGAGAGAGCTAACTCAGGCTACCTCTCCAAACCCCTGGGAGGCCAGCATCACAAACATCTTCACAGCACAAATCCCACCTTCATCCTTCATTCTTTTAGTAAAGTGGAGGGAGCTCTGCTGCCTCATGGCTGTTCCATAAACAAGACAGTTCCATGTCTCCACTCTGGGTATTTTCTCCAATTGTCTCCCTTGTTTAGAAGGTTCTCCCTCCTCTGCCCTTGCTTGTGACCTCCACGGTTCTTTTAAGTCCCAATTAAAATATGACTTTCTATAAGAGGGTTTCTTAATTCTCTAATCCCTCTTATTCCAGTGCTTTCCCTTCTTAAATTATTTCCTATTTTTCTTGCATACAACTCTCTATGTATATATTTGTCTAAATGTTTTCTTTGGCATTAAATTGTAAGCTCCTTGAGGTCCGGGACTCTCTTTTGCTTCTTTTTGATTCTCTACTTAGAAGGTATTTAATACATTTTATTGAATGAATGAATGAACGAATGAATGAAAGGTGTATTACTCTCCCTAGTAGAGTCCCTTCCAGTTCCCAAACTATGATTCTATGATCCTAAGAGATGGATCCTGAGCTGAGCCTTAAAAGAAAGCTAGGGATTCATGATATGAATTATATTGTATTATATTATTATATTGTAATATTATATTGTAAGCTCCTTGAGGTCAGGTTATCTTATTTGTATCCCCAGAACTTAGCACAGTTTCTGAAACATAGTAGCAGCAGCACCAGGAGCAGTAGTAGTAATAATAGTAGTAGTAACAATAATACATTTTAATTAATAAAATAAAAACATTTTAATAAATAAAATAGACAATAATAAAATTAATTTCAAGATTAATGATATAGCAGTATTGGTTAATAAAATAAATTAAAATTAACAATAAGGCTTTATAAATATTTATTGCATTAAATTAAATTGAGATTACAGTAGCCTTAGCAGCTTGATGGCATGGTGGATAAAGACTTAGAGTTAGGAAAACCTAAATTCAAATCCTACCTCAGGAACTTTCTAGCAGTGTGACTTTAGGCAAGTCTTCTAACCTTTCTTATCTTCAGTTTCCTCATACATAAAATGAAAATAATCAATAGCACCTCTTCATAGGATTATTACAAAAATAGGAAGAAATCATGCATATAAAAATGACATTAATAGTAGTAGATTTTCCCAGCTCAGACTCCTTTTGTTCTAATTCTCCTTCCATGTTTATGACTTGACAAGAATATATACATACATATCTAGATATATATCCATATAGCTATACTGATATCTATGCTGATAGATAGATAGACAGACAGACAGACAGAGACAGAGACAGAGATAGATAGATAGATAGATAGATAGATAGATAGATAGATAGATAGATAGATAGATAGATAGATAGATAGATAGATATAGCTTCTCTTGGACATAGAGAGGAGAGAATCAGGCTTAGTGTCTGATTTAATCTCTCAAAGTTGTCATTCATCCTCATTTTCAAAGAAGACCAATGTCATCACAGTGAGTGATGTCTTGACTTGCATGTCACCAGTAAAAAGATGGGCAAGTGATAGGCATAACAGAGAGAAGGACCCACATTGGTTATTGAAACTCCTCCTGTTGCAAACCTCAAATGTCAGTTGCCATTAACAAGAGTGATCCCTGTGATAAGACATAGGGTAAGAATTCTGTCCTCCATCTCCCTGACTCACAAGATATAGACATCATATTCCTAGAGTCAACAACTCTATACTCACAAAAATATACATATAAATATATACACATGTGAATCTCAGTTCAAATATGATAATGAGCACATACACATAGAAATGACCACATGGCCCTTACCATGGCATTACTATTCAGCAATGAAATTCCAAGAATTTCCCAGAAAAGGGAGGGTAAAATCCCAATCAATACCACAGTGCTTCAGAGGGTCAATTGAAGGCAGATGATGATTAGAAGATAGTCATGTCATCCCCAGTGAAATGAAAACAAGAACAAGACTGCCTACAGATTGATTGGGGGTCAAGCCAAATCTCAGTCTGAAACTGGCCACAAATTATGGTAAAAAAAAAACTCTCCAGGGAAGACTATGATTGGTGCTTTCCAGCCACACGTTGCATCCTTTAGATACAGACATCAGGGCAGCTTTGGAAACAATTGGAGAATCAAAAGCCCAAGCAAGAGAGGCTTTCTGAAAGGGGAACTATTGGGCCCAAATGCTTTCATTTTTGGTGGAGCGTTCACACAGCTGCTTTAAAACAAGCTGTTATTATTATTCTGCTTCTCCATTCAAGTCCCTAATGAGGGGCAAAGCCAGCACGCAGCAAGGTAAAGAGAATTTTAGATGAAAAAGTCAACGGGCAGTTAAGAGGGTTGTAACAGCGTCTGAGCCTTCCAGCTGGATGCACGAACTGAAGGAGAAAGAAAAGAAATTTTAAAGGGAATGGCCCTTTTAATTTTCCTCCCCCTTATTCTTCCAGGAACTCTTAGGTCTTGTCATTTTTGTAGTCAGAGACATTCATTTAATCACTAGCATACTTTATGAAAGAAAAATGTATAGACCTTCTAGCCCACAAATCTATTGCAACGGGTCCAATTTTCATTACCAGAAATAACGAGAGGAAATGAGAAGCAGGTGTGGGAAGGCTTCCCTGAGCAATGCCAGGGCTCTGTTTTAATTCAGCTGGAGGGAAATATGCCCTGCCGCTAGCTCATTGCCTTGCTGCTCACAGACTGAGAGGTCAAGCTATTAAAATCAGCCAAATATGTGCAAATTAATTTTTTTTAGTCCATGCTACTGAACCACTAGCCAGTGGAACATTTGGCTGACTTCTGACAGATGCAATAATAAGTCTCTGGGGTGGTAAATATAGTTTCTTAGATGACTGGAAAGATTCAGGACATAGGCTTTGGGGATCTTACAATTAATCAAAGAAAACTGCTCATATGAAAAACATGAAACTATTTTGGGGAGGTGATGGAAACCTAAAATAAGTTCCATATTTCTTCCACCAGTTACACAAATCTTACTGGAACAGGGATTGAGGAGGTAACTCCAGGTTGATGTGATGAATTGTTTGCATCAATTTCATATGATGTCAAGTCATATGAGATTTGGATGAAGACACTGGGAATAATAAGCCTGGAGAAGAGAAGACTCAGAGAAGACATGATTGCTGCCTTCAAATTGTCTCATAGAAAAGAAATCCAACTTCCACTGGGCCCCAGGGAACAAGAAAAGGAGCAATGCTTGGGAGTTACAGAGTACAATTTAGGCTTGATATTAGAAAACAAATTTCCTAACAATCAGAACTTGTTTGTCCTTTGTTTCAAAGAGGACTAATGACATCACAGGTGATGTCTAGATCTGCAAGTAAATTGGATTTAAGAGAGACAGAATTGCAAAATCATGAGCCTCTCTCTTGCGGTCATCAAAGTTCAGTGGCAAGACAAAAGTCAGGACCACTGATGATGGATGGCTCAGGATGGAGTGGATGACCTTGGTATCTTCAATGCCTGATTCAGCTCTAAGCACAACACATCCCCTGCTTCAGCCATGGTATCCGGAACAAATTTTTCTCATCTGCCCATTCTACCAGGGAAGTGTTTACAAATTTAGGCTATGGACTAAATAGTGACTGAGCACCTTTTCAGCTCTGAAATTCTGTGATTTCTCTTAATGTCCTTTGTCTTAGTACAAATGCTTCCCTAGAGAATGTGAGGGGTTAACAGAGAGAACAAGCTGGATTTTAATTTTCTACTTTTTCCACATCCCCAAACTCTCCGATGTTGATGAATTTATTTTTGATGAATTTACTTCTTTTAGATGCCTTAATAATTTTAGAAAATTTATAATTCTCCAAGATTTAAGAAGAGGCCAGCATTCAAATTTACATATATTGTATATACCAGTCTATTGTCAATAAGCAAAGAATAAAAATTTTAAAATTCATTAATTAGGATCCTATTTGAAGATCTTTTCTGTGGGATAATCTTTTATTAGCAAAAGTTAGACCCTTTGTTTTGAGCTATCATAATTGGTGTCATGAAAAGAGCCTTAGATTGGGTACTAGAAGACCTGGGTCCAAATCTAGGATCTGAACTCATTAGTTACTTGATCTTGGGCAAATTACTTATTGTCTCTCTTTTTCAATTTCCTTCTCTCTAAAATGAATGTGTTGAGCCAGATGATCTCTAAGGTCCTCTCCAACCCTAAAATTCTAGTATTCTATGAAATGTTCATTTTTAAATTGTTAAAATTTCAAGACTTGTGAAATCATTTGTGGATTCTGATCAAATTTGCTTAATGACATTACTACTAGCTAATATACACTTCATTTTAAAATAACAAATGGCTACAGTTGACCAAGTATAAGCAGTTATTCCAGAGGCAAACAGGGTTAAGTGACTTCCCAAGGGCCACATAATTAATATGTGAAGCCAGATTTGAAATCAAGCCTTCCTAACTCCACCTGGTCATACATAGTGTATGATCCTTGTGATAGATTGCTGTAATCTCCTTGCTGGCATCTTATTTAAAATTTTTGCATCAATATTAATTAGTCATTATTATTATTATTTATATATTACAATGTTAATATTGATTAGTTTTCTTTCTCTGTTTTAATTCTTCTTGGTTGAGGTATCAGTACCACATTTGTGTAATAAAAGGAGTTTGGGAGGAACTCTGAACAACATAGTTGCCCATATTTACACATAAAAACACATGTATTTATGTATATATATGCAATGCAAATATATATTTAATATATACACATATATTTATGAACAAATGCATATCATATATCATGTATGGTTATAAGAAGCGACAAGATATGGTGGATGATCTTAGAATTGGAAATAAATAGGTTCCAGCTTTCCTCTGACACATAGTAGGTCTATAATCCTGGGCAAATCAGTTAATCTATTAGTGCCTAATGCAGTTTTCTAAGACTATAAATTACACACTAGTTATTGATCTGCATTGGTCAAGTTTCCTCTTCTAAGAGATTCCTATGCTAATGAAATCACAGAGCCATAGATGTATATGTATGTGTATTCCTAAGTTCATGTCTACTAGAACCAGGAATATATATGTGTGTGTGTGTATTTTATAAATTATATATGTATAAATGCATATGTGTTTATATATAATGTATATGTGTATGTGTGGTATATAATATATTTATATATAAATTCATATATATAACATTCATAAATATAATATACAAATATATAATACACATAAAATACAAATATGTAAAATGCATGCATATAAATATACAAAAATATAACATAATATATAAACATAGCACATATAAAATACAAATATATAAAATACATAACACATCAATAAATAAAATATAATGTATAAAAATATAATGCAATATATAATAAATAATATAAATATATATAAAATACAAATATATAAAAGTACATATATATAAAACACAGATATACAAAGTATATATATACACAGCAAATATATATGTAATGTGAATATGTTTGTGTGTGTGTGTGTATATATATATATTTTTAAACCTGGTCTCTTCTTTGAAGAACATCCAAATTCTATAAAAATGAGTATTAAGGTAAATTTTATTCAATCCTTGCCCTGTTTAACCAGTTCCATTAAAGCAAAATTCCATTTGGGATTCTTTAATCAATTAGGACCTCCACTAAGATGCTATGATAACACATCATCACGGCGTGGAGCAGAGTCTGAGTTCAATAAGACAATGTCCATGGAGCGTGAGCTCTGGCGTTTGGAAATGCTTTCAATAAAATCCCAGTGACAGCCTGCATGACACCAGCCCAGCTAAGCTTGATGAGGCTTATCACTAGAACATTAGACACCTGGTGATGAATTTTATTGGACAGAACAAATCAGAAAGACTCAAGATCTGATTGTCTACTAAAGCTTAGAGTTGTGAAAGGATTGTGAATTGTGAGACTCGAGGGACACAGGCTAGCCATCTTCGAGTGGGCTGGCATGTGGAGGAGGGGGGCTTAGCTCTACTCTGTTTGGCTCCAGAGGGCAGAAATGGGAATAACGGGGGGAAATTGTGGAGAGGCAAATTTAGGTTTGATGTTAAGCAAAGTTTTCTAACCATTAGAGCTGTTCTAAAGCAGAAGCAATAGATTCTTCCATCTTTGGAAGTCTCTAGGCAGAGGTTGGATGGCATTCATCAGGGATGTTGTAGTGGGGACACTTTGGGTATTTTAAGAGTATAGTATATAGTCTCCGAGACCCCACTCAACTCAGGCAAAATTATAGATCTTGCAAGAAGTGAGAACTGTATTAATAATAGCTAACATTTATACAGTACTTACTATGTGCCAGGCACTGTGCATCCTAAGTGCTTCACAATTATTTTCTCATTTTTATCCTTACAACAACCCTGGATATTATTATCCCCATTTTACAGATATGAAAACTAAGGCAAATAAGATGCTAAGAAGTCACACAGCTATTAAGTGTCTGAGACTGGATTTGAAAATCAGGTCTTTCTGACTTCAGACCCAGCACTCTATCCACTGCACCACCTGGCTACTCGCTTTAGAGGCACTTGTCTGTGCAAATGCGGGAGAATACATGAACACATACACATACATGTTTCAGCTCTAGCTTTTCAATTTAATCTGTTGTTGTTTAATCATTTTGCAATCACGTCTGACTCTTTGTGACCCCTTTTGGGGTTTTCTTGGCAAAGATACCGGTGTGGTTTGCCATTTCCTTCTCCAGCCCATTTTAAAGATGAGGAAACTGAGGCAAACAGGGTAAATTGATTGACTCAGGGTCATAGAACTAGGAAAATGTCTGAGGACAGATCTGAACTCTGGTCTTTGTGACTCCAAGTCTGAAGCTCTTTCTTTCTGCACCAGTATTTATGAAGTACCCACATCATGTGCATAAATTCGAAGTCCAGTTAGGAGACCATAAAACACATGCAAAGAACTTCAGCACAAGACAATACACCACCAATGACTAGAAACGTGCAGAAAAACTTCCTGAGGACTAAGAATAAAACAATCTTTTGAGCTCTAAAGTAATGAGGCTGATTTTCATGGGTATCTTATGGAAAGTCATCTTATTATAAAAGACAAATAACTTAAAGAGATATGAATAGTCTTAATCATTTCCTCAAGTCTTGGGATTAGAGGATTTAGAGTTGGAAGGCACTTTAGAGATATAGTCTAATTCCTCAGTCCTTTTAATGCCAAATCAAAGCCCAGAGAGATAATAGGTAAAGTGATTCGTTCAAGGTCACAAGAGAAATACGTAGCAGGACAGCGATTCCAACAGTGTCTTCAAATTCCAGATTTAGGGCTCTTGCCATTATGGTGCTCGACCTTTTGAAGGGCAATGCATTCAATATGGAAAACTCCAAATATATGCCTATTTTCTATTTAAATATTCTGTCACTGATGAAAATTTTTTCACAAGACCAAAGGTTACAAGTATGAGCAAAGAGTTGTAATACCCAAAAAAAGAGAGATGGGTCTTATAAATCAGAAACAGCTAGTGAATAGAATAGTAGACTTGGGAGATCTCAGCTCAAATTCTGGTTCAGACTCTGGGCAAGTCATTTAGCTTCTCAGTGCTTCAGTTTTCTCAATTGTAAAATGAGAAAATAGGACTCAGTGACCCCTAAGTTCCCTTCTAGGTCTAAATCTATGATCTTACAGCAAGGGATTGTTGTTCATTCTTCTTTTTCAAAGAGGACTGAGGACAGCATAGGGCGATGTCTTAACTTGAGCATAAATTGGATTTAAGTAAGGCAGAGTTGCACAAAATCCTCAACCTCACTCTTTCTGCCAGATCATTATAGTCCAGTGGCAAGACAGAAGTCAGGGCTACTGACATGGCCTGGGATGCAGCGGATGACCTCAGCATCTTTGATGTCTAACCAAGCTCCAAGATCTCCCCACTGCCTGCTTCAGCCACCTTCAAGTCCTTTGAAAAAAATTGTTCTCACCCACCCATTCCACTGAAGGAAGTCTTTGCATATTTGGGGTAGACACCCCTCAACTCACCAAAGGGTTGGAGGTCTGTTAGTTACCTTCACCCTAATTTCACCTGTTAAGATGATTTTATCAGGTGTAACTGCTTTGCATGCTTCAGCTTCTTGGAGTCACAGGTGAGAGTTGAGTGAAAGGTGGACAGCAAAGATGGATGGGCAGCCCTGAAAAGGGATCAGCAAGACCTCACATCAGAGGTCCTACTCCTCCCTGAGCACCTCATATACCCTACTGAAAGTCATTGAACTGGAGGAGAGGCATAACTTTTTTTAACTTTAAATTTTTTTTCAATTATATGTAGAAACAATTTCTGACAATTGTTATCTGATATTTTGTGGTTCAGATTCTCTCCCTCCCTTTCTCTTCCCCTCTCCCTGAGGCAATAAATAGTCTTCTATAATTTATATCAGTGCTGAGGCATAACTTTTTAAAAATATTTGCATCATTATCACTTGTTTATATGGGCATATGATTTGGGGTTTTGGTTTTAAAAGATTACTCTATTACAAAAATGAATAATATGGAAATGGGTTTTGAGAGATAATACATATATAACCCAGTGGAATTGCTTGTTAGCTCCAGGAGGGGGGAAGAAGAGAACACGAATCATGTAACCATGGAAAAATACTTTAAAATAAATAAAATTTAAAAAATATTTACATCAAAGTGAAGGGAGAAGAACTAGGAGAACACTGTACACGTAATAGTATGTTAATGCTATTACTAATACTAACTAATACTACTAATAATAATAATAATACTAACACGTAATAGTGATGATAAAATGTAAAAGACTTAGCTACTCTGATCAATATATTGATCCAAAAAAATTCCAAAGAACTCATGATGAAGTGACTACTGATGGATGGTCTACATGCTGCACTAATACCCATGAAATACCAAAGAGACTTAAAGCACTGAATGTACCCACCCACCCTCCACACTCTGCTCCATGGAGGATTTATGGCAAGGCATACACAGGAATAGTATAGGATGAAAAGGCATGAATAGGTTGTGGCCCACACTATTAGAGGAAACAAGAGGCAGGGCAAAGAAGACATTGTCCCAGAGGTGACTGAATTTTTTTTTTATATGTGTGAGTTTTTATTATTAATAATAGCCATTGCTTATGTAATACTTTAAGATTTGCAAAACCCTACAAATATTTCATTTTATCTTCACAACAACTTTGGGCAATAGGGGATATTATTTCTCTCATTTTACAGATGAGGGAACCAAAGTAAACAGAGGTTAAGTGACATGTCCAGGATCACACAGTTGGTAAGTGGTTTGGTCTGAATCCAGTTATTCATCCATTGCTGTGCCTAGATGCCTAGGCAGAATATAGACCATCTATATTGGTGATCTTGGGTCATTCCCATTTATTTGCCTCAGGGAGTTTCCTCAATTTGCAGGAGGTCTTCCTCAATTTCTCTTCACATTTTGAGGATACCAGTGGTGCCTTTAGTCTGTCTTCCCATCATTTCTCAACCCCACCCCAAAAGAGGTTCATCTTTGCTTTTTGTCAAGCATTTCCTTGACGCCATCTTTGCTTCCTGTTCCTCTTTGAAGTTCTGCATTTGATTCTTGTAACCAAGGAAAAATATTCTAAATTGACTAATTAAATAAAATTTTTAAAAAATATTCAAAAAAATTAAAAATAGTATGGAAATAGGTTTTGATCAAGGACACATGCAAAACCCAGTGGAATTGCTTGTCATCTACAGGAGGGAGTGGGGGAGGGGAAGAGAAGGAACATGGTTCTTGGAACCATGGAAAAATATTCTAAGTTGACTAATTAAATAAAATTTTAAAAAATAAATAATGAAGTTTTGCATTGTTGATATGTTGTAACCCACCCATCCCTACCATGTCCACCCCTTCATTGTCCTTTCATTTACTCTCAGTTCCTTCCAGATTTGCATTTATGCCAACAGATATATAATATATAACATTATAATCATATAATTACATATTATATAATATGATAACTTTTTAAAAGATTAGAATAAATTTAGGCTCAGTAAAGGAGACTTGCAATTTCTTTTTTTTTTAATTTTATAATATTTTATTTGATCATTTCCAAGCATTATTCATTAAAGACAAAGATCATTTTCTTTTCCTCCCCCCTCACCCCCCCATAGCCAACGCATGATTCCACTGAGTATCACATATGTTCTTGATTTGAACCCATTGTCATGTTGTTAGTATTTGCATTAGAGTGTTCATTTAGAGTCTCTCCTCTGTCATGTCCCCTCAACTGCTGTAGTCAGGCAATTGCTTTTCCTCTGTGTTTCTACTCCCATAGTTTGTCCTCTGCTTATGAATGGTGTTTTTTTCTCCTAGATCCCTGCAGATTGTTCAGGGACATTACACCGCTACTAATGGAGAAGTCCATTACGTTCGATTATACCACAGTGTATTAGTCTCTGAGTACAATGTTCTCCTGGTTTTGCTCCTCTCGCTCTGCATCACTTCCTGGAGGTCGTTCCAGTCTCCATGGAATTCCTCCACTTTATTATTCCTTTTAGCACAATAGTATTCCATCAACAACATATACCACAATTTGTTCAGCCATTCCTCAATTGATGGGCATCCCCTCATTTTCCAATTTTTGGCCACCACAAAGAGCACAGCTATGAATATTCTTGTACATGTCTTTTTCTCCATTATCTCTTTGGGGTACAGACCCAGCAGTGCTATGGCTGGATCAAAGGGTAGATATTCTTTTGTCGCCCTTTGGGCATAGTTCCAAATTGCCCTCCAGAATGGTTGGATCAGTTCACAACTCCACCAGCAATGAATTAATGTCCCTACTTTGCCACATCCCCTCCAGCATTCATTACTTTCCTTTGCTATCATGTTAGCCAATCTGCTAGGTGTGAGGTGATACCTCAGAGTTGTTTTGATTTGCATCTCTCTGACTATAAGAGATTTAGAACACTTCTTCATGTGCTTATTAATAGTTTTGATTTCTTTATCTGAAAACTGCCAATCCATGTCCCTTGCCCATTTATCAATTGGAGAATGTCTGAGGTGACTGAATTAAGCCACAGTTGAAGCCATAGTTATAGGAGAGCAGCTATGGTCCATGCCCAGGAGGGTGATGTAGAAGAAGCAGAATTACCAATGCTCTAGGCTCTGCCCTTCCACCAAGGTCCTGTCCTCAATTTCCTCACCTATTAGATGAATGTGGTTGGACTACACAGCCTTCCATTCCTAAATCTATGATTCTTTAATTCTGTGAATTTTAAAACTACTCCACCCTACTCAGGCCATACTTTAGAAGATCTGATTTAGCTATTTCCTGATTAGTAACAATGGAGACACTTGGTTTAACAGAATCAAGTCTTGGGAACTATACATTTCTCCACCCTACTCAGTTTAACAAGGTCAGGATGCCTGTAAGATACTCAAAGATTTAATTATCTGAGGAAATGGCCTTCAACAGACATGTGCAGAAACAGCAGATAGACCCCTGGGCTGTCCTAAGTCAAGCTAAGCTATCATTGGTACAGATGAGACACCGGAAAGTGATGTAAAACCGTCTATATAAGACACGTCACTTGCTCTCTCTCTCTATCTTTCCCTGGAGAGGCGACTCTGGCTGGCAGCATGCTAAGTGTTCCGACATCTTGGCGTGGTGGGAGCTATTGTCTGGGTTTGGCAGTGAGTTTGCCCTTGAGCTGATTCAGGTTCAGGCATCTTGGCTGAGCCCTTTGGAGTTCAGGCTGATTCCTTCCTCCTTACTTTCAAAAACCTTATCTTCCTAGAGCCTCTAGTCTTCCTCCTGGCACTAGCCAGGCAGGAGGAATCCTACACCTTTTTCCTTCTTCCTTCTTCTTAATTTCTTTCCACTATATCAATTAAATCACCATAAATTTCCAGCTGACTTGGTTATTTTTTAAATATATTTGGGATATCCATGGCAACCAAATAATTAACATAGTTTAGGTCACAATGCTAAATTATCCTTTACAATTCCTAGATTCAAAACAACTGTTTATTAAGTGACTGTCATATCACTTAATAAAGGTGACATGCTAGATGTAAGAGATAGAAAGTAAAAAATTAAATAGTGCCTACCTTCAGGATACTTACATACCATAGGAATTGGGCATCCATTCTTCCTTTCTATGGCATTTCCAACATTGAATAACTCCCACTGCAACAGTGGCTGGAGAGGAGCAAAGAGAGAAGTTCAGCAGTCAACACCTAATCTTTAAACCTGAGAATGTGAGGAAGTATGCCTTCAAGCAATCAGCACTGCCTATCAGAGCTCCAGGGATCCCATCATCTACAATGGGCTCAAATTATCATCTCTTGCTAGACAGAATCCAGTCTCTTTATATATACAGCCCTAGACTCTCTCCTGATCTTCAGTCCTATATAAGGTCAGGGCAGCTAGGTGGTACAGTGGACAGAGCACAAGCCCTGGAGTCAAGAAGACCTAAGTTCAAATGTAGCCTCAGACACTAGGTAACCCTGGGAAAGTCACTTAACCTTGTTTCTCTCCGTTTCTTTCCTCTGTGAAGCGAGCTAGATAAGAAAAATGGCAAACCACTTGAGTATTTTCACCAAGAAAACCCCAAGCAGAATCGCAAAAAGTCAAACAACGCTGAACAACAAAAAAACTAAAGGTGAATTATAAATTAAATAGGAATCTCAAATTAAACATATCCATAATGATTATTTGCCCTCTAAACCTATCCCTTCTCTATACATCTGTTTCTGTTGTTTCTGTTTCACCTTTCCACTCATTCAGATCTTCAACTTTAGTCATTCTTTTTTAAATATTTGATTTTTCCCCAATTACACATAGAAACAATTTTTAACATTCACTTTTTGAAAATTTTGAGTTCCAAATTCTGTCTTTCCCTCTTTTCTCCCCGCCCTGAAACAAAAAGCAATATGATATAGATTTTACATGTATAATCGTGTAAAACATTTTTCCATATTAGTCATTTTGTGGAAGAAAACTGTCACAAAAAAATTAAGAAAGTAAGTGAAATAAAGTATGCTTCAGTCTGTATTCAAACTCCATCAATTCTTTCTCTGGAAGCAGATGGCATTTTTTCATCATGAGTCCTTTGGGATTATCTTGAATAAGTATATTGCTGAGAATAGATAAGCATTCACAGTTATTCATCGTACAATATTGCTATTGCTTTGTATAATGTTCTGGTTCTACTCACTTCACTCTTCATCAGTTCATGGAAGTCTTTCCAGGTTTTCTTAAGGTCATTCTTGATTCTTTTCTCTCCTCACCTGCCTCAACCCATCCAATCACCTTGTCATCAATTCTAGCTCTACAATATCTCTCACATTTTCCCCTTCTCCTCATTCACACAGCCAACATCCTAATTCAGTCTCTTACCAACTCTCATCTAGACTATGACTATCTCCTAATCAATTTTCCAGCTTCCAGCCTCCCTCTCCTCTCTCCAATTTATCCTCCACTGGGCTGTCAAATTAATCTTCCCAAAACACAATTCTGACTATCACTTTCCCGCTCCAAAAACTGCTTATGCTCCCTATTGCCACTAGAACAAAATATGTACACTTCAGATTGGCATTTTAAAGCCCTTCAGAGTTGTAATATAGGCCAGTAAGGGAAGTTACTCCCCCCTACACTGGTGAATTGGAGAGAGGAAGAAAAAGTGTTGAGAGAATGAGAGGAGAGAAGAGGTTGATCTTCTCCTCTCTTTCCCTTGGTGAAGGCAACCTGAGTTTGTCTCTCTGAGGAACAGAATATGTATCCTCAGAGAATGGGGTTGGAAGGTCTGGAGGAGCAGGTTTTAGAGAAGTGACTCACTGCCTCCTTTCTTGATCTTAGCTGTTGTTGAGAGGCAGGATAGATCTTCTTGCCTCTGAATCCTCCCAATCCCCCACTTTCCCTTTGAGATCTGGGTTCACTCCTCAACCCTAGTCTTGAGTTAATCCCCCTCTTTGGGGAGAAGTATGATTCTCCCCAAATCTTCAGTCCGCTTCTTTGGTGTAAGAAAGTAGGCAGACTTGATTTAATAGTAACACTTTAATAGAGAACCACTCAGGGAAGGGAAAAATGAAAGTTTGGGTAAGGAAAGTGGGTAGCAGGAATCTCTAAAAGCTGGCAGACTGACATCCCTCACCCCTCAAATCTAAAGGGGTCCAGGCTCTCAACCTTGACCCCCTTTCTGGTCAGCTGCTGATTGTCTTTACTCTGTGCTACTATGTCAAATTGCTGGGGTTCAGGACAAGTTGGGGAGAGAGAAGTGTAGAAAATCCTTGGAGAGGATCTTCTCAATAGATAGCTTATTTTTTCCAAAGCCCAATCAATAATAGTTGAACTGAGCAGAGAATTCAGAGGTTCACTAGGAAACTGTCAATGTCCAGGGGGGAATCTTCAGTCACTGAGATCCTCAAGTCCAGCTCTCAGCTGAAGGAGTCAGAGCTGAAGTGGCAGTTTTTTGAGTTCTCTTCAGCCTCTGTTCTCTTTGGAATCCTGGGTCTCTTCCTTTCTGCCCCTCCCCCACACGGACTGCTTCTTTTGCCATTTCTTCTTTTTGCATATTCCTCTCTCTTACAGAATCATGTTATAGTCTACCTTTCTGAATTTATTGGATATTATTCCCTTTTGCACATTCTATATTTCAGCCAAACTAAACTACTTACTGTTCTCCAAACTTGGAGTTCCATTTTCCACCTTACTGATTTTTTTTATGGGTTATTTCTCATGCCTGGAATATATTTCTTCTCACCTTCACTTCCTAGATTTCCCTTGAGATTCATCTCAGGCTCTGCCTTCTATGGGAAATCTTTTCCAATACCCTCAAATATTGATGTTCAAGCTATCATGTATGTATGTAATTATCTGTTTGTGTATTATTTTATCTTTGTAGACTCTAAGCTCCTTGAAAAGGATTGGGGTTTTTTATATGTTCATTAGTTTTCTCTTTTAATTCCCTTGGGCTTTTAACCCTCATAGCAGAGGATTAGAGAGCTGGCCCCATTGCCAGGAAGATATAAGTTCAAGTTGGGCCTCTGATATTTATATTGGCTTTGACTTATGGAAAATCACTTAACTTCTCTGTTTCTAAGCAATTTTTTAGATCAGGAATGGCAAATCTTTTAGAGACCTTAGAGACCAAGTGCCCAAACTGCAATCCTCATGCCACATGTGAGCCCCCACTTTACCTCAGATAGGGAATAGAGGAAGTCCTCCCATTAGGCTACTGGGCAGAGGGGTGAATCATGTGAAAAATGTCCTCAGGCGCATGTGCAAAGGCAGAAGGGAGCAGCCCACTTCGGCACACTCCAGCACATGCCATAGTTTCACCAATATGACTCTAGACTACTAGAATAAACTCTCAAGACTCATTTCTAAAGATGACGGTAATTGTACTAGTAGAGAGAGTTCCCTCAAGTAGGAGTTCTTATATAAATGAAATCACAGCTCCAGTCCTAATCCTATCTCCCTGGTTTAACACAGTGTCTTAAACAGAGTTGGTGCTTCAGTACTTGTTGGATTGGATTGCCTGGGATCAGACCATCTTCTTGGGGGGTAGGTTAAGGATCTGGGACAGGGGCAAAGCCCATTATTTCACCCTCACAATAATATATCAGATTCTGTCTCACTCATCACTAACACCCTCCCAAACCAATTTCAGTTACTTTTTCAACCTCTTGCCCCAGGAGAAAAAAAAAATCCTAGGTACTGTGTAATTAGTATCTATACCCTAAAACTACAACTCCCGGCACATCTGTACCCTAAAACTACAACTCCCAGCACATCTGTACCCTAAAACTACAACTCCCACCTCATCTGTACCCTAAAACTACAACTCCCACCTCATTTGTACCCTAAAACTACAACTCCCAGCACCTAACTTTCCTCATATTACATGCTGGGAGTTATAGTTTTAGGGTACAGATCCTAATTACACAGTACAGTCCTGAGAGGAAGAATCCACATGGATGAGGTGGTGGTGGTGGTGGTAGTAGTAGTAGTAGTAGTAGTGGCAATGGCAGTGACATTGATAGTGCTAGTGGTGGTGGTGATAATGGTATTTGTAGTGTACTTTAAGCTGTATTATGTAAACTTTAAGTGGAATATAGAGAATTTGGGAAATGTTCTCCACATATTAGTTCATCTAATTCTCACAAACACCCTGTTCAGTAAGTGCTATTATTGGTCCCATTTTGTAGATAAGGAAACTGAGGCTGAGAGAAGTTAAGTGGCTTGCCCAGGGTCACACACCTAGTAAGTATCAGAGGTAGGACCCAAAGTCAGAGGCTCCTGTTTCCAAGTCCAGCTTTCTATTCCTGATTAAGGGGTGTAACTGCCTGTTTTTTGGTGTCCTGAGACATCATGGAGGATGTAAGCCAGTGGAAAGCCAAATGTGATGCCTCTTTCTATTAGGTTTCTCCATTCAGCGTCAAGACTGACTGTCCTTCACCATATGCAGCTGCCCATCCCTTTCCTTCTCCCAAACAGAAACCCCCTCTACACTCACCTAGGCACCCACAGGCCAGCCAAGCCCAAACAAGGCAATCTCTTCAGGAACCCAGCCCCAGTGAAGCTGGTGACTGGAAATGCCCTCGAGGCCAAGCTCCCATTGTAACGAAGCAGCCCAAACAAGGACCCAGCTTTTTCCTCTCACATCTGATTCAGTAGAAGAAGTAGGCGGGGGTGGGGGGCAAGACATACTTTCGTATTCTCTGTTTTAAACCCAGTCATGACTCCTTTCAAGATGCTGCCAATAGATTTTAGTCATTCTCTGGCAAAGGTTTCTCTCTTAACCGCAAATGCAGCATGCTTGCTGAATGAGTCATTGCCTTGAGTAATCAAATTCCTTGACCAGTAGATGCCTGCTTCTTAATAGCTTGCAGTATCCATTAAATTTTGCTCTTTTTTTTTAATCGCTTGATTTTTAATCAATTCTTTGGTGTGGAAGAGCTCAAGAATAGCTAATAGTTAACATCTCTATAGCCTTTACTATGGGCCAGGCACCATGCTAAACTCTTTAGTATTATATCATTTGAGCCTCAAAACAACCCTAGAAGATAGGGGCTACCATTATTCCCATTTTACAGATGAGGAAACTGAAGCAGATAGGAGTTAAGTGACTTGACTAAGGCCAGACAACTAGTAAGTGTCCAAGGCTGTATTTGGTCTGTATCTGCTGTGTTGCCTGAGTAGGGTTAAAAATGTCTCTGAAGTCCAAGAATCCTTCCCATTCAGCAGAGAGGATGCTGAATCGCATCATCAAGGGCCAGAACATTCAGCTCTCTCACCTTGTACTCAACCTGAGATGGTCATTCGTTCCAGGGAAGTAGGGAGTCTATATTCTAAGAAGCAAACCTTTGCCTCAATGCCTTAGCCATTGGAAAGTGGGGATGAAATGGAAAGATGTGTTTGAATGGCACACACTGTAGGAAAAAACAAAGAAACCTTCCTCTGCTCTGCGGATCTAACAATATTATTGATAGATTCACACACAGCACGCCCTCCTTCCTGCCAGACCCTTAAGTTGAAAGGGCGTGCCTTAGACCACTGATGACAGTTTGTGCATGTATACAGGAAGGAAATAAGAAAATGATCACCAAAGAGCTATTTCTGTCGATGAAGATGAACACAAACAAATAAAAGTCTTCATTTGTTTTCCCAAAGTCAACTCTGAGATTGTGTGGCTGGAAGATTCTTTCCCTCGTTATTTAAGAGGGAAAAGAATAGCTTTTTTTTTTATTAAACTATTTTATTCTCCAAATCAGGAGTTTTAACCTGGGTCCATGAACTTTTAAAAAATATATGTATATTTTGATAACTGCATCTGAGTGTAATTGGTTTCCTTGGTGATTCTATGTAGTCTATCTTCTGCCTTTAAAAATAGTATTCTGATAAGAAGTGCATATGTAGGTTTCACCAGAGAGCCAAAAGGGTAACACAAAAAAGGTAAGACCCTAGAGCTAGTAATTTAAAAGTAGTATAGTATGGTAGAAAGAATTGTGGTTATAGAGCTGTATGATCAAGATGCAAATTATTGCTATATTACTTTTACGGTTTAGTAATATACAAGACTTGTGGATTGGTTTTATTTTTATTTTTTAACATTTTTCCATGTTTACATGATTGATTTTCTTTCCCTCCCCTGCATTGTACAAATGTTATCACACTATACCTATTTCCTTATTATTCCTTTTTGCTATAGAGTGATTTTTTTAAAGCCTAAACCCCAAATCACAAACCCATATCTACATGTGACATGATGAGACTTGTGGATTGTTGGCAAGTTGTTGTTTTTCTGTTGTTTTCAGCCATGTCAGGCTCTTCATGACCCCATTTGGAGTTTTCTTGGCAAAAACCCTGGTGTGGTTGGCCATTTCCTTTTCCAGATCATTTTACAGATGAGAAAACTAAGGCAAACAGAGGTAAGTGACTTGCCCAGGGTCACATAGCGAGTAAATGTCCAAGGCTGGATCTGAACTCAGAAAGATCAGTCTTCCTGACCCCAGACCAGGTTCTTTATCCACTGGGACACTTAACTGCCATGATTATTCCTAATATTTGCTTATGATATGCTTATGATATGGATTTTCTCTTTTCTTCCAGGTGAATTCATCCATATTTGCTTCAAATTCTTTTGAGCTGACATTCCCAGGAGGATGGATTGATGGACTATAGAAAGTAGGAACTCTGAGTTCTAATCTTATCCAATTAGGTTGTCCTATTGCTTTAAGATTTAACAAAAGCAGGTACCAGCGCTTTTTTGATGCTTTCTTTGTGAGCTGTGTGTGATTTTATGGCAATGTGTTTCTTGAGTTGAGAGGAGAAAGTATACATTCATATTCCTTCCAATACTAGAACATAAGAACATAACTCAGGCAGTATTTATGCAAACATTCCCATTCATGCTCCCCAGGAGCTGACCAAATTTCATCTGCTCTGTGTCTCAGCTCCTCTGCATTCTAAACCGTAGCAGCCCTACTACGTTATCTCTGAAAAGTATCAGGGCAGTTAACTGTTTAAATTCTGTGAACATACACATACACATCATGTGAGCCCAGGTCCCATCTCGACTCTGGAGCTTTCTCTGATTCCTTCCTCCCCTCCTCCCAGGAGTGATATGTCCTTTCCCAGCTTCCCAATGCATTTTCTACAGCCCTCTAAATCATTTCCTATTTCCATTTTAGCTATTTGGGTGTCTAGCCAAGTGGTGAGTTGGGAGGCTGGCAGATTACAGCAATCCATGTCCTTTACCTGCCATCGAAGTATGTTCAGAATTCTTAAGAAAGCTTGACTTCTTCATCAGGGGAGTAGGTTCCCCACTTTTCACATTACTTGGCTACTCACCACCCACCTTGGTTAATTGCTGTAATGTTGTTTTGAATAATAACAATAGTAGAAGAAGAAGAAGAAAGAAAGAAAGAAAGAAAGAAAGAAAGAAAGAAAGAAAGAAAGAAAGAAAGAAAGAAAGAAAGAAAGAAAGAAAGAAAGAAAGAAAGAAAGAAAGAAAGAAAGAAAGAAAGAAAGAAAGAAAGAAAGAAAGAAAGAAAGAAAGAAAGAAAGAAAGAAAGAAAGAAAGAAAGAAAGAAAGAAAGAAAGAAAGAAAGAAAGAAAGAAAGAAGGAAAGAAGGAAAGAAAGAAGGAAAGAAAGAAGGAAAGAAAGAAGGAAAGAAAGAAAGAAGGAAAGAAAGAAAGAAGGAAAGAAAGAAAGAAAGAAAAAGAAAGAGAGCTAGCATTTATATAACATTTACTATGTGCTAGGAACTGTGCTAAGGGATTTACAAATATTGTCTCATTTGATCCTTACAACAATCCTGGAAGGTAGATGCTATTATGATCCTCATTTCACAGATGAGGAAACTGAGGCAAACAGAGGTTAAGTGACTTACTCGAGTCACACAGCCAGTAGATGTCTAAGGCCAAATTTGAACTCAAGTCTGGAGTTCTCCCTCAAAAAAGGGGAGGAAGGTGAGGCATAAAAGTACTCAATATACAAATATGAATCTGATATGGAATAAGTAGTTTATTCCAATACAAGTAATGGAATTCTAAGCAATAAAGAGTCATAAGATGATTAGAACAGAATCCAGGAACTTATCATGACTAATATAATTTTTGGGGAGGCTAATATCCAAGCCACATTGGAACATAAACAGTTTTTGCAAGTTTTTATTTCATTTCTAATGAATATTCTGAGCAAACATAATCTTTCCAAGGACCCCTTTCTCTTGGCTGCCAACTTTTCCTATTCCATCAGTTGTTCAACCATTAAACATTTGTTAAATACCTACTATGTGTCAAACACTAGGGACAAAAGAAAAAGTAGAAGACAGTTCCTGCCCTCAAGGATCTCACAGTCTAATCTAATAAGCAGGATAAATGAAAGATCATCAATTTGAGGGAAAGTTTAGCACTAAGAGATTGGGAAAGGCTTCCTTTGGAAGGCTGGGTTTTAGCCAGGAGGCAGAAATGAGAGAGTTCCAGGAGTAAAGGATCAGCGCTAGAGGAAAGAAAATACCAAAAAAGAGGTGAGGCAGTCAGGAGCCACTAGTACAATCTGAGTAAGTGGATCCACATTACATACATAAAGAATGGGTGACTGGAATACTATCCAATTATACCAGGAAAGTGAAAGACCTTTCCTTTCTTCCATCCCTCAAGTGAAATTGCATTGTATCCTCTCAAGAGCTATTTTCAAGAGACCCCCAGCCAGAAGTTGCCTCTTCTACCAAGTGTGAAAACCTGAGTCATCACCTTTTTTTGGCTCAGCAACCAAAGTAGGTGTGGGTGGTGTGGTGGGAGGAGAGTGGGAGGAAGGGTGTTAATCCAACAATGAGTCATACTTAGCCCAAAGCTAGTAAGACGTAAGTTTCCACTGGGTCACACCAGAAAAATGGTGTGGTCACCAGAAATGACAACTGAGTAGACTCCAAAAAAAGGGAGAGAAAAGCAGCTAAAGAGCACCATGTATATACAATGTCTCCCTTTCAAGATCTTGTCTACAAATATTGGGCATTTATTCTATTTGTCACACCCCAGTACAATGGAAAGGACACTGAATTTGGAGTCAGAGATTATTGTTTAGTTGATGGTTCACATCCAATTTTTTGTGACCCCAATTGAGATTTTTTTTTTGGCAAAGATACTGGAGTAGTTTGCTATTTCCTTCTCCACCTCATTTTACAGATTAGAAAATGAAGGTAAACAGGGTAAATGACTTGCCTAGGGTCACACAGCTAGTAAATGTCTGGATCTAGGTTCAATTTCTGGCTCTGTCACTTGTTGATTGTGTGATTTTTTTCTGTAATTTTTTTCTCCCAATTAAATGTAGAAGCAATTTTTAAGACTCATTTTATCACATTTTGAGTTCCAAATTCTTTATTTCCCTTCCCTTCTTCCTCTCTGAGATGGTAAAGAATTTAATATAGGTTATACATGTGTTATAATGTAATGAATATTACTACATTCGTTATATTGTGAAAGAAGACACATATTGCCAAAAAAAAAGTTATTGAAGAAAATAAAGTGAAAAAATGATATTCTTCAACCTACATTGAGATCCCAACAGTTCTTTCTTTGATGATGAATAGCATTTTTAAGCATGAGTCCTTTGGGGTTGTCTTGGATCATTGTATTTCTGATAATAGCCAAGTCATTCACAATTGATCATTGTACAGCATTTCTATTACTTCATGTAATGTTCTGGTTCTGCTCACTTCACTTTGCATCGATTCATATGCCTTTCTAAGTTTTTCTAAAGTCATCCTATTCATCATTTCTTATAATATAACAAAATTCCATTACAATTATATGCCATAATCTGTTCAACTACTCACCAATTGATAGATAGCCCTTCAATTTCCAAAAAGAGCCTCTATAAATATTTTTGTACAAATAGATCCTTTTCTCTTTTGATTGTATGATTTTAAACAAATCTCTTGGCCTCACTTTCCTCAAGTGGATAACTAAGAATATGACTAGATGTCTTCTAAGGACCCTTCTAGCTCTAAATCCATGTTTCTGTTAATTGAATTGAATCTTAATACATTTTAAAATGATAGTTAAAGCCATCTATAGTCTTGGAAAAATAGTTATCTCTACAAATTAATTAAAGTCTGTTGTCTGAGTAGAGCTTTAGAGAATGTTTTAACAGGAAAAATGAAACCAAAAAAACAGTGTCAGTTAATACAAAATTTTAACTTTTCTTGATTGTAATTAGTATTTCTTAATTTACTGATATGTCTGCATTCCGTTTGAAGAGAATTCAAATTAGTAAATTTTCAGTGACTTAGGTCTAAAGTAAATGTGGAGAGGATAAGAAAGCACCTAGAGACCTTTAATGACTTTAAGTCAATGATTCTATATCTGCTCTATCTCAAGACACCAAAATTAATGAAGAATGTATTTGCATATGTACTGCTAGTGGTATCTAAAGATTGTAGAGAAGGGGAAATACACTACAGAACTGAAGAAGAGCAAATAGTCTACCAAATTTCAGTAAAAAGAAAAGAGGCAAGCATCTTCTGACTATAGGCCTAGGAGCTTCATTTTGATGCTGGCAAAATTCTAGAATATTATAAAAAGGGATTTGGGGAGATCATTTGGAAGAAACAATGCTGATCTCCAAAAGCTAATGTGGTTTCATCAAGAATAAGTCATTCCAGAATGACTTCATTTCCTTTTTTCTTTTTAACTCTTATTCTCCAGATGTGTAAAGGAAACATCAATAGTTCACCTGGATTTCAGCAAAATCTTTGACAAAATCTTTCATGTTATAAATTTGGATGTGATGGAGAGTTGTGGACTGGTTGGCATTTCCATTAGCTGAATGCATAATAGGTTGGTGACTAGATCCCAAGAGAAATTATTAAAGAATCAATGTCAACTTCAACAGGTTTCTAGTGGAGAGCCCTAGGATCTACCATTGACTTCATCCTGTTCAATATTTTTATCAAGAACATTGAGACCAAACTGAACTCAGAGACACAAAGACTTGGGTTCAAGTCTCACCTCTGACTCATACTGGCTACATAATCCTCAGTAAATTATTTAACCTCTCCTTGCTCTAGGCAACTCTAAGACTATAAATGAAATCATGGGTATGATTTCTATATTTATCCTTTTAAATAATATTCTTATCAAATTTTCTGATGACAAAATTAGGAGATATAGGTAATAATAATAATTGATATTTGCATATTATTTTAAGGTTTGCAAAGCATTTGATTTTTTTTATGCCAAGAACACCTCCATGGCATCAGTCTCCCAGAACTGCAATGTAGTATTCTTAACACTACACTCTCACTCACATCCTATAATCATTCAATCAGTTACTAAGTCTTGCTCATTTTATCTTCACATCATTTCTGGCATCTATACCCTTCTTTCCATTAACATCATGACCATTCTAGTACAAATCTACATTACCTCTCACTCCTCTCACTAAGACTATAGTGATAGCCTTCAAATTGATCATCATACATCCAAGCTCTTCTCTCTCCAAACCATCCTCTTGCACAGCTACTAAATTTCTAAAGTGCCTATCTTATCCTGTCACTCCCTCTCTCAAGCAGTCAAGAAATTCCAGTGGCTCCTCCTTGCCTTCAGGATAAAATATAAGATTCTCTTATTAACAGTCATGGAACTTCCGTTGTTTGTTTGCAAACTATCTTTCCACATGGATTACATGTTACTCATTGCTCTGTGTACCAAGACCATTTAGGGCAGCCCATCCACCTTTGGTGTCCACTTTCTCCCAACTCTCAACTGTGGCTCCTAGAAGTAGTAGTATGCACAGTAACCACAAGCTAGTCAAACCATCTCAATAGATGGAATAAACCATGTTGAGGGTAACCAACAATCTTCAAAAGCATTGGTGAATTAGGGAAATGTTTACCCCAAGCATGTGAAGACTTCCCCCAATGAAAAGGACACAACTAACTAATAGTTCATTTCAAAATGATCTGAAGGTCTTAGTGAACCTCTATCACAAAATAATCTAACATTGAGATGAAGGAACCAAAAGAAACAAAACAAACAAAAAACTTATCATCATCATCATCATCATCATCATCATCAATTTTATTTGTTTGTTGGTTACTTCAAAAGTCCCAGGTATTTTCCTCTTTCCTTCTCTCCCTTCCCCACACTGGAGGAGGCATTGATTTGGGGTGGGGTGGGAATATATATGTATAAATAATAATATATATGTATGTAAGTTATGTCTTTTGTGTTTATATTTTTCAGTTCTTTCTCTGGAAGTAGAGATTCACAAGTTATTCTTCAAACACTAATTCTATAACTATAAATATGTTCTCTTGGTTCTCTTGGTTTCACTTTTCTTAATTTCACACAGGTATTTCCATGTTTATTTTAACCAACTTGCTTATCATTCCTCACAGCACAGTAGTATTCCATCACAGTCATATTTTACAACTTGTTCAGCCATTCCCCAATTGATGGATATCCCCTCAATTTCCAGTTCTTTTCCACCAAAGAGAGAGCTGCTATAAATATTTTAAAACACAAAGGTTCTTTTCCTTTTTCTCTAATTACCTTAAAATACAGACCCAACAGTGATTTTGCTGGGTGTAAAGGTATACACAGTTTTATAATGCTTAGGGCATAAATCCACATTGCTCCTCAAACTTGATGGATCCTTTCACAGTTTCAAAAACAGTATTAGTGTCCCCATTTTTCTGCATCCTTTCCAACATTTGTCATTTTGTCCTTAATCATTTTAGCCAATCTGATATGTATGGGAGGATATCTCAGAATTGTCTTGATTTTCATTTATCTAATCAGTATTGATTTAGGGCATCTTTTCATATTGTGTAATTATAATTTTGTACCCCAGGACTCCATTTCCCAGAATCCCATTTTTGTCCTCACCTTAAGTCCTTATGTTTTGGAGATAAAGTTTCTGTAACCCCACCCTCATGCTCTTCTCCCACAATGTTGTTGGGAAAACTTCTTTTTACTCAGGCTTTTACTTTTGTTCTTTTTTATTTCCTCTACTTCAAGCAGTTATTAATAAATCTTATAAAATATAATACTTGGAGTTATTGGGTATTAATTTAAATCTTATATTTAGACTATATCCGACTTTAATTTCTTCATTCAAAAAACTGTTCATATCTTTTTGTCCACTTAATCAACTAGAGGATGGTTAATATCCTTATAAATTTGACAGAGGTCATTATATATTTTAGATATGAGACTTTAATCCAAAAAATGTCTAAAATTCTTTCCCCTAAATTTCCTGCTCCCCTTCTAATCTTGGTTACCTTAGTTTTATTTGTATGAAACCTTTTTTAACTTCATGTAATCAAAATTACCCATTTTATATCTCATAATGCTACCTCTTGTTTGTTCATAAATTCCTTTTCTATCCATAAATCTGACATGTAATATATTCACATTCTTCTAATTTGCTTATTATATCTCTCTTTATGTCTGGGTCATGTATCCATTTTGATCTTATCTTAGTAAATGGTGTGAGATATCAAATATGAATTTTGTATGGATTAAACTAAGTATGCAATATTGTTAAAATCTGATCTGGTTTAGAATGGCTTGGTAGGAACTATAACAATACAAATGAGGTAGGGAACATTGGAGAACCCTATTTTGAAAAATTGCTTCAAAAATTGAGAAAAACCATTTCTTTGAAAAATAAAGTAATTGGAGAACAATCTGGAATTATGAATAACGAGTTATAAAACTGATCCAGAAATATCACTATTAGATTTATTTCCTTAGGTGATCAGGGAAAAAAGAAAAGAACCTTTATGTTCTAAAGTATGTATAACAGCTCTCTTTGTTGTGCCAAAGAACTGGAAATTGAAGAGATGCCTATCAGTTGGAGAATGGCTAAACAAGTGGTGGTGTATGATTGTGATGGAATACTACTGAGCCGTAAGAAATAATGAGCAGGTTAATTTTTTTAATGTGAAAATACATGAAATTATGAAAAGTGAAATGAACAGAACCAAGAGAACTAAATTATATAACAGAAATATTGTTTGAAGAATGGCATGTGTATGTTCACCTCCAGAGAAAGAACTGATAAATAGAAATAAGCAAGACATAGTTTTATATATACATTTATCTTTTGACAAATGGTGTCTTTTCTAATGGGGAGAGGTGAAGGAAGGAGGGAGTTACCTAGGTATTAAAAAAGAAAAAGGAATAGTATTACTTGCAAAAAATGAATAAACATATATTTATTAAAATAATTTGTTTATTTAAAATCAGAAAGACATTGGTTCCCAGGAAAGACTGACAAAAAAAGCCTTGGTCTCTGGCCCCTGGGGACTGGGCATCCTGCCCCCATGAAGCAGTGACACAAGGATGATTCCCAACAGCTTCCCAGGAATCCTGAAGACTACCACTCTCCTTTTTAGTATTTTTGTCCCCCTTGCTGTGAGGTTTTGCAAAGTCATACCCAAAGAACTAAAGACTGAAGGGAAACTTTGTACCCTTCCTAGTGCCAAATAGATAACTTATTGAAAATGCAGAGAGATTCAGAGAATTCAGGACATAGACAAACTCTCCAAACATTTTTCTTGCTGACGATCCACTGTAATACAGATTTCAATTTGATTTTGCAGTATTTTTAGAATTTTTTGTTTTTTTCTTCCCTGAGGTCAGGGTTGTTGGGAAGCCCCTATTTAGGAAAAAGCTGCCCCCTCCAAAATAGGGGAATACGTTTCTTTGTAAAATTAAAGTGTCAAATCCCTGTTCCAGAGCCCATCATTATGGGACCCTCACCATATTGGAGGAGATGAAAGCTCTTCCCTGTGCAAGGGATGCTAGGGGTAGGAGAGAGGTTAGATTTTCAGTTCTTTGCTGCCCTCCCTTTGTGTACTCATTATACTGGCTCTTGTGGCTTCTACATTCAAAAGAAGATGGAAGAGGCCATGGCCACTTATGGTCACTGAAGGAAAAAAATCTGGGAAGACTTGAGAAGAGCAGGCAGTCAACCATCATGTCCAGATTCCCAGCCTGAGACTTCAAAGAGTTTCTCTTTGGGTGTGATCCAGTACCTTCCTTCATCCATTACCCTCTCTCCGTTAAGCTGAATTACTGCACTCCCAATGGAAAAGTTCCTTCACTTTGTAGCATCTGGTACATATTCTCCTGTGCATATCTTTTCTGGTTTCTGTTTTTCTGTGATTTGGATAAATCAGCTTCTTTGTTTTTTACCATGCAGGTTCATTCTGGAAGTGTTAGTTGGTGAGAAAGAGATCAAATTTTGAATACAAAGTTTGGGTCCTCCACTTCCCCATTAAAATGACAAAGGGATCCAGAAGTTAAGTGGAACCAAATCTTATCCTCTAGATGAACAATATCGGTGCACTCTCTGAGAAGAGTGGAATGGGGGTCCCCTGGCCCAACTTTCTGTTGGCAAGAATGAAAGTCTACCTGGGTAAAGAGGCTATATTCACTAGTGTCTTATGATTCCTTCTGAGTTTTTTTTCTGGCAAAGATACTCAGAGTGGTTTACCATTTCCTTTTCTATCTCATTTTACAGATGAGGCAACTGAGGAAAATTGGATTAAATGCCCATGGTCACATAGCTATAAAATGTATGAATCTGAATTTGAACTCAGGTCTTTCTTCTTGACACCAGTCCTATTGCTCTATCATCCAAGCTAAAGAAGAGAGAGAGTGAGAAAGACAGAAAAAGACACAAAGAGAAGAGACACACACACACACAGAGACACACACAGAGGCACAGAAAGACACAGAGAGAGACACAGAGACAGACAGATAGACAGACAGAGAGACAGACAGAGAGACAGAGAGAGAGAGAGAGACAGAGAGAGAGAGTTTCCTGTAGAGTCACCCAAGAAAAACCTTCCTTATATCTGGAGTCTCATTATATATGTTGAGTACCATTCCCTCAATCCTCCATCCAAACAAAGGGAATAGTTCTGTTTACTTTTTTAAATGAATGAATAAATGTGTTGATTTATTTTTTAAATACATAAATGTATTCTTTTAAAATTAGAAATAAAGGCATTGGTTCCAAGGAAAGATTGAGAAAAGCCCAGAAATCCCTGTTGCCTGGAGAATGGACATTATGCACTAACAAAGCAGTGGCACAAGGATGATTCCTAGAAATTCCTAAAAATGTCTGAAGTTCAAAAGGTTGATCAAAAAAATAAATATTTCCCTGTCTAAAAAAATGGGGGGTGGGAGAGGGAGCAGCTGGGTGGCTCAGTGGATTGAGAGCCAAGCCCAGAGATGGGAGGTCTTGGGTTCAAATATGACCTCAGACATTTCCTAGCTGTGTGACCCTGGACAAGTCATTTAACTCCCATTGCCTAGCCCCTACTGTTCTTATGCCTTGGAACCAATACACAGTATTGATTCTAAGATGGAAGATAAGGGTTTTATATTTTAAAAAGGGGGGATGGGAACTGTTTTGTTCACTGAAAAAATAATTAATAAATTCATCAAAATAATATGATAATGAATAATAAAAAATAAATAATGAATAAAGTTATCAAATTTATCAAAATTGATACATTCATTCAAAAGAAGAAATAAAGCCATTTGTTTCAAAGAAAGACTGAGAAAATCGCAGCCTTCTTGGTATAGGAGGTGGGGGGGTCGGGTAGAGGTAGGGGAGATGGGGCATATTTCCCCAAAAAAGCACAAAGGAGGTTCCTGGCAATTTCCAAGGATTTTTGAAGGCTCCCTTTAACCTTCTTAGTGTTTTTATACTCCTTACTGTGTGGTTTTATAAAGTCAAGCCCAAAGAACCAAAGCCTGAGGGGGAAACTCACACTTTTCATTGTGGCTGGAGGCACTTTCTTGAAAATGTATCTAGGGACATAGTATTCGGGGTGCGGCCAAAATATTAAGAATTTTTCTTGCCCAAGACAAGTTGTAATATGGATTTGCATTTCATTTAGCAGCAGGAATAAAATGTCTGCTTTTGAATGAAAATTAAATGTCTTCACCTCCTCTAACAGTGTGGTTTTAAAAACTTAAGCCCAATGAAGCCAAAATGGGAAATTTGAATCTTCCATTGTGTCAGGTATATGATTTCTCAAAAAAGCAGCAAGGGATAAAAGGTTCAGCACATAACCAAATAGTCCAAAAGTTTTTCTTGCCCAATCTAAATGGTGATATAGATTTGAGTTTTGTTTTGCAGTGAGCATTTTTTGAATCCTTCTGATTTTCTTCCATGAGTCTGGGAATTCTGGAAAGTACCATTTTCAAAAGTTGACCCCCAAAAGAGAAAAACTCATTTCTTTATAAATATAAGGAAATCATTTTGTTTACCAGAAAGAGTAAATGAATAATTTTATTAAAATTTTTAATTTAATAAGATAAATTGATTTGCTTATCATTAAAAATTGGAAATAAAAACAGTGATCCATTGATTACAAAGAAAGACTGAAAAATGCCCAGGCTTGCCTGGCATGTGAGGATTGGTCATACTGTTCCCATAAAGCAGTGGTACAAGAAGGATTTCTGGCTACCTGCAAAGATTCCTGCAAGTTACCAGTTGTTTCATATCAGTTCTTAGACCTCTTACTCCAAGGATTTGCAATGTCCACAAACTGAACTTTGAGGGGAACCTAGCACTTTTCATTATGCCATTTATTGAATATGCAGCCATGTATGGCGAATCTGGAGCATGGCCAAAATGTCCAAAATTTTTTTCTTGCCCTGCTTGAATTATAGTATGGGTTTGTATTTCATTTTTCAGTGAGTACTTATTTTCTTCCATGGACCTGGGGTTAATAAGAAGCATCATTTTTAAAAGTTGACAAAATATATATCTATTCCTTTGTAAAAATAAGGAAAGAGTTTTATTAGCTGAAAAAAATGAATAAATTTATCAACTCATTGAGATAATCAGGAAATTTATTCAGTTAACATCATAAATAAAACCACTGGTTCTAAAGAATGACTGAGAAATCCCCAGCCTTGCTTGGAATATGGGGAGTTTGGTATATTGCCCCCAGGAAGTAGTAGTAAGAGATGATTCTTGGAAATTTCCACAGATTCCTATATGTTACTGGTTTCTTTATTATCCTTGTTATATGGCCTTATAAACTCAAATCTAAAGAACTGAAAAGTGAGGGAGGAAACTTGGACCTTTCATTGTAGCAGGGAGGTGATTTCTCAAAAATGAATCTAGAGACATAGAATTCAGGGTATGGTCAAAGGGTTCAAAATTTCTTCTTATCCAAGATGAATTTTAATATTGGTTAGAATTGCTTCTGCAGTGAGTATTTTTAATCTTTTTCTGATTTTTTCCATAGGTCCATGGATACTAGAAAGCATCATAATTGAAAAAGTTGACCCCCCAAAATGGAAAAATTAATTTATTTGTAAAAAATGAGGGAATGGTCCTGTTAACTGGAAAAAAATGAGTTAATTTATCAATTTATAAATCATTAAGTCTTTATTTAAAATCATAAATAAATCCATTGGTCCATTGGTTCCATGAAAGATTGAGACAATTCCATCCCTCCATGATTCAAGGGAGCTGGGCTTTCTGCATCCAGGAAGCAATGGCATAAGAATGATACCAGGCAACTTCCAAGGATTCCTGAAGATTATCTATTACTTCCTATCTGTTTTTGTACCCTTTTCTTTGAGGTTTTACAAACCACACCCAGAGAACTAAAGATTGAGTGGGAACCTAGCACCTTTCTTGTGCCTAGGTGGTGATTTATTAAAAATACAGCCAGGTACATAGAATTTGGAGCATGTGCCAAATGCCCAAAGTTTTTTCTATCCATGATGAACTATAATATGGATTTGGATTTCATTGTCAACAGGGTGTGTTTTTTTTCTGATTTTCTTCCATGAGGCTATTGGTTTTGATAAGTACCATATTTTTTTAAAAATTGGAAATATTGCCCCCAAAATAGAGAAATCCTTTTCTTTTTAGAAATTAAGTACTACTTTTTTCACTTCAAAATGGATTGAGGAGTTTCCCTGAACCTCTAGCTCAAAATGAGTTAACATTCAGGCACAACAGTCTAAAAAGCTCTTATAATTTTCTTATTAACAGAGATAAAATCTTTCCAGACTTTGAACTTATTCATAATTCCATGATACCATCTGTAATAATTAGATCACAAATCTCTTCACAATGTATTTTGAAATATAGTGTAAGTTGCTGGTCCCAGACTCATTTCTGTTTCACTATTTTCTAGTTTTCCAAGAAGTCTTGTTTTTGTTTTGTTTTATCAAATAGGGAATTCTTTCCTAAGGAATATGTTTTCTGGTTCATTGAAGACCGAAATATCTATGGCACTCAGTCTTTCATTTTAGGAAATATGTTGACAGATTGGATCATTCTCAGAGAATGGACAGGATAATGAAGGGAGCAGTAGAAAGAAATGATGATGTTTAACTTGGATAGGAGAGATTTAAAGGAAGTATGATATGGATAAGTAATAAAAGCACTATCACATTTTAGAGATATCAGATGTATTCTTCTTAGCTTCAGAGGCCAAAATGCAGGGCAATTAGTTTAAAAAGCAGAGAGATAAAAGCAGGCTTAATATAAGGAAAAATATACTAGCAATTAGAACTATCCCAAATCCTAATCTGCCAATTTACATTGGTAGAGGGAGTCTGCTCCCTCAGAGCTCCTTATGCCAATAAAGTCATAGGTTCAGATGTTGTTTTAAAGCTTTTGCTAAATCATAGTATACCACTTTTTACTTTATTTGCTTCATGGTTTGTTTGTTTTTACTTCTATGCGTAATATGTGTCTCACAACTTGACAAATATGGAACAATGTGTTGCATGATAGTACATATATAACCTATATCAGATTGGTTGCCATCTCAGGGAGGGGGAGAGAGAGAGAGAGAGAGAGAGAGAGAGAGAGAGAGAGAGAGAGAGAGAGAGAGAGAGAGAGAGAGAGAAAGAGAGAGAGAGAGAGAGAGAGAGAATTCAGATTATAAAATGTCAGAAAACAAATGTTAAATGTTATTTCCACATGCTATTGGGAAAATACAATAAAATATTACTAGAGGAAAAAAATTCATTGTTTTAGGAAATATAGAATTACAACCCCTTTCAGACTATAGCATTGATTATCTTGTCCTTTTTTCTGGATATGTAAATCTATTGAAATATATTTCTATATGTGTATACACACATATATGTATATATAACAATTTCATTTCTCCATTTAAGAAATATTTGTTGAACATTAATTGTGTATAAAGTCCAAGGGCTAAAAATTTGGCCATGTACAAGATAAGATCTATGGGATTTCCTAATCTAAAATAAATTCTTACTAGCTTTGAATCCACTGATTAGAACATCTTAAACAGATTTTTAAGAACATTGGAAAGATCATGGGATTTGGAATCAGAAAACCTACATTCAAATTTTGATTTTGCCTCTTACTTCTTTTTTTTTTAAACATTATTTTATTTGGTCGTTTTCATACATTATTCACTGGAAACAAAGATCGTTTTCTTTTCTTCCCCTCCCCTCCTTCCCCCCCCCCCCTTTCCCTCTCCCATAGCCGACGCATGATTCCACTGGTTATCACATGTGTTCTTGACTCGAACCCATTTGCCTCTTACTTCTTATGTAATCTTGGGTAGATAATTTAAACTTTCCAAGCCTCAGTTTCCTCATTTGTATGTAATCTAACTCCCAACAAGTTTGGTGGTAGAGGAAGAAATAAAAGGGAGAGGCAACCCTATGTTGCATCTTGTCTATGGAATGTGATTCCAGATTGTTAGGATAGGACCCTGAGAAAATGAGATGCTGACAATGAACGCTATGTTCTCTTCCAGCTGTAAAAGCAGGAAAGTACTTGTTCTCCTAAGGAGAATCTAGGACTGTATCATATGAGAAGAAAGCTGCCTGAGATCCATCTGATTCAGCACCACCTAGACTAAGCTAATATTGCCTCTCCCCTACAGAAAATTGAAGAAAAACCAAAGCAAAAGTTCATACTGTACTCCTACTCAACAATCTAACTACCCCCCACTAAGTCTAATTCTTTCTTTATTAATTTTTTAATTTTTATTTTTATTTGTTAATTTATTTTTGACTTTTATTTATTAATCAGTGGCTGAATCTTATAAATTCTACTTTGACAACATTTCTGTCCCCTTCTCTCCATTCACTTGGCTACCGCCTCTAACTCAAGCTTTTATTACCTCTAAACTCTACTATTTTAATAGCCTCCTAATGTGTCTCTCTGCCTCCAGTATCCAATCCCTCCACCCCACAACTGTCAAAATAATCCTCCTAAATTCCATGTGAACTGGAACAACCTCCAGGAAGTGATGCAGAGTGAAAGGAGCAGAACCAGGAGAACATTATACACAGAGACTGACGCACTGTGATACAATTGAATGTAATGGATTTCTCTACTAGCAGCAATGCAGTGATCCAGGATAATTCTGAGAGACCTATGAGAAAGAACACTATTCGCATTCAGAGAAAGAACTGTGGGAAAAGAAACACAGAAGAAAAACAACTGCTTGATCACATTGGTTGATGGGGATATGATTGGGGATGTAGAATCTAAAAGATCACCCTAGTGCAAATGTTAATAATATGGAAATAGGTCTTGATCAATGACACATGTAAAAGCCAGTGGAATTGCTTGTTGGCTATGGGAGTGGGGTGGAAGGAGGGAAGGGAAAGAACATGAATCATGTAACCATGGGAAAATATTCTAAATTAATTAAATAAAATTTCTCAACGCAAAAATAAATAAATAAATTTAAGAAAAAGATGATAATCCTCCTAAAATATGTATCCTGCTGTGTAACTCCTCTGCTCAAGAATCTTCATTGGTCCCAATTACCTATAGAACAAAATGAAAATACTTTGGTTTAGTATTTAAAGCCCTTCACAATCTGATTGCAGCTTACATTTCTAGATTTATTACACATAACTACTTTTCATCTACCAAATCAACCAATTTGCTCTTCTCCGAAATTTACATTCTGTTTCCTGCCCCAGTGGTCCCCTCTTCTGGAAGACATTCAATCTTTAACCTCCTTTGAGGATCATTTGAGGTGCTGTTTCCTACAGAAAGCATTCCCTAACTTCACCCTTCCTAATTGCTAGTGCTCTCTCCCTCTTCAAAGTATCCCCATATGTAAAGTAGGTATAATAATAGGATTGCTTTGAAGATAAAATAAAATATTTATAAAGTGCTTTATAAAACTCAAAGCACTATATAAATGACAGCTTTTATTGCTTATGTGTAAATGGTGCATCCCCTAGTTAAGGACAAAGGGACCAAGTATTTATTAAGCACCCACTATGTGCTAGGCTCAGTGCTAAGCACTTTAGAAATATTTTATTTGAGCTTCACAATAACTTTTTGAGGTAGGTGCTATTGTCATCCCCATTTTATAGTTGAGAAAACTGAGGCACAAGTATCTTATCTAAAGTCAAATAGTACTTGCCTGAGGCAATATTTGAATTCAACTCTTCCTAACTGCAGGTTTAGTGCTCTATCCAGGGCACAAATCAGCTGCCTCAGCAAATGAATCCAAGTTAACTGAATTAAGAGAATTTCTTTATGTTCTAGAAGAAGAAAAAACATATATTTATGTATACATATGGTTTCTTCATTCTTTTCTCCCTTCCCCTTAAGTTTTTTTTTTCTTCTCCTAGTTCTTAACTGGCTATCCATAATCTCTCCGTGTTTCTAAGCTTTCTTTCTCTCTCTTCACCTTGTCTGCTGATGGCTTTGATTTCCTTCCTCTTCCAATGTTCCTTCTCTACCACCCCTCATCATACCAATCCTTCCCAAATGAGATTTTTGGAAACTAGATTACATGAGCCAGCTCCTTAGGCAGTGCTAGGTACTTGCCACTATTTTTTAAAAACAAAAAACTTCAAGGTTTGGGACTGTTCAATAGTTAGATTTCACTTTTTAAAATTTGGATACAAAAATTATATTTTAAAATACATTGCTGCTAAGATGTGGGGATGTTAAGCAATCATTAAGAAAACATATACACAAAGAAGCTTTTTTAAAAAAATTCTCATGAGTCTGAATAAACCCCCAATGAAAAAATAAAGAGAATGAAATTAATGAGAATAGACAACAGCATGCTTATTGTCTCTATTTTTATTCTATGCTTGTTTCTGGAAAAATTGCAAAAGAGATCATTTTCATCTGAGGTAAGGTGAGTCAGACCCCAAGAAAACTATTCCCCATCCTGTTGTGGTAATCTGTGGCTCCTGGATGCTTTGGCCTTAATGTCATGAGACAAGGATTCCATTTGTCACAGCAATGAAAATCAAAAATCAAGGAAATGAGGATAGGTAGGTGACTAACTGGATAGAGAGCCAGGCTCATAGTGGAGAGATCTTGAGTTCAATTCTAGCTTCAGACACTGCCTAGCTGTGTGACCCTGAGTAAGTCACTTCACCCCAGTTGCCTAGTCCTTACCTCTCTTTTGCCTTGGAACCAATACATAGTCTCAATTATAAGATAGAAGAAAAGGCTTTAAAAAACTAACAGGATCTCCTTCTAGTATCCCAGAAACAAGCCCTACCCCAAAGAAAGCTTACTTGCCTGAAAGTTTATTCTAAAAAAGTGAGCCTTTGAAATCTCTACATAGTAACTAAGGAGAAACTTCATCATACTGACTCATTTGTAGAAATCCAAAGATTAATTTGTTCTGTCCATTGTTTTTGGCTTGCCTGGTCTGATATTCAGTTGTTACAGGCACCCACTATGCATGAATAGTTTTATGTTCCTTTACACAGAATGGAACAAAGCCCAATACTGGCTTACGTTTTATAATCTCAAGTAAACAGTCCTATTATGTCATTTAAGTCTCCCAAGAGCTCTCAGGGATAAGGGAATTAAAATATAAAAGGTAATTATCTCTATTTTACAGATTAGGAGCTGATCTTTGGAAAAAGGAAATGATTTGTCCAGGATGACACAGTTAATGAGTGACATCGACAGAACTCATCTCCAGGTCTTCCAACACCAAGACCACCAATCAATCAGTTGACAAGCATATGTTAAATGCCTACTATGTGCCTTCTCACTGATAGTTGTTTTCTATTTTTCCCATATTTGGCTTCTTTGTACATGGCTGTTTGCGTGTTGTTGTCTCCCCGTTAGCCTGTGAGCTCCTCCAAGATAGGGATTGTCTTTTTCCCTTCTCTGCATCTTCAGTAATTAGCAGAGTGCCAGGAACATGTTCAGTTGTTTTTCAGTTATGTCTGACTTTTCATATTTGAAATTTTCTGGACAAGGATACTAGAATAGTTTGCCATTTCCTTCTCTGGCTCATTTTATAAATGAAGAAACTGAGGCAAATAGAGTTAAGCAACTTGCACAGAGTCACACAGCTAGGAAGTGTCTGAAGACAGATTTGAACTCAGGAAGAGCAGTCTTCCTGACTTCAGGCAAGGCACTGTATCCACTGCACCATCTTGCCAAATGATCGCTTCAAACCTTCACAGTCCTATGGTCAACCCAGAGAAAGGAAGCCAATTTACCTGGGATAATAACGAATATCCAAGAGGATTAAGGCTTATTTCAGCAATGTTCTCCAATGAACAGAGTTCAATCAGATGAGGAAATAGTGTCCCAACAGTAATGGGCTTAATAAATGCCTATTGAAACAATGCAATGATCCAGGACCATCCCAAGGGGCTTATAAGAAAGAATGCTATCCACATCTAGAGAAAGAACTGTGGGAGTAGAAATGCAGGAGAAAAACATGTGATCTAGCACTCATTTATATAGGTATATGATTTGAGGTTTAGGTTTTACAAGATCACTCTATTATAAAAGTGAATAATATGGAATTAGATTTTCTATAACCCAGTTGAATTACTTCTCAGCTCCAGTAATGGGAAGAGAAGAGGGGAGGGAGAGAACATGAATCATGTAACCATGGAAAAATATTTTTAAAAATTAAATTTTATTTAAATTTTAAGAAAAATGCCTATTGACTGACATTGACTTCTAGGCACTGTGCTAAGCTTTTAAGATACAAAGAAAGGTAAAAGGCAGCTCCTGCATTCAAGGAGCTCACAGTCTATTAGGGGAAATAATATACAACGAACAATGGACAAAGCCACTACTCTTATTTGCTACCTCTGTTTCCCAGTTCCAAGATCAATTGCCTAATTCGTCATTATCAGACCTGGAATCGGGAAGATTTGGATTCAGATCCCTCCTTAGACATTTATTAGCTGAAAGGACCTCAAGCAAGTCACTTAACTCTCTATACTTCACCTTCTTCATCAGTGACATAAAGACAGTAATATCACCTACCTTAGAGGATTTGTGAAAGGTTCAAATAAAATAGTGTATAAAGCTATATGTGAGCCTTTGAAATCCTATGTGAATGTTCATTATTAGTACTAGTACTAATAACATATATATATATATATATATTAGCTATTATTAGGCTACAGAGGTCCGCCAAAATCCAGTGAATGGCAGGAGAATCCTAATGTGCCAGGGTATTAGAGCATATAAAATGTCAAAATTGTATTTCATATACACAGATTCCAAATGATTGCTTTAAACCTTCAAGGTCCTATGGTCAACCCAGAGAAAGGAAGCCAATTTACCTGGGATAATAACGAATATCCAGAAGGATTAAGGCTTAGTTCAGCAATGACCTCCAATGAACGAAGTCCAATCAGAGGAGGAAATAGTGTCCCAACAGTAATGGGTGTTGTGACATTGCCCTCCGACAGACCCTTTTCAGTCCTCAGAGAATCCTGGGGAGGGTTTTGATAAAGGGCAATATTCAAATGGACAGGACTTCTTCCAAGAACCTTGTGTTTTAGAGGAGCCCACAGTTCACCAAAGCAGTTTGGTTCGACTCTAATTAGAAATCTGATTGCTGGTTGGTCTTACACAAAGGACTTTTAATTAGGGCTGAGAGAGCTTAGAAAAATCCGCTTGGCAAGCAAGCTCCCTCGCTCTATCTCTTTTTTAACATCATGCCAAGATCACAAGGAAAAAAGAGTGCTTAATTACAGTCAGTGTATATATCTTTAAGAAAAAAAATACATTAAGTGCTTTAAAATAGGCTCTCTTGGCTCCAGGATCAGAAAGATTTTACTTACTTCTTATCCCTGATTGGTCTCATTCTCAGTTACAGATGAATCAGACACATTTTGAGCAGCTTTAAGATTTGCTTTTCATCCAAAGCCAAGGAGGCAAATGGCAAGGAATTCACAAGCTTTTCCAAGTGATCTCATAGGTTCTTCTCACTTCACTTGCAGGACCTATTCCCACCCTCTGATACATGCTGCCTATCACCATTTATCTTAAATAATTGCTCATGGTGCCAACGTATGAATCAGGACAATTTCAAGCCATATATAGTCATCTGTATCCCCTACTTGAAGACAAATTTGGATCTTTAATGAGGACATTTTTAATATTTTGTAGTGGATCAAAAGAAAAAGGGAATAAGGAAAGGAAAGACCCTGACCAAGCAGCAGGAAAGAGAGGAGAGGGAGGAGGGAAGCCTTTGGTGATGTGCATCCCTTAATCCTTGGCTCTGGCATATCATCTCTCAAAACTGCAGTAAAACCACCCTCTTATTAAGCCTCTCAGTCCTAATACAGGTGACCCAAACTCCCCTTCCATCCATTTGAATCTGGCTCTGACAAGCCAGTGACTTGTTAATTATTAATATGAAATATTTGATGGTACATCGAGCAGCTGAACCCCACTTAATGTATGCTCAGGGCAACTCTCTGAAGCTCAAATTAGCCATTCTGATGCTGGAGATTCTCATACTGAAGTTTCCCTTTTTCCTCTCCTTTTTAGTCTTTGCCCTCTTTTTTTAATGTCTCTATGCCCCTGCACTGATTTCTTTCATCTTAACTCACAAACCCATAGCTCGGCTATCGGATTACATTTCTTCACTTGCTGCCACTCAGTGCCTTTAATAGAGAAGCCCTACAATTTCACATAAAACACTTATTTGCTTATATCTATTTTCTAGAAACTATTTAATAATTTCTATGGAAAAGCAGCATTTCTCCTGGCTCTCCCTCTCCCTCAATTTTCCTCTTCACACTCTCATCTTAATTTCAAAAATATGATTTGATTTCCTTATCACTACGATTCTTGATGCCAAAGTCATTTAAATAGCATGGTACATAGTAAAACAGCTAACACTTATATAACTCTTAAAGGTTTGCAAAACACTACATATTCTATATTATTATGTTATGCATAATGCTACTTTTATATATAATATGACACATAATATTACATATTCTGTTTGTTCAGTCATGTCCAAATCCTCGTGACCAGACTTGGGGTTTTCTTGGCAAAGATATTGGAGTGATTCATCAGCTAGCTCATTTCCTTCTCCAGTTCATTTTACAAATTAAGAAACTGAGGAAGATGGTTAATTGACTTCTCCAGGGTCACCCAGCTATCAAGTTTCTGAGGCCAGATTTGAACTCAGGAAGATAAATCTTCCTGATTCCAAGCCCAACACTCTATCCACTATGCCACATTGAGAGAGAGTTGGGGAAAGAAAAAGACAAAAGAAGAAAGAAGGAGGAGGAGGAGGAGGAGGAGGAGGAGGAGGAAGAAGAAGAAGAAAAAGAAGAAGAAGAAGAAGAAGAAGAAGAAGAAGAAGAAGAAGAAGAAGAAGAAGAAGAAGAAGAAGAAGAAGAAGAAGAAGAAGAAGAAGAAGAAGAAGAAGAAGAAGAAGAAGAAGAAGAAGAAGAAGAAGAAGAAGAGAGATGGATAGATAGAGTGTATAAATATATATGTGCATATATGTAAAAGCATATATGTTTGTAAATATATATATATTTATATATATATAAAGTCTCATTTTGTTCTTACAACTCAGGGGATAGGTGGTATTATAATCTTTATTTTAGACAACTAGGTGCTACAGTAGATAGAATTAGGAACTTCGAGTCAGGAAGATCTGAGCTTATATCCTGACTCCAATACCTCCTAGATGTGTGACCCTGGACAAGTCACTTAATCGCTTTGTGTCTCAGTTTCCTCATCTGTAAAATGGGGGTTATGAGAGCACCTATCTCACAAGGTTGTAGCAAGGATCAAATGGGTAAACATATGTACCGTGTCTTACAAAACAAAAAAGTGTTATATATAAATATTAACTAGGAGAAAACTGGGGCAGAGTTTCAGTGACTTTCCCAAGACCACAAAACTAGTAAATGTTTCTGGCAGGTTTGGAACTGAGATCTTTCTGACTCTGCATTAGGCTGCCTAGCTGCACTAGATACCGAGGATAGAATGCTGGCTATGAGAGTCAAAAGACCACTCTCTGTGTGACCTTAGACAAGTAACATAACTTCTTTAGGTTTTACTTCCCTCAACTATAAAATGAGGAATTTGGACTAGATGGTTTCTGAAGTCCATTTCAAATAAACTCTGCTCCTATAACCTATTTATGTTCAGTGCAAAAAAAAAGAAACAGAAGAAAACTGAATATAGTACAGCTTGCTTAGTTCAGAAAGGCATCTACTTCATTCAGAACACCAGAACATTTCAAATATTCTCCCTTCCACCCAGAACCTTGGGTGGGGGGCTCCCCCCCCCCCAGTATGTTCAGCTCCAAGTGAAATCATCTCGCTAGGTCAGAATAGGATTTGAAAGACTTCTCTCATTTGACATTTGGGATAATCCAGTTTGCTCAGGCAAGGTGTGGGAACATAATGGCTACCTGAACACCCTTCTATTTCACCATATTATTAAGGTCACTTTATATCTGTGGCAACAAAAGCAACAAACACATTTAGTTCATTTCTAGTGAGGCGTCATCTGACTCACAATCCCTTGATATTGAGATGCGTGCTTTGTGCAGTTGATGGAGGGCAAGAGACTAATTCAAACCAGGTGAATTTTTGTGACATTACACCTACTTGACATGCAGCACCAGCCAATGCTTCCACTATAGCAAGCCAGCCTTAACCTAGCTTCAGAGAAAGCCGCCATGCATTTATCACTATTATTATTTATGATGTTATTAAAAATAATCATGTTTATGTGGCATCTTCCAAAATGCCAAGAGCACTTTTAAGAACTTTGCACTATCTTTTTTTCTAGGAGTCGGAAAGACAAATATCATTATCCCCATTTTACAGATGGGGAAATCGACAGCACAAGCAGACAGTTTTGCCTAAGGTAAAAGTTGTTTTAATCCTCGAGTTTTATTTTCATCTCTTCAAATTCCTTTTTGAGGGTGCTAATGAGCTTTGAGGATTCATCAGAACTGAGCTTTGTCTGAAGACTTGTTTATAAAATTATTTCAATAAAATCTGCAATCAGATTGGCTGGAGAGGGTTTCAAACTCATGTAATATCTCTAATGAAGCTCTGTCAGGCTTTACCAGCCAGATTCTCCCACCGTTCATCAAGGCAGGGTGTGGGGGTTGAAGGAAGATTATTTTAAAAAGACCAAAGCAGTAAACATTGCTAGTACCAGAACCTCATTTAATTGGCATTCAACTATTTTAAGTTAGCCAGAAAGAGGTATTTAGGTAGCCCTGGACATGGAGGAAGGAAGAACTCATTTGGAATCTGGCCTCAGCTATTGATGAGCTGTGCGACCCTGGGCAAGTCACTTAGCCTCTGTCTCATTTTATCTATCTGTAAAATGGAGATAATAGCAAATGGCTCTAAATCATCTAATAATGCTATCTCCCAGATTCTGAAAGGGGGAATGAAGATAGTAGTTTCGTCCTCTCTGGAGGTATTGAAGCAGAGGTAATGATCACTTATTAAACATGTTGGATGGGGTGACAAGAAATAGGAAGAAGGGAGGAGAGGAAGACAAAGACAGAGAGAATAGGCATCTCTCAAGTATTTACTATGTGCCAGCCATTGTACAAAGTGTAAAAAACACTTATAAAAGCAAACAAGGCAATGTCTGCTCTCGAAGATCTTATATTTCTAATGGGACAAGCTAAATCTAAAGTGGTGCTAGAAAGGAAGAGTGTAGCATCCACCCATCCATCCAGTGGAGGAGAAGGTAAAAGGTTCTCCTATCGGGACCAGGAGGGAACCAGGGACAAAGTCCTGGTTTCTAGTGGAATGGAGATGGCATAGAGAGAGAGATTGCTGTAGAGGAGATTATTAGGGGGTTGCATTTGATAGCTGCCAAGGATCCTTCCATCCTTGTCATTGTGTGATTCTGTCATCATCCAATATGAAGGCTTCTTAAATACTGCATCTTCCCACTGAGATGTTCTCTCACTGTATCTCCTTCCTTATATACAAACGCTATTTTCTTCTCTAACCCCTCACCTATAAGTAGTCCCATTCTTGAAACACAAACTGAATTCTGACCTAAAACTCCAGTGTTTACATGTTTCCTGAGCTGGACACATCCAAATGTGGCTCTGGGATACCACAGTAGAAATAGCCCAGCACTTGTTGTTTACATTCATTCTGGCTATTTGTGATGATGCTTTTAAATATAGTCCCCTTAGTTATTTAGAGTAGGGAAGTATCATTCTAGATCCAGGGCCAAATCAGGGTTAATCCCATATCGAGGCCATAAAAAGGTCTTTGCCAAAGACATCAATAGTATTTCTATGTCCCTCAGTCTGACAACTATTAATTCAACTACAGTTCCATCTTTAGTTGCTATGTGGAGAGGGGCCACTAGATAGCGAGGCAGCACATTTTGGTTCAATGCCTCATAGTTGCCATACTAGTTTTGCATCTACTCAGACTATACTTCTACTCCCAGTTTGAAAAACTATCCCTAGTTGAGAAAGGAGGGGTCTGGCATTTTCTTTTTAAGACCTCATAGTGCCCAGTGATACATTTGGGAAAAGAAAAGATGGAAGGAAGGAAGGAAGGAAGGAAGGAAGGAAGGAAGGAAGGAAGGAAGGAAGGAAGGAAGGAAGGAAGGAAGGAAGGAAGGAAGGAAGGAAGGAAGGAAGGAAGGAAGGAAGGAAGAGAAAGAAGAGAAAGAAGAAGAGAGGGGAGGGAAGGATCCAAGGCAAAGCTGGTTGACCACTTACTGGGCATGTTAGGAATTATTCTGGGGAGAAGGGAGGAAAGAGAAGAAGAAAGGAGAGGAGATATTGAAAGTATCATCCTAGAGGGGATAATTTTTTATAGTGGTTGGAAAAAAAGGGAAGGGGAAAATGTGTTCAAATATATAAACACCCAATAGGACATCACTATTATCTTCAGTAAGACCAAATAAATAGTATTTGGAGTTAGCAATAGTATAAAAAGTATAAATGCCAAGGATAGATATCAGAATTATTAGGATGGAAGTGAATCTTTACAGCAGTAGATCAGATCCCATAAGGGACAGAGAAGAGGACAGAATGGCACAAGGACAGTAGACTCAGAAGTCTCTGAAAGGTCAAAAACTGTGCTGTTGCTCTGGACTTTTGGGAGGGACTAAGTCAGAGAAATACAGTGAGAGGAGTTACAGAAACAACAAAGAGACTGTGCTGGGGGCAGAGAGGTAGTTGAGCATGGTTAAGCTAACTCTATCTGGGTATAAGATTTGCAAGTCTAGGCACCAATTAAGAGAAGCCTTTGAGGAATGTCTTGTAGATTCAAAGCTTAAAAGTGTTCCTCCTCAAAGTCAATGGAAATAAGGCCAACATAATAGCTAATAATAATAGCTAACATTTATATGATGTTTACTATGTGCCAGACACTGTGCTAAGTGTTTTACAATTATTTGAATTTCACAAGAACCCTCTGAGGTACTGTTCCCATTTCACTGATGATGAACTTGCCTTGGGTTCTACAGCTAATAAATGTCTGAGGCAGGAATTTAACCCAAATCTTCCTAATTCCTTTCCTTCTAGCCCTATTTATTAGTACCACAATTCTTGGTCTTTCTGATTCCAGATCCATCACTTTATCCATAACAACACATATCTAGATGATAATTGAATCAATGATTGCTGAGGAAATCACCAAATGAAATGGTGTAGAGGAAGAAGAGAAGAAGGCTGGGTAAAGAACCTTCCTGGACACCCACATTTAGCAGGTATATCCCAGCCAAAGATCCAACAAAGGACACTGAGAAGGAATGGTCAGGTAGGTAAGAGACCACTCAGAAAATACTGTAACAAAATCTACAAAAAAGGAAAAGAGGATTACTGCCAGTGTCAAAGGCTGCAGAGAGGTCACTAAGGATGAATATAGAAAAAAGACAATTAGACTTGGCAATTGATACTATATAGAAAAAAAACTAGTTAATTAAAATTGATGGGACAACATTCTATGGAAGTTCATGAGTGATAACATTAGAAAATACCTCCCATCCCTCAGAATTACCCTTAATACTCTAAAGGGAACCATATGTAGTCTTGCTTTGGGAATCCAACCTGCTATTTGAATGTGGGTTGAAAGACTAAGCCCAGAGCCCACGTGCCAATATATAATAAGATCAAGGACCATTCAGCAGTGAGCAAATGCTCAAAGAATAGTTTTCAGAAGAAAAAAAAAACAGATGATCAACAACCATATGCTATATATTGTTTCAAATAATTAATAAAAGAAATGAAACTTTAGCTTTGAGAGAAAGAAAGAAAGAAAGAAAGAAAGAAAGAAAGAAAGAAAGAAAGAAAGAAAGAAAGAAAGAAAGAAAGAAAGAAAGAAAGAAAGAAAGAAAGAAAGAAAGAAAGAAAGAAAGAAAGAAAGAAAGAAAGAAAAGAGGGAGGGAGAGAAAGAGGGAAGGAAAGAAGAAGAGAGGGAGAGAGGGAGGGAAGGAGGGAAGGAAGCAAGGAAGGAAGGAAGGAAGGAAGAAAGGAAGGAAGGAAGGAAGGAAGGAAGGAAGGAAGGAAGGAAGGAAGGAAGGAAGGAAGGAGAGAGAGAGAATACAGGATAAACTAAAGATCATCTCAGAGAGAAGGTTAAGGAAGATCAGAAAAGATTTCTTTCAGAAGATGAGATTTTAGCTGAGACTTGAAGAAAGTCAGAAAAGACAAGAGACAGAGATAAAGAGGGAGAAATGACTAGGCACAAGAGATAGCTGTTGATAAGACCCAGTCTTGTCCAAGGAACTGCAAAGGGGAAAAAAATCAATGGAAAAGAGTAGGGTGAAAGAAGTCTAGAAAGGTAGGAAAGGGGAAGAGTATGAAACGGTTTAAAAGGCAAATCAAAGATTTCATATTTGATCCTGGAAGAAATAAGGGGTCACTGGATTTATAACAGCACTGTTTGTGCCAGCAAAATACTGTAAATAAAATGAAAGGTTAAATAGTTATAGTATAGGAACATAATAGAATAGTTTCCCCAGAAATGATGACTATCAAGAACTACCTCAGAGATGTATGGAAAGACTTGTATAAAGTGATACAGAGGGAAAGTACCAGAATCAAGAAAACAATATACATGTTAATTACAACAGTGTAAATGATAACCCTAAAAATTCTGAAGAATTGAAATGAACAGTCTTAGTCCTAGAGAGCCAATAAAGAAATATACCTACCTCCTACTTTACTTAAATGTTCTCCTTTGTTACAAGGATAGATTCAGTGGAAGAAAAGTTAAAGAGAAATATTGCAGTATGAAAAACAAAAAGCAATCACAATCCCTTTTTCTTTCCAATGTATTGTTTTGAGGGGGGTTTCTTCTGTTTAGTTTCTTTTTTTAAAAAACTTACAAAGAACATTTCTACATACACGTAAGAGTACAAAAAAAGAGTATTGTAGCAGACTTCCGGGTAAACATGGCTGCAATCTAGACACCATACGCTTCCTCTCCCTGGCACCGAACGAAATAGACTACATCAAAGGAGCATAAAAATCACCTTTGGAGGAACAGAAGGACTTCCCAGTACCCCAAAGAGGTGAAGGTACGTGGGGTTTGAACATTTCCACACTATAATAAGAAGGAGGAAAAGCTTGCACAGAAATGTGAACTGAGCCACCCTTCCCCCCTACACCTCCCCCACCAAACCAGAGTGAGCTACCAGAGTGCTCACTGGGACAGTGAGTGAGTGGGAAACATCTCTGTCTGGGGGGGCACTCTGGGGTCCTTGGGATCTGGGGGCTGCCAGGAAACAACATCTCAGGGCGGTTTCACAGGAGAATCCTGCGCTGAGCATGAGGGCACACAGAGCTGTACTCAGGGTGGTTGCGCTGAGTATCTGGGCAGAGCTAAACACCAGGGGTGGACCACGCACTGATTATCTGGGCAGAGCTGAACACCTGGGCAGTTTGGCTGTGATCAGGGGCCCAGTGCTCTAAGAAACCTCAGAGGCTGGGAAGAACTAGTCTGAGGCAACCTAAATTCACAGAAAACCCGCCCACATCACCCAGACCCCAGACCAAAAAAGAAAGTGGAATAAAACCACCAAAGGGATGGCTCACATGGCCCAAAATCAAGCCTCCAGGAAGAAAGGGAAAAAGGTGACTATTGAAAACTTTTATGGTGGGAGTACCCAAGGAAAAGAAGAGAATGGGGATGAAATCCAAAAAAAAATCAGAACATGCCTCCCAAAAAGGAAACTATCAATAAGCTCTGGAAGATCTCAAATTGGAGCTTACCTAAAAGATGGAAACCTTATGGAAAGAAAAGTGGGAGAAAGATATCAACAGTCTGATAGATAAGACTGCACAATTGGAGAAAGAGCGGGAAGCATCCAATAGAAGGGCAGACAAAGCTGAAAAGCAAAACCAGTCCCTAATGACCAGAATTAAGCAACTCAAAGAAAGTGAGATCATAAAACAGCAAGAATCAATAAAGCAAAGCCAAAAAATTAATGAATTAGAAGAAAACAAAATATCTCACTGAAAAGGTCACAGACTTGGAAAACAGAGGAAGAAGAGACAACCTCCAAATTATCGGTCTCCCAGAAAAACCAGAGATAAACAATAACCTAAATGTTATTCTACAGGAGATTATTGAAGAAAATTGCCCACACATTCTGGAGCAAGGGGGCAAAATAGAAATAGAAAGGGTTCATAGAACACCCTCTATACTAAATCCCCAAAATACAACCCCCAGGAATGTAATTGCCAAATTCAAGAGCTTCCAAGAAAAGGAGAAAATCCTACAAGAAGCCAAGAAGAGGAGCTTCAGATATAAGGGGGCTCCCATAAGGATCACACATGGCTTAGCGGCTAACACAGTAAGAGACCGCAAAGCATGGAACACTATATTTAGAAAGGCAAGAGAGCTGGGTCTCCAACCAAGAATCAACTACCCAGAAAAACTGACTATATACTTCCAGGGGAAAGTATGGGCATTCAACAAAAAAGAAGATTTCCAACCATTTGCTAAGAAAAGACCAGAACTTAGTGGAAAATTTGATATCCAAGCACAGAAAGCAAGAGAAACATGAAAAGGTAAATATGAAAGAAAGGGAAAAGGAAATAACCAGTGGGATTGTGCATCAGCTATGGGAGGGGGGGGGGGGGGGAGGAAAAGAAAATGATCTTTGTTTCCAGTGAATAATGTTTGGAAATGACCAAATAAAATAATGTTTAAAAAAAAAAGAGTATTGTATATGAAGCCATGAACCTCCATTTCACTTGGCTTTGTTTTTTTAATACATAATAAATTTCATATATTACTTTCAAAATTGTCCTTGTTTAAGTACTTTCTTATGACCTTCTTTCTGTTCTCTTCTGTACATTTAAAAAAGATTGTTTCAATGGCTCTCTTTTTTTGGCATCACTAATGTTGGGATGCCAGTCTCTCCTCCACAGTCCCTACTATACCTCTGCCCATTAAAAACAGAGAAAATTTTAAATCCTCATAAAAAATAAACATTTTGGCACAAATAAAACAAATCCAATCAGTGACTTTGCCCAAAATTGCATGCCTATTTTTTAACCCCTACCTTTTATCTTAGAATAAATACTACGTTCCAAGGCAGAAGAGTGGTAAGGGCTAGATAATTAGGGTTAAGTGACTTGCCCAGGGTTACACAGCTATATAGAGTCTAAGACCACATTTGATTCCAGAACCTCCCATATCCAGACCTGGCCTTCCATTCACTAAGCCACCTAGCTGCCCCATGTGCCTCTTTATGTATTTTAAGCCTATCATCTCTCTGTCAGGAGATGAATAATAGTTCTTTAGTGACTACTGTGTACCCAGTACAACCCTAACCACTATGGAAATTGATTTTTTAAAGAAAATATTATCTCTACCCTTAATTAACTAACAATCAAGCTGTTGAAAAAAATATATGCTGGATGTTATAATATATGACACATGAAATGAGAAAACATTTCAAAGGCACTTGAAGTACAAGTTTTATTATACTAGTATTAAGAGAATTTGAGATAGGGAAGGTCTGACATTAAAAAAGAGGTAGTCAAGGAACTCATTTCTTGAAGAAAATGAACCTGTAGATGGGTCACAAAAGACTATGATTTGGTAAAAAATAAGAAGAAGAAGACAGGCATTCTATATTGGGGTTACAGAATGAGTAATGGCACAATGGTAGAAATTAATAGAGAATGCATACATAAAATGTTAAGAAAACCAACCTATTTGGAGTAGTGATACCATGTTGTTAAAAAGTATTGAATAAAAGGCTATAAAACTGTGAAACTGTAATACCACTACTAGGTCTGTATCCCAAAAAGATCATAAAAAGAAGAACCTACTTGTACAAATATATTTATAGTAGCTCTTTTTGTGTTGACAAAGAGTTAGAAATTGAGGGGATGTCCATTATTTGGGGAATGACTGAACAAATTGTGGTATATTATATTATATTATATTATATTATATTATATTATATTATATTATATTATATTATATTATATTATATTATATTATATTATATTATATTATATTATATTATATTATATTATATTATATTATATTACATTATATTATATTATATTATATTATATTATATTATATTATATTATATTATATTATATTATATTATATTATATTATATTATATTACATTACATTATATTATATTATATTATATTATATTATATTATATTATATTATATTATATTATATTATATTACATTACATTATATTATATTATATTATATTATATTATATTATATTATATTATATTATATTATATTATATTATATTATATTATATTATATTATATTATGTTATGTTATGTTATGTTATGTTATGTTATGTTATGTTATGTTACGTTATGTTATGTTGTGTTGTGTTATATTATATTATATTATATTATTATATTATGTTATGTTATGTTATATTATATTATGTTATATTATATTACATTATACTTTTATATTATATTATATTATGAAATGATAGGCAGGATTATTTCAGAAAAGGGTGGAAAGATCTGCATTAATTGATGATGGGTGAAATAAGTAGAACCAAAACAACATTGCAAACAGTAATAGCAATATTATACAATGATCAACTGTGAAAGACTTAGCTACTTTCAGCAATACAATGATCCAGAACAATTCTGAAGGACCTATGACAAAGAATATTATCCATTTCCAGAGAAAGAACTGTTGGAGTTGGAATGTAGATCAAATCATGTGATTTTTTTTCACTAAAGTTTATTTGGTTTTTATTGTGGGGTTTTGGTTTTATATGAGTATTCTTACAACAATATGGAATACATGTAGAATAATGTATTTTTTCATTATAATATATGTATAATGCAGATCAAATTGCTTACTGTCTCTGGGAGGGAGAAAGGGGGGAGGGGGAGGGAAGGAAGGAGACAATTAGGATTTTATCATTTTGGAAATATATAATTTGAAAACTGTTAATATATGTAATTGGGAAAACAAATTTTTTTCAAAGTATAGAATAAAATTTGTAATAACTAGAGTCAGTGAACATAAGAAGGAAAGACAGAATCTAAACTTGCCGGAGCATCGGATTAAACTAGATAATTTAATTCAAAGCCTTGACCAGGGAGAAATACAATAAAAATTCTGTTCAAAGAAAATTATTATCTATTAAGAGCTTTCTCTTCATTATTAATATGATGCAGGAAAATATTTCAGTAGATACTCATTTAGCCAAACTCTGGATTGATCTGTCACTATAGGTTCTTCCCTGAGCATTAGTATTTGACTTTAATCACTCATATAATTTCAAAAAGGAAATCCAAAGATAGATAAAACTAGTAGGGGCTTCCAAGAAACCCTCGTTTTTTCCTAATATATACACAAATAGAAGTCATTCTTTATGTTTCTAATTCTACAGACAGAACCAACTGGGAGCCAAACAACTCACCAAAAAAAAGTAATAACAGAAAAAAAGCCTGTTGGATAAACTATCAAAGTGATATTTTACAGAGTGAGATAAAATAATAACAAAATTCATTTGGAGAATCAAAAAATCAAGAATATGCAAGGAAACAATGAAAAAAAGTAAAAATGCAGGAAAATTAGCACTTTCATACATCAAATTATCTTATGAAAAAGAAACCATTAAAACTATTTAGTACTGGTTGATCAATGGATATACTAGATAAGGAAGAATCAGAAATCAAGTCAACATACCAGTATTTAATAAAATCAAAAACATAAATTAACTGGAGAAGAATTTTCTGTTTTAAAACTTTGGTAGGGAAAATGGCATAGAAAATTAGATAGAAATTTAATTTGGACCAATAATTTATACTTCATATCATAATAGAATGCAAAATATATACATTATCTGAATATTAAAAATGAAATCATAGCCATAGTCAAGACAAGAATTTTAGCCAAACAAGGATAGAGATGATCATAGAAGATTAAATATGTAGTTCTCATTCAATTAATTTAAAACATTTTGCAAAAATAAATTAATGCAACTGGGGTAATAAGGGAAGCATTTGATTGGGGAAAATAGCCTTTATATCAATTATTTCTTATAAGGTTCTAATATCCAAGATGTATAGACAACTAACAAAAATATATAAGACCAAAAGCTATTTGAAGTGCAAACTATCATTAATTGTATGAAAAATTGTCCAAATAAATAAGAGAAATTAAAATAACATGTACTTAGTGCCAGGTACCATGCTAACATACCAAAAGAGCCAAAAGACAATCCCTGCCTTCAAGGAACTTAAATCTAATGACAGAGACAATATGCAAATAAATATGTACAAACAAGCTATGTAAAGGATGAATAAGAAATAATCAAGAGAGGAAAGTTCCTGCAGCAGAAGATGAGATTTTAGTTGGAAATGAAAGGAAACTAGAGAAGCCAGTAGGTGGAGATGAGGAGATGAGGAGGAAGATCATTCCAAACATGGGAAGAGTCAGAGACAAGAAATGGAGTTTCTTGTTCATGAAATAGCCAGTATCACAGGAACAAAGAATATATGCTGAAGAGTAAGATGAAAGAAGAATGAAAAGGCAAGAGAGGATAGGTTTTTGGTGATTTTGAATACCAAAAATACATTAAATTATTAGATACAATGCTAGATTAATGTGCTAAATTCCATATAAGATGCTGTTTGTGGAGTTTTTACTTAACTGATAGAACAGCTCCAAAAATCAAGAAAGACCTCACTCCTAGATAAAGAAGACTAAATCTAGGTAGTAGGATGTGAGGGAGCACTACAAAAATTTTGTCACCCAAAATATCACCTCAACCTGCATCTAACATTCTACCTCTAGAGATATATTCTTTTACATTAAGCATGGTCTTCTTTTATTTTTTAATTTTTTTTATTTTATTTAATTAGGCAATTTAGAACATTTTTCCTTGGTTACAAGAATCATGTTCCTTCCCTCCCCTCCCCCACCTCCTCCTGTAGCCTATGCGCAATTCCACTGGGTATTACAGGTATCCTTGATCAAAACCTATTTCCATGTTGATGTTTGCACTAGGATGATTATTTAGAGTCTTCATCCCCAGTCATATCCCCCTCTAGCCATGTAATCAAGCAGTTCTTTTTCTTCTGTGTTTCTACTCCCACAGTTTTTCCTCTGAATGTGGATAATGTTCTTTTTCATAGATCCCTCCAAGTTGTTCAGGATCACTGCATTGCCATTAATGGAGAAGTCCATTACATTAGATTGTACCACAGTGTATCCGCCTCTGTGTACAATGTTCTCCTCATTCTGCTCCTTTCGCTCTGCATCACTTCCTGGAGGTTGTTCCAGTCTCCATGGAATTCCTCCACTTTATTATTCCTTTTAGCACAATAGTATTCCATCACCAACATATACCACAATTTGTTCAGCCATTCCCCAATTGAAGGGCATCCCCTCATTTTCCAAATTTTTGCCACCACAAAGAGTGCAGCTATGAATATTCTTGTACTTGTCTTTTTCCTTATTATCTCTTTGGGATACAGACCCAGCAGTGCTATGGCTGGATCAAAGGACAGACAGTCTTTTATCGCCCTTTGGGCATAGTTCCAAATTGCCCTCCAGAATGGTTGGATCGATTCACAACTCCAAGCGTGGTCTTCTAAAAAAAATACAAATAGTGCCAGGGTAAGTGATACATTAACTTCCTAATATACTTTGCTTTATGATGGGATAGCAGGATGGGGATAGTCAAAAGAGTTCTGGTGTGACGTTCCAATGTATATTGAAAGAAAAAGAGGCAATTTATAGAAAGCTGCTGAAAATAAACTAACCAATCTCACAATTTTGTTTAAGGCAAGCCCTGAGAGAACCTCCAGCATATCTTGTTAACAAAGAAGTATTTTTTTTAAAAGTCATTTTTTAAACTTGTAGCATTATTTAGAAATTTTATTGGAGAGCAACATATTCATTCTATTTTTAAAGGAATCTTTTGGATTGAAAAACCTTTGATTCATGAAATTATGGATTTAGAAGGAATGTTAGAAGCCATGAAATACCTTCCCACTAATTTTACAGATGAGGAAAAGAGGCACGATGAGGTTATTGATTTTGCCAGGATTATATAGCTGCTATCTGAGTCAGGATTTGAATAAGGTCTTCTTGACTTCAAGTTCAGTGACTAGGTCCATTTTGTGAAAATTAAGCACTACTCCTTTTTCTGTTGCTATTGTTATTGCTTCAGCTACTTTTTAAATCAAAAGTCTATATTCTACTAGCAATAGTAATATATTCTACTAGGAAGGTGATGCCTTCTTCTATCATTACCTATTGTTCAGAGCTAATACAAGTCAAAGGTATGTGCATGTATAAATATATACACACATATGTTTGGATACATATACATGCATACATAACTATATATGTATACAGATGAGAAATGTTTTATAAATAATACATAATATGTGACTATATTACATTATATATAATACATATTATATATAATTATATATAACAATAACTTTATATATAGTTTGTACATAGTTGTTTGCATATGGCCTTACCCATTAGACTTTAAACTTTCTGAAGACAGGGATTTTTTTGTCTTTCTTTGTATCGCCCAGAGCTAAGCACAGAAGTAAACATTTAATATGCTCTTGCTGATTGATCAATTGTCCATCCATCTTGAGCCCACCTCATTTCATACCAAAGGAATTTAGGGATACCCAAAGGATTCACAGTATCCTCAGGAACAGTATCCTCAATTATAGGAACTTCCTCCACCAACACAAATCTAAAAGGGTCAACGACTTAAGAAAGTCCTAAAGAGTTGAGAGTTGTCTCAAGCACACAGAGTTGAAGTGATTTGTTGATGTATCACTTACCAAATAAATATCAAGATTTGGTATTTCAACCCATCTTCCTATCTATGCCCAGCACTTCATCCACCATGACATAATAAATCCAAAGAGAAAAGATAGGGATAAGATTTATCTCAGCTCCTAAGATAGTCTTATAATTCAAGATTTAGCCTTGTTAAAATTTACAAAATGAACTATATGTAGCCCAAAAAAGCCTCATTGGACATATCTTTTTCCCTATACCCCAGCTTTATATTTGTGGTTTCCACTGGTTTCCTCTCCAGCTTCATCTCTTCATCCATTCTTAGACCAAACCCAATTTTGTCTTTCTAAGAAATGCTCAATCTATTTGTCAAAACATACAAATGTTAGGAAATTTAATTAATTTTGCTTCTTAGACCAAGCTAAACAATGATGTCCCTTCACACACATACATCTTCCATTTTTCTTAATATTCCTCTAAAGAGTTGAACAAAATAAATCCAGAAATTTCACTTTATTCTCCACTTGCATCATGCTGGATGTTTGGTTTCATTTTTTTAATGCCAAATATTTCTTTCACAATTTTATGAAACGTTACCTTTTTCCACTACTGTCATAAACGAAGCCAATGAGCCACATAGACTCTTCAGGAAATTGTCTCTCCTCCAGTAAGTGGTACTCAACCATATGGAAGGGGGTAGACAGTAATAACTGTTTTGCAAAGAATGCTTCTGCTGTGCTACAATTGGATTCTTTAATGAACATTAGCTATTTCAAAAAAATAAAGTCCGAATGGTTCCTTTGGTACAAGAGTATATTCTAACAGATAGATAAATGGCAGGCTTTATGCTATCCATATAGCACAAGACATTCATTAACTTGGTTTGTAGTGCCCCATATTTCTCACTCTTAAACATTCATGTCTCTGTTAGCCTGGATACACCTTTAGGCACTCGATCCAAATATTGAATCCAAACTGAAATTCAAATGTAGTCAGGGGAATTTAAGTCAGGAAAATATTGTTTGAAACTTGAAGTCTGAGTGTTCCCAAAATGTCGGTTATTGTTCTGTAATTCCAGGAGGATCTAGGATTACCAAAAGAACTTAAACAAATCTTAATTCTGGTTTCATTGTCAAATAGACCTATTCTTTGAACCTCATGCACTTGAACGAAGACTATTCTGTCAATGACTATTCCATCAAAAACTATTCAGTCAATGAATATTTATTAAATGCTTACTATATGCCAGGCACAGTACTAAGCATTTGGGATACAAAGAAAGTCAAATATATGGTACCTGTTATCGGGGAGCTCACATTCTAATGGGGGATAAAACATGCAAACAACCATGTGCATTGTTTGTGGGTATGTATTTATAATGTAATACATAAATATATATATACATATAAGTAAAAAGTAAATTAAAGATCATTTCAGAGACAGGGCACTAACTGGTTAATCTTTTACTAATCATTGTCATTTAATAGTAAAAATCAGAGTTCAAAGTAAATGTAATAAGACTCAGTTAAGGTCTGATAGAGAGAAGAAAGAGAAAGGAATATGGAGCTTCACTAAGATGACAGGGCTATATTGGCTTCCATAATGGGAATCTCAAGAGAGCTAGGAGTCAGAATGTAGACACTGGGGCAATATGAGGAGGAGGGCAGGGAGAGAAGGGAATAGTGAAAAGAGAAATAGTGAAAAGAAAGAAGGATTTGGGGGAGTAGGGAAGACATGCAGAGCAAGTAGCTGAGAGGATGCCAAGGACCATCTGTTCTTTACTTACCCTGTAGTTTTCTGGGTTTTTTTAATGGGTCAGTCCTAAAGTTATATGTATGTGGGTAATAGCTTATAATCTGCCCTCTCTCTTTACTCTTCTCTGGTTATATACATGTATACAGGGACAGGATAGGCAGACATAGTTTGGACTGAAATCAACACTGATCACTGATTGAGAGATTGTCCATCTCACTAAAACCCCATATCCATTAAATATCAGCATATACTGAGACAAAGAGCATTCAGCAGAACCTTTTAAAAGAGAAAACATACAACTTTTCTTCAAATCCATCTTTGAATCCTCCATAGCATTCTACATAATTTTTTACTCTTACCAGGGACTCAGCAAAATTTGTCTGATTCAATTCAATGTGCAATTTTTTCTTTTAAATTTGTTTACTACATTAAAATTCCCATGTAACTCCCTTCTTCCATTGTCTCTCTCCCCACACTAGAGAAAGCATCATCTGACAAAAAGATATATGTATACATAAAACTATGTCTTGTTGGTTTTAATTTATCTAGTCTTTCTCTGGATATTGACATATGCAGGTCATTCTTTTCTTTAACTATATATAAAAACCATTTTTAACCTTTTTTAAAAAATTTGAGCCAGATTCTTCCCTTCCTTCCTTCTTTTCCCTCCCCCTTCCAGAGATAGCATTCTGATATAGATTTTATATGTGCAATAATGTAAAACATTTTTACATACTTTTACTGTCTCCCCCATCTATATTCCCTATCTCCTATCCTTTCCTTATCTCCATCCCTTTTTACTTCCCTTTAGGGTAATATAGCTTTCAATAATCAACTGAATGTGCACAAATCATTCTTCAAACTATACTTCTGTTGTTATATATGTTGTTCTTCTGGTTCTACTCCCTTCACTCTTCATAATTTCATGTGCCTACCATATGCAGCTCTTATTCCTCTATTCCACCAAATCCTCATCAAAGCATCCCAAAGAAAAAAGAAAAAAAGAAAGAGCAGAAGCAGAGAATGTCCACTGATAATTCTCATAGCTTAGTTTTTTTTTTTTACCCTCCTCCCAAGCAGTACACATTCACATAAAACCTACATAGGCTTGCTATATCCCTTTCCTCTTTTCCCAGCCGTGGAGATACATGAATGCTGAATTCCCAATGCTTGTTACCAAAAAGAATTGCTGAACTCTCTATCAAAAAGTGACTTTCTGTTTGAGTGACACTGATGTCTCTGGTCTTGTTCCTCCTATCTACTTTCCTATTTTTAGTTCTCTGACTTCTCTCTAAAATTACCTCGCCTGATACAGAAAGCAGTTGCCAAGAGTTATTTCACAAGTATATCAAACTGCCTTTAAAAGGCTTCTCTCTTCCTTTGATTACAGCCTGCCCTAGGACAGGAATATCAGAATGTATCATTTCCCTAAACATCTGGTCTTAAGGATATTTGCTTCTAGTCAAATATTTTGACCTATTTGATAATAAAAGACATGAGACCATCAAAAGCAGTTATGACTTCCAGTCCAACATTCTTCAGGGATAATCTTCAGCTCAGTTAAAAGTTTAACAGCTCTCAGATATCTCAAACCTATCAAATTAGCTAAAATGACAAATGTTGGAGAAAATGTAAAAAAATGGGGATACTAATACACTGTTAGTGGAACTGTGAACGGATCCAATCATTTTGAGAGCAATCTGGAATTGTGCCCAAAGAATTATAAAACTACATATACTTTTGACCTGATAATACCACTATTAAGTTTATTTCCCAAGGGAAGGGGGGAAAAGGAAAAAAACTTGTAGCAGCTCTCTTTGTGGTGGAAAAGAACTGTAAATTGAAGGCATGTCCATCATTTGGGAATTGACCGAACAAGTTGTGGCATATGATTGTGATGGAATACTACTTCACCATAAGAAATGACAAGCAGGTTAACTTTAGAAAACTATGGAAAGACTTACATGAAGCTATGAAGATTGAAACAAGCAGAACCAATAGAACATTATATACACCAGAAATATGTTTGGAGAATGACTTGTGTATGTCCACCTCCAGCAACTGATAAATAGACATAAGCAAGACATAATTATATATGTATATGTATACATATATATCTTTTTGCCAAATAATTACTTTGCTAATGGAGGGAAGAGGGAGAGGGAGGGAGTTATAACTGTGTATTTAAATGTAACAAATAAATTTAAAAATTTAAATTTAAAAAAAAAAACTTTATATATCACATTTTTCTCAGCATTATATTCAGCAAGTCATTCTCCTAGCCTTGCCTTCTCCTTCCATATAATAGAAATGATTACACTTTTCATCCTACCTTATTAAGGTATTATAAGGTAAAATGAGATAATAATAATAAAATAACATTTAAGCAATAATAATAAAATATTAAATTAAAATATTAAAAATAATAGTGATAATAATAAATGAGAAATGCTATAGATTGGAAGCACTGAAAAAATCCAGCCTTGATGCTAGGCATGGTAGGTAGTTGATATGAAGATTGTCTTAGAAAGAGGGAGACCAGATTTCACACATACTGGCTAAGAAAGATAGATGGGGAGGTAGGAGTGTGTGTGTGTGTGTGTGTGTGTGTGTGTGTGTGTGTGTGTGTGTGACAGACAGACAGACAGACAGACAGACAGAGACAGAGAAAGAGACAGAGAGAGCATTTACTAAGTGCTTTCTTGGATGGGCAATGTGGCCAGCTAGGAAAAACAGGAGGATTCTGGAGATAAGAGTCCAGGTATCACACTCATAAAATGCCTGAGAGGGACTGAAACTAGATTAAAATATATTTGGGAAATGTTTAACAAAATACATTAAAATATAATACAATTTAATGTTAATTTGTGGTGTTCTAAGTTAATACACAGCCCAGAGGGATCTGTTTCTAATTTGAGTTGGACACCACTGCTGACAGCCTAAAGAAGTTAAATAACAAACAGCCAGTAAGTGTCAGAGGCTGGTCTGGAACCCAGGTCTTCCTGGCTCCAAGGCCAGGTCTCTAGCCACTATGCCATAGCTGCCTCTCACAAAAGAGAATGAAAGGGCAATTCCTAACCCAAAAGCAAATTTGACAGAAAATCATGCTTTGGCTTTGAAAAAGGAGAATCCTTTCCATAGAAGAGTTAATGGACCAGTTAGAGTAACTCAAGCACAGTTAATCATCAGGAGTGGGGAGGTATTGATCGAAGTGGGCTGACGGAAATAAAATATGGAGCTAGGTTGCTGAGCAAACCATATTAGAAGGTAGTTTTTTAAAAGTGGTTCAGGATTATATCTGCTGAGTTGAAACTGGAGTCTCTCCCACTATTGCACTCCCTTCCTTTTCTTGATCCCTTAAGGAAATGACACTGTCTATCTTGGAGAGCTCAACCACCCTTCTGGCTTCAATTATCACATCTATTCTGTTATCTTCACACCTAACCTACTAGTTTACTTCCAACTGCCTACCGGGCTTTTCTATTTGGAAGCCCTGCTGTCAAATCAAATTCAACTTGTTGGAAACCAAACCCTTCATCTTCACCCCAAAATGAGCTTCTTCCTTTTTTCTTCTTTTAACAGAGGTGGCTGAGTGATTTGTTTAAGTCAAACTGTGGTAAAGTCAGAATTAAAACTAAGATATCTTAACTTCCAGTCCCAGTGTTCCTTCTACTATGACACAAAATCTCCTATTACCCATGAATGATATATCTATGTGCAAAGATAGATGCACTAGTTTTTAGATAAATGTATGTATAAATGAATATTTTGACTCCTAGTCAATGTTCCTTCTACTGTGCCACAAATCTCTATTGTCCTTAGCCCTATAATATATGTGTACATATATATGCATTTGTTTAAATATACACATATTACATACATATGCACGCAAATTAAATATAGATATACATTTATCTTTAACTTCCTCTAGTAATATAGTTCCAGCTAACATTTATATAGTACTTTAAGGTGTACAAAGTGGTTTACCAATATTCTCTCATTTTTTTCTTTACAACACTGAAAGGAAGGTACTTTTTTTACACATGAGGAAACCGAGACAGATAGAAGTTAAATGACGTATACAAAGTCACAGCAAGTAAGCAATTGAGGCCAGATTTGAACTCTGACTCACAAGCCTTCTTGGCTCCAGTTACAAAAGTCTATCTACTGCTGCACTGCCCCCTTCAATCCACCCTATAAGTCTATACACCATCAGCTTTTAGAAAACATAATTTACATCATGCTAACACCTTGCCCAACTACCTTCAATGACTCCTCCCATCCTAAAAATCACTTATGTGTAGACAGAGGAGACCTTAGCAAAGTTTGATATGAAAGACTTCCCTGTGCCCAAATTTCTTCCCCATTCAGGTTCCAAAGTGTCTAAAACTATCATTAGAAATTCATAACCTCTAACTATCCGTGTTTCATAAAGAAATATTCCTAGGAGGTCTAACACATCAATACCCAAGTGAGAATTAATTTATCCCAAGACTTCCCTCCTAATACAAAGGATGTAAGCAGTTTGAAATCACTGAAATAGGGTGGGGGACCAGAAAACATATATATATATATATATATATATATATATATATATATATATATATATATATGACTTAACAGAAAAACAAACTATATAGAAGAGGAATTTACTGTTTCATAAAGAATCTGCTTTTTTCTATTGTACTGTGTATATAGAAAATGCTTGCTTTTTATGTTATTAAATTCAGAATAAAATTAAAAAATTAAAAAGGTGAGTAGAATGGGTACATGGACAATATCTAAAAGGAGTATAATCTAATCTAGAACTCTTCCTCAGTTCTCTTGCCCTTTGTTGTCCTTTAAAAAAAAACCCCTATGATTTCATTAGTGTAGGGAGTTTACTATGAAGAGTTCCCAATACAGAACAGGACTTTCTTTGCATTTTGAAGTCTTGTCTGGAGCACTGGGGATTTAAGTAACTTAACCAGATTCATATAGCCATATATGTCAGAGGCAATATTAGAAAGAAGGTCTTGCTAAAATGGAGGGGAGCTCTCCATCCACTAAACCTTTGTTGGTGAACCTATGGCACACATGATGGAGGGGGGCTGCTCCCTTCCCCCTCTCCACTCACACCTGAGGACATTTCTCCCATCACTCACTCCTCTTCCCACCAGTGGGAGCCCTTCCTCCTTCCTTTGTTTGGGATAAGGCAGGGGGCTCACATGCAGCATGAGGTTTGCAGTTTGGGCACTTGGTCTCTAAAAGGTTTGCCATAACTGCACTAAGCCATCCTGCCCCTCACTAGCTGCCTCACTTCTCATTATCACTTACCTTTCAGTTAAGCTGTGATAATCTTCTTGCTGTTCTAACCTAACATGCTTATTCTTGCCTTTTCAAACTTACTCTTTCTCTACCCTAAAATATTAATTCTTACCTATCCTTCAAAGCTAATTTTAATTTCTACATTTTTCATAAAACATTCCATAAATCATGCCATTTCCTACTCATTTCTCCCTCTTTGGAACTGTCGGTGCCTTTATTGCCTTTACTATGCACTTGGCACTTGATTTTCATGTTCTGCTTAATGTGCTTAAGTCAAAGTTTCCCCAAAAGATCATAAGCTCCTAGAGGGCAAGAATCTTGTTGCAAACTTCCTTTAGAATTCCTATATCTGTTCTGTTAGTGTTAAAACTTTAGTAGGCATTCAGAAAATATAATACTCAGATGGGTTCATCTATTATCTCACCTAAGTAGGTACTCCAACCTCCTCTACAACCCCACACTTGCCATCTTCTTTCATTCATTCAACAAGCATTTAGTGAACATTTAAGTGACAAGCACTATGGTAGACCCTATGGACGCAAAGACAGACAATGGTACCTCTAATATATTAACCTCCAGTACCCAAAATGATACATGGATACAAATCACAAGAGAGTATGAGCTCTCCAAGGGCAATGGACTCTTTCCTTTCTAATTTGTACTGTCCTGTTATCTTTCATTTATACTACAGACCCCACCTCCCTCCTTTTCTGGTCATTCACATCTTTGGAATTATCTTTTCTAAATTTCAGCAATGTTTTATTTTTGCCAAACTCCTTTAAAAAACAATTTGCTTTTTAAACATTTTGAGTTCCAAATTCTCTATTCCTTCTATTCTATCTTCCCTCCCTGAGATGATAAGCAATTTTATATAGGTTATACTTGTGCTATCATGCGAAACATATTTCCATATTCATCATGTTGTGAAAGAAGACATCTTAATATACCTATTAGGAAAAAGAACAAAATTTAAAAATAGTATGCTTTAATTTACATTCAAATCCTGTCACTTCTTTTTTTTTTTAAACCCCTTACCTGTCTTAGAATCAATACTGTGTATTGGTTCTAAGGCAGAAGAATGGTAATGACATGGGCATTGTACCCCCAGAAACTCAGGCAAACTATTATCAGGCAAATTCCTTTGCTCCCTTACATTGGTGACTCCTAGCCTAAAGCATCTAATGACCTCTATAGGACCCAGAGATGATTGTCCTCCTTTAATCCTCCTTTAGATTTAAGATGGACAGAGAGATGCACCTCCAGGCTACACCTTGATACTATCAGGCTACATCTCAGACATCTGTCTGTTCCCTAAAACTAAAGAATCTTTCATGAGGGTCATTCCCTATGTCTCCAGGCAGACCCCAGTCAGATGACCAACCCCCCCCAAATGCCTGAGTGGCTTCCACTCTAGAATCATGCCCACACCATGACACAGCATCTGTTGTAAGTATAAAATTCCCAGAATTGATATGTTCTGGAAGCAGCCTTCAATCTTGCTATTCCACCTGTACTATCCTTCTGGCCATTTTCAACATTACTTTCTAAATTAATAAATTTCTCTTTTTTATTTTAAGCTAAGTTTTGGAGTCTTGCATTCTTACAGAAAGGTATCCTTCCCAAACCCAAGGGGTGCATGTCTTCACCCCCACAACAGTAAGGGCTAGGAAATGGAGGTCAAATGACTTGCCCAGGGTCACACAGCTAGGAAGTATCTAAGGCCAAATTTGAACCCAAGACCTCTCATCTCTGGCCCTGGCTCTCAATCTACTGAGCCCCCCCAGTTGCCTTCCAATTTCTCTGGAAGTGGATAGCATTTTTTGTCAGGACTCCTTTGGAGTTTTCTTGGATCATTGTATTGCTGATTCGGCTGGCCATCCTTTCAATACTGCCATTACTATATACTACGTTTTCCTGGTTCTGCTCACCTCACTTTGCATCAGTTCATATGTCTTTCCATATTTTCCTGAAATTCTCTTAATCATCATTTTTTACAGCATAATAACATTCCATTACACTCATATACCACAACTTGTTCAGTCATTCCCCAGTTAATGGACATCTCAATTTCTTGCTACTTGGTATTATCTTTAGTGTTACTTCCTAAAAGCAATTCATGATTGGTAATATTCTATAGGTTTCCTATATCTACTATGTATCTCTCCATTGCCTTTTGAGTTGCTCATAATTTTGATTCTTTTGAGATTGTGGCAATCCATGATTTGTAGCCATAAAGCATCCACAGAAGATTGTTAAAAAGGTGGGCTTTTATAGCAATGAGCAATTTGAGATCGTGGCCTGGAATACAACAGGCACTTAATAAATGTTGATTAATTAATTGATTAAAAGCACTGTTTAGTTTCTCAACCCAGCCCTGACAGATCACTATCCATTGTATTTGCCTGTTTAACATAAACACATATGCACAAATGAGAAGCTGTGCACTGTAGATAGAAGACCAGCTTCAGATTCAGAAAACCTTAAATTCAAATTCTGCCTCTGGCAAGTACTAGCTGGTTGACAATGGATCACTATCTCAATTATTCAGTCCCCTTGGAAATTCTCTAAGCTTTTAAGTTGCAAACAAATTGCTGAGCTATATGAAGATGGGGATCTTAAAAAGAGGTCCCCATGGGGTCAGCTAAGGTGGGTTGATGGATAGAGAACCAAGCCTCAAGACAGGAGGTTCTGGGTTCAAATTACTCTAAAACTTCCTATCTATGTGACCTAGGATAATTTGTTCAACTCTCATTGCCTGTCCCTTCAACTCTTCTGGCTTGGAACCCATATGTAGTATTGATTCTAAAATAGAAGGTAAAGATATATATAAAAAAAAAAAAGACTTTGCTATGACAATGAAATCACAGGTCTGAGCAAAAAAAAAAAAAACCCAAGTATTGCTAGATATAGCTATGTTATCGTTGTTCAGTCATTTCAGTTGTGAGCAACTCTTTGTGACCACATTTGGGATCTTCTTGGCAAAGATACTAGAGTGGTTTGTCATTTCCTCCTCCAGTTTATTTTACAGATAAGAAAACTGAGGCAGAGAGGCTTAAGTGACTTGCCTAGGGGTATACAGCTAGTAAGTGTCTGAGGTCAAATTCGAACTCAGGTCTCCCTGATTCCAAATCATGGACATAACTATTGACAGTTGCATATGTGTGTATATATAAATTCACACATAGTTTTATATAAATAGTATATGTGTGCACATATATAATAGTATATATATAATACACATATACATATACATGCTAACTATTTTATAACACATACATACCTATTTAAATATCAATCTATCTAGACTAACTCGATGAGCTGCCCATAAAGCTGCCTGCTGTGACAAAATGTTTTTTCTTTCCTTTTGTTTTTCCAGTATGAATAGTTAACCTAATGTCCTTTGTATTATATTCTGTACTAGTTACCAAAATGATCTGTATCTTAATTCAATTAGTATGGTGTCATCTAATAGGACCCTTCAGACAGCCTTATTATTGACAGGAAATCCTTTCATTTGGACTCTATGCAAGACAAGACATCTTCAATGGACGTAACAGGAGAGCCTGTCTTTGAGTTTTAAGCCTTGCTTCAGATCATTACTCACTACATTGTTGAACAGAGCTATCTCCATAGTCTCATCTAGCAGAACCTTGTATAGCTCCAGATCCGTGAATTAATCCCAGCCCTGTAGGAATACATGTTTCTCAGTGATGACTTAGTAGGGATCTTGCTGAGAATGCAGTGAAAAAAATGAGGCAGACAGCATGGTCTCTACCAGCTTAATACACTATTGAGAGAATACTCAGAAACTGGAAGCGTTCCACAAGTGAGATCCAGGCTAGGAAAAAAAAAATCTCCTAAATTTGACTTCTCCTCTTTGCTCCTCTGGCAAGTGATTAGGTTTTCAGGTGAATTGCCCAGGAGGGGTTGGGGGGGGGGGGGGGAGGCAAGTGTCACTGAATTCGAATTTCTATTAAAATCATTGGTTCATTTTTGGAAGGCAAAGGTCAAGATCTAAAGATTCTTGTCACAATTTAACAATCCAATTAAAAATAACTCAGCTCAATCCAATTCAATTAATTTCACATTTACTTCTATATAATTTATAAAAGATGACATTTATATAAACTTATTATAGAGATACATATTAATTGAATTGAATTTGACTAAATTGAATTGTTCTGACAATTCTCTACTGAAATGAAAAATTAACTGCATGAAAGGAAATGAAGAAAGGTGTAAAAATTATTGGAAAGGTATGAAAAAAGAAGTCTGTGTTTCTAGTTGAATAGTACTTTCTATCTGGGATTGGCATGATACATTTGGCTGCCGAAAGGTTTATATGATTCAGGAGCATGTAACCAAGTAGGCTTATATACAATTTCATTCAACAAATATTTATTGTACGTATATGCTTATTATTGCCCTGAGGGATATTATATGGTATAGGTCAACTAACTGGGTGACTGAGTAACAAAATAGCACATGGATTTAGCACCATTGATAAAAGCACAGTGAAAAATCTGTCACAAAGGCTCATCAATTGCTTAGTTGCTGAATACTAGATGCTGAATACTATGGAAAAATACTTGGGACTCGTTTTTCATAGCTCAATGAAGACATCTGGCCAATGTGCATCATATGTTAAATAAGTGGGAACTCAGATACATTAAAAATTAATAGAAAATGATATGAATAATGAAACTGCAGTGGCGTATAAAATGATCAGACATTACCTCCAGGTTAGGAAATACATCAAAGAGATAGTATTGCTATGTGACCTTATAGTCCTGAAATGGTGACCTGAATGTGTCAAAGGCAATTCCTAGAAAAATGGTAACAAGGGACAAAGTAAAGAAATGAGATAGCATCTAAAGATACCAAGTTGTTCTTGCTATTCCCTTATAAAAAGGAGATGCCTAAATCACACACTTCAGGAACCTTTGGAGAGAGTACCACAGAGTCCTGGGAGAATACTGAACATAAACTATAGTAACCTTAGCCTGAGCAAAGAACCAGTTTTCTGGAGCCACTGATCAAACAAGCAAGCAATAAACATTTATTAAACACCACAATAGTGTGCCAGGCACTAAACCAAGTATCCCAGATACAAAAAGATGCAACTGCATTCAAGTAGCTTAGAATCCCATTTGGGAGACAACACACAAACAAATCCTTATAAAACAAGCCATATATACAGGATAAGTAGGAAATAATTAACAAAGGAAAGGAACTAGAATTAAGAGAGTCTGGGTAAAGCTCTCAGTGAAAGATGGAGCCTCAGAGATGTTGTGGGTCAAAGTGGTCCTAGCAGCCAAGTATGGGGGACATCCATACATATTTACATTTGCCTTATCTTGCATTTGTGATTCCTCAAGAAAGATATCATATATCTGACATACGCAATGTACCCCCAGAAACTCGGGCAAATTATTATCAGGGAAATTCCTTTAGATATAAGATGGACAGAGAGATGCACCTCCAGGCTACACCTCTATACTATCAGACATCTGTCTGTTCCCTAAACTAGAGTCTTTTTTGAGGGTCATTCCTGATGTCTCCAGGCAGACCCCAGTCACGTGACCAACCCCCCCCCCCCCCATGAATGCCTGAGGGTTTACCACTCTAGAGTCACATCCTCACCAGGACACAGCAATGGTTGTAAAGAATATAAAATCCCCAGAACTGATGTCATCTGGGGGACAGCCTTTCCATCCATGCTGTCCTCCCAAGGAGCAGCTTTCCACCTTGATGTTCCACCTGTACTATCCTCCTGGCCATTCTCAACATTACTTTCTAAATTAATAATTTTCTCTTTTTATTTTTAAGCTAAGTTTTGGAGTCTTGCATTCTTGCAGAAAGGTATCCTTCCTGAACCCCAGGGGTGTACCTCTTCACTCCCCACAACATATCCATATATATATATATATATACATATATTTACATATATATCCATGTATTCATAGATGGGATCATTTTCCTCTTTTCTTAACTTTCCACAGCCAACATCTTCATCCTCACATTTGAACCCAACCCATCTCCTGTTCCTAGAGTGCATTTTTAGCTCATTCATGCTCTGAATATATGCACTAGTCCAAGGCAAGGAAATGAGTCCCTAGCATTTCCTAGCAAATTAAAGACAGGCAGAGACCAGCAACACAGGTGATAATGCATGAATTTACAAAGCCTGCCTCCCCACGATGTTTCTTTGATGCAGCTCATTTCTGCCCTAAAGGAATTTCATGGTAATGAAATCTGTACTCAAAAATCATGCCTTCCTAACAAGAGATATCTTGGGACTGTTTGTTCTCTGCAGCAGTGCTATGTGTGACATGATTGTGTGTGTGTTTGTGTGTGTGTGTGTGTGTGTGTGTGTGTGTGTGTGTGAGATGGGGGGGAAGAGGGAGAGGGAGGAAGAGACAGACAGAGGAGAGAGAAAGAGAGACACAGAGAGAGGGACAGAGAGAGAGAGAGAAGAGAAAGAGGAGGAGGAGGAGGAGCTTGAGGAGGAGGAGGAGGAGGCTGAGGAGGAGGAGGAGGAGGAGGCGGAGGAGGAGGAGGAGGAGGAGGAGGAGGAGGAGGAGGAGGAGGAGGAGGAGGAGGAGGAGGAGGAGGAGGAGGAGGAGGAGGAGGAGGAGGAGGAGGAGGAGGAGGAGGAGGAGGAGGAGGAGAATGTGTGTTTGTTGTGCTGGCGGCCCTGTGAGATCTTGAGTCTGTTTTGAAGGCCAATGTGAAGGAACAGAGCAAGATAGGCATCTAATTGGATGAAACACTAAATATTTCTGACAGTCTTAGCTCACAGAATTCCAGTGCTTGCTTTTCATTATACGGATTTGGAGTTTCTACTTTATTTAGTGTTAATGTCTTACAGTACATTTTCTCCCCTGTAATGCTAGTGCAAAGTCAAAGACCCTGATTTACAAACTGAGAGGTTTCTGAAGTGCTATTTTTAGAACAATGCTGCACCAGATTTACACTAGGGGTGGGGGAGGGGAGGGGGAACTACTCTACAGTCACTTTTGAGCAAAGTAGCATTCACTGCATAATAATGAGGTACTAATTGCTCTTTGTCATCACTTTTTATGCAAATTGCTGAGAGCATTTGCCCAATATGCATTTTACATTTTAACAAAGAAAGTGGAATCTTGACAAACAAGATTGCTATTCTGAGGCAAAAATAAAAATATCAGCTATGAAATGTAACTGGTGAGGTGCATAGCTCTGGATGTCAATATTTTCCTATTATGTCAATTTGCCATTTTTACATTCATTTGACCAAAGGGTTCTCTTTGACTTTAAAGTAATGGCTTATATGACAAGAAAAAAAGTTTGTATGTGAAATGGGCCTGTTTTGTGCACCTTGAGATTTATAAAGGAAGTTTGATGTGAAAATTATCTTTTCTGGCAGAATTTGAAGAGATTAGGTCAAAATGCAAGCTATCAAATGAATCAAGTTATGTCAAAGCAATTATTTCGGGTACATATCTCATTATGTGAGAGAGGACTTCAGTCCTTCAGGTGGATTTTCTCTTTTGAAGGATGGGCAATGGACCTCATTAGATAGGTGCGTTTTGTAAACAACTGGAGGGTTTAAAACACTAGTCTGCACACTAATTCTGAACTCCCATGTTATTCATGGCGGGCTATTGAAACACAGAGGTAGTGTTTGACAGCATGCTCACTCGGTAAGTTTCTGTGTCCTTTTCCTACTCTTTCCTTTTAACTTATTCTTCTGACCTGACATCTGTTCCTTTCATTTCCTACAACCTGAAATAGTGGCTTCAGTCCACTGACCAATGTCATCTTTCTCTTTTGACCTTTCTTCCTTTTTTCACATCTCGCTTCTCATGCCAAATGTCATCAAAATTCCACTAGAATGAACCACTAAAGAGAAAGAAAATGATGGGCATATTTGAGGATTAACAACGTTATAGCACCACTTTCATAATGTCTCCCCTCTTATCAAAAGCCTTCAATGGTTCTCTATTGCCTAATTACATCAAGTTCAAATTATGCCCTCTGAATTTTAGGTCCTACATCTTAATGTCCTCTATTACCTATCCAACTTCATTTCCCTCTGTTTCCAGATGTCTCTATCCAGTGTGATCAGGTTTATCTCCCTATTCCTCTCCCCTGCTCTCTAGCCTCCACAAACATTTTCTATTCTTTCCTTCTCCTTTCTACCTAGAATGCCTTAACCTCTTATCTATGTCTCTAAGTCCAATGGATCTCTCAAGACCCACTTCATGTGCTTCCTTTTATAAGAAAACTCTTGGCGACTTCAACTGTTGTGGGGGTAAAGAGGTGAACCCCTGGGGTTCAGGAAGGATACCTTTCTGCAAGAATGCAAGACTCCAAAACTTAGCTTAAAAATAAAAAGAGAAATGTATTAATTTAGAAAGTAATGTTGAGAATGGCCAGGAGGATAGTACAGGTGGAACAGCAAGGTGGAAAGCTGCTCCTTGGGAGGACAGCATGGATGGAAAGGCTGTCCCCCAGATGACATCAGTTCTGGGGATTTTATATTCTTTACAACAATTGCTGTGTCCTGGTGAGGACGTGACTCTAGAGTGGTAAACCCTCAGGCATTCATTGGGGGGGGGGGGTTGGTCACGTGACTGGGGTCTGCCTGGAGACATCAGGAATGACCCTCAAAAAAGACTCTAGTTTAGGGAACAGACAGATGTCTGATAGTATAGAGGTGTAGCCTGGAGGTGCATCTCTCTGTCCATCTTAAATCTAAAGGAGGCTCAAAGGAGGACAATCCTCTCAGGGTTTTATAGGGGTTATTAGATGTTTTGGGTTAGGAGTCAGGAGGATGTAAGAGAGCAAAGGAATTTCCCTGATAATAGTTTACCTGAGTTTCTGGGGGTGCAGTGTCCATGTCACAACCATTGCTCATTTCTTATCTGTAAACTCCCATGACATTGAGTATATACTTGAAATATCACACCATTTAATAACACACTTAATAACCTTGTACTGTCTTACCTCTCTTCCTTCTAAACTCCACAATGGCAAGGCTTGTTTTCTAAAATAATACTAATATGTTAACTATTCATTGATAATATATTAATAATAATAAACTCATAAATAGTTTATTTTAGGGCTTTTAAAACCTTTCCTTAGGAGAACTCTGAGAGGCAGGTCAGTAGTGTAAAGATTCATCTCCATTTTACAGATATAAGGCTTACAAAATCTTTGACTTACCCAAGATCACACCTAGCTAGTTAGTATAAGAAATGAGATTTTTTTTTATATTTACATTAGATTTTATTTCCCAGTAGAATGTAAACACCTTGGGGAAAAAGACTATCTGATATTCATATTCCTAGAACTTAACACATAGTAAATATTTTTTTCTTTCATTTATTCTTCATTGGGTTATATGTTGTGAACTATTCACATATATCATATTCTCTATTATTCTTGATGTGATATCCATTTTTAATTTAATTGTTCAGTCTCTTGGTTTTCAGGTCCCACAATCAGATAAAAAATGGGGAAATGTATTGCTACTAAAATTTAGGGCCTTTGTTTCCAGTAGAAAGTTGGAATCATGAGAGAAACTTTGCAGTCTCCTAGAAGTCATCAAGTCTGTTCTCCTCCTACTCTTTAATTCTGGGCTCAACTCATCATTCATTTGTACTCTCAGTTCCACACTTACATAGTGATGGACAAACTCAGGACCACAGACACCCATCCATCATTCATTTGGTCTTTTCTATATGGATGGTCAGGCAAAGTTCTTGAATGGTTATGGATCTCTTTGAGACTTTGAAGTGTTAGGGCTTGATGCAACCAACACAATGTCATCCACAAATAGGAATGTTTGTTGGACTTTACCATCCGCAAGTGACCCCTCTTTAACTTGGGCTCTACTGAATCATTTCCAACATAGTGATTTTATGCTTCATCTGACATTTATAATTGCAAGGTCACACGATTGTTGAAATTGGTAATTTTTATTGCTATATATTTCATTGTATCTTGAATAATGTTGATGTATGGGTGGGACACACCTTGATGGAAAAGAACCTTTAAAGTAAAAGTCTACCTTTTTAGCATGGTAGCATTAAAAGTTAGACCAGGACCACTTCTATACCATCATGAAATATCAGAACAGCACTTTGTGGAGGACAAAAAAGTGTATTGCTGTAAAATGCTGCCAATAACTACGAGAGGGTAACCTTTATATTTCAAAGTAAATATTAATATAAGTAGGTTTTTCTCAGACCTACTTGCTTACTTCAGAAACATAAGCTTCAACTAAATCTTTGTTGATTCCAAAAATAAGGCAGAAGAATATGCTCAAAAGGGAATGGATTTTAAGGGCTGGCATCAGGGCCACAGTAAAGGATCAATATAAATATAATAAGATTGCATGAAATAATCCAGGCCTTGTTCACCAAAGAGAAATATGAATTGTGTATTGGATAAATGGCCACTGATAAAGAGTGTTATTTCCATAATCTCTAAGTCTTTTTGTGCCTTGGATCTCTTTGGCAATCCAAGGAAACCTATAAGCCCTTCTCAGAGTAATTTTTTTTTTAACTCTTACCTCTTCTCTCAGTATCAATTCTAAGACAGAAGAGCAAGGACTAGGCAACTGGGTAAGTGACTTACCCAGGGTCACAAAGCTAGGCAGTGTCTGAGGCCAAAATTGATCCCAGGTCTTCTGAACTCCAGGCCTTGCACTCTATCCACTGTGCTACCTAGGAGCTCCAGAATAATGTTTTTTTAATAATTGGAAGAAATGCTCAATTTCAATTATAGGTCAGTAAGAATAAACATGCATTTTTTTCATTTTAAAAGAGTTTTTTGGTGTACTTCATTTTTACATTTTATACATTCTATATTACTCCCATTTATTGAGAGGTCTCTTGTGACAAAGTAAAACAGTTAAATAAAACTAATGATACAATGACAATATCTGTATACACAGTTCACAGTTATAGCAACCTCCCATCTTTCTATTAAAAAAAAATTTAACAGAGGGGGCAGCTGGGTAGCTCAGTGGATTGTGAACCAGGTCTAGAAAGGGGAGGTCCTGGGTTCAAATCTGGCCTCAGACACTTCCTAGCTGTGTGACCCTAGGCAAGTCACTTGACCCCCATTGCCTAGTCCTTACCACTCTTCTGCCTTGGAGCCAATACACAGTATTGACTCCAAGACGGAAGGTAAGGGTTTATAAAAATAACAGAAACCTTTTCTCTCTCCCTTCAATCCCTCCATTTGGAAAAAAAAAGAAAAACAAATTTCCTATAACAAATATTTACAGTCAAGGAAAATAAATTCCATGAATGGTTGCATGCACACACACATACATGCATATATGTATATATGCATGTATGCACACATATCTCATTCTACACCTGAAATCTGTTATATCTCTATAATATTTTGTCATCAGTCCTCTGGAATAATTTTTGTAGCTTTATTTTTTATTTAAAGATATTTTATTCTACCAATTACATGTAATAACAATTTTCAACATACATTTTCTGAAATTATAAAATCCAATTTGTCTGCCTCCCCTCTTTCCCTCCCCCTTTTCAGAGATGGTAAGTGATTTGATTTAGATTATACATGTATTATCATGCAAAACATACTTCCATATTGATTGTTGTTTTAAGAGAATATTCATATACAACCAAAACCCCAAAATAAAACTGTAAATAAACTAATGTGAAAGGTAGTGTACTTTGATCTGCATCTGACCCCAACTGGAGGTAGATAGCATGGAATAATTTTTTTTAACCCTTACCTTTTGTCTTAGAACTGATATCAGGCAATTGGGGTTAAGTGACTTGCCCAGGGTCACACAGCTAGGAAGTATCAGAGACCAGATATGAATCAAGGACCTCTTATCTTCGGACCTGCCTCTCTATCCAGTGAAATTACTTCCCTCATCTTCTGGAATCATGAACAGTCATTGTATTGATCATAGTTCTTACATCTTTCAAAGTTACTTTTACACTGTTGTTATTATTGTAATTTTTTCCCAACCAAATCTAAAAAAAAAAACAAAAAAACTAAAATCTATCCATGGACCCTCCTGGAATCCATATACTCCAGGTTTAGAACTCTGATCTAAATACACTGAAATTTAAATAAGTATTACCCACCACACCACCCCCATCTTCCTTGTAGGGCTTAATATGATTTATAATCCTCAGATAATTAGCTCTTAGCAGCTTCCTCTGTGTTGGAGAGGTGAAAAGTATCATTGGCCCTGTCTAACAAATGCCTCAACACAAAGCACAAAGAAAAAACATTTTGCCCAAGGTCAGAGAATGAATCAAGGGTACATGTGGAAAGCAGGTTCTCTCAGACCAAATGGTGTCTCCTCTCCATTAGACCACACTGCTAATACAATGAATTGCTAACTGTAGCCAAATAGAAGTATATGCACTTACGAAATGCACTGTGAAGTGCCTAATGAATTACTCAGGCTAGGTAGCATATGTATAAATCATATTAAAGCATGCTGAATAGTGCATTATCATGCCTCTATTTTACATTACAAAAGTAACTAATGTGAGATGCAAAGCGTACTTTTAATCCATTATTCATTCTTTAAAAGGACTGAACCAAGACCAATACTGTACTTTATGAACCACGGGAGGTACGGACATAAGCCAGACAGCTTTTTACTTTGTGAAGAAGATAAGTGGATTTTTAAAAATCCATTTGAGACAACCCTAAATAATATTTATCAAAATGTTATGAGATCAATTGATGCCTGGTTAGCATGGTGAATTTTTCCAAACCAGAGTAGCTTAAAAACATGAGATTATAGTTTTTGAACTTGGAAACAGTGAGATAGTTCTACCATCTTCATGCTATGCCTCCTGGTCTGTGAGTAGGCTTGACCAATGCCACCCTGGGGCTCTCCATAACTAGTCCAACATTGACCAACCATGCTGACTGCTGTTCTCTGGCCATTATCATAGCATGATGCTTCAGGCATATGTCTCACCACCCTATCCACCTCTAGTCCTGGGAATGATAATCAAATCAACACACCCATTCCTGGAAAGGATATGTCAATCAATTGTCCTCCAGCTCCACACACTATCTCTGTGACTTCTGAGTCCAAAGAACTTTTCTCCTGACCATCACTTTCTTAAGTGTGTTGTCTTCTCCTATTAGAATGTAAACTCCTTGAAGGCAGGCATTGACTTACTTTTTGTCTTTATGTCCCCATCACTTAGTGTGCCTGATGCATAGTAAGTTCTTCATCTATGGCTCCCCACCCCCACCCCATTTAATCATTCATTCTTTTGAAAGAAGAAATTTCTAGGAGTTTAGCTCTAGTTTTTGATTGTTGATGTTGTTCACAATTTTAGTTTTTGTTCTTTTCATGGATTAGTTTATATTAAACAAAAATTCATTTCTGTGTCCCTTAAGCATCTTCTTCTCTTCCACTTCACCTTCTAATTTTCCTAGATGGCTAACTTAGCTCGGTTAACTCTTTCTCCAAGTTTCAAGTCCTCCAGGTGGGTATTTATTTCAAGTACATATTAATGTCTTTCCAAAACCCTTGCAACCTGTTTCATTTTTAGTTACCTCTCTTAGGATCTTTCCATAACCTTAGCATCATTTAAAGAGAACCAAACTAAGGTATTGTGGAACTATAACTAGACATCAGAGGAGCTCTCATTGTTTCCATCACTTTATAGGTTTCATATTCTAAGGTCATTTTGTAAGAGAATGTGTAATGCTTCATAAATCCTTTGCCTACAATTAGGTGAAATTATCACCAACTAGCCTTGAAAGTGTTGCCCCAATTGTGATTCTTAGGTATGCTGTTCTGAAACAAAGAACCATACTTCCCATAGGTGTGGTGAACTAAATGAGAAAACAACATTCTTTCCCATTCAATTAAGCTCATCTCCCCCAATTCCCCAAACAGCAGGACTCTTTATTAAAACAGCTAGGTATAAACAATGACCTGTATGACTAATAATCATATTTAAATGATAGATAATTGAAAACGTAAAATATAAACACATACTATTTGATATCTTCCTCATTAATCACTAATTAATCTAACTTTAATTTTCTGCCCAGACTTAGCTAGAATTGTGTCTTTCAATTTGTTCTGGATCTATATACTCCAAGTTAAAAGCCCTTTTCAAGTCGTCATATTAGTTTGCCTTAACTCCTACTGCCCCTGTTCTCTACTAGTTCAGCTTTCTGAATGTTCCCTAAGCTCTCCCAGCTTCTTCATTCACTAACAGAGCAGAAAGAAAGTCAAAGGGCAACTCTATGTTCTTGTCTGCATGAAACTATCTTTTTCCAATCAGAAGTGAACAATTTCCACCCAGCTTTTATAGCAAAGAATTCTTTTCTGAGCTTGAATCTAGAGCTTGTGTATCCCTAATTTTAAAACTGTTGTTCCCATAGAAACAGCATGGCAGCTTCCCTTAGTAACCAGGGCAGCTTTTTACAAACTTGTTTCACATTGAAAACTACTTTCTGAAAAAGACTGGAAAAACCAAACTTACTAAAACACAACTTTTAAAAAAAATATCCATTACGAGAAAGAACACTATCCACTTCCAGAGGAAAAACTGTGGGAGCAGAAACACCAAAGAAAAGCAACTGCTTGATTACATGGGTCAAAAGGATATGGTTGGGGATGTAGGCTCTAAATAATCATCCTAGTGCAAATATCAAAAACATGGAAATAGGTTCTGATCAAGGACACATGTAAAACCCAGTGGAATTTCCCGTCAGCTATGGGAAGGGGTGGAGGGAGGGGAATGAGGGAAAGAATATGATTCTTTTAACCAAGGAATAATGTTCTAAGTTAACTAATTAAATAAAATTTTCACACACAAAAAAAGATATCCAATGCAGAGTGAAAGGAGCAGACCCAGGAGAACACCATACAGAGATGGATACACTGTGGTACAATTGAATGTAATAGATTTTTCTACTAGTAGCAATGCAAGGATCCAGGACAATCTTGAGGGATTTATGAGACATAACACTATAACACTATCCACATCCATAGAAAGTGCTGTGGGAATAGAAACACAGAAGAAAAACAACTTCTCAATCACAAGGGTAGATGGGGATATGATTGGGGATGTAGATCCTAGTACAAATATAAATAATATGGAAATAGGTCTGTATCAAAGACATGTAAAACCCAGTGGAATTGCACGTGGGCTACGAGAGGGGGTGGAAGAGGACAGGGAAAGAACATGAACCTTGAAACCATAGAAAAATATTCTAAATTAATTAATTAAAATTAAAAAAAAAAGATATCCAAACTGAAAATATACTTTAAAAATAAAGATCAGAAGGGAGGGGTGACATTGGGAAGGCAGAAGCTTCTGCTCATAGCCCAAGCAAAGATGTCAAACTCTTTCCTATTCTGTGAGTTCTAGGATTCAATAAATAAAAACAGAGATCTCGAACTTTTGGATTAATGTTGCCAATATGGTCCTACTTAGGCGGCAAGGCTTATTGTCTTGACAGGGGATAGAGCAAAAAAGTTAGGTGTCAGAACTATAGAGCTTTAGGTTAGAAATTTAGAGGAAAGATGTTTGGTTTATTCAAGTGGATCTTCTGTATGTTCATATTTTCTCAATATTATGTGTGTGTGTGTTTAGAAGGTCTTGTATAACAGACTGTGCTAAAAGTTGCCTGTGTTCTTGGTTGTTGTTGAGTCATTTCCATTTTTCTAACTCTTCATGACTCCATTTGGGGTTTTCTTTTTTTTTTTTAACCCTTATCTTCCATCTTGAAATCAATACTGTGTATTGGTTCTAAGGCAGAAGAATGGTAAAAGCTAGGAAATGGAAGTTAAGTGACTTGCCCAGGGTCACACAGCTGGGAAGTGTCTGAGGCCAGATTTGAAGCTAGAACCTCCCATCTCTATGCCTGGCTCTCAATACACTGAGCTACCCAGCTACCCCCATTTGCGGTTTTGTTGACAAAGATACTGGAGTGGTTTGCCAGTTCCTTTACCTCATTTTATGGATGAGGAAACTGAGGCAAACAATTTAAGTGAGTTGCTCTGGATTTCACAGCTAGTTAGTATCTGACATCATTTTTGAACTCAAGTCTTCCTGACTTCAAGCGCAGTGTACCACCTAGCTGCCCTTGGAGAGTTCTTGGGTACCAAGAATATTGATGGGTAACAATCTCACAAGATCTGCAACAACAGTTTTCTTGTCACCATCAGAAGTTGCAGAACAGTGAAAGTAATATGTAGAGATAATTTAAGGGTTGTGACTTAAAATCTAAGTTAATTGGTCAACAGGGAAAAATTCCAAATAAAATACCCAAGTCAGTCTGGAAATTTATGGTAATTTTAATTAATATAGAAGGAAGGATTTAAGGAGAAAGAGGGAAGAAGGTATAGGATTTCTCCTGCCTGGCCTGTGCCAGGGGAGTTCAAGATCTCCACCACTAACTCTCTGAAGAAGATTAGAGACTTCTAAGAGGCTAAAGTTGAAAAGTAAAGTTGGAAAGTAAAGGAGAAAAACTCAGCCAGAAACTCACCACCAAACCAGACAATAGTTGTAGCCACGCCAAGATGCCGAGAGGCCCAGCACGTTGCCACCAGCCACCTCTCCATCTCCAAAGGTACCTGAGAGAGGAAGTGATGTGAAATATATAGACCTTTTATTCTTGTGTCCCCTCCTCTCAATTTTCATGTCTACCAGTCACATCAGAGACTTTTCTCCATTCTTTAGTTCTCATCTTCTTTGATTAGATTATATATTTTGAGTTACTTAACACTTCTTTGTTAAGTTCACCTTTTGTTAGTTACTTAACCTTTTTGTGATTAACTTAACCTTTATAATTACTTAACACCTTTTTTGTATTAAAATCTAAAAACAGACAGCTTAAAGTTCTAGCTTCACTATAAAATAAGAACTAAGTACCTTCATTGTTCAATCAGGAGGTTACAACTTTATCTTCATCATAAAGTAAGATCTAAGTAGGGTAGAGTAATTTAAAGTTCATAAATACCTACTCTGAGTAGTCGACAACCTTTTCCCAATAATAATACTTCCCATTTCACCCCTGTTAACACTAATGGACCTGGTTTTATTGAAGTTTTCTGTGGGTGAGATAAATAGTGTTAAATTTTATTATGGTTGGACCTGAATATTTAATTGGTGGTTCCCAGGGATTTAATTCCTAAATCCCAAAATGAATTACTAAAATAAAAATGTAATTTATGGTCATTTATTTGTGTAATAGAGGGAAGATATTAAGGAAGAGAAAAAAGGGGAGAGAGAGAAAGCTCCACCTTCCTCTGAGCCAGGTAGAAATTCTAAGGCACCAGTCAAGGGAAAAGAATCTCAAGATGATGGGCCTTTCTTGGAGGTTGTAATGATTAAAATTTAGGGGAGAGGGGGAGACTGAGGCAGGTAGAAATTAGTTTCTCTCTGCAAGGAATATATATTTTTTAGAGGTTTATTAAAGTTAAAGATTAAGAATATACAAGTAAGAAACATGTGCCTAGGCCAGAGGCCTAGACAAAATAACCTCACATCATGGAAGAGACGCCTCTGCTCCAAAAACGGAAGTCCAAAAAAGCCCCAGACCTTCAAAAGCCTTTGCTTAAATATCTTCTCGATCTCGGCCCAGGTGAGATTACAAGGCATTCTGGGGAAGTGGAGCAAAGGCTCATGGGGATTGTAGTCCTGTATTCGAGTCCATTTTTTACAAGGTTCACACCTCCAGAAAGGGCAAGGAAATAAGTCAGCCTTTGAACTCACCATGGTGACCATTTGAAAGGAAAGCAGTCTGAGATCTCCTGCACAAGCTCCTCCAGGGGTCCAGTTCCACAGCCAAGTGTCTTCACTCCAAGACTGAGTGTCTGTCTTCCAGTCTCTCCTCAAGTGTCTCTCTTCACTCCAATTCTGAGAGATTGTCTTCTAGTCTCTCCTCTGAATGACTCTCAATTCCAGTCCAAGCCCGAGTGACTGATGATGAAATCTTGTGTGTCTCTGTTTCCACTGTTTAAAGACCTTTTTCTCTTGTGTCACCTCCCCTAAAATTTACGTCTACCAATCACAACCGACACTCTATACCAGGACTGCCCACTCTTTCACATGTGGGTCACAGACCTCCCACTCAATGTATGAAATGGGTGTTCACACCTTTTGTGGTTAGTTCACACCTTTTTGTGGTGAGTTCCTATGTTTTGTGGTTAAAATGGGTAGATCTACTTTAAATACTGGGTTTACACTTTGGGGATTAGAATCTAAAAATAGATATGAGTTATAATTTAATCTTCACAATAAAGGAAGAGCTAAGTACCTTCATTGTTATAATCAGGGGAGAGCTAAATCCAATCTTCACAATAGGTATAGAATTTAGGGTTAGTTTGTAGAATTACAGGAATATTCTATACATGGAAGGACCAGGGTAGGACAAAACTTTGATCCTCCTCAGTCCATATCAGCTGTATAAGCCCCACTATGTTGCAACAAGTTTAGTTAGGATAGTCTACAGTCTATTATTGACAATTTGAGTAACCCCCTTACTCCTCAGAAGAGAAGCCCTCTTGTGGGGTATTATAGAGTCTTAAAGCTAAATTCCTGGTAATTTGAGGGTACCATTTAAGGAGACATGACTCTACTGTGTAAGATTAGATGTTCAATCAGGACAGAGATAACTACTTGCATTTTATCAGATTTAGGAGGAGTGCCTAAATTTCCCACTTAAATCACCATTGATAGAGTACTTGCTCCCATTCACCTAACAGATATAATGAATGTGTTTCTATAGTATAGCTAAGTGACTACCAGGAAGACCAGAATAGGAAGAAAACTCAGCATTGAGAGGATTGAGAGGTGGAGGGGAAAGTGGACAGGGAAAAGAGCCCTAAGTAATTAAAGCTTGAGGGTCAAATGTCAGTGGCAGGCTTCTCAAGATGGGCAAAACCAGATATGGTAGGGTTGGTGCTTCAGATGTGGAGTCCTTGATTATCTGGCCCAGAAACATGTCCAATCCTGAGGTCAGGAAAGGGGAAAAGAGACTTCCAGAAGGTAAGAGAATTTGGAATACATCAAGAGGAATGAGTCAAAACACCTTAGCCAATTAAAGTATGGCCAGACGAAGCCATCTAGACCTCTATGTTTGTGTGATGACCCTGGCCCTCTAGCCCCAGGTTCAACAGTACTATTTCTGCTTTGATGGAAGATCAAAGCAATACATGCCTATCAATAAGCATCAGAGAGGTGGGTCTAAAAACCCTGAAATAATTAGGAAAGAAGTCCAATTCTAAAGTCATTTGTGAGAGGAACTATGAGGTGCCAAGACTTATGAGATCCCAAAGAGGAACAGAGAATACTAACCTTCTGGCCCTGTGTATTTCAAGACTAAAACCTTGTATATGGACAGGACTCTTAAATTCAGAACTCTACCTTAGGTGGAGAAATCTCCTAAGGTTTAGAATCATGCATGAAGTACCTTGCTGCCCTTGATGAGTTATGAAACCAGAGAAATTGTCTTAGAGTGGAGAAGAGACAAGAAAGGGAACAAACATTTATTAATACTTGTACTATGTGTACACTGTGCTAAGCACTTTTCAAATATTATCTCATTTGATTCTTATAACAACACCGGGGAGCAGGTCCCCCCCCCCCATTTTACAATTGAGGAAACTGAGCCAGACAGGTTAAGTGACTTGTCCAAAGTCAAGTGTCTGAGGTTGGATTAGAACTCAGGTCTTCGTAACTATGGACCCAGAACCAAAGGTACTGGCAGATTTGATGGCTGAACCACTCTTGGTGACCTTTGAAAAATAATGAATATTGGTATATTCTCCAAAATGGTAACATAAGATTGGATATGGGCTAATGTTCAAATTTTTTAAAATGGAAAATCAGGGCTTCAAATAATATAGTTCATTAAGCATCACTAGATGAGACTGTTGGCAAAATCCTAGAATATTATTAAAAGGAAGAACATTTAGAAAAAGGAGCGATTTTACAAAGACCTTGAAAAGCTTTGTCAAGATCATGATTTTCCTTTTTGACAGAGAAATATTACAGATACAGTTATGGATGTGCTGGGGCCAATTCTAACTGGCATTCAGAGCCTATTGTTAAATTTTCAGTGTGAACATTTGTACCTCAGAAATCAGCAATCACTACACATCTGGGCTTGATTTATTGTTTTGTTGACTGTCTAGACTTGGGAAAATGTTAATAATGTCGATTAAACTTAAGGATGTGATCCTGGTACACTGTTTCCCGCCTTCCCCAGGAGGCCCAGATTGTTAAACATTTCCTAGCACAGCCCTGTATTACTCTATAAAAACTGCTTGAGCTCAACAGGAATGTAAGAGAAAGCTCAGAGAATCACATCATCACCAGACTGGAGATCTGATCATTGAAAGCTAATAATAATAATAATATGCTTTTATATAATGCTTTAATGTAATTTGCATCCATTATACAAAGTAATTTGCATCCATTATCTCAGCCTTATGAAAGCCCAATATTTTTTCTCAAATTTATTTTATTTTTAAAAATACTTTTAATATTTATTTCTTTTCAATTTTTTTAAATTTTGGGCTCTGAATTGTTTTCTTTCCTACTGCCCCACCACCCACTGAGAAAGCAATATATCAATTATGCATGTGAAATCATGCAAAACCTATTTCCACATTAGCCATGTTACAAAACCAAAAGCAGAAAAATAAAGTGAAAAAATTATATTTCAATCTATACTCAAACTAAATCTATTCTCTATTTGAAAGTGAATATTATTTTTTATCATGGTTCCTTTAAAATTGTCTTAACAGTGTATTGATCTGAGTAGCTAAATCTCTCACAGCGAATCATCATTAAAACATTTGTTATTGTGTAAAATGTTCTTCTGATTCTGCTCCCTTTGCTTTGTGTCAGTTCATATAAGTCTGTCCAGGTTTTTCTGACACTAACCCTAGCACAATCATATACCACAGTTTTCTCATTCTCAAAATGATGGACATTCCTTCAATTTCTAATTCTTTGCCACCTCAAAGAGAGTCACTATAAATAATTTTGTACAGGTAGACCTTTTCCCCTTTTCTTTGCTCTCTTTGGAATAAAAATCTAATAGTAAATATCCCTCCTCCCAGATATTATGTGTATAGGTTTTAGCAAATTACTTGCTAAAATATCTCAACTTCCTATGGAAAAGATGGAGAGATCTGAATCAGATGAAAATACAATTAGTTGAATTAGAAAGTGGTTGAATGTCCTGACCTAAAGAATAGATTGAGGGCTGGGTTTCAAGTAGGGAAGACCTGAGCCCAAATCCTGCCTCAGGTATTTACTATCTGTGAGAACCTGGACAAGTCATGTAACCTATTTGCCTCAGTTTCCTCACCTGTAAAATGTTGATAATAATTGCACCTACCTCCCAGGGTTGTTGTGAGAATCAGACGAGATAATTGCAAAACACTTAGCACAGTGACTGGTACATAGTAAGTACTATTTAAATGTTAGCTATTTATGATAATAATGATGATGATTCTTTTTGTGTATGGGTTGGACTGTATTTCAGTTCTGTATTTCTATGATTATGAATAGTTAGTGTTCTATGCCCCCTTTAAAGTAAAAGTTACCCTGAGATCTGTGCTTGGTCCTGTTCAGATTAACATTTTTGTCAGTGATTTGGATAAAGACATTCGCTGATGACACAGAGCTAGGAGACACATCCATCATAAAATGGATGACAGTCAGGGTTCCAAGTGATCTTGACAGATTTGAATATTGAGCAAAGTCCAATAAGGCAAAATATAATAGGAATAAATGTATAGCTTTATACTTCATTTCAAAAAACTGACATCACAAGTATGAAATAGTGACTGAATGACTAGACAGCAATTTCTAGATAGCCTGTAAGCTCATTATGAGTCAGCAGTATATATGATAGCCAAGAAAAGCCAGTGCAATCTTGAGCCACATTAAAAAGATGAAGCATACAGAACTAGGGAAATGATAATCCCATTACCCTCTGCCCTGGTCAGATAGTATCAGGATCTGGAATACCGTTCATCCACTACAATCCATATTGGGTAACCTATTTTACCTCAGACCTTAACATAAGCTAGAGATTGTCTAGAGAAGAGTGATCCAAAGTGGCAAAGGCTCACACAACAATTCCATGTGAATGTTGTTATCATTGGTTGAAAGGACAGGGTGTGTTTAGCCTGAAGAAGTGAAGATTTGAGACTGGAGTGGGGGGATGGAAAAACATAGCTATCCTCAAGTATCTGAAGGATTGTCACATGAAAGAGGGGTTAGATCTTTATCACTAGAGGAAGAACTAGTAGCAATGAGTAAAAACTGGAAAGAGACAAATTTAGGCTTGAGGTAGGGAAAGACATTCTAATCATTAAAAATCAACAAATGTGGAATCGACTTCCTTTAAAAGTAGGATGTTACTCCTCATTGGATGTCTTCCAACAAAAGCTTGATTGCCACTTGTCAGGTATCCTGTAGAAGGGATCATTATTCTTTATAGATTGAACCAATAGTGTTTGAGATACTGCCCAATTCATATTCTCTGCTACCTCCCCCAAACCTAAAAGTACAAGAAGGACTTCAGTTGGGAAAGGGGTGGTAATGACTGTAATCACTAGCAAAAATCATCCCTTTGAGGACAAAGCAAAAAGGAAGTTCTGCAGGTAGAAAGTACTGACTGTGCCTTCAGTTATTCTAAATAGCTGGTGGCCAGTAGCAACATCCTGATGTAGACCTTGCAAGTTTAAGACTATTTTCCCCAGCTGACTGTTAGAAGATTCATGACTAGTAGTTTGGCTACTAGATGATGTGTTCTTTGAGCTTATCAACCCATGAAAGAAAAAAGATGTAGCCCTTGGTCTTCTGTAGCCCCTTCTATTTCCACAATGTCAATAACAAAGGGACAGAGTGCTAAAAGTTGCTTAGTTTTTCTAGCATCTATAAATATTACTCTGAAAATACCCTAAATGTGAGATCTTTATCAAATGACTAGAGAATTGATCTACTGATGGAAGGACTGAATCACATCATAGATCAAAGAGTTAGAACTGGGAGAAACCTTAGAGATTATGAAATCCAACCCCTTCATTTCACAGGTAAGGCAACTGAGGCACAGTATGGTTAAGTTCATAGAGGTAGTAAGTGGCAAAACCAAAATTCAAACCAAAATCTTCTGACTCCAAATCTTATACTTTTTCTACTGAATTACTTTCCCTCTCATGTCCTCTAAGTCATCTTTCCTTTAGGCTAACAATTCCCACTTCCTTCAACTGATCTTCATATGGTAAAATCCTTAGGCCACATGTACAACATGTACATATTTCATCCTTTTTCTAAATTACAATGTCCATCAGGAAATTTAAGTCATTTTGTCTTTGTATCCTCATCTCAGGTATTCTGTGCATGGCAGATGCTTAATAAATCTTTCTTAAATTGAATTTTTTAAATGTCTACCTTCTCTGTAATATCAGAACTACCCTAGGTCATCACTGATATAGAGACTTGAAGTCACCAGGAAATGCTTGGTAAATTTTTATTTAATTAATTAATTTATAATCTTTTTCCATGGTTACAAGATTTACATTCTTTCCCACCCCTCCCCCAACCCCCTCCTGTAGCCAACATGCAATTTTTCAGGGTTTTACATGTGTCATTAATCAAGACCCATTTCCATACCATTGATATTTGCACTAGGGTGATCATTTAGAGTCTATATCCCCAATCATATCCCCATCGACCATTGTGATCAAGCAGTTATTTTTCTTCTGTGTTTCTATTCCCACAGTTCTTCCCCCAAATGTAGATAGCATTCTTTCTCCTAAGTCCCTCAGAATTGTCCTGGATCATTGCATTGCATTGCTGCTAGTAGAGAAGTCCATTACATTCGATTGTACAACAGTGTATCAGTCTCTGTGTACAATATTTTCCTGGTTCTGCTCCTTTCACTCTGCATCAATTCCTGGAGGTTGTTCCAGTCCCCATGGAATTCCTCCCCTGTGTTTCTTTTAGCACAATAGTATTCCATCACCAACATATACCACAATTTGCTCAGCCATTCTCCAATTGAAGGGCATCCCCTCATTTTCCAATTTTTGGCCACCACAAAGAGCTCAGCTATGAATATTCTTATACAAGTCTTTTTCCTTATTATCTCTTTGGGGTATAAACCCAGCAGTGCTATGGCTGGGTCAAAGGGCAGACAGTCTTTTATCGCCCTTTGGGCATAGTTCCAAATTGCCCTCCAGAATGGTTGGATCAGTTCACAACTCCACCAGCAATGAATTAATGTCCCTACTTTGCCACATCCCCTCCAGCATTCATTGCTTTCCTTTGCTGTCATGTTAACCAATCTGCTAGGTGTGAGGTGGTACCTCAGAGTTGTTTTGATTTGCATTTTTGAGAATCAAATATGATAGTAAATGTTAGCTACTATTATTGTTGTTATAATCCCCTTGTGCCCTACACCAATGACTGCTATTGGTCCTTCCCCTCTACTTACCTAGAAGAATATTAGAAACCTCTCAGTTTTCCTGATTGGGCTTCTTGCCTCACCCCACCTCCCAACTTGCTCCACTTATAAAACTTGTTATTTACAATTCTAACATTACCTAAACTGTTTTTTCTGTATCCTATCTTCATGGGAGCAATGAAAGTGTTTCCAAGCACGAATGAGTAATTACATGAATGGGCTCTTTTACATGTTGGAAAAAGTTTGGCTTAGTGTTCCTTCCATCTCCCCTAGGTTCTGAATAGAGCCCATAGGGGTAGACCGGAGTGCGTACTGCTATTTAAGTACTTGGTGTGTATGCTTGAGCTCTTAGAATTTAATATAAGTCTTAGATTTCCATGCTTATCAATTCCCTTTTCAAAGGACTATATCCATGAGATCAATTGCTTTTGTCTCTCTTTCAGTTAGGATTAAGATCTGAAAGCTAACCTAGTAGGGTGAAGGGGGAGGCATTGAAATGGTCTGGTTATCTTAAAGCAAAAAGGTTTTGACTATCTTAATAAATACCACGTTCCATTCCGCCTTCCTTCACCTAATCAAAACATTTTGGAGTTATATGTGGACACAGACTAACTATAGACCTGAGTTTCATTTGGGTATGTTGCTCGACATACCAAAGTATTTTGGGCATGAATTCCCATAAATTATACCTATAATTACCTTCTGCTGTCCTACTACAGGTTAGAAAATCTATATCTATCTACAAAGGGCACTGTTCATGAAAGCAGAAATATTTTCAGGACAAATATTTCTTTAAAATTGATCTCAGAGCCCAGCTTTAATCCCAAAGGCAGGAAAAATCAGAAATTTCTTTATTTGCTATACACTTGGTGATTTCAGAGTTCTCAGTGAATTGGAAAATAATTTATCAGGACAAGACTTTGTTATTTCAAGTCCCTTAGAATTAAGTTGGCCTTGTTTTTAATTTCATTTCCTTTTTTTTAAAAAAAAATGCTTGTTATTCACATTTCTATAAATTACACCTAAATTTGAGTACAGCAATATGAGGGCTGCCTTTTTGCATGGTCGCTCACTAGATAACATAAAAATGTATCATAAACAAAGCAGTGGCAGCCCAAGCAGCCTAGCATAGCCAATTAAGTCTAACTGAAGAAGAATCAAGGGATGAGACAAATGAATTTAATGAAGGATCATCAAGACTTTTGTACCAGAATCTATTTCCTATGTGGGAAAAAATGATAAGAATTTGGGCAATATTATAAGTAAAAATCTTTAGAAAGACAGAAGGGAACAAGCCAAGTCTGGAGATGGGAGGACATGGATTCAGATATGGCCTCACATACTTCTTAGCTGTGTGACCCTGGTAAGGGGAAAGAAAAAGGAAGAAAGAAAGAAAGAAAGAAAGAAAGAAAGAAAGAAAGAAAGAAAGAAAGAAAGAAAGAAAGAAAGAAAGAAAGAAAGAAAGAAAGAAAGAAAGAAAGAAAGAAAGAAAGAAAGAAAGAAAGAAAGAAAGAAAGAAAGAAAGAAAGAAAGAAAGAAAGAAAGAAAGAAAGAAAGAAAGAAAGAAAGAAAGAAAGAAAGAAAGAAAGAAAGAAGAGAGGGAGGGAGGGAAAGAAGGAGGAAGGAAGGAAGGAAGGAAGGAAGGAAGGAAGGAAGGAAGGAAGGAAGGAAGGAAGGAAGGAAGGAAGGAAGGAAGGAAGGAAGGAAGGAAGGAAGGAAGGAAGGAAGTTCAAAGTAAAAGGGGCTCTTTTTTCCAGTTCAACACCTTTGTGATACTTTGCAAGACATAAATTTGTCCTGCATTGATTTCCTCTTCTGTGAAATGGGAATAATAGTGATACTAATTAAAACTGGCCTCTTAAGTTTAGTGTAAAAATCAGCATATCAGTTAAAATAAGTAAATTATATTATCATCATCCTCATAATTTAAATCTTCACAATCAGAGTAGAGCTAAGTACCTTCATTGTTACAATCAGGGGAGAGCCAAATCCAGTCTTCACACCTGACAGAAAAAAAAAAAAGGTTTGGGGTTTAACCAAGTTTGTTTTGAAGCATCTGTTTCAAAGGCTTGAGACTAGTAGCCTTAGCCCCAGAATTTTGGAATTTGGCTGCCTTCAGGTTGGTGGAATCAGCAGATTTGGAGTCAATAGACTTAGTAGCCTTAAAGTCACTGAGTTTAGGAGTCTTGTAATCTCTGGCTTTTATGGTCTTAGAATCAGATTTTGTAAACTTGGCTTTAGACTTGGCAGCCTTTAGATCAGATATGGTGGCTTTGAGATCAGACCTGATGATCTTGGAGAGCTTGGTGTCAGACTTGGTAGTCTTGGGGTCACATATGGTTATCTTGGTATCAGATTTGGTAATTCTAGTGTCAGACTAGATGACCTTTGAATCAGTGGGCTTAGCTACGTTGGGGTCAAGTGGGCTTGGGTCAATGTGTCTGGCAACCTTAGAGTTAGATTTCTTGATCCTGTGCCTTCTGGTCCTCTTGGGGCTGATACTTGGGTATTTGGTCTTGGGAATCTTGGCCTGGAGTTTGGCCTGGTAGGTCTTGGTGCTCAGGGCTTTGATGGCCTCTGCTCAGGCCTTGATAGATCTGACATTATTGACCAACAACTTCTCCAGCTATTTCTTGTGTTTCTTGGCACAAGAAACCTTGGCAAAGCACCTGTTTCTCAAAAACAAAAGGTTAACTCCTTTCCGTGATCTTTTTTGTAATTCTTTTGTATCTCTATAAGTAGACTTCTGGATGTCATTTCTGTCCCATATGTGTGATTGGCTTTGGGGGGTATAGTTCTTAGACTTGCCCATCTTTACAAAAGAAGAGCCTGAGAAAGTGAGAAAGCTAAGAATTTTTTTAAGTATATTTGCTTTGTAATGTTCAAGTTATTTCATATCAGATTTCCATAAAATATGAAACACTTATCAATGTTATTCAGTACTTTGTTGGAGGAGTCCAAACTTATTTTAGCAGTGGGAGGGAGGGAGAGAGGAATTCCTAGTGTATCAACTCCCTCCCCGCATGCCAATAGTTCACTCATCCATAATCCACAGTCTTAGAGTGACATTGGGATGCTGAGAGATTAAGTGACTTGTCCTTGGTCATGTAAGCTTGTATCAAAAGTAGGACTTGACTCCAATTCTCTCTGACTCCAACACTGGTATTCTGTCCACTATGTCACTCTACCTTGAGCTACACAGAATAATTAATAAAGTTAATTTAAGCAATTTATTTATATGAATTTATAAACAAGGTCTGATGTTCATTTTATGTGATCACCAAGAAGAGAAGTGACATGTTACAGTAGCATACTGGATGGGAAGTCTTGGGACCTGGGGTCAAATCCCAGCTTTGCTGATTACTACTTGTATAACCCTGGACAAGTCACTTAACCTCCCTACATCTCAATTTCCTCATCTTTAAAATGAAGTGTTTAAACCAGATAAATAAACTAGATAACTAAAAACTAGATAAACAAAATAAACTAGATAAATAAATAAAATTTCCATCTCTAAATCTATGATCCCATAAATCACTTCTGGGACTCAATTTTCTCATCTTTCAAGTGAAAAATACCAAATTAAAAGTGGAAAAGATCCCTTCCCTTGTGCTCCCATCTAGAAGCCAATAGCCAGTCTGATGGATGGCCATTGGATCCTACTCTCTTCCCACTTCCTATGCCTCAGACACTTCTCAGCTATGTAACCCTGGGCAAGTCACTTAACCCCCATTGTCTAGCTCTTACCACTCTTCTGCCTTGGAACCAATACACAGTATAGATTCCAAGATATAAGGTAAGGGTTTAAAATTTTTTTTCTAAAGACTAAGCAGGGTGGAGTAAATCTAAAATTCACACTCTGCCCCCATCCATACAAATCACATCTTTTTGCTATCTATCTTTCTCTTTGGAAGAGGCAGTAGCCCAAATTTTCTGGAGGTGCAAGGAGTAGAGATGACCACTCCCATTTCAGAATGAAAGCCACTTGGTTACCCTCCCTACTTTTAAACAAAGCTCTGGAGCTGTGCAGCATCTGACTCTCCGCAAGTGAGGTGAAGCTGTATGTGTGAGAGAGATTATCTAATGTCTCTGGGCCCAAAGCACTCCACATTCCACAATGAGTTGGAATCTGAAATCTGATTAGTCAAAGAGAAAGCATTAGGGACCATAATCAATTTACCAGCCCATGTTGGTTTTTTGTTCTAGAGATGGCCATCTGGTAAGTGCCAACATTCCCTCTAATTTCTGTTCTACATGAGCAACAAATTACGAATTCATTTCAAGTAAGCAGGCATTCACTAAGCAACTCCCATGTCAGGCACTGTCCTAGGCACTGAACATGCATATAAAGGCTATCCCCAACATGTAGCATGGGGTTGTCATTGCATGACTCAAAGGAAGGCAGAGAGGGCATCTCTAGTCTCTTCTCCCCCTGCTCCCACCTTTATCCAAGAGAGACTTTATCCCTTGCCAAGAAAGGAAAGCAGGAGGTTGGGACAAGAAGTTTGGACACCCTGCTTTACTTAAAGAAGAATACTGGACTAGAATTACATCTATCTGTTCCTTTACATATTGTTAATCTAGGGAATACAGTTTTCAGGTTCAAGCAAAACATCTGATCATTTTTCATTAATGAGGAAAGAAAGACCCTGAGTTCTCTAATCCAACATTTGACTCCCTTCCCACTGACGACCAATTCCACAACAGACACAAAAAACACTTTTAGCCAGAAACCCCTTTATCTAAATTGGTAACAAAATAGAAATCAGAGCAAGTACACATAGGATAATAAATACCAGACAATGCAGAGTGAGTAACTCAGCTCAACTGAGAGAGAGTCCTTGATCATACCCCAAGGAAAAATTCCTCATAGTCTCTAGTGTAGCAAGCTGGGGCTAGAGACTTGATGGAGATTGCTAGCTCCTTTCATGTCAGTTTCTTCCTAGAGTCTTATTCTTCCTTTAGCCATCTGAAATGGGAATGGCATCAGCATCATCCATCTCATCTCCCAAAATTGGAAGCCAGAAGCATTTAAAGTGACTGCAGTCTGAAGAAACTAAAGAGACTAGAATTCTTCTCTCACCAGCTCTGCCCAACTCCTTGAGTGCTGATCTCGACCAATGAGGAAAGAGTCCCATATCAATGAGCTTTGGGACTTGGGTTTTATATATATAAACACAGTACTTCCTGCCCTTAAGGAGTTTCTGTTGGGGAAATAAAACCAGTCAGTCAACAAGCATTTATTCTACTTTTTATGTGCCAAACACTATACCAAACCCTGGGGAAACAAAGAGAAGCAAAAAACAATCCCAGTAGATTCTGAAGAAGTCTTATTTAGATAAGGGTAGACAATGTATAAATAAATATCTTGGAATATGTGAAATATATAGCGTATACAAAGTTAATAAGAGGAAGATGTGAACTGCTACAGTAGTGGGGAAAAGGATAGATAGGTATATAAAAAATAACTATCAATCAACTAATCAGTTAATAAGTATATATTAAGTGCCTTTCTATTCAAGGAACTATACTAACCAGTAGAGATATAAAGACACAAAAAATGAGTGAATGAAAGTATTTGTTAAGGTCTTACTTACTATGTACCAAAAGTGTGCTAAGCAACTAAAGATACAAATACTAAAAGGAAAATAGTCCTTGTTTTCCAACAGCTTACTTTCTAAAGGGAAAGACAACACATATAATAGCCAGGAAGTGAATTATTGTCTGAGAAGTCACAAAGATAGCATATGGAACAATAGGGCAGTCATATGACCCACCCTTTCTAGAAGTGATAATATCAATTTGGGTAAAATGGGGCGGCATAGTCCCAGGAAATTCAGAGCCCAATGACTGAGTCTCTAATGGTTGAATTTGGAAGATATACCCATAATAGCAGCAACTGCAGGTACAGGGTAGAAAAGTAAGTATTGTGGCCTTCAAGAAACTTACATACACATATATATATACATATACACATACAACATAAATGTAATATAATTTTGTTGTGGGACAAATGAGTCATGGATTAAAGTTAAAATCCCAGCTCCCAATCTTTTGAAATCCTATATGTTAGAGATTTATTTAGAAGTTATAGAAAGCTCGTTGGGGGGGTGTAGGGAGGTGAGTTTTGAGGGAGTAGGAGAGAAGGCATGTGTATAGGGTACTGAAGGTTTGAGTCACCAAATTAATATTATATAAAATGTAATATGTTAAATGTAATATTTAGAAATTGGTTTGGAAATATATTAGTAAAAAATTGGTGTGGTCACCATTTGTAAAATAATTAACCCTTAACTCACAAGGATGATAGTAGCTTTTAACAATATAATTTTAATATAAATGTAGTCTAAGAAAGAAAGAAGTAGGAAAAGAAATAAAAAAATATATTTGATAGTCTACCAGCCCACAAGAGTATCTTCTGCCTGTGCCACCAACCTCCAGAGAGAGAAAGCTCCAGCCCTGAACAATAGCCCCCAAAAAACCCTTTTCTCCACACATCACTTCCTTTCACTGTGGGCTGGTCTCACACATCTCAGGAACCAATCAAAGTCTCTCTGATATGGACTTGTAACCCTATGTTCCGGGTCATGCTCGGATGAGCGGAAAGTCCATGACCCTAGGAGGAAGAGGTTCCTTTTACACAATATGCCAGAAACACCTAATATCTCAAAAGAAAATTGGCATTTTGTGTATTAGTTTTAGAGTTTGCATTTTTTAAAGTAAAAATAAAATTTTATTTCTAACTCCAAGACACATAGAAACTCTGAGATTAAAAAAAAAAGATGGGAACTAGAGGAGACTATGATTCTGAAGGAAGGAGAGGTTTGGGAAATTATGCTTTATAAATGAAATGACATTTATTCAATTTGTGAGCCCTCCAAAAGAAACCAATCACTATTGTTTAAATATAAAAGTAGTGTTAGTATACTACCTGGGTGTAGATACTAGCCTTTGGTGTCCTCAGGTGAGGTCATCAGGCTAGCTGCTATATCCACAAAGCTGTGATCCTGGCTAAGAAATAGAAAAGTAGATCAGTGGATCAGTACAGACTTATAGCAGCCATTTGTGAAAGATTGTAGTAATAAGAAATGATGAGCAGGCTAATTAAAAAATAGGATAATGAACAATGAAATGAATAGAATCAAGAGAACATCATTAATCTTAGAAGAATAAATTGTGAATGGTACCTCCAGAGAGTGAACTGAAAGGTGGACACACATAAGATTTAATTTGTATGAGCATGTCTGCCTCCTAGAATATGCCTTTTGTGATATGGGGAGGGAAGGGAAGGGCTGGGACACTTGTGGATAAATACAATTAATTTTTTTAAATGTCTATCCAGTGAAGAGATGGGGGAGGGGGACTATGAATGTGCAAACATCACAAATGAAATAATAAGGATAAAACACTTTCCAAATCTTAAATACTATATAAATTATAGCTGTTATTATTATTAAAAAGCTGTAATCCTCCACTGCTCTTATATTTTTCCACACTCTTCTTTGTTGGACATATATGCTATGCTGTTCTCCTCTGAGCGTCTCTGTTCCTGCTCTTAGTTGCCATTAACTGGTCTTTAGCTGAAGTATCTATAGTTTCTCCACAAATATCGGGGTCTTTCAGCTCATGACCTAAAGAATGTCCCTAATTCTTTTTTGATGTAGTGACCCTTACAAATTTTTAAGTCTGTCTTTTAAGGAAAAAAAAAGACTTTAAATAGATAACATTTATATAATACTTTATAATAATAATAATAAATATATATGTTTTACAAAGTGCTTTATAAACATTAGCTTCTTTTAACTCTACAAGTTTTTACACATGAAAAAATTAAAACAGATAGAAGTTAAGTTGACCAGAGTCACAAAGAAAATAAGTATCTAAGGTCATATTTGAACTCAGATCTTCCTGACTGTAGATCCAGTTCTATATCCACTGTGCCATCTAACTGACCCTTTACTTTTTTGTCATCTCTTGGTCATAACAAATCATTTCTAGGGGGTCCAATTAGGAAAACTGCAAAGAAGGTTGGTAAAGCAATAAGTGAGGACTATCTTTTCAACCCAGTGAGACTTGTTCTATGCAAATCACAAAGGTGGCTGAGCTGGGTGGACAAAACCAAAAAAGACTAGTGACCTTTGCCCTACTTCCCCTTAGCAACCACATTTCTGCCTTTCTCCATCACTGGCATACTGGAAAAGAAAAGGAAAGTCTTAAGTTTCAAAATGAAGAAGATACCCTTAAGAACCAGAGACATTGACCTCTAAGAGGCCATTGCAAAAGATAAAGATTCCCCCTCACAGAAGGTTCCACTTACCTCTTCCTCCTCCTCAAATTAAATCTGCTTTTCCTCAATAATCAACTTTTAAGTAATACCTTGAAAAATAAATTTCTTCTTCAATGTTCTTTGAATCTTTTTTTCAGTCATTATTATTACAATATGTTGGAAAAGTGGAGGGTCTCCAGCTAGACTTGGAACTAATCCAATTTGGGTTTAAGTTGTGACCCTGAAAGCAATTTAACCATTTTGAGCCTGCTTCTTCCTCTAGAAATGAGGATATGACCAGCACAACTTACTGTACAGTATTCCTGGAAATTATTCTGGAAATGTTAAAGCAATTTAAAAATAAAGCATGAACTATCATTATTATTGTTATTACCATACATATCCTTTTAAAAGGTTTTGATATGTTTTTACTTAAATGCATTTTGAATTTTAAAAGATAAAGATTCTCCTTGATACTTTTATTACAAAAGTATAGTATTCTAGTTGCATTATGGATTTAGTTGACTTTTGGGGCTGACTTGAAAGTAAAATTGCCACTTTTAATATTTCTATAGAAAAAAATGTGTTCTGATTTTTAAAGAGACAACTTGGAATTAATTGTTGGAAAGGCAACTCTTTTGAAAGTCAAGAATTAGTTATATTAAATTCTCCTTTTTTTCCCCCTTTATTTCTTTCTATAGTTTCTCTTCTCCTTTCTTTTCCTTCTTTCTCTTAATTTCTTTCTCTATCACTTCGATTTCTCATAATTAATTAAGAAGATGGTAAATATATCGCTAACAATCTCTGGATATTCAAGAAAATAACTATAAGAATACAAAGTTAGAAAGGTCATGTCTCACTTACCCTGACAAGTAGGAGGAATAAGGCTGGAAATCTTTACCAACTACTTGTTAGATATTTCAAAATTGATGCATTGAAAATATCTTAAACTGAACACGTCCAAAACAGAATTCATTGTCTTTCCCCACAAATTAATGCCTCTTCTAAATTTCCTTACTTCTGGTGCCCTTCCAGTTACCCATATTCATAACATTGAAGTTATTTTCTATTTTTAACTTTCACTCAATTCCCATATCAATTCAGTACCCAAATCTTTTTCTATATCCACAACACTTCTAGCTACTCCACCATTTTGACTGTCTCCACTATACTGAGCTTAACAAATATTTTGCCACAGCAAAATGGATGATGAAAGGTATCTGAAGACATCGAAGCGAAAACTCATACTATATTAATGAAATAAAGGGCTCATCATCCCCAAGATGGCTAGAAGATTAATGCTTTCTTATCCCTATAAAAGGATAATAGCAAGAGACCTATGGAAGCATCTTTTCTGTGTGAACTACATCAAAATAAAAGATGAGAAGAACAAAGTGAATCATCATCTTCATCATATTCCAAGAGAAAATAAAGGGTAGGGAAGAAGCTTTAGGGTCAAGAAGGCGTAGGTTTAATTTCTACTTCTGAAAATCTGTCAGAGGCAGATTTCTGTGACTATTAGGTACAGCTGATGATGTGCATTTATGGAGGGAGTTTTCTCATGAGGAGTTCTTTATGCAGAAAAACAGTATCTAAACTTCTTTCTGGAACTAAATAAGTACTAAGAGAAGCCTTAATTACTACCAATAAAATGGGTTACTATGGTTTTCTAAAGGAGAGCCATATAGTTCTACTAATTTGCAACTGTGTTTTGTTATAAAATTAGCCAGAACAAAAGAAATACCTCATGGTACCCAATTTCATGACCAAAACTCAAGACTGAATCATTTTCCCCTTAATAACTAAGTCCAAACTTACAAAAAGAAATTGTATCTATTATGGAATAACTTACATAATTCATTGTCATTTTCCTACTCCTCTAATGGTTACACCACAAGTTCTTTGGAGAGCTTTTAAAAAAAATTGATTTCTGCTAACTTCACAGATTCCTTGTTGGAATACAGAAGTTTAACAACAACATGGCTGAGGGTTTATATTCTGTGACATTTCCCACAATAGAAACATAGGTCTTATGGTTCATGTTACTCTATAGATGTGTACATGTGCCTTTTATGCTTATAATGCTTTTTATAATATTTTTATTTTATTTATATTATTTTTAATTATTTATAATATTTTAATAATATTATAATTTACTTAAATTATATTATAATTATAATATATAATTTTATAATATACAATTAATATAATATTATAATTTACTTATTATAATTTACTTAAAACAAATTTTTGAATTATCTTTAGTATATATGGTTAAAAAAAAACAAGAAGACTCCTTCCATAGAATATAACTAATCTCAGGGAGTCTAGTTCCATCTTCCTGATGAAATCTTTCATTCATTCCATTGATCTTGTTTTCATGACAAAGTAAAGAAAATTTTGTGTTTCTGAATATTGTAAAGGGTCAAATTATGGCTGAGACTGAATGTATAATTGTTTTTGGTTGCCAAGGATGCTAATGAAAAAAACCCAAGTCAGCTGGAATTTTTATGTTGATTTTAATTGATAGTGGAGGAGATTAAGGAGGAGGAAGAAAGAAAGGAGTAGGTTTTCTCCCCCCCCCCCAGTTCCATGGGGGAGATTAGGAGATAAGGGTTTGGAGTATGAAGGAGGAAGGAGTCAGGTTTGAACTCCAAAAAGGGAAAAGGCTAAGCCAAGATGCCAGAACCTGAAATCAGCTCCAGGGACAAATTCACCACCAATCCAGACAATAGCTGTCACCACACCAAGATGTCGGAATGCTTAGCACGCTGCCACCCAGAGTCATCTCTCCCAGGAAAGAGGAAGAGACAGGAAGTGACATGCCTTATATAGACATTTTTACATCACTTTTCTGAGTCTTGTCTGTACCAATGATAGCTTAGCTTGACTTAGGACAGCCCACGAGTCTGTCAGCTATTTTCTGCACATGTCTGTTGCCTTTTTTCCCAGATACTTAATCTTGAGTATGGTGCAGGCATCCTGACCTTGTTAAACTGAGTAGGGTGGAGAAATGTGGACTTTCCAAGACCAGATTCTGTAATTCCAAGTATCTACATTGTTTCTGATTAGGAAATAGCTAAATCAAATCTTCTAAAGAATGGTCTGATTAGGGTGGAATAGTTTAAAATTCACAATATGGTGAAGTCTCCTTGCCTCCATAGAGCTTATAGTCTTGTAGGGAGATCTGATACATACCCAAAATTATATGTGCCTTTTGTGATCTGAAGAAGCTCTGTTCAGTTAAATAGCCCACCCAACTCCCTTTGTCAGAAGAAAAGAGATGCTGGCTCCTTACTAAGGAACATGTGCTTTGCTGGGGAGACACAGTGAATTCCTGATCAGTCCCCAGTGAGTAGGGCTGCATCAAAGATGTTTAGTGACTCAGAGTCATGGGGAAAGACATGTTAGAGAAACCCCCACGCTTTGTGGTCTGTAAGAATGAGACATAACAATATCACTACTTTGAGTGCTCTTTGTGAGCATTTTCCCTTCCGTGTGTAGCAAGTGAGAGGAGGTTATTTCTACACTGTCCTTCAGCATCAATGGTAATATATACCCTAAGCATATGGCAGGGGGAAGACACGTGAACCTGGGACGAAAGTCACTAGATCTCTCAGCTATTTTTGCTGCCTTCTGATTTGCTGTTTCTTTTTATGAGCACTTGTCAATGACTGGTGTTCTTGAGAAATTTTTGTTACCAGTTTTGATGGTTACCCAAGGGTAATCCTAAATTTGGAAATTCTTGAATTCTAGAGGTGAGGGCTGACAAACAAAATGAAAAGGATTTCCTTAATAGCATGCTTTGAAGGAAAAGATATTTAATAGATCTATCCTGCAGATAGAATATTAAAGTCACGTTATGATAATTGCTAAGAGTTATTTAGAAAATGCAAGTCCAAAGTGAATATGAAATTCTGTTCAACAGTCCCACAAATCATCCCAGGAAAAGCATTTTAAATATAATAGACTCTGAATTTCTTTGAATATTGATGCATATCTTAGAGTCATACAATTTCTGTGGTGAAGGAAGGTAAATGTTATTCTATACCCAATACTCACATTGTACACTGAATACCTTTGAAGGAGGAAATGCTGTTACCCATGAAAGATGGGTGCTCTTTACCCTTATCTCTCTAATTATGGAGGAAGGAAGACTTCTGGATTTAATCAATCAATCAGAAGTATGGACAGGGTGAATAAGCCCTAGCTATTTCTATTGAATCAATCAATCAGTGCTGTTTTAATTAATTTTGGATGAATAAAGACTTTTGGATGATATGAAATGATGCTATATAGGGTATATATTGGCACTGGTTAAGGAATCACACCCTTTGGGGTCTATGGGAAAACAAAGTGATTCTGAATTAAGTATCTGGTAGCTTAATAGTGTCAACTGTGTTTTTGGAACCCCCAAGTTTGCCCCTGTTCTTTAGGAACTTACCTTGGGGGAAGTCCCAGACTGACTTTATCTCCAGACTGAACAATAGACCTTAGCTTAAGGTACTTAATAATCCCAGTTTAGATAAAATCAGTATTCGATCAAGTCTTAGGTACCTTTTTGTCTTAGTTTATCCGCACTAATCAGAGTCCCCTCCCCTGTAGTCCAGTCCCTAGTTGGAAACATCTTTTTTGTATCCAAAGTAAAGTATCAACCTCTTCCTGTTAATATAGCCCTGGGCTCTTTATTTCCTCTTAACCACTGTAGAACTAATCAATTTTATTTCCCCACCCTTTGTTCCTGAAAGGTATATAAGACTCCAAGTTCTATTACTCTTTGGAGAGTCATCTCTGGTGGTGCCTTTTCCCAGAGACACTGTTCCCAGGGTCCCAGAGCTTTGGCTCTATGTGATGTTTAGTGCTTGGCTCTCTTGGCAGGGCAATATTGAGCACTGCCTCTTATCCTTAATAAAGATTTGGTCTTTCTGACTATTGTAGTGGTTCTGCCTTTTTCCAAGTTGACAGTGGCAAGATAGCCGTTCCAGCCAAGATACTGAGAAAGAATTGCTTGGGTATGAGAGTAGGGAATGAAGAGAAAACATTCTACCACCTCCTACTTGCCTTGACCATAGGAAACCCTGGTGAACTTCTGAATATTTATATTTTGGACTCGCCAGGAGCATCTTAATAGTGCCCCTGGAAAAATCTGATGGTCGTTTCTGCAGTGGGAGCCAAGAACAAGGGCACACAAAGGAAAGGACATTTAGGTCTTGAAAAGGAAAGCAACTAAAGATTACAATGTATCTAAGGGGAACTTCTTTAGGGTGCCATAAAGGGAAGAAAAAGACTGTCAGTAGAACTTCAAGGAACTGTGAGCTACCTCCTTTCCTCCTTCATATGTCCTAAACTTGAGTCTATTTTCTTTGGACTTTGATAGGTACTCATGAGTATGTCTCTGATTGGAGACAGGAAGTTGTTTTTTGTACCACTTATACTTACAGTATATGTACTACCTTAGTAAATACCCATGTCTAAACAATAAATTTGATTAGCTAATTCATTTTATTTGATAATCACTGGGGAATGTAGAAACTATACTACTGGGAAACCACACAGGATCCCTTAGAAGAAGTAGCAGCTATCCTCTAAAAACTCAATCTGCCCATTTAGAGGGAGTTGGAAGAGCATGTACTACTGTTGTGGGGTGTAGAGGTGTATCCCTGGGGTTCGGGAAGAATACTTCTGCAAGAATGCCAGACTCCGAAACTTAAAAGTAAAGAGAGATTTATTAGTAACGTTGAATTCCGAGAATGCCTCAATTCTGACGTTTTTTATATTCTTTTACAGCAATGAGGATGGGACTCTGGAGCAAGGGGTTGGGGGGAGGAGGTTTCCCGGAAGGCATGGGGGTGGTTCTCATGATTTGGAAGACCTATGGATGAGGTGCGTCTCTTTGTCTATCTCAAATCAATGGGACAATCAAAGGAGGATAATCCTCTCAAGGTCAGATGTTTTGGGTTGGGAGTCCTAGGGGAAGGGAGCAAAGGAATTTCCCTGATAATAGTTTGCCTGAGGTTCTGGGGGTACCATGCCCATGACACTACCTCGACATTTGGGGAAACTTTAGACATGAGACATACCTAAGCTTTGTTTTAGAGATTTTTCCTAAAGGAGTCCAGGTAGGATCAGGAGTGGACCAGAGAGTGATTTTAACCCTTTGTGAGACAGGAACCTCAAGATTAAATATGAATTAGTGTGACCTCTTGTAGGGTCCCTGGGCTTCAGAGAATATACCTTATTTTGTGTTTGTTTTTTCACTATTACCACAATAGTCCCTCTAGTCCATGCCAGCACTGATATAAGCTTGTTTCTACAACTTTCACTATGAACAGAGTAAATTATTTTGTAGTTTTCTAGCAATGTATACCAATACCAAGGATGTAATTTAATTAGTCAGGTAGCTATCTCATTTTGTTGTCTTTAGGTTCTCTCCCCACTTTCCATCCCCAATGGACCACAGTTTTATTTGCCCTTAAGGACCAGAAGGTTCCCAAGGTAACTTTAGGGGATCAATTTAACTCCAACAAAGCTCACTATTTTTTTTAAACATTATTTTATTTGGTCATTTCCAAACATTATTCATTGGAAACAAAGATCATTTTCTTTTCTTCCCCCCCCCCCCACCTCTCCCATAGCCGACATGCGATTCCACTGGGTATCACATGTGTCCTTGATTCGAACCCATTTCCATGTTGTTGGTATTTGCATTAGAGTGTTCATTTAGAGTCTCTCCTCAGACATGTCCCCTCAACACCTGTAGTCAAGCAGTTGCTTTTCCTCGGTGTTTTTACTCCCACAGTTTGTCCTCTGCTTGTGGATAGTGTTTTTTCTCCATGATCCCTGCAGATTGTTCAGGGTCACTGCATTGACACTAAGGGAGAAGTCCATTACCTTCGATTGTATCACAGTGTATCAGTCTCTGTGTACAACAAAGCTCACTATTTTTAAATTAATGATACTTGACTTAAGGTAATGTAGTATCTATGATTTGGCTTATGAAATTAAAGTCCTTAGAAAGGAGAGAGAGAGCTAAGGAGGAGAGAGTAAACACACGTGCACGCACACGTGTGTGTGTGCGCACACACACACACACAGAGAATTAACCAGCTTTGGATACTCTAATATTTTTAATATAGAATAATTGGACATCTATTCAACAGAAGAAGATCACTTGATTTTAATTACATACTGTTTGTATAAAGTAAAATTACTTTGATGGTATGTAGATAGCCCTATTTTCTCAAAATCTAGTTGTTCCTAGAGTAAAATGGTGGGTTCTCAGGATATTGTTTTAACTTTTTCAGACCATCGGAACTGCTTCTCTAGAAGAAAGCCTTAGTGTCCAGTTACTGCAATGGATGAATATCTTTTCCTAAGATGCTTAAATCTACCCTAAAAATAAATAACCTAAACACTGGAAAAGACAGCTCAATAACTTCCTTTGAGCAATCAGCATGGATTAAGTTAATGCATACTACTGAGGCCATTCCACTGTCAGCAAAATCAAGGTCAAATTAGTGAAACAAAATTATAGGTGTAGTGATCAACATTGAAATGGTAATAACTCATTCATTTAAAGAAATGCACTGTATTTGTGAAAAATCATAAAATGTTGCTATTCTCCAGATTTTTTTTTCTTCTTCCTATCAATATGTGGGTGATGGTGTTAACAAGATTTCATTAATGTTTGTAAAGCATTTTGAAATCTTATTAAGAAAGGTACTAAAGAGAGTAGAGGAGTATTTTAGCAACACTGTGAATTATTGCCTACCTGGAGATCTTTCTGAGTACTGGTCAAATAAACATCTCATTAGAGAAACTTGGATTTATGACATAAGAAAGGTTCCAGATAGCCTGGAGATGGAAAAATACTGCGTTTGAAGACAGAAGACTTTCATTCTGATCCCAGTGCTGCTACCTTTCTGCTTGTATTTATGTTACCTATAGCCTGTATATATTTATTTGTAAACTTGTTGAATCTCTCTAGTAGAATATAAGTTTTTGAGGGCAGGAATTGTCTCATTTCTTTGTTTATAGCCTCAGAGCCAAGTAGAGTGTCTAGAGCATAGTAGACATTTGATAAATGCTTATTCACTGATCATTTGATTGTGTGACATTGGGTAAGTCATTTAACTACTCTTGGCCTTAGTTTTCTCATCAACAAAAGGAGTGGGTTGGACTAGACCCTAAGATCCTATGAGAGTTACTGCCTAGCTCTATTTAACAGTTTAAAATTGGAGAGCAGAAAAAGAAAGGGACATTGCTGTTAAGTTTCAATATTGGGTTCCAAATCATCACAGTAAGAAAAACAGAATCTTACATTTGTAGGACACTTCAATGTTTGCAGAGTTCTTTCCTCACAATAATCCTTAGGTAGAGCAAGTGTTATTAATTTCATTTTATACACAAAGAAATAGGAGGTCTAGGAAGTAATTTTCTCTAATCACATATCTAGCAAGCATCGGACACCAGATTTGGACCTATGGCTCCAGTCTTCAAGTGGGCAAAAACTGATAGCTTTGCTGAAAGAACTATCTTTCAATTCAGGTTCTTTCCACAAACTTCTCTGTGATACATGAGCTATATAAGAACTAATTACCCAAGTGTCTATCTATTTCTCTTCTCTTTTTCACCTTCTCCCATTCTGGATTAAACCAAACCACCCTACAGTTTCATAGATCCTAAAGCTACATTTTCCTAAGTGATTCACAGCTTACCTGGGTCAAGTTCATAGCCAGGGCTCAAGTATCAAAAACAGGGGGTCTGGACTGAACAAATAGGACTGAGTCCTGAACATTCCAGTACCATCAACACACATAAGACCCCACTCCACCACAGATAAGATCAAACTTGAAAAATGGAAAGAAGAGGGGGGGAAATGAAGAGGAGTAGAAGAAGAAAATGAAGAAAGATTCAAAGAAAAGGAAAGAAAAGAGAGGCCAAGCTTTCAGCCAGAGCATTTTTCATGAGCTTAGAAGGAACAGAATGAAACAAAAATCCAAAAAATAGCTGAATGAATGCCACCTTGTCCCACTATACTGTAATTGATGCAAAAAAAAAAGTCCAGTTTCTTTTTGCCCATTAAAATGCCTTCTTTTAAGCATGTCACACAATCTGAAATCCAGTAAAAGTTCACTTATTCTCAGCCCAGACAAAACAGGTCACTCACATCTCTTTGAAGAGATTAGAAAGAAAACCAGTGGTCCTATGTCAGCTACAAAGTTTAAAAATTTTTCATTTTAGGAAAATCCATATTGAGGATTTATTTCCTTTTTCTAACATCATCTAGTGTTTTAATGATCATCCATCTGGTATCCTGACAAATTGTTGCTAAGACCAAGATTTTTTTTGGCAATGGTCACTTCTACCAATATCATCACCAAATTTCAGAATTTCTCCGTATATGTGGACCATTACTGACATGGTAACTGAAGCTAACAAATCCTTATTTATCTTATGTTTGGCATCCTAGAGTAAAATGTAATTGCTGAAACAGTTTGGGACAAAGAGTTACATTTCTTGTCCAAAAAGCTTGAGATCATCAGTGGAATGGTAGTGATAGTGAGGTCCTTGAGTCAGAATTGGTAGTGGAGGTATTTTAAGAGTGAAGTCAGGAATAGAGCTAGTTAAGAGAAGGCTTCTGAAGACTGCTTCCTCCTCCCCACTGGAAATATTGGCAAGTCACAAAGGAAGGAGATGCAGAAACATTAACCAATTGGGAGAGCTACATTCTACAATGGGTGTGTGTTGTGTATTGTATGTGTGAAGGAGAGAGAAAGACTGACATTCACTGAGAGAAAATTATCTGGACTACATTTCCCAGGAGAATATGCAGGAACCTACTATGGCAACATTACCAGTTGCTTACTTTTGATTAGGTAAGGAGCACTTCCAGGTTAGGAAGGTTTTGCCTGTGTGTCTGTTTTTTAAGGCTTTTTTTGGTTTGGGAAATGAGTTGGTGGCAGAAATCCAGGCATGAGGAGAAGACAAAGAGAGAGGCATGGGTGTCATTGACCTGGCCATGGCATACTATAACTCTGCCATCTTAGATGGAGAATAATGAAGGCTATAAGATCTGTGGAGAAAGGTTTGGATTTATCAGGTTCGCAAGGCACTAGCATCCTCTAAACTGAGAGAAGTCAACATTTTCTCATTGTTAGAGCAAGATTAGAAGGGAAATCACTTAATAGAATAGCTTCAGAATCTAACCTTCCAACAATAGTGCCATGAGTAATCTGTGTCTCTCTTCCACGATGTTGGGGTTACCATGGGATTAATTGGTAGCTCTAGGCTTTAAAAAAAAAAAAGGCAAGAACTAGGGAATTTACAAAAAGTGATGTTATTAGCCTGTGCCTAAGCCTTATAAGCACAGGTAAGTCAGATGAGGGAATAGTAGACTTGCCCCATGATCATGCCAGAACTTCAGTCCAGGGCACAGGCAGGGACCATAGGCTGTAACATAAAAGATCAAAACTTTGAAGACCAATTGAATCACACAATTTCCCTGGCACTCCCTTTATTACTACTTATATATATATATATATATATATATATATATAATGCTTTAAGATTTACAAAGCATTTTTCTCACAACAATGCTATGACATGTAGTGCAAATATTATTACTTCTATTTTATAGATGAAGAAACCAAGGCTCATAGCAGTTAAAAGCCTTGCAATGGTTATATAATAGTGAGTGTCAGAGCCAAGATCTGAACCCAAGATTCCTGATATTGAATCCAAGATTCTTTCTGTTATGACATGCTATCTCTCATCTCAGATAATTTTGTACAAACCTCCTGAAATTGGTTTCTCTCATTTTAATTCACTGAATTTTTGGAACTGAAAAGGAGTTCTTGGGCCAACCCAACCTGGTCTTTCAGCTTTTGCTTGCTTGACTCTTGACTCAGACTCTGTTGTTCCTCCTAGGCTGAGATTGCCCTTCCCTTGCTCCAGTGTTTACCTCATCATTTGCCAATATTTGCTGGCCATTCCCAGGGTAGTATCTAACATCATGAAGTGAATAACAGTGTATACCATATTTATCCCCTCCTTTTATATATAGAAAATAGGATTTAATAAAAGAGACACTAAGAAATTAATTTATTCAAAATCCAAAAAGTATTTAAAAGTGGTTGTTATGTGTTCAATCTTATGAACCTGGATTACAAGGTCACACACTGAAAGCTTTAAGGGACAACGAAATCATCTAGTCTAACCCTCCCATTTTATAGATAAGGAAAAGAAGGCCAGGAAGAGAGAAGTGACTTGCCTAATATCACAAAGGTAGAAAGTGATAGAGTTGGGATCAGGTAAATGTTAAAGAAGAAAAAATTGTCTTTGAATTTCAGTTCAATTCAATTCATCAACCACTGATAGTATATTTATTACAAACATTATGCTAGGTGCTGTGAAGGAAGAAAGTATCATACTAAAAGGCTGGCCAGGAGGTAACAGGGATAGTTGTACTAGAGAGGAAGAAGAATACTCTGTCCTCCAACAATAGAGCTTGGAAAAAAGGAGAGCTGGAGAGAAGAGAATTTGTCAGTTTTTGTCCACTTCTGTCCAGTATGGGGACATCTCAACAAGCTAAAACCCAATCTATCAGGAAGTTATGGTGAACTAACACAAGAACATTCTCATTTAGAAGTCTGGATCGGAGCTTTGAATGTAAACATGAGTCAGTTCACTAGATCTTGGAACTGAGGTAACTATGCTGAGTACCAGCCTTGGGGCATGCCTTATAACTCATACTGCCAATATACCACAACCTTTTCCAGCTTTCAAAAAAGTATAAGGGACAGTCACTCTTTCAAATGTATCTGATCCATAGTGACTGTAACAGTCAGCAAGACTGTTCATTCTAAGGGGACTATCATTTAATCACAAGAAATATTGTCCTCATCGATGTTTTTCATCCATCCTTGAGTTAAATGAAGACCTATTTCAAGTCCTGACATGACTGAACTGGATTCACATACTCTTCTAACAACTAAAATGCAGTGTGGTGAGTTCCCCCATGGATAGAGCTGTGAAAAATATGTCTAGCGCATGACCCAGTGGAAAGATCATTTCTTAGAAAAGGCTGATGGGTCATACTTGGCCCAAATCTTCCATCATTTGCACAAACAGTTGCCATTGACTTCAGGATGTGTTACACACAAGTGGTGACATGAGAGCCAGGTTGGTTGAAAACAAAGAGATGTTGACAGTGTTCAGGGTGGATTCCTTTGGATAATAATATATTTTTTAAAAGAGCTTTAAAAAATAGATTGGGAAATCTAAGTAAAGAGTCATTAGTTGCATTAAAGAAAATTTTTGTAGCTAGTTAATACAACTCTGTTTACCACTCTAAGGCTGTGGGATGAGTCTAGGAATTGGATTTTGCAAGAAGTAGTTCCTTAGAGTTTAAAATCCCAAAGTTCTAACTAGGGATTTCTTTTAAAACTGCTCTTTAAGAATTGTCTGACTAATTCTGGATCTATTAAGATTTATTCGAATTTTTGATAAGCAACTAGTGGTTGTGGATGGAGTCCTGGGCCTGAAGTCAAGAAAACTTGTCTTCCCAACTTCAAATCTGGTCTCAGACATTTATTAGCTATGTGACCCTAAGCAAGTCACTTCACCCTGTTTGCCTCAGTTTCTTCATCTGTAAAATGAACTGGAGAAGGAAATGGAAAACTGCTCCAGTATCTTTGCCAAGAAAAGCCCAAATGGGGTCACAACAAGTCAAATATGACTGAAACAACTGAACAACAAATTATTGGTTAGTTAGTGCTCATCACCAACCTAACTTTTATCATAGGAGATTTCATTAGTCATATCTTGCTATAATAATTAGCTCATTTTTTTAGATTATAGGAAATAGAATGGACTCTTAGGATCACCTGGTCCTTTTCTTGGCTATTTTATGGAGTTTACACCAATGGAAAAGTTAGGAGTACAACCACAATAGCTTAGAGCCCCCCCCCCTCTTCTCCACTAGGAAAATTCCCAACATTTAAGCAAAACTTTGGCTCTGCACACTAACTTAAATTTTTGTTTATCTCTAAGTAATCTCTAATTTCTTAATGTTTGAGACAAAAATCAATATACATAAACCATTTAGGTAAAGGAATTAAATTTAAAAGCATTTATTAAGTGTCTATGTTTCTATCTGGTTTGATCCTCAAAACAACCTGGGGAGGTAAATGCTGTTATTATTGCCATTTTGCAAATGAAAAAGTTGAGGCAGTCAAAGATTAACTGACTTGACTAGGTTCATACACCTAGTGTTTAAGGTTAGATTTTAATCTAGATCTTCTTGGTTTTAAATTCAGAGCTCTGTCCACTGTATCACCTAGCTGCATTTATGCAGATTATAGTATCTGTTACTATAATGAAGAGGAAGTGTTGGGGAAAGTATACCTATTTATGGAACTTTTACTATTCCATGAAGAAGTGAATATAATCAGTCACTTCAACTTGACTCTTCTGAGATGATATGCTTATAGAGAGACATGGTGGTCTTCCTTGACCTCTCCCTTCTGTGTTGTAGCTCAGTCCTGCTTTCACTTTCTCGTTTCAGTCTCTCCTTTCCATTTTTGCTTCTACCTTGTTGTTCCTGGACTATTATTATTTTTTCTATTATTTCTTTTCCTATCATCTCCTTAAGTCCTGGATGAGACTGAGAAAGTTGATCTTATTGTTTCTGCTGCTCAGATCTTGAGGTTCTCTTTCCTTCCAGTCTCCTTCTTACAGATTGTATATACTCCTTTAAGAATTCCTGTGCAAGATTCAAGTTCATCTTCTGGCTCAAAGATAGTCACAAATTGCTCTCAAGGTAGAGTGTTGTCTCTCTGAACCATGAATTTCAAGATCCTAGTAATTTTTCAGACATCTGTTATGCTTAAATCATAGGCTCGTTTATTCAAAACCTATTTGGGGAAGGGGTGAGAAGAGCAAAAAAAGAGGTAGAGGAGAGGAATGATCTCCAAAGTTAGCTGAGATCCTGAAGGCACAAAGTCCCTTCATAATCCTGTATTCAAAGTGTGTCAGTTTGGTAGCATTCAGACCTTGTGCAATCCTCTGGGGAAACCAGTCACCTCTGTCCTATAGAGGAAAATTAGTGTAGGACTTTGATGGAGGTTTGCATAAATCATCTAAAAAATATTTGCCTCAACTTTACCTCTTAGAGATCTAACTTCATGCTCTATTTCTACAGATAGCATGATGAGAATGATTCAACTCATGAAGTATTGCTTCCAGAATCCTTTCATTTTTAGTCATTTCAATATTCCAGAGGAGAGATTGGGATAAGATTTGGAAGAAATGGATGTTTTGCGAGATGCTATATTTCAAAATGTAGTTGTATGGAGATCAGGGTCCCCTGAACAAAATATGGTACCAAAGGACTCAACTTTGCTAAGTATAATAAAGATAAGAATTTGGGTTAGATAGCTGGAGAATGCTGATCTTACTTCCTTAGTTTAATTTTTGTTCTGTTTCAAATTCATATGCAGTTAAACCAGAGAGAATCTTGGGAAATTGTCTGATTTCTTTAAATCTTAAATTGTAAGGAAGATATTAGAAATTAAGTATTGTTGTATTAGTTTAGGGATAAGTATAGAAGCTGGCTTGAGAAAGTATTGGAGTTTGAAACAGAGTTGAGATAGTTTCAAATGTTGACAGTATGTGAGGGAGGGGTAACATTTTTCTGTGGCAGTTGGTCTCTGGGAGTTACTCTCTCTTGGAGTGGTGGGAGCCGATGACATCTTTATTCTCTATCCTCACTGTCTGAGGTAGAAGGAAAGGAGGGGAAAATCTGAAAGAGCTTAGCTTTTTCCAACTTGGGAAACACTAGTGACTATCTATTGCTGTTATATAAAGTGTTTTATATCTGAGAAGACAACAGAAAGACCTGGTCTTTGGTTTGGACTCTAAATCTGCTAAGGCTCAGAATCCTAACTTGGTTCTTGCTGAGGCTCAGCCAGCTAGCCTTTGTTATTTTATAACCTGGAGACATAGTTAAGAATTATATACTTCATATAAGGATAATAGTGTTTAGTTTATTGTAAAATAGTGAAAATTTGGGTTAGTCCAATCAGGAAGGATCAGTGTAGCCTGTGGAAACAGGAGAAGTAGTTCCTTTAGGAACCAGGGAGTTTTATTTGGGTGGAGTTAGAATCCCTTAGAGTCAGAAATCTTTTTTATCCTTATATTTTTCAATAAATAGTTTTTTTGCCTACTATTTTTACAACAGTTATATTGTAGAAATAGAGAGATTTTGCATTTTCCCTTATCCCTTATCTCTCTATTCCTACAATATATAACAGGAAGCTTTGAACATCAGCTCATTATGAGTTCACGGGGTCAAAGGATCATATATTCAAATAAAGGGACCTTAGAGACCATTGAGTTCAACCTCTTTATAAAAAAAAAAACAAACAAAAAAACTGAGGTGATAACATAGTGACTTGTCCAGAGTCAGACATCTAGCAAATATCTAAAGTAGCATTTGAACTCAGGTCTTTTTTACTCTAAATTCAATGTCATATTTTATGCCATGCTGTGAAAGGTTTCAAAATACAATTACTGAATGGGTGTCCCTATGAGTATAGACTTTGTTGGACAATCCTTTTTCTTCTCTCCTTCTTGATGAAGAGAGGCAAAGATAAACCCTTCCCGGGTCTTTTTTTTAATTTTTATTTTTTTTTTTATATCTCTTTCCTGAAAGGAGGGAAAAGACAAGATGTAGGGTGTGACAATTTTTTTAATTTTCACCATCTTTGACAACTCATCTTCCTTCCTGAGATTTAATTAGTTCTACTCTATTACAAAAATTTAACATTTTTTAACCTCCTGGCCCTCAGATCCAATGGATCTCCTCCTCTACTGTATTACGGAGTTTAGAGCAAATCAGAAGTTAGTACAATCACAATAGCTCAGAGCCCCTGGTTAAGAGATCTCCTAACATTGAGGTCCTAATTAAGTTTTTTAAATCTCTAGTTAATACCTGGCCTCGTAAGTTTGGTGTAAAAATCAGCATATAGTAAACATTCAACTTAGAAGCAAGCAAAATGTTATACTATCTTTTATTAAACTTATATGGATAAGGAGCTTTTTTGAAACTATTTTTGGAATTTTCTCCCTCTTTGAAAAGGTAGGTATGACCAGTACCTTTAACTTGAGTCTTTGCTACAAGATGCTGCTGAGGGTAGGGCGGAGGAGCATCTTCTTGAGCTGATGCAGCTCAATTCTCCCCTAAATTTCTCTTTCACCCATTGCCCCTGTGCTTCAGATTCTTCCTGTCTGATCTCTTAGGTCCTAGTTAGGCCTTCAGACACTGCTGACCAGGTCTTTTTAAGTCCTGACTTCATCTAAGCCTACGGGTACTCTACTTGGATATTGTTTGCTGGGTATGGTGACCATGATGAAAGAATTCTCAGTCTTCTTTCCTTTCTAGGGAGACATTTTAGCCACTAGCAAAAAGAGATAGCTAAGCTGACTCTGAAGAAATGAACATACCAGTAAAAAATGCAAGACTGGCTCAGCCCAGAAGAGCAATGTACCTAATGAAGAACAGGTGAGGCAAAAATCCTGTAGCCAGCAAGAAACAGGTCTGTCCAATAAGCCCAGTAAAGTCTGCAAAATGCTCAGTAAGAAATAGACTTAGTTATAGTAATGTAATGATACACCAGAAGACATCAAGGATTCTGTATCACTGGAGGGATAATAATATCTAACACTAATATAGTGATTTAAGGTTTGCAAAACACTTTGTATATATTATTTCATTTGATCCTTACAATAAATCTATAAGTTGGGTTCTATGATTATTCCTATTTTATATGAGGAAACTGAAATTGTGAGTGATAGTCACACAGCTAACAAATTTCAGAGGTAAGATTGGAACTCAGGTCTTCTCGAGTCCAAGTACAATGCTTTGTCTTGATTTCCTAAATGTGGGACCTTCATTTGTAATTTTATGCATGCTCACTCATTTCACTGGTAATGGATATATTTGTAGGAGAGAGCACAAAAGGTCTATGGACGGAATATTCTGTTCTTTTCTTTTCTCTTTTTAGTCTCTTATATTAGGCAACTAGATGCCCTATATTAGGTCTGGTCCTCCTAGAATTCAACTTTCTGATCTTTCTCACAATCTATGTCCAATAATATCTATTTCTTTTTCTTTAAAATTGTTTTCTGACATGTTTCGATCCATGTTCTCCCCCTTCCATAGATTACACATATACTGTCTTTAATACATATTTCTATGTTTGCCATGTTGTAAAAACAGATACAGGATGCTTATATAAGAAAAAAAAATCATGAAGGAGATGAAATGAAAAGTAGTACACTTGGATCTGCATTGAGGCTTCATCATTTCTTCTCTGGTGGTAGCTTTTTTTTGTCATGAATCTCTTGGAATTGTATTGAAGAAGGAATGTTCTTTTGCAAATCTTTTTATTAGGCTATTTCATTAACCACTTTTGCTTTAAACTAACTGTGCCCTCTAGCTGATTAAAGTAAATATAAATGCATTGGTGGCGGCTTGTGAGCTATGCTTTGAGTGAATTTGGACCCACAGAATTGAACTTGGGATAGCTATTCTGGTGACCCCACATGTGAAAGAGGGATGCTACAAATACCACTTCATGAAAAATGCTGTTGTATTGTGGGGCTACCAAGACTATCAATATCAATGAAGATTTCATTCAAGTGGTTAATTCAAGAATCCTACAATGGCCACCAGGCTGAAATTTTCAAAATCAAGTCATCCAAGATTGCATACAATGTAAAGCATCTCCTTTTTTAGTATAATCAAGAACTTCAGGGTTAGCTAAATGGCTCAGTGGACAAAGAGCCAGGCCTGGAGATGGGAGGCTGTGGGTTCAAATGTGACCTCAGACATTTCCTAACTGAAGGCAATGGGCTAGATGGCCTTTCAGTTCTTTGGTTTTGAGACAATGGGGTTTAGTTATTTCCCATCCTGTCATTCTCCAAACTTAGAGTGGCTAGTTGGTTAGAACATTGATGCATTTTCTAGTGGAAATATACAAGACAAAGCCCCGTGTTCATTTGGAAAGGATATTTTAAAATTACATCCTTATTTGAAGAATGTTAAATACAACCTTTTAGTGGATATTTTTAAATTCTCTATATACTATTTAACTGTTTCCCCAGCATATGTTGGTGCCTATTTAAGGGGGAATTTATGTTTCTTCTCTATCCATTGTGAGCCAGAGTTTTATAATATTCATTAACAATCAATACCATATGTATTAATACAGAATACTACATGTACACAAGGGGGCAAAGTTACTGCTCTTTGGGGAAAGGCTGAATTTCCTGGCTTTGGCAGGGTAAAGTTGCAGCTACCAATCCTGTACTAACATAACCTTGTTTTATTACAAATTTATTTTCATTTTGAGTCCTAATTACTCCCTTTAAAATCTTAAACCACCATCAAGGTTTGCTCTGGCACTGGAGCACCAAAAACACTTGGAAATCAAATTACAGCACCCTGGCTAGCCACCAGGCATGAAAGGAATGGAAAACCCTCCTGGATACACCTTCTTGCAATGAAGTGGAAGCTGGTGCTAAGGAAGTTTGATGTAGAAATGTAAGATTAATTTGTCTTTTATCTGGCCCACACTTAATCAAAAAATTCTGGGGTAAGGGAGTCTCAGTTACTCTCAGAGGCACACGAAATTTAAAAAAAAAAAGGTGATTGCATTTGGGCCAACCCAAACCTAGCTGAGAGTCTTTTTTCTCTTCACAGAATGCAAACATCAAAAGGTCCTCAGCTGGGTGGCACAAGAGAGTGACCAGTAGTATCCAGCTACATTGGTTCTGTACATCATCCTTCTTTCTCATCCTTCCGTATTTCTAGGCAGGTCAAGTTCTTTGCCAACCCCCACCCACATTCGGCAAGGAGTGCTTTGAAATCACCCCTTACACTTACACACACACACACACACACACACACACACACACACACACACACACGCAGGCATGCACCTTCAGAAACCTGTACACATATAGATATTCATAACTTCCCCCCGCCCCCTCCTTCAACTAGCCTAAGGGATTTCGGAGCCCAGAATAACCAAGGTCTTATACCATCTTGGACCCGGGACCAGCCGGGTCCTACGCAGACCGGGCTAGTGCAGAGCTTTCCAAGCCTTCGTGAAAACCCGCGCGAGCAGGACAAAGCGCGAGCTGGCGCGAGCAATAGGGAGGCCGCGGCACGCGGGGAAGGGAAGCGGCAGCGGGAGGCTGTGGCAGCAGGCGGCGCAGTGAAGCGCGCGCCACCACGAGCAAGCCAGCGGAGTGCGCGCGCCCGGGGCCGTCCCCACTCCTCTTTCCCTTCGCTAAGGCTCCCCCTCCTCCTTCTCCTCCTTTCTCCCACCCCCACCCCCCGCCCGAACCCGGAGCGCTATTCGCGGAGCGGCTTACGCTAGTTTCTGAGCGTACGGTACCCCAGCGGCAGGAGAGGCTGCGCTACCCGAATCCCGTAAAGTTATTGTGAATGGGGAGTGGGGTGACGTCAGCCCCCGAATGTCAACAATGTAGCGATTGAGAGTGTGGGCGTTCCGTAGAGAGAGCGCGAGCCAGGGAGAGCGAGTAACAAACAGAACCGAGGAGCCGCCGCCTGAGCCGCCGTCGCCGGAGCAGCAGCAGCAGCAGCAGGAGCAGCAGCAGGAGCAGCAGCAGCAGCAGCCGCCGCCGCCGCCGCCGCACACGCCGGGGCTGCGAGAACCGCCGCCACAGCAGCAGCAGCCGCTGGACGACCAAGCTTACAACCGCCACTGCCTCTTGCAAACAGCAGCATTTATCAGTATAAACCCACGGCGGAGCTCGATCCGTGCGTGACACCGAATCTTCCCCGCCAGCCAAACACCCCCACCTCCCCGGCCCCCTGCAGCCGCTTACCTCCTCCACCCGCTCTCTAGCTTCTCCTTCGCCCCTTCCCTTGTTATATTTTCCCCGTATTCCCCTCCCTTTCCCTACGGATTTGGGGGGGCTGGGAACGAGCTGCCATGTGATGCCTGTCTGGCCGGGTTTCACTCGGTAACCCCCAAACCGAAAGCCACACACCGGCTGGCCGGCCGAAGCCGGGGCCGGGGGGTGGGTGGGGGGTGCTTGCAAGCCTGAGGAAGGCGAGAGAGAGAAAGAGGAAAAGCCGCAAAGTTCCTGGAAAAGGTGAGTCCTCTCTTTTCTTTGCAAGCTTGCCTTTTCCCGGGCGCTTTGGTGACGGGGGAAGTTTTCGGCGTGGCTGACCTTAGGGGAGGGTACGAGCCCTTTCCAAAGTGGGAAAAGGGAGACTGGAGGAGGGGGGTGGGTGGGGACGAAGAAAGGGCTGAATAGTGAGGGGACGGAGGGGGTGGGGTGGGGGGAGGACTATATGGTTCTGGGGAGAAAGAAAGGGGAGGGCGAGGCGAAGAGAGGCAGGCGTAACCGGAGTGGGAAAGGAAAGATCTCTTGGGGTCCGTCCGGCTCGCTGAATGTGCAGCGAACGATTCTTTGCAGAGCACCCTCCTCCTCGGCTTTTATGACATTTTCTGGGAATGGGGAAGGAAATGGGAGGTCTTCCCCCGTGGACACTGGATGTGAGTGTGTGTATATGTGTGTGTGTATAATCGCTTTGGCGTTTGCAGCAGGGGGAAATCTGTATTATATTCCGCATGTGTCGATGGGTGTTTTGGAACAGCAGGGGGAGGAGGAGCGGAGGGTAATAAGTCAGGCGTGCGGGAGGGTTTAGGGAGGTGTTGGGGAGAGAGGTTTTTGTTTTGTGCGGGCGGAGCAAAGCAGCTGTCAGATCTACAGGCCTTTTAACCCAAGCTGGGGGCGGTGGAATGGAGTGGCCACCACCGCCGTCACCTTCACCCCCTTCATCCCTTTACCCGGTCCTCTTCTCCTTCCATTCCTCAGCCGCCACCTTCCCCTTTCCCTGCGCCGCGCTGGAGCCCAAGGCTCGAAGTCCGTTGGCCAAGAGTCGGCCCCCTCCGAGCAGTTTGCGCGTCAGCTGTCATCTATCTGCTGCCGCCGCCGGTCAGCTTGGACTCCAGCCGCCGCAGGCGTGGGGAGAATGCACAAGTTGAGTGTCGGAGAGGGACGAAGGATTGGAGCCACCCGCATCAAATCCTAACTCTCGGGGAGGGGTGGGTGGGGAAGTAGCAGGGATCGAGGCTGAGGGAGAGTTCCCAAATTAGTCTCTTGTGAGAATGCTGTTTGTGAGAGAGTGTATGTTTGGCATCTCGACTCCAGTGAGCTCTTTCGAGAGTGAGATCCTTTTAAACATCCTCTCGCATGAAAGTGTCATTACTCTTTTGCCCTGCTTCGCTCTGCTTCCCGCCCCGAAGTCCTAAGCTTCACTCTGCTGCAAAAGAATTTTTATTAAAGATTTACGCCTCCCGCCAGCAAGCCAGGGAATTGTCAATCAAAAGTATTCTGGGTCCTTCAGCGCGACCCCTCTCCCCGCCCCCTGTGGGTCAGTGACCGAGACCGGGGTCGGTTGTGGAGGCTGGAGTTTGAAAGGAGTTGCTGCCTTTTGTAATTCAAAAACCGCCAGTAACCTGGGGGTTGGAGGGGGGGGGGTTAAGGGGGGGTGATCCCTCTGTCCAGCCCAGAATTTGAATCTTACGTTCCCAAGGAAATGCTGACACGTGTAGTTTTGAGAATATGTTCATGTTGGGTGATGGGATGTTTATAATTCCTTTCGTAGGTGATGTTTGGTGTCTTGCACTTAGTTATCTTTTAGACCATTTTTACAACTTGGGGAAAGTTACCGTACGTGGGAGATACTTTAGTAGTGAGTTTTTTGGTTTCTTTACTGGGTATGCACAAATCCAGCCTGCCAGCCAACCCTTTCCAAACTGATGGTGTGCCAAGGTCAGAACCAAATATTAAATGGTCCATCACAGAAACCCTTGGATCGGAACATTTGCCCTATGGTTAGAAATTGCATTTCTCAGACATCACCTTTGGTGAAGAATTTCTCACGCTCTGTGTAAATTTCATCTGTTGAGTGTATTTAACTAAAAAGGGTAATTACTTCAAATAAAAATCCTTTCCTGCCTAGTGGGAACCCTGGTGAAGATGATGCTTAATGAGATATTTTGCTTTTGTCTGTTTAGAGTAAAATTAGAGATGTTAACTCTGATAACGATTTTCTCAGATCATTAAAATGTAACATGTAGGAAAGGCAGTTTGCTGCAGAGGCTGTGGCTGTCATGAAAGAAACTAAGTGTGAAATCATGCTTCTCTCCTTTTGTGGAACAGGCTATTTTTGTAATCCAGAGGGTGTCTTTCTTTAAAATGCTTTAGTTATTGTGAGATCACCCAACCCTGATTACAAAAATCCTGGCAGTTCTGGAGTAAACTACATTTTTCATTCTTTCAGGTAATAATAAATGTGAGTCAAAAATGACATCTTGTTAGAATCAGTCTTTGGTATGTAAGAAAGATTGCTAAATTATAGTGTTGTTGTTCAGGCTGCTATAGTTAAAGGTATGTCAGTATTTTCATTATAAATTCATTTTTTTCAATCATTTATAATTTTACCATGAAACTTTTAGTGGCAGAAATGTTTTTTCATTTGGAAGATCTTTGATTAAAGTATTCTGATTTTTAAAAAATGGATTGATTGTTTACTTTGTTCTTTGTGCTTTCAAAACTTACTATTTAAATGGTCTCCTAGAGATGGAATTGAAAAGTATAAGTGCAGTATCATAGAGAAACTGCTTTTAATATTGAAAGGAAAAAAACAGGTTGAAGGTTATATTCACACAGACTTTTCATATTAAGCATTAAAATGTTTCACATTTCTTATTTGGTTCTTAGCAATGAGTTCTTTTTTGATGAAATATTTACTGTTTTCTCAGTAGGTAGATAAACATGTACATTTATATTATATGTGCCAGTATACTCTTCATGCGTGTCTTGATTCTTAACCAAACATAATGGCAAAATTTCTGATAGATTTACAAGTGTTCGTAAGACCCCCTTTTCCTTTCCCTCCTCCCCAAAGAATGAAAGAAAAAAGAGATGCAGATAGGTAGGGGAAAAGGTCTGTTTCTAATGTTGCTGGTGCCTGGGAAGAAATCATTTATCATCTTTTTCTTGAACTCTCAATGGCAATTCCCTAGCCTTGCTTCACCTCTTGGGGCCTTTGTGTGGGGCTTAATTATTTGCAAACTGCTTTGAAATCCCCAGATGAAAGGCAGTGTATAAGTGCAAAAGTATTGTTATTCAGATATGGTTGTTAATGAGCCATTACAGTTTTTCAGAAAAATGTCTGTTCAAAGATGGTAGGAAACATTTCCACCTGATAATAACTGCTTAAAAGAAGGTTCAGATTACTCATGAGATAATTCACTCCAACCATGTCCTCTTCAATTTGTTGCAATTCATTTTGTGATCAAAGTGAGTTGCATAGAGACAGATGGTCAGGTTCATGTTCACATCTATGCTGGGCTAGGACTTCACTTCTGGACTTCTTTAGCAACTCTCTGTAGAACTAAAAGGGGAGTGAGTTATTCATTTGCATTTGTGATGATCACATCAGAGAGGGTCCTTGGAGGCCAACAAAAGGGTTTAGACCAATTTGCCTTATTGACAGTTATTTCATTCTAGCTTGATTTCCCTGGTATGGACCCAGACTCAAATGGGCAGGTAACCTAGCATGTATCCTGTTCTTGTTTAGGGAGTACACAGTGAACCTGGCTCTGGCTTCAGCTTTTAGCAGTGGTACTATTACTTGTAGTAAGTCAAAAGAATTCAAAAGAGAGATAAAGCTGCCTGACTTATACAGACACCTCCCATTAGCTTTTCCATATATTTTTGTAAATCAAAGGCAGAAGAAATATTAATACATTGTACTAAGGACACAGTTGAATTCTGAGCTGAATAACATTACAGCTTTACAGTGTGATTCTATCTCTTACCACTCTTTCCTCTCTGTTTTGCTTGTTATGGACTAAACATAATATAGATGGATGGTGTAATAGAGAGAACACTCATCCTAGACTCGGGAAGATCTGGGTTCTGATTTAGCCTTAGACACAGTGTGACTCTGGGCAAGTGACTTAATTTTTCTTAGCCTCAGTTTTTTCTTCAATAAAAGGGGAGTAAATAATAACACTTAGCTCCCAGGATTACTTTAAGAATAAAATGATATTATACTTGTAAATTGTTTTGAAAACCCTTTAAAACATTTTATGAAAAGGGCAGCTAGGTGACTCTGGATAAAGAGCCAGACCTGGGACAGGAGCTCCTGGATTTAGATCTGCCCTCAAAGGCTTCCTACCTGTGTGATTCTGGGCAAGTCACTTAACCCCCATTACCTGGCTCATATCACTCTTCTGTCTTGGAACCAATATACATTATTGATTCTAAAACAGAAGGTAAGGGTTTAAAAAAAAAACCCTATATGAATGAACTATTATGGATATGTGGCCTTATTTATTCATTCATTCAGCAAGCTTATATTAAATACATGCTATGTGCAGAGTCATTTATTAGGTACTGAGGTTACACAGATGAATTAGATGATGCTTCCTGACCTTAGAGAGTTTAAGGTTAGCAGAAGAGAAAATAATAACTAATAATAGTGATTAATAACAATAGCCAGAACTTCTATAGCACTTTAAGGTTTGTCAAATGCTTTACAAATATTCTCTCATTTGATCTTTACAACAAGCCTAGGAAGTAGGATCTGTTATTCTTGGTACAGCAAATATAATGCTGAGTGCATGGGGTTACTTATAGGGTACTATATAAAAGCCTCGATTTGAGAATCTCCTTGTGGTTGGTAATATTTTTCCCTAAGGGAATTCCTTCCACTAATTGAAATTTGAAATTTCTGTGCAGACTTTGATTCCTCCTATTCCCCAGCTCTCAGAATCCTAATTTTCCTTCAGATCTTAGCCCCTGTGTGACCTCCTCTGTGAAACTTTCCTCCAATTGTCTGTTCTCTTTTCTTCCTTAAAAATATTGATTATACTTGCTTTTTCAGTATTCATATTGTGTTCTTGCTATCAGTCTATCCCCTCCAAAAAAAAATGTAAGCTACTTGAAGGCAGAGCTTATCCTTTTGTCTTTGAAATGTTGCCATACATTTGATAGGCTGCTTAATAAATGTTCAAGTTATATAAAAAGTAACGAGGCTTAGCTTGGAGGAGTTTGAGGCCAGAGCCCTGAGGTCTGGAGTATATGTCAGAAGTAACCTTAGGTGATGCTTGGGCATGTAAAATCCAATTCAACAAACACATTAATCATTTAACAGTGCATTTACTGTGATAAAAACCAAGCTGTAGATTACAGAATTATGTAGAACCAGTATGTTAGGGGCAATTGTAAAGTGGATTGCCGGCAAATGTGCCTGAAACATTGGGTATTTTATTTAGCTATCTAGCTAATTTACTGTGATTTTTAAATTAAAAAAAATTTAATTACCAAGCATTTTATGTAGCTAATTTGTATAATGCCAAACTATCTCTGAGGTGAATTAGCATTTTAATGCTACTGGGCAAAACTGACTCAGAAGATCAAATCATTTCTTACCTACATGCTGTGTCTAGGATACAGTTGCATCACAAGATAGGAGTTTCGAGTAATGTAGGGGAGTCAGTATGGTGTAATTGAGAAAATACTAACCTTCAATCAAAGAGCCTGGGTCCTAATTCTGGCCCAGCCAAATTAGGAATTGTGTAACCTTGGACAAGTCACTTTATCTCTCTAGGGCCCAATTTCTAATCTCTAAAAATGAAGGTGTTTCCTCATCTGTTAAATGATGAGATGGAATTAGGAACACTTCCAACATTAAACCTAATTCACCTAAAGAACCTTAAGTAGTGCTTTGTTGCCAAGTTGTTATATAGTTATTTTAACCTTTAAAAGACAAAAGAAGGTCAAGGTAAGATAGAAACTTGGGCTTATCTGGTATTAGATTCTAGTTAAGTAGTTGACTTATACCGCCATATTTATGCTATACCCATACAACAATATCCTATCTAACGACCACAATATTTCTAAATAATATGTAAATTGGCCCATATTCTTATTCAACTTAATGGTATTACTTAAAGACTCAGCCAGCAATTCACTCTTTTTTCCCCTTAGATTTTCCTTCCAAAACAATAAATCATTTCACTCAGAAAGCTCTTGTCGTTTTCTCATCCCTGCCACTGGAAGCAGTGCCAAAACATCTCTCAGACTTCCAAATGACTTTGCAATCAAGGTTCAGGCAGTGCAATCCCTTGGTAATGTCTCTTTTGTATCTTATCCTCATAATGAATTGGTCTTTGGGTCTATGATCAGCCCTTTTTCCTTTTTCTGTCTCAGTATAGATTATCTTCTCCTTATGCTGACCACCTTTTTCTTTTGTCAATCTTGAGCAAAATAATAGATTCCATAATGGTAAATATATATGTATATATATTTATATATACACACACACACATATATACACATACACATATACATATATCTCTTTGCCAGTCATGTCCCTCCTGTTTCAATTCCTTCCTACTTTTCTTTTAAAAAAATATTCCTCTATTTTCTAGTCCCATCATATCTCCTTTCTCCTTGTTCTAAACTTTTGACTGCCACATGACAAACTCTGGCTGTCACCAGAAGAAAACATTTCTAGTCCATTGACAGTTTCTGATTCCATTTTGTGACATCTTACTGGCTTCCTTCTCTATGGTCCTTTTCAGATCTTTCTCCCTGACACCTTCTTCCCTAGTTGCTATAGAGTTTTTCTCAATTTTTCTGTCCTATCCCCCACAGGCCATCTCAATCTATAAGTTCTCATCACATCCTTGTGAAGTAGGGCATAACTAGACTGACTTTATTCTTATCATTTTACATATGAGAAAACCAGAATTAAAGTAACTTGCCCAAGGTTACTGAATGAGTCAGTAGTGGAATTGGAAAAATTCTCTAACGAAATGACAAATACTCCAGTGTTCTACCTATTAGCCCACATTTCTCTTGTGTGCAAGCAAGTTATTTCTTTAAAAGTTTGTCAACTTTATCCATCAGCGTGGGTAATCCTTCTGTCAGAGCAGATCACTACCCTTTCCTTCACACATTAGCAGATGAGTTGTGATGACCAAAAAAGAGAAGCACAATCATGAAGGGGGTCAGTCTGCTAGTACTGAGCCTGTCTGAATTTAACTAGGTCAGTTCTCAGAAGTCAAACCCACATAACAAGTGGGTCCATACTTGAAACTTGGAATAGGACCTCCCTGAATTTGTATTACGTGGGAATAGGCCCTAGTCTCATCCTCATCTTGGTCAGGTATCATAGTAGGACATCACTGGAGACCCTTGGTGATAATATGCAGTAATTACTTATAGAGTTCCCTTTTATTCCTGAGTGTGTCCAAAAACATTCATTATCTTTTTAGACTGCAGATTTTCAGCATGTGTGTGGATCCTCACCAAATGGGCCAGGGCTGCACAGGTACCTTTCTGGTAAGGCAGCTTGCCACATTACGACTGACACTCTGGAACAGATGCCTCTTCCTTTTTCTTTGGGACAACATAGTGTAGAGAGAATAGTCCTACCTGAGGTCGAATTCTGACTTTGCTGGTTTTCTGTGTAACTGAGAGGAGATTGCTTAATCTCCTTCAATCCCTGTTTTCTCATCTGTAAAATTAGAATGATGGATTAAATAATCTTTAGGTCTTCTTCTAGCTCTTTTAGAGTTCTTCTAACCCTATTAATTATCTCCCATTTCAGAAGTTTTTACCTTCCTCTCTCTGTGGCCCTTTGTAGAACTGTTATGAACCTGGAGTCACCATGTCTACTTTGGTTCATCACAAGGTACCTAAAAAAAGGCCCAGAATTGCATTGCTGTGACTCTGTGACAAGTAAAAGTAAAATTTTATTTTTTTAATTAAAAACTATGAAAATTTTCAGATTCCATACTGAGAGTAGGGAATTACAAATCAGATTCTTTACATATGCATGCACATTTCATTAAATATTTCTTATTTACATGTAAAAAATTTTGATTTTCATTTTTTAAAATTTCACATTCTGAATTCTTTCTTCCCTTCCACCAGTCTCCCATTCTTTGAGATGGCAAGCAATATATTGATTTTATATGTGAAATCATGTAAAACACATTTCCATTGCAAAAGAGAACACACATAAAACCATGAAAAATAAAGAATGTTAAAAAAATAAAAGCATTAAAAAAATCAGTATTCAGCCAGTTATTAGTTCCCTGTCTAGAAATGGAGAGCATTTTTCATCATGAGTACTTTGGAATTGTCTTGGATCACTGTCTTGATCAGAGTAGTTGAGTCTTTCATAGTAGAGCATTTTTATAATATTGGTGTTGCTGTGTCCATTGTTTTCCTAGTCTATTGCATACTTCACTCTGCATCAATTCATACAAATTTTCTGTTTTTTCCGAAATTGTCCTACTCATCATTTCTTATAGCAGTCATATCTTGTCACAATCACATACCACAACTTCATCCATTCCCCAATTGATGGACATCCCCTTAATTTCCAGTTCTTTGCCACCACAAAATATATATAGCTATAAATAGTTTTGTACAAGTAACCTCTTTCCCCCTTTTCTTTGATATCTTTTTGATATAGATCTAGTTACAAAGCATATTTTTGGTATGCAGATATCCACTCCCATTTGGACAGTTAAAAATTTTTTGGTTAATTTTTACATGATCATAAATTAAATGAGCAAGAAATCAAATTATCTTTTAAGGGTCTCGCTTCCACAGTTGTTTCTGTAGTGATGATTTTGATTCAAAGTAGGGTTAACTGTCCCTGGAACACAGTGTCTGAGAGTCATTGCATGCCTCATTATCCAGAACACTTGAATGAAGATCTTGTGGTAAATTATTAACTTATAACTTCATTGGATCTGTGATCTTATCAATGTGAGTTTTTGTACCGGATGCACACCTTTTTTCCTGGGTGACTTGTCCCTTTACTCTGGTAAATCTTATCATCCACATAATATCTATGCAATGTGTTAGGAGTTTTCCTTTCAGTTTCTTAGCAATAAAGGGGTACCACGGTAGCACTTCAACTTTTCTCTGTTATCCTCTAGATATGTGACCAGTCTACCTCCTTTTCTAGACATCTATGTCTTTGATGGGATCTTAATAATTCCTTCTTGTGAAATATTACAGTGTTTAAGGAATCAAAATTGCAGGGAGGCAGTAAAGAGATAAAGGATGAACATAGATACCCCACAGCATATTACCAAAGACTTAATTGCATGTAAGAAGTGTTGTGTGCTATTAATAAAACTAATATCCATCTGTTTTTAAAAAGCTATTTTTAGAATATAGTACATTTCTAAAAATGGTCATAATTTGATCACCTTTTGATATTAGGAATTTTACTTTATTGCCAAGTTATAAAATTACAAAATAATTTCTCTGCAAATTGGTATTGTTTATGATTTGATGTTTTTTCTAATGTCATTCTTTAGATTTTTTTGTTTGTTTGTTTGCTATTTAGGGGATAGAGTGAGGATGATGAAGTAGTAGAGGAATATATTGACTTGATGTTTTAAAGGAAGAGAAAGAAAGAAGGTAAAGTCAACAATTCGCCTAATAGGCATTTTAATATACTGAGGAGGAAAATTTGATTTAGACATAATCATGTTAAAGCACCCTATTACAAATATTGGCTTCCAGTAATAGATAAAAGTAGGTGACCTTTATTCTCTTTATAATCCATTTCAGGGAAATATTATCTTTACAGATTAGTGTGTTGCAACTCTTTACTAAAGGTTTGAATGGATTTTTAAAGAACTAGGCTGGGGTAGTTCAGTGGGCAATGACCCTGAGGTTACCTGAAGGTTTTCAGGATTACTGTTCAGAATGCTTTCTCAACTCTGTCGTTGCTGGTCACCACATTATTATTTTCAGCTAAAAGATATTCTCTAGTAGTTGTCTAAATATTGTGTGCTTTTGCAGTTCTAACTGAGAATCTATAAAATGTCTGAAAGTAGTGGGCTCATTTTGCGTATTTAGTTTGAATTGGAAATCTTTGTAGTCAGCTGAATAGTGATGCTCAGAGTGTCACTGTTGGGGGTTTTATGTGATTTTTAAAAAATCAAGTAGATGAGTGCATACAGATTTCTATGCAAACAATGATGAGCTTAAATTAAAGCTGCTGATTTACTGGGAGAATTACTTGCATTGATTTGAAGAATATCTATATGGGTTCAAGATTCCATATTATGCAAATCATTAAGCACTGAAGAGTCAAACTGTGAAAGAAATGAAATTAAATATGTCATATCTTATTGCTTATTCAGGAAAGAAAATGTAGGTATATTTGGAGTTGTTCTCTGTTTTCCTTAATGGGAAGAGGCTGGAGTCAGAGCTAGGCAAAATTGTGAATCAAGAAGTTTGTTTTTTTACATTTCTAATCTTCCTTTTTTATGTCTTTCCCCTCTTTTCTACTGACTTCCCTTCCCAAACACCTTTTACTTTATCTCCTAATATTCTTTTTGTTCTTGTTTCTCTGAAAACAAGGTCTCAGGAGAGGAAGAAGAACCACAATATAATTGAAAGGGCATCAAATTTGGAGCCAGAAGAACTGGGTTTGGATTCTGGTTCTTCTACTTGCTTGTGCCCATCACTTAACTTGACAGGGCTTTATTTTCAACATCTGTAAAATGAGAGCTTTGGATTAGATCTTCCTCTAAAGTCTCTTCTACCAAATCCAGTGATCTGATGACAATTCATGTATTATTTTATTTACAGCAGGAGTATTTGCATTTTCCTAGGTGATAGCTGAATTATGTAAAAAAGTTAAATCCTTGACTGGTAAAATTTCAAACCTTAACTGGTTAGCGGTGAGAGACATTTTGGTACTACACTTGATTTTAGATAAAAGACCAAGAAGCAATTGTGAGAGGCACTTTGGGAATCATAGAAGCATTTGGTTGCCCAAAAGACCATTCCTGGCCAGAGTCATCTAACGATACAGATTAGAGGATAATAATTGCTTTGGTACATAAAAGAGGAATGGCTTTTCTTTCATGTTATAATAAACTTGACAGAGAGCACCACTTTCCCCTATATTCTTCCAAATACTGGACTTGGTAGCATGCACAGTGTAGCAAGTCACAATTTTATTTGACATTTAAACTAAAGCCTCAGGCGAAAGTCACCAGGTCTATAATTAGGAATTCTTGTCACTGTCAGTGGTAGTGAACCTGAAATTCTCTATTATTCTTGAATATTTAATTTTAATGAAAAAAATAGCAATGGCTTTGTTTTTGAGATTTTTTTCTGCAAATTCTTTACAAATTACTCCCAGTACCTTTTCTCAAAACTGTTTTTTATAAGAGGAAGCATTATTTATTATTTACAAATAGAGGCAGCTCTTGGACTTTAAGGAATTATGTGGCATGATTTCTTTAGGTAATGAGATTATTTTAGATTGAAACACCTTGCTCACTTATAATTATCCTGCATGTATTAAGTTTTGATGTCCTCCCTCCAAGAAAACAAAAACCAAGCTGTCCTGGACCCATTGTACCATCTGCTGGCTATTGTGGGGAACTTCCTCTTATCCTCTCCCTTCCCCCAACCCCCTCAGTATTGTACTGTATATTATTACTTGACTTTACCTGTTTTCCATTAGCCAGGACTTGGCTTATTCTGCTCAGGCATTATCACACGCACCCATCTCCTTTAGCCCCTCTGTTTACTTACTCTGGTCTCTTCCAAATTTGCCTAGTTAACTTAGGAAAACCTTTATCCTCCTCTTTCTCTTTGTAAGACAAAAATGACCCTAATCATACGGGATGAGTGTAAGGACATACTCAAGAAATGGGAAAGCTACATATTTTGAAGTGAAATGAGACATGATATAACCAGTATCATCCATCCTAAGGGCCTGGAAACAGTCTAGACATCACCTTCAGAATCTCCACAGATGTTTCTATGTATCTTCTCCATCTCCTCTAATTAAATCTGCCTTTCCTCAGGCACTAGCATTCAATAGAAGTAAAAAGCTATTTCTTATTCAGCCCCCCTCCCCCCAATTTTGCTTAATTACTAGTACTGAAACATTTTCTGCTAATTTTAACTGCAGGTGTATAAAATTTCAACCCTATTATGGCTTTTGTGGAGCTAGGCTGGAATAATCCTTACAGCCATTTTATAGCATCATTTCTTTAGGGAGAAAAAAAGTTTGGCATTTCATATATCCAATTTACCCAAGAACTTTTTGGACAGGGCTTGTATCAAAGTGAAGATAATCTTGATTCAAGTATAAATCTCCCCCGCAGTGATAAATACAAACTTTCCACTTGTTTTCAGTGTTTCAGTATAGTAGGTCTGAGAATAGTCCCCCTGTGAAAAACAGGAACTGTGCTTGTCTGTTACCAGTTCTTGTGGTCTATATGGCAACTATTTTGCTTTTTCAGAAGGGAGGGAAACACATTTAAAACTAATTGAATAAAAGCAGCTAAAACTAAGTGACCCTTGAGACTTGAGTACAGCTGCTCATCCCAGCATAACATGGAGAGTGAGTTGTTGTTTTATCATTTATTTAGCAGTGGTACAGATTTATTTAGCTTTAAACTGGGAAAACAGGAACTGTAACTGTTGAGGTGTTTCTCTTCATTAATTTGCATGTGCCCTGTTTTTATTTAGTGGGGAGGTGTGTGCACAATATGTATGCAAGGGTAATTTAGCACGTCAGCTATTTCCTACAAGTCGCTCTTGCTGACTCACAAGTCTGCTGCAGCTCTCAGCTGGCCTCACTGTAAACTGCCCACAAGGGAAGACCGAGACTTCAAGAACTCTGAGTGCCATGGAGTTGCTCAGGGGTTATTTTCAGTTCTGTGGTCACTGGTCGGCTGGCTTCTCTTCCTCTTCCAACAGCCAAAACATAATCTTTTGGTTGAATAGTAGAACATCAGACTTTCGCCTGTGTTTCAGGCTAAGTAAGTAAATTGCTATTTGTGAAAATGTTTTTTTTTTTAAGAGAACTAATTCTTGCCTTATTTTCTTTGAATCCTTGAGGGATTTTTAAAAAGAGTAAAAGTGTGTGTGTGTGTGTGTGTGTGTGTGTGTGTGTGTGTGTGTGTGTGTGTGTGTTGGGGAGGGGTTAGAATGAGCAGAGAAGCTTTTTCTTGCCTTTTCCATATGGAATGATTATCTATCTGTCTTAGACATTAACACCAAAAGGAACTTCCCAGAGCTGTTCATTAGCTTATGTTTTCCTGGTGTGTCACCTGACCCAAATCAGGCAGGGATCTCCCATTAGGAATACTCTGAGGTGGGTCACTCAGCTGCCTGGGGAGATTATTTTGCATTACTTAAATCCTTGAATAATGATAGGGTTAGTTTATATCCACTAAGCTGACCTCCGGGTTGGGCTGTAGCATTTGTTTTCAGTGTTGGTTTCAGGGTTTTGTTTTCTAAGTTCAATATTGCTTATTTTCATTGGAAAGTGTGAAATGTTGACTCTTTGAGGTTTCTAAGTAATTTCCTCTTGTCCATACAAACACATTCCATATTAGTCTAAGCTTATCTCCAGATAAATGATTAGGTTAGGTCAGTTAGCTTTAGATAAATGTTTAAGCACTGAAGAGAATCCCTGAATTTTGTTTTGGTAGCTTTGATAAGCTTTCTATAGCAGTTTTGACCAGTAATAAATAGAAAAACCACACTGCGTGCTGTGTAACATAAAGATGTTGGGAGTTCTTGGTTTCCGCCAATAGAAATGACTCATCAGTATCAATAGAGTTGTGACTTCTAATAATAACCTAGTTCAAGACCTTTAAAACATGTGGTTTTAGCCCCTGCTGTTAGTGAAAGGTTGGAAAATATTAGTTTAAGCCTTTTTTTCTTCACATCTCTTGATTTCACCCAAGTATAAAGTTGTTTTTAAAAATGGTAATTATCACACCACTGTTTTTCATCTTGCTGTTTTTAGTTTCATTATGACCAAATAACCAAGCCCAGATCTTTTCATCTGTTAGAAATCTGTGCACCAAGCATCTCCGATTGTTAAGGGAACATTCTGAAGGAAATGTGGCTCAAAAGCAGGTCCTCTCTCAACCCCAAAAGGAAAGAACTGGAACACACCACCTTAGCACACTGAGATCTTCTGCCTCCTACTTTCCATTTCCATTTAGCTTGTCCTGGGTGTGCCGCCCCCCCCCCCCCCCCAGTAATGCTGACTAATCTCTTTTGCCATTTGAGTCTTTCTTGAAGTATTCCAAAGGGAAGGTTAACAGAAGACTAGAGTCAGAGTTCCTTTCTATTAGCCCAAGTGATATGATGCTAGAATAATGGAAAGAGAGAGAGGAAGTGTGTAGGATAGTGTAGTGTAGTGTGTTTCCATATAAGTATCAGATTTTTTTGGTATGTTACCTTTATTTTTATTTTTCTTAACATATAATTTGTAATATGACAATAATACATAATTTGTTTTAAATATGAAATAAATTATAATAAATATGCTTATTCAAGAAAAAAATTCTCACATTAGCTATGTCCAAAAATCTATGTCTCGTTCCTTTTCTTTCCCCTCCCTTTCAGCCCTCTCCCTTCCCTAAGAAGGCAGGTAATATGATATAGATTGTACATTTATTATCATATAACACATACTTCCCATTTCATCATGTTGTGATACAAGATACATAATGCTTATACTACAGAAAAATTCATGGAGAAAATAAAGTGAAGAATGGTATGTCATTTTGTTGTTGTTTTTTAAATAAGTAATTTTATGAATATTTGCTAAATAATTTTCAAAGAATCACAGAATCTGAGTTTGAAGGAACTGAGGTTCTTGCATACCCTTTGACAGTTGTTGAAGCCGATGGACCCATTTTCAGAATAATACATTTAAATGCATCAAATTAAATATGTAAGATTACAAATGATGGCTATGTTGAAATATCGTTTTTAAAACACTTTTTAAAAAATTCATGAACTCTAGATGAAGACCATTGATCTAGTCCAATTAGTACTTGAACAGGAATCTCCTGTCTATCATAGTTAACAAGTGGTCATTCAGTCTTTGCCTGATGAATTCCAGTGAGGAAGAACATCTACCATCACCTCGCTGGACAGTTTATTCCATTGCATACATTCCTAGCTGGCAGTCTACAAATCGTTCTGCTTTGAGTTCAAGCCTACTTGCAGCAGTGATAATGAGCCCCCAACCACTGAATAGTTCCCCTTTGGGAGTCATAGATTTAAAGTTGGAAGATACCTTGGAGACCCTCTAGCCTAATCCCCTCATTTTGTAAGATGAGAAACCGAATTCCAGGAAGGTTTAATGATTCTCCCTAGGGTTACAAAGCTAGCATTTGAATCCAGGCTTCTATAACTCCAGATTCAGTGCCCTCTCCAATATACCATTTGGACAAACCAGAATTTATCCCTCAACCTTATATCATAGTGAGAATAAGAATGATTTACTTAAACTAGAAAATATTGTAATATCAATAAAGTGCATCAACAGCAAATACTTACAACCACCTGCAGCCCCAAGCTGACTATTTCATTTTCCCTATACTTCCCCTGAGATGGAAGACAATGAATAGAGCCCATTTCTAAGGTGCATCCAGGGAAGCAGAATTCAAAGGATTACTAGCCATTCCTCTGATGGCCATAAAAGGGGTGGTATCCTGATAACTGGGTTCCAGTTGCTGTTCATCTCAAGAATTGTCACAAGATCAAGAATTGGTGGTTGTTGCTTTCATCACCCACTAGTGAAGTCTCCCTTAGATGTGAAAGAATATCACTATGTTGAGTACCAGGACAGGCATGAGGTCAGAATGTAGTTGCATAGCAGCTTCTATCTCCATTATCAAAAGGCTACATTGCAAGGGGAAAGATAAAATTGTCACTGTCTCAAATTCTTCAGGGCAGTATTTGGAACAGCTTGGGGAAAATTCACTTATGTGAGAAGATATTTATCCCCCCTTTGTTTCTCATGTTCATAAACCAGGTATGCTGAGATATGTCAGCAAGACAATGTAGTCCTAACTGCATCTTTTCTACTATTTGTATAAATTTGGACAAGTCACTTAATATTTCTAGTCCTCAGTTTTCTCATCTGCAAAATGAAAGTGTTGGACATGTCCACTGAGATGCCTTTCAGCTCTTGGGCTCTGATCTATTATTTTGGTCCCCAATACTCTATTTAGAAAAAACTAAATTCTGGGGTTAGCTGGGTAGCTCAGTGTATTGAGAGCCATGCCTAAAGATGGGAGGTCTGAGGTTCAAATCTGGCCTCAGACATTTCCTAGCTGTGTGACCCCTAGGCAAGTCACTTCACCCCCATTGTCTAGCCCTTACCACTCTTCTGTCTTAGAACCAACACAAAGTATTGATTCTAAGTCAGAAGGTAAGGGTTTAAAATAAATAAATTCTAATTGTCTAGAAGCTTTTCTTTACCTTGATGAAGTTTCCCTTAATAATCTCTATTTAGTAATAATCTTTATCTCTTTTGGCAAAATCTTAATCTTGGACCATTCTGTTCACTCTTCCCTAGATATTTTTCAATATTTCTATCTAGCTTAGTGGACATCTTCATCATTTCTTACACATTTTTACCTGGTACAGTTAAAGCGAATTATAGTTGAGAATTTCAGGAGCCATAAAACCTCTGTTACCAAGAGACTACTCTCTCTCTCTCTCTCTCTCTCTCTCTCTCTCTCTCTAATCTCATTATTACAACAGATTTTTAAAAAAATTTCAAACACTCCACCTTTTAAAGAAATTAACATTTTATTATACTTTGGTTATGGACTACTAGAATAAGAGTACTTTTATCTTGTTGAAATGGGATATCAGTGCCCTGTGCACACACACACTCTCTCTCTCTGTAACTCTCTGTCACCCTGTCTATGTCTCTCTCTCAGATTTTGGGTTTTTTTTTTGGGGGTACCTGGATAGGAATCTTAGCTCAGCTACTTATTTCCTGCTTATTTCCTTAGGTAAATAATTTACCAGTTTAGGCCTCAGTTTCCTCATCTATAAAAATGAAGGGGTTAGTTGATCTAGACCAGTGATGGCTAAACTTTTAGAGACTGAGTGCCCAAATTGCACTGAAACATGGGAGGGAGTGTTTTTTCCAAAGCCTGTTCTCTAAATCTGTGACCCTATGAACATTGTATGTGTTTGTTTTTTAATTTAAAGCCCTACTTTCTGTCTTAGTAATAATTCTAAGAAAGAAGGGCAACAGTAGGCAAAGTACGTACCAGTGTCACAGAGCTAAGAAGTATCTGAGGGCAGATTTGAACCCAGATCCTCTTAATTCCAGGCCAGGCACTGAATCTACTATGCCTCCTGGCTGTCCCTATTGTGTGTTTTTAATATAGGTTTGCTAAATTGGGTTAGGAGATAATTATAGAATCTATCTCAAAATTAGAATTGAGTCATTAAAATTTTGTGTTGGATTTGCTGTACTATTTTTTCATGTTTAAAGTCCCAACAAAAATCCCATCTTCTAGAGGAAGCCCTTTCCAACTCCTCTTAATCTTACCACCTTTCCTCCATTAATTGTTCCCCATTTATGCTGTATATAGTTTGTGTGTGTTTTTGTTTGCTTATTGTCTCCCACCCCCCACCCCCCAAGATCATGAGCCCCAAGATCATGAGCCCCTTTGGAACAGGGACTGTCTTTTGACTCTTTTTGTATCTCCAGCATTTAGCACAGTGTCTGGCCAGCTAGGTGGTGCAGCAAATAGAGTGCTGGACCTGGAGTCAGGAAGGCCTGAGCTCAGAAGCGACCCTAGATACTAGCTGCGGCTCCCTGGGCAAGTCATTTAACCCTCTTGGCCTCAGTTTCCTCATCTGTGAAATGAGCTGGAGAAGGAAATTGCAAAATGGAGACACAAAAAGGTAGGCATGACTACCCAACAGTACAACAGTAGTAGAACCTTAATAAATGTTTGTTGACTGAATACTTCTTCTGATTCATATACACCTTTTTATGTAAATTCCTAGTCATGAGCTCCTGATTCATATCTCAATCTCTAGTACATGATTTTTTGTTGTTACGGCTTAGGCATTTACACAAAGTGCTCTTCCCTTTTTTTTTGTCTGTCTCTAAGCCTTTGTAGGGTTTTTTTTCCACCTCTATCATAGTCAATAGTCAGTTCCCTTCTCTCCCTCCTCCATCATTTCACAGATGAGGAAACTGAGGCCCAGGGAGATAAAGTGGTCTGCCCAGAGTCCCCCCAAAATTGTAGTGAAATGCCAAAAAGAAGGCAGCATAAATACTAAGACATCCTTAGCTTACTTGTTTTTAATTAGTTCCAACTTCATAAGAAGGTATGTTTAGTTTGATGGGAGGAATAGTGTTATAATTTCTAAAATAGATATCTGGGAGATTTTGAGGGGTTTTGAGCTGGATAAGCAGTGCAGGAATGTGGGACAGCTGCCCTTGTATGCCCCTTCTGCTCGTGGTGGCCCACGAGATAGAGAAGAAGGGGATAAAAAGCCCCTTTCTTGTTTTACTGGTCCCTAAAGCCCGGAAGAAGGCACAAGAATACATCTGTTTATTGTGAGGGAGGGAAGGCAGCCTACAGAGTAGGCAGAGGGAATGGGGAAACACCTTGGGTCTGCAGTCATGGGCACCAGAGATCATTTGTTCAAGCTGTAAGTGAACAAAAAATCTTTTCCAGGGTTAGAAAATACACTTTTTCCTATTTTATCCATTCCCCTTCTAAATGTCCCTGTTTTTTGAAAAATTTCTTTTCATCAAGCTGATATCTCCTCATTTTATTCCTGTGGCTCTTTGTTGTGTTTTCCAGAACTGAGCAGAACTGTCTTTGGGTCCTTAAGTCTTTTCCAGCTATAGCTTTCAGCTTTTTCTCAGATACCATGGTTTCTAGTCCCTTCTCCTTCCCACCTGGCTTTTTTGGGATTCACTCCAGTTGACTAATATCTTTCCAAAAATATGGCCCTGAAATCTGTTTGCCACATAGGGTCTGTCTGGGGCAGAATACAGCAGGACTGTCAGATTCTTCATGTTGGACATCCATTCAGTCTTAAGATCACATTACCTTTTCTGGCTGTTCTGTCACACTCTTGGGTAGCTAGATAGCACAGTGGATGGAGCAACAGGCCTGATGTCTGGAGGACTCAAGTTCAAATCTGGCCTCTGACATTTACTAGCTATATGACTCTGGACAAGTTGCTTAACCCTGTTTGCCTTTGTTTCTTCTTCTGTAAAATGAGGTGGAGAAAGAATGGCAAACCACTGCAGTATCTTTGCCCAGAGAACCCCAAATGGGTTCAACAAAGAATGGGACTGAAAATGATTGAATACCACCAGATCTCATACTCTTTGACTAATATTGAATGTAGTCCACTAAAGACCTCTAGATATTTTTCATAGAAACTGTTGTCTAGTCACATCATATTCATCCTGTACTTAATTAGCTTTTTATGTTAATTTTTAATTTAAAAAATCCCAGCTTTAAGATGTTACATTTCTGACTATTAAGGTTCAGCAACCCATTTCCCAATAGTATAAAGCCATGTTAGTGAGCCTATGGCACATGGGCTGGGGGGAGGGCTGCTCCTCTCCCCCTCTCCACCACGCCTAAGGACATTTCTCCCATCACCCACCCCTCTGCCCAGCGGCCCAGTGGGAGTGTGAGGGCTCATGTGTGGTGTGAGGGCATGGTCTGGGCACTCAGTCTCTAAAAGGTTTGCCATCACTGGGTTAGAGCATTAAAGACACACCTTCATCACACACACACACACACACACACACACACACACACACACACAGCTTTGCAGTTTATTTAATGGGTTCATTCATACATGAAGGTTACATGGTACTCGGTGTCTTTCATTCATCAAAAAGTGAACTCTCTACTGTTTGTACAGCACTATGTTAGGTTCTTGGCGAGGGATATAAAATTCTGACTACTGGATCAAGAAATAGAAAAGATCTTAGAGGTCCTCTCATTTGTATAGAACAGAAAACAGACTTCGAGAGCTTGTATCATTTGCTCAATGTGGAAAGCAGGTAGTAAAGTGCAGATCTGGGATTTGAACCCCAGTCTTCTGGCTCCAACTTGCAGTGCTCCTTCCCTCTACCTCATATGAGAAGATTTGATCCTTGTCCTCATGGGGCTTACATTCCAGCCAGTGAATAAGAAACAGACAGAGGCAGCTCTAATATGTAGTCTTGCATGGAAATGACTCTGTCCTACTGCCTCTGGAGGATTGAGCTTCCCTTCTGGGTGTCTCACATTAAGAGAGATGTGCATATGCAGCAGGACCTCGTTTTATGTGACAAATACATTCCAAGATCTTTAAAAATGACAAACGATAGCAGACCCCATTATTTAATAAGTGTTTCTCATATAAACATAACTAGGCATTTAAGATTTTTCTTAGGCTTATCAGAGCTACCAGCCTCACTACTCTTGTACTTTGGGGACATCATTAATAACTAAATAGCATTCCTGAAGCAAAAAGAAGCAATACTCTGACCTGGACATAACATGTTACAAGTTAGGACTCCAGACAAAGACTGATGTGGGATCTAATGTTTGGCACAAAATGATCTAGTGACTCACACAGACTCTTCTCAGAGAGAGCATGAGTACGACTGGACAAACTGCTGAAAGACTTCTGGCCTCTTGGGCAAATGGTGTGGATTTAGAGCATCTTCTAACATTTTTATTTTATGCATTTTCTGTCTTTATTTTCTTTTGTTTTGATTACCAATTGCACGGACCTGAATTCGAGAGTATTGAGTTTGAGTAAAATAAAGTCCTACTGTACCAGCAAAGAAGTCTCCAGTGGGCAATCTGGACAGGGAGGAGTCTGGAAACCATTTCACATAGAGCTATATTGAGTGGGATGCAGGATGTTTAGCCTGGAAATTAGAAAAAATAGTGGAGACAAGCTAGTTGTTTTTAAATAAAGTCTGCGTCATTCAAACTATGGGACTAAAAGTTGGATCTATTTCATTCCTTATCCCACCAATCCTTCAAGCCTGTAATACAATTATTCATGCGACATCTATAGAATACTCAATACCATATTTGCTAAATTCCAAAGTGAAAAGGTACTTAAAAGCAGAGATTAGAAATGAGCTGCAGTGAGTGTCCAAATCCTTGTAAAAAATAGTTTGAAATGTCATTGCTCTTTGCAACAAAGAGTTATTTGCAGCAACAGAGAGTTATTTGGTCAAAGCACTGGCTAATTCACATCTCCAAGTCTGTTTTCTTTTGGCAAACAGCCCAGAGGAATTAGACTTAAAAGCAGATTCTGATGTGATCTTGTGTGTGCATGTACTTGAATTGGGTATTTTGTTTTTGCTTTGTTTAGTCCCTCCTTTTTCAGGCCTGACTTTTTAAAAAGCCCTCTAGATTCTGGCTTGCTGTGGCAGTTTTTTTGGTTTTGTTTCCTTAATCCAAAAGCAATTGTTGGGGGGTGGATGGCAAAACACTTCACAGAGTTGGAGAGGGTCCAGTGTGGCTGACTGATGATGATGTGACAGGGCTGCTTAAGATATGTTACCCCTACAGAATTAAAAATAGTTAAATTCCCATTTCTAAAGATTATATAGTGGCTTTATCAAGGCCAATTGTCTCATCAAGATCCATTGTTGAATTAATAACTGGTAAAATACAGGTGTTTGAAGTATTTGGTTTTCAAGAGAGCTTTAGAATTAAGAAGGCTAACAATAACTTCTCTTTATGTAGTACTTTATGGTTTGCAAAGTGCTTTCCTCATGATCCTGTGAGGTGGAACAAATGGTATTCAATTTGCTGACTAGGAAACTGAGTATTGAAGAGCACTGAGACTCAAACCTGAGTCTTCTGGCTCTAGTTCCTTTTCCATTAAAACATACTACCTTGGGGGAAACTAGATGGCTCAGTGGATTGAAAACCAGGCCTAGAGATGGGAGGTCCTGGGTTCAAATCTAGCATCAAACAATTCCTGGCAGTGTGTCCCTGGGAAAGTCACTTAACCCCCACTGTCTAGCCCTTACTGCCCTTTTATCTTGGAACCAACACACAGTATTGATTCCAAGATACAAGTTAAGGACTTTAAAAAAAAATGTTGCCTTTCTACTTCTCATTCTGTACCAGTGTAGAATTTCATTTTGTCTTAGATTGTTTCTCACTGGTTTGAAAACATGTTCTCTAGAGTAGTAAGATTCCCCTAAAGCTAAGAATTTCATGTGCCTACAAGATTGGACACCAAGAGAGAGAACACTTGCACAAATATTAAATTTCCACACTCAAATACTGTCTGCCCTTTGACATAATTTCAGACTTTACTCTTGTACTTTTCCTATATTTACCAACATTAATCAGTCAAGGGAGATCATTCTTCATTACCACTATGATGGTGACACTGTTCTTGACACTGAGGAATACTGAGAAATATAAGGTATATTTTCTGCCCGTGAGGAGTTTATAGTCTCTTTCTGGAGGCAACACAAATATGCAAAAAATTAAACTGCAATACAAGAAAAATAATACTAAATAAAACAGTTCAAGAAACATTGAAAGCCAATCACTTCTTGTCATTGTGCATTTTCTCAATTAGTAAATCACATTGGAAATCTTTGAAAAAAAAATTTTTAACCATTGAAAAGATTCTTTCCTGAAAAGGGTAAAAACCACTGGTGTAGACAATAAAGACTAAAGAATTTCAAAGGAAGAAAAGATTTCTGTAATCTAGAGGACTCCACAGAAAAGGAGAGGTTTGAGCTGGATTTTGTAGGAAGAGTAGTTTTTTTTTCTATTTCTGTTTTTTTTTTTGGTTACAATACTCACTTTATTTCCCTCCATCCCCCACCCCTCCCATAGCCAACTCACAATGTTATTGGGTATTACTTGTGTCCTTGATCAGAACCTATTTCCATGTTGTTGTTTGCCCTAGGATGTTCATTTAGAGTCTACATCCCCAGCCATATCCCCTCGACCCATGTACTCAAGCTCAAGCAGTTATTTTTCTTCTGTGTTTCTACTCCCACAGTTTTTCCTCTGAATGTGGGTAATGCTTTTTCCCTATAGATTCCTCCAAGTTGTTCAGGATCAGTGCATTGCCACTAATGGAGAAGTCCATTACATTCGATTATACCACAGTGTATTAGTCTCTGTGTACAATGTTCTCCTGGTTCTGCTCCTCTCACTTTGCATCACTTCCTGGAGGTTGTTCCAGTCACCATGGAATTCCTCCACTTTATTATTCCTTTGAGCACAATAGTATTCCATCACCAACATATACCACAATTTGTTCAGTCATTCCCCAATTGAAAGGAAGATCAGTGTATGAGTACAGTACCCTTTCTAAAGGGGTTGAACTAGGTTCCTATGTTGGAAAAATAAAAAATATTTGGGGAAAACAAGTTTATTGCAAAGCAATAGCCTTAGGAAGGTGAGTTAATGTCTTATGGTTCATTTTGTAGAGAAGTTGAAGTCTTTGGCATTGGTCTTTAGACACTGATGTTTTACCATGCAGTCAAACAATGCCCTTTTACTGAAAAATGTATTGGAAGGGAGCTTGTTCTATGAGGAACACCAAGGTTGTGTATTTATTAGAAAACTGCCCAAGCACCACAGTAATTTTTAACACCATTCTCATACTTGAAAGCAGTTTTTTTTTAAAAAAGTAGTTGATATAGATAAACCTGAAATTTGGATCCATGGCATATCTAGTTTGAAAAAAAAAGATTAAGAGTTTAAATTTTTACTTTTTAAGTAAATAGAAATTTTATAACAAACGTTTATGGTCAGGATAGGATAATTTATCAAAAAAGGACCCCAAGTTTCTAAGAAACTTATGGACTTTTAAATAGTTAATATTATTCAAAAATTTAAAATAAAGGAATATACCTCACAGTGCAACAAGAATTCCTTATTTGTTAAAAATATTCTATTCCACCAATAATAACAAATAACAATCCTAAAGATCGTTTTAGTCGTTTGTCTTTCTGTAAATACAGTTCCTGCTGATAGATAGCTGTGGAAGACTGATAGGAAGTTGGACAAAAGAGAAGCATTCTAACCAAAAATGAATGACTTCAGCTAATTTTTAAATAAATGATAATGAGTTTGAAGTTCAGGAAAGAAGGTGAAATCTTAAAATTTATTATTCAAAATGCTATTTTCGGGGCTTTATTAAAATTTCCGCCACATCTGACTTTTGTGTGGGATTATTTACAGGCATTACATTTTTCATTTTTATAAAGGAAACATTTACAGATTTTTTTATCTTCTTATGGACATTTAAACAAGTACATATTTATCTGCAGGTACACTATAGTGGTCAGAGGGAAAACTAGAGGACTTTTTTGATGACAGGTCATTCTTTTTTGAACTAATAATTCAGGATAAAAGATTATTTAGACTTTGAAAGGATTTTGTAACTAGAGGTAGAAGAATGTGGCAAGAAATATAGATTTTATTTTGATAGATCTATTCTAGGACAGGATGACTCAGTTTCTCCAGCTAGAGAATGGAAATAACCAGGAAAAAGCTCTTTAACAGTACATTTGACCTGTGATCTCGATGTAAAAAAAAGCAACAACAAAACAACCAACTAGTTATTATGAATCCATTTAAGTTACTTTAATTCAGAATCTTGCATCATGCTATAATAGTATGAACTCTATTAACCTTCCATTTTTGCAGAGGTTAGAGAGGATCTGAATCTGAGATATCATTGCTGTGGGGGAACACCAGGTAAAATTCCCACAATCCATTAATACCAGCATCTGGTATGAAATGTATAGTCTTAAAGGGTTCACTGGGAGCTCTCAAAGATTAAGTGACTTGCCTAGGATCACACACCTAGTATGTGTTAGAGATAAGTTTTAAATGCTGTTGTCCACATGCTGGCTTTTTGCCATACTACCTCTATTTATAAATATCTAAATACCGTTTATATGTCTATTTAGATTTAAATGGTATGGGAACACTATTTACCTCTAAATACAAAATGCATTTTTCCTTACAAGTGAATAATTTAAACAATTTTTAACTTTAATCCTAGATGAATAAATATTAAAGGAAATAAATTATAGGCATGTGAGCTTAATCCAATTTTAGTTCATGCCGTCCAAATTAAATATAAAATTAGAGTGTCTGGGGGGGGGCACATAACAAATTCTTTCAAGCCATATTTAAAAGAGCAGGTGTCTCTGACAATGATTTGCTTTGCAGGTGCTGTTTTATTTAACTGCTTAAAATAGTGATTAAAAATTATTCGGGTGAAACAAAGCAAAGTTACAAAAATGACTTATAAACACTTGTTCTCATTTTTTAAAATCTTTTCTTTCTGCTTGATTTAAGTCATTTGAAATTCTGAAACAACTCCCTCTCTTCCTCCCCCTCCTGCAAAAAACCCAAACAAACAAAAAAGTTTCAAACTTGTATGAGATACTGCATTCAACAAGATGCAGCCTTTTTCTTTATAGGATAATTCAAGATCATGGGGATGTTACTCTTCCAACTTGATTCTAAGGAAATGGGAAGTTTTCAAAGCTTTTGGACCTGCTACAATCATGAGAGTTAGAAGGGACTAAGGTTCAGAGGAGACTCTGCTGAATATTGACCCCCTCCCCCAAACCCCTTCATTTGACAGCTGAGAAAACTGAGAGATGAAGTGAGTATTACTGAAGGTTACCTGAGTAGTGAGAGCCAGCATTCTAACTCCCAAAGTCCACTCTTTAATTATAGTTAAATTTGCCATTGAATAATGGAATTGGGAGACCTCGAATCAGCTAAATCGTTCCAGATATAAGGTCATTACAAACTTGGGATCTGTGCACATTTAGAAAATGACGTTCAGGAAAATCATATGATTCTGCGGCTTCAGCCTTTTAAATGCCTGCCTCCGTCATCTTATGATGCAGGGGTCATGTCCTTGCTTCATAGCAGTTTCCAGCAATATGTGGGTGCATTTGTGGAGGGGGGGGTGTCTCCCCTTACCCATGTCCCAGGTTTTAAGGGCATTGTTTAAATAGTATGGGTTAATCTCAAGGAGAGGTTTTTCCCATTGCCCTCCCTCCTCCTTAGGTTAATGCTTCTGAAACATTTTTTTATAAGTTAGCTGATTATGTGTGCGTACTTTGTGGCTGGGGAGATGCAGCTGGAAAGTGTGTGGGGGATTGTCTGCTTCCTCTGAGACTGATACAGGTGGTCAGGTGGGGGTGGGGAGGGGAGAGGCCATGAAAAAGGTATGACACCCACTTCCTTTGGCGTATGTTGTGATGTGCTCTCAACCCACCATCCCCTACTCTAAGTCACACTTGAACAGGATTTTCTTGTGGTAGTTTTTTCTTTCGTTGCTACTGATTTGCCTATTGGAGCTTTATGACTAAGGCTGTGGTCAAAGATTCCCTATTTAGTTATGAAAAAAATCTGTCATATTTTCTTGTGTTGCTTTTCTTTTCACTTGTGGCTTTTTTCTTTCTCTTCATGTTTTCTATAATATACAGAAACTTTCCACATTGCTAATAAAATAATAACAACTTAGAAGTGCTAGATAAAAGAATAATAACACAGAGAATATAGAAATAATATAATACAAATTAACATTACAGAATGAACCCCAAATCTGTTTCTTTTGGGCAGATACCATTTGTTGAAATATATTGCATGATTAAAAAATTATTATTCAGAACCAATACAGAAAACCCCAGCTTCTTAGAAGATCATCATCAGACTATCAGGATCAGAAGGTCATTCATTCATGCAACTCATTCTTTCTACCAATATTTATTAACACTTACTATGTATTTTGCACTTATGACATTATGCTGTTTTGGTTCTCCCTTTTTAAAAAAATCATTCTCTGTTTACCAGGTTGACTGCTTCCCTACCATATCTCTTCCTTTTTGCACCCAGATCTAATTTTGCTCCTTCGCCTGTATAATTTCTGTTACTATTGATCCATTACCTAGATTTGTGTCTCTAAACCTGACTTCCCTTCTGAGCTCTCTTCCTAAATTTATAATTTCCCAAAGGATATTTCCACTTGAAAGCCCCACTTTCCAAAAGATTTAAAGTAGGGCTCATCATTCCCTCTTCTGTAACTCCACCCATGCCTCCAAGTGGGTATAATTTATGTATAGAGATATAATATAGATATAATCATATAATTAATTTATAGCAATGAAAAAATCTTTTTCCAGTCTCATAGGCCCAGAGCCTTGATGTTACCTTACATCCTTCCTCTTCCTTGACTTATGTATCCAGTATCCAGTCAATCAGCAAGGCTCGCAACCTGATTCCAGATTATATTATTCATAACTGGATTATTGTAGTGATCTCCTAACTTGTTTTTCCATCTCTCATTTCTTCCCTTGCACCAAAAACTGATTTTTGTTTGATCCGAAGTTAAGGGATGGAAGAAAATGAACCAGCAAAGGAAATGGTAAGAGGAGGAGGAGAACCAAGATACTATAATGATATAAAGGAAAGGGAGAAGAGACTTAAGAAGGCAAACATCCTCAGCAATGTGATATATCAGAGTGGCTGAGGAAAGAGGACTGAGGAAAGGATATTATACTTGAAAGTTAAGAAGTCATTTCCAGCTTTTCAGAATGTAGAGGGATGGTTTTATAAGCCACACTATTCAGGTTTGAAGAAGGAATGGGAATCATTTGGCTGATCTCTTTTAGTGGGCTTGATCCACACCTTCTAATAAAAGTTGTTTTCTATTGAGTTCATTTCTCCATTCATATTTTGAAGGATCCAAGATTTGTGACCTTCCACCATCACATATCAAAATCAATCTGCCCCTTAGTTCCAGAACAGAATTTTTTGTGTGTCGTGGACCTAATTTGTAGTCTGATGAAATCTATGAACCCCTTCTCAGAATAATATTTTGAAATATATATACCACAAAATACATAGAATTACAAAATAAGCCAGTTTTGCTGAAAAAATGTATAAAAATATTTTTTAAACCAAGGTCTCAGACCCCAGGTTAAAAAATCCCTGCCCTAGTTAATAGTTCTTGTTGAGTTGCTGCAGCCACAGCAGCTCTTCACTTCTTGGCCAATTTTGTTTTGAAGAGACTCTCTAGACTGGATAGGCTGGTCTGGGGAGGACAGATTCACAATCTGTCCCAGGTCCCGCACTTGAAGCATTTCCACCTTGGTGTATGACCTGCCCAGGCTTGCATTCAAAAATTCAAAAATCCAGGGCCACCTCCACACCATCATGAAATCATTTGGGAGGACTTGAGCAGTGAATAACACAAGCATATAAACATGGTTTAATACACATTTGTTGGTGGATCGAGGGACATTGTATGTTCCTTTGCTGTTCTGCCTATAAAATAAGAATTGGGACTTTGTGATTTCACTCGTATAAGGAACTCCAGGTAAGGAAACTTTTGCCACCAGTTAAGGTCTTGAACTTTCTCATAGACCCATGGTCTTAGCTAGGACACTAAGAGTGACTTGCCCAGGATTGCATAACCAGTAGGCTTCCAAAGCAGAACTTGAACTTAGGTCTTCTTGATTTTGAAGCCAGCTGTCTTACCACTACACCATCACTTCAAGAGCCATATTCTTTTTCCTTTCTTTGTATCCCTCTGGGTTAGGAAAATATCTAATAAAATATCAATTGCCTAACTATTCCTATAAATGTGCACAAGTTGTCTCAGTGCATTTAAGTAACTTCCAGTTTTTCCTTGTTGAATATAAATTCACATGAATGAATAAGAATTTATTAAGCACTTGTTATGAGCTAAGCACTATGATAAGTAAAAGACATACAAATACAAAAGCAAAGACAATCCCAGGGATGGTGTCACCTGTTAAATGCATCAGGTTGTGGCTTAATATCTTAGCAATTTCAGCCTTAAATTGATAGACACTTGTTAGAGCAGGTGTGGGTGAGGACAATTAGGAAGGGATTATAAATCATATCACTCACAGCATGACCCCAGAGAGTGGCATTAGTTCTTTGTTTACTTACTTTTTGACATATATGGAATTTTGCAAATATTGTTAGGGTGCTGTCACACATATCATCCATAGTGTCATTGGTATATGTCAGAATTCCAATTAAAGGAAGGGTAACTTCAAAATTATACTAAATGAGGAACTTTAAAACTTTATAAAGTGTTTCTTCAGCGATTTAATGGATCCAGGATTGCATTAATATCACCATCCTTCCACACGTGCAGATTAAAACCCATCCATGCTGTATTGCTTTAAATGGAAAAAAAAGATTGCCAATAATTTTTCAGTTCCCTGTTATTGGTGAAAATCTAGAATTTCATTGCTTCAATCTTGTATCTTTAGAAATTGCTAAGATTTTCATTCATAATAACCTAGGCACAATTATTTTATTTAAACTTATAGGTTTGGAAATGCAATAGTTACAATTTATGAGAGAAAACATTTATGGTTCTAAATATTAGTTTCTTTAATTCTGCCTCCCAGCTACATGCTTTTTGTATTATTTATCCTACCATCCAGTCTTACTCCTTAATGATAATTGCAGCTCAGTGAACTGATCAGTTAGAAAAAAATCATTCCAAACTTGAACCCCTTTTCTCAAGACAGAAATGGATTGTTAAATTAAGTCTCTGACTCTTTAAAAACTCCCTGATTACAGGGTGGAGAGATCATTAATAAAATTAAAATTCAAGCCACTCCTATTATTCTGACCCGTGTCTCCTTTTTCTACTTTTTTGTGTGTTTTTTGGCAATTTTCACTACTCATTAGCACCTTCACCAGGATTTAAGCTATGGAAAGGAGAAGTGATAAAGTCAAATCATTTTTGCTTCTTATTAGCCCTCTGGCAAAAGTTAAGCTGACACTCTTGAAACCTGGCAAACAGGATTTTATGTAATATGCGGGTTTAAGTTGGACTCTGTTATACCTGTTTCCATTCTTAAGAAAATTCTAAAAGTAGCTTCTTTCCCCACCCCATCCTCTTGTACTCAAGTTCAAATAATAGATATTTATGCTCATAATTTACCATATAAGTCTGATTTTTCTCCTCCCCTCAACAAATGGGAAAATAAGAACTTCTTAAATCCCTAAACTTTTAAAACATAAAGCCCTGCACTCTTAAATTTTCATTTAATAGTCTGATATATGGGCAAAGGACAACACTGAAACAGCAAAACATTGACTCAAGACTGAAACAGCTACTAAAGTAATAGGGAAATAATATTATGACCATCCCTTAGAAAATACAGTCTCATCCATTTCACCCCTGAGAAATAAGGGAAAATTTATTCTGGGAAATAAGTCCTTCCAAACTCACTACTCCAATAGGAAAGGCAGGTAAATGGTCCTTCTGCAGCCAAAACTGGGGATGAACAACTTTGCAAATGCAACTCCACAGTTCTTTGATGCTATATCTCATGTCTTCTCTCCATGTTTCATTGAGTCATAGATATTTTCCATATATCCTGGGTGTCTGGATACTCACTGTATAGTCTACAATGCCTCTCAGATTTCTTTGTTGTTCATTCATTTCAGCTGTGTCTGACTTTGTGACCCAATTTGGAGTTTTCTTTGTAAAGATATTGGAATTGTTTGACATTTCCTTTTCCAGTTCATTTTACAGGCAAGGAAACTGAGGCAAACAAGGTTAAGTGACTTTCAGGATCACATAGGTCAGGATCAAATAGTGAGTATTTGAATTTGGGTCTTCCTGACTCCAGACCCAGTGCTTTATCTACTGTGTCACCCAGATCCCCAGATTTTTTTATGTTGGTCTAGTCTTGGAAGAAACTTCAATTTAAAACCCCATCCTCTTGGGAGTAATCTTCTCATTTTAATTCCCAGCTGTTCTACCAGTACATGGCCTCATGCGAAAAAAATCTTTAAAAACTTAACCAGTGAGCATGGCATATGCAGTGCCAAGGCATTCTATAAGGTGTTGTCCTGTTAGAAATTACCTATTATATAAAATTAACTATTTACATGAAGGATACAATAAGCTATTTATCTAGAATAGTTAGAGATTGGATTAAACAGGCATTAGCACATATTTCAAATTGGGATTCCTGATTTTTGAAAGATTGGAATTTTTTTTAATATTGCATTTGAAAGCTATGCTGAGCAGAATTTAGTTTTTCTCTGATCTAAAAAGTACATGCAGTACTTCACAAGCATTTTTAAAAGTACCAGTTTTCATTATACAGTGCCATGAATGTAGATGCTGTTGAATATTGGGGTCAAATCATACTGACTTTTTCAGAAACCCTAGAAGTTGATTTATTTGGAGTCATCATTTTGGGGGAGGTTGGAAAAATTCTTTTCAATGAAATAGAATTCAGAAGAAAGGAATTGTTATTTGATATTTTGTAGTATTTTAACTCAGGAAGAGATGAGGGGAGACCAACTTAATCCCACATGCATTTATTAGGCATTGCAAAGTATTCTGTTGGGTACATGCTCACAAAGGTGGTGATAACACTGGCTCAACTCTCAAAGGGCTTATGGTCTAATGTTTTAATTAGTTGATCAGTGAGCATTTATTAAGTATGTACTATATTCCAGATGATGTGTGAGTTCCTAAAGATACAGATACAAAGAATGAAACCATCTCTATTTGTAAGGAACTTAATGAACTAATGAGGGAAGCAAGTATGTCTATAAGTATATAAAGCATAACTGCAAAGTAATACAAAAATAGGAGATGCGGAGTCAAAGGTAGGGCATTGGAAAGACAAGAATACAAATAACTATAGTAAAAGAAAAAGTGAAATAAGTGCAAAGAAGAGGTCTAGGCAAAATGCTATAAGAAATTTGACAGTAAAGACCAAAAAGCATTTACTGGTTTACTGTATTAGGGTCTTTCAAGTCCAAATTTGTGTGTGTGAGTGTGTGTGTGTGTGTGTGTGTGTGTGTGTGTGTGTGTGTGTGTGTTTGGGGGTAAAGTGAATGAGAGAGGAAGTGTTTTGGGGGTTTTCACATAGTTTTTAGCCTTCATTTTCTTTCTATGGTATTTCTTTCTTTAAGATCAACTTGCTTACAGGAAACCAGCATAATACAGCAAAAAAGATGTAGGGTGGGGCACCTTCATTGCTGGGTATACTGTATCTTATCATGTAAAAGTTGTCAGAGATGTGTATTTAAACCACAAGTTAGTCACACAGAGATGCGGGGAAGGAAAGGTGTTGGCCAGGGAACATGACTTTAGGAGACATTTCAGTACTTTGTATTTATTCTGTGCATTAAAGAATTACAGATTCTGATTGAGAAGTGGACAACTGGTCTACCTTATACCTAAGAAGAAGGAACACTTTATGGCATGCCTGACAAATGGTCATCCAACCTTTGATTAAAGATGACCTGTGAGGGAGAACCTACTACCTCCCAAGGCAACCCATTTCAGTTTTTGGACAGTGCTAAATGTTAGGAAGTTTTTCTTTTTTTTTCTTTTTCCAAATCCAAATTTACCTCCTAGCAACTTCCACCTATTGTTCCTTCTCTATCTTCTGGGACTAAAAAGAAATCTAATCCCTCTTCCACATGACAGGAATCATATTCAACCTGAATTTTCTCTTCTTTAGTGTAAAACAATACCAATTCCTTCAACCATTACTGATATATCATGAACTTGAGGCTCTTCACTATCATGGTTACCACTCTCTGTATACTCTCTAGCTTAATAAATCCTTGTTACATTTCACTGCATCAAACTGAATTAAATTCATCTGTTGGCAGGGAAGAGACCTCTAGTTAGACCTAATATATTGTGTTGTCTTTCATTTACAAAAAGCCCTCCAAACCAACTGGTGATGTTAAAGACCATGTTCTTTTTGACCATTTGTGAGATAGTAGGAAATATGTCTTAACACAAAAAGAGTTATTCCTTTTATTTTGAAATAGAGGACCAGTATTTGAGTCTTGGCTCCGACATGAACATTTCACCTTTTGGAGTCTTGGTCTCCTCATGTGTGTAAAACTGAGGTGTCAATTGACTAAATCCATTAAGCCATCCCACTCCAGGCAGACTAAGTGATAAGATGCCCTGATATCTTAATGAGGTTAGAGCAAGTCTCAATCAATCTCAATCGTAGACTTTAATTTCAGTCAGTCATAGGCTTTAGGCTAAATGTCAAAAGTCCTTGGAACAGGAGTGATGTTTTACTAGAATTGTGTTCAGATTGACTGAAGAAACTGGGTCATGACCCAAGGATTCCTCTCTATAAATTATCAAGCTTAGAACTGAAGGTATTCCAGAGATTGAAGCAACTATAGCATTCCTTTAAAACTCTTGAATAGGAACTAGTGGGGAGAAGAGGGGGGAAGAGACTGAGAGGAAATGCTTTAGCTTTGACCTCTATTTAGGTCTCTTCTCATGCCCTTCACCAATCCTTTTGACCAGGGAAAAAACTTGTGAGCTTTAAAGGGTTTAGAAGATTTTTGATTTTCCCATCAGTGACCTAATGGCATCCCCATCATAGCCAAAGACAGACTATGCTCAGAAAACAAGTTATACTGATGCAGACTTCTTGAATATCCTCATGAATAGATAATCAGAGCACTTTGAATGAGTAGGAACTTGATTATGCCTCCTTGTCTTTGCTACATATGCTCTCTAAGCTGGAACCCACTTTACACTGTACATACTTATTGGCTAAATCTGTCACTGACATTTGAGGGTATGTTTTGTATTAACTGTTCACACTGTACCACTTTAGTAAATACGCCTTTCTAAAACCTACTTAAGACGTGCTAACCAACTTGATTCTCAATTGATAATCTAGGGAGGAAGCATACCAATGAGGATTGTGATATATTGCACTAGAAAATGAACCCCCTATGCCTGCAGAAGTAATACTCCTTGAGCCCTGAGGCAATGTAGTAGCCAACATATGGGGACCTGACACCTCAGAGCAAGCAGGAATTAGATAGAATAGATACCAGAGAGCTTGTGTTACACGTGTAGAATGGGAATAATAATTCTTGAACTTTCTATCTCACAGGATAATTTCAAGGGTCAAATGGGATAAGTATATTAAAACTTTGAATACAATGATGTCCTAAATGAATGTGTGAACTATTAATAAGAAAAATGTTTAACTTTGTGGATATTATTATTGGTTACATTAACTGAATTGGATCAATATTAATAGTAGTTTTGTTTTTAGCTAAGATCTGAAAATGCAAGATAGGAGTTTATTAACACGTTAACAAAACTGAGCAGAAAATTTTGTTTCCACATCAGATATGGACAGGAAACATATCTCTGTCCCTTTAAAATGATAACTATAGCAGCATTGCATTTGCAAGGATAATCTTTACATTCCCGGAAGTCTTTCCTGATCCTTGTAGTTTTGTTTGTATTGTCTCTTCTTAAAATTTTCCTTGTATTTATCTCAATAAATGTTTTATCTTCCCAGTAAGCTCCTTGAGGGCAAGAACAGTTTCATTTTCATCTTTATAACTATAGCATTTCTGGGATATTATAGAAGCTTAAGAAATATGTGTTACATTGATTATTAGAACTGAAAGTAGATTTTTAGCATAGGGGAATAGGAAACCATTCTCTGCCACCTTTGCATAGCATAACAAGCATATTTATAAAAAAATAAATTCAATCAACCAGACTTTTCCCTAGACACCAGGAAATTCCTCAAATGCTTTCTTGTCATATGTGCCAATAACATAATTAAGAGTTATTTTTAAAAGATAGTAAGGTCATCCACATTCTTTCAAAAATAAAGTAGAACTATAATCTGTTTTTCTCACCATATCAGGCCTGTTATGAGGACTAAAAAAGAAAACTACCAATATTAATGTCTATAAATACTTAATTCAACTGTTTTTAAGTACTTGTTTTAGAACCAGCATTTTGTTTTAAAACAACTGTTTGGCATTTAAAGTTTTTCACAACCTGGACTCTTGCTACTTTTAGAGTCTTACTCATTCATTATTCCCTTCCATGTTCTCTGAGATCTAGCAATGCTGGCCTTCTTGCTCCATCTTTGTACTAACAGACTCTACTATCCGGAGTTCTTTTTCTCCTCACCTCTACCTCTTGGAATCTCTGGTTTCCTTTAAACCTCAGTTCACACTCCACCTTCTGCAGGAAACATTCCTTGCCTTCCACTCCTAGCTGCTAGTGCCTTCCCCTTTAAAGTAACCTCATGTATTGTAACATAGAGAAATAAATCACATGCATCCCTATATATGTATGTCTCCCCTCAATGATATTTGGGCTCCTTGAAGGGAGAGATCATTTTGCTTTTGCCTATGTATTTCCTACATGTAGCACAGTGCCTAATGCTCATTTCATGCTTAATAAAGGTTGGTTGGTTGACTGATTTTTTTGCCATGTCTCATCCTGGATTTCAACCCTGAATTTGGAGTTTAAGGACCTGGGTTTGAATTGTAGACCTGCCATTTACTGACTACATGATCTTTACTTCTCTCATTCTCAGTTTCTCATCTGTAAAATGAAGAGGTAGACTAGGTGGCTTCTTCTTTCCAACTTTAAATCCATGATCCTATAAGTTTTAGCATCCAGCACTTTTCAGGTTGTCTTTTAGGGGACACTAATGGGCACACTAACGCATGAAGAGATGGTAAGGGAAAGGAGACATGAGTGGAAGGGAAGATGTCTGCCAAGACCCTACAACTCTATTCAGTGGGCAGGATCTATCCCTACCTACCACCTTAAAGTGAATTATACCAGTGGGATAATTTTAATCATTCCTTCCAGGCTTAAACCAGTTATAGCATTATCACACTTAATTCTGGCTTGTGGAAACTGCATCAAGGTTAAATCTACAGAAGAAAGGAAAATATTTTTGGTGGCAGATGTGCTACTACAGCAGCATGTGGCTTCTCAAAAGGATTTGTTTTAGATTCATGATGCTGAAAAATCCATTTATGGAGCTGTCTGATTGAAAAGCTGGTGCCTGTAATACAGAGCCACTCTTTCTACTGTATGGACCCAGTGGAAATTTCAGAGAGAAAAGGAATAGAGAAAAGGGCAAGGAATGAAATTTGGCGTAGGAATTAAACTTGAAAAGGGCAGATAGGGAAACAGTAGGGAGACAATGTCAATTCTTTCTAGGACCCTTTAGGCATGAATTTTAAAGGTATCTTAATTTCTTTTAGCTTATGACTGTTCAGAGTTTGGTAGCCATTTAATATTTTAACCAATGCCAACATTATCCTCCTGTTACAGATATAAGAAGCTTGGCAAGTTTCAGAGAAAATCTGCTAGTGAAAGTTGTAATTTAGAGCATGGGGGCATTCAGTTTTTGTAAGACATGGTTTTTTATTAATGAACTATCTGATCAATCTTATTGAGATTTTTTCTGGCATTTTATTTTCATTTCAGCACATTATTTATATTTGTATAAAAATGGTTGTATTGCCCATCTTTCAGAAGAATTTTCCCTGCCTAGCAACATTTTAGAAACTATCTTTGCCCCCATAATGTATCTATAGGCAATGTTCTTATTATTAATAATAGGACAACTTGAAAAAACATTTTCAAAAAACAAGAACGCGTTCAAACGTATGTGACATGTTTCATCTTAGTCTAGTTTTCAAGATGCCTTTAGCCTATTGAACATTAACTGACATAATTTGAAAGTTTTCTTTGTCATTTTCTCCTGAAAACAACAATCTTGGACAGGATTTCACTTCCATTTCACTCATTGTTTCATTTATGGAGCAGACATCTTTTGAACACCTACTATGAGCAAGGCATTGTGTGTTAGGCATTGAATGGGATTTGAACCAGTCAACAAGCAAGCATTTATTAACTTCCTATGACAGGCCGGCTAAACCTTGTGAGGGTAGCCATCGGGTCATCGTCGACCCCTGGTGAACTAGGGCTTTGCTCACCCAGCATGTGAAGACTGTTTCGGCGGAACAGGTGGAAGAAACCAACAAGAAGATTCAACGGCTGAGATGGCGATACAGCAAGGCACTGTGGAGTGCTCAGGGCATGTTGGAGCACAAAAGACAACATGGCCATCCAATGCAGCTGAGGAAATCTCCAGGTATAACGACTTTTCATGCCAATGGACCCAGGCTTCCAACGCCGAGAGAGTGGGACTGTCTCTGTGCATCGACTTTTCCACTTAAATCTTCATGCACAAGTGTCTTTGTGCACAAAAACACACAAAGACAATCATCATCCTCGGTTACCGAGAGACTACTACTACTACTATAGACCCATGCAAAGAATGAAATAATCCCTATTATGGAAGGTGCTTACTTTAAAGCATAAATAAAGCATACCCTTCCTCAAGAAAAGTTGAAGTTTGAAGATTTATTTTTCAGGTAAAAAAAGATTATTTTCACTGAAGCTTTGGAATAGGAAACATACTAATCTGTCTATCTGAATAAGTGCATGATGCATCAATATGTCAAGACTGCGGCAAAAAAGTTTCTTACAAACGGTAGAAGCTGTGTGGGGATTGCTCATTTTAAAAAAAACAGATATATATTTAAAAAACATATTTGATTCATAATTTTCGGGCAGACATTGGGGAGTTTTACATTTTCTTAAAAACTGGGTTTGACCAAGGTTTTGTATATGTTAACTGTTCTCTTTCTGACCATTTTGAAGCAGATATTAGATGTGTATTGATTTTTATTATATTGCTATTTTGTTGTTTACAGAATTTGTTTTTCTTTTTTTAATTTTTCCTATTTACATATATTTATAAATACATATTTGCAAACAAAAATATTTATAGACATTTTCTTTTTTAATTTTTTCTATTCACAATAAACATTTTTTCTTTTTTAATTTTTCTATTCACATATTTTTACAAACAAAAAAATATTATTTTTATCTTTTTGAGCTCTAAAAGGAAACTAACAAATGAGATACATAAATGTAAAGTTCATTTATTTGTATAAATATGAATTTCTTACTACTACATTTCACAGTTCCTTATTTTCAACTTGTGTTAGAACATTTTGAGTATAAAGAAGTAATTTGACTAGTGGCAAAAGATGGAAATAATCAGTTATTTGAGGGGCTTCAGGAACATGTTGATGGAGTTATGAGTTGATCCAGTCTTTCTGTAATGCAATTTGGAATTGTTTTTTAAAAGTGACTAAAATGATTACACCCGTTTACTCAGAGATCCTACTGCTGCGTATAAGGTATACAAGGAGGTGAAAGACAATCTATCAGCTAATTAACAAGGATTTATTAAATTATAACTGTATGCCAGGCATTATGTTAGGTACTGAGGATACAAAAAGATTCTGCCCTTCAGGAGCTTACATTCTAATAGGGGAGTCAAGATATATCTAGACTGATAGATCAGTTGATAGATCTACCTACATATAAATACATATATGGAAAACATACTTAAAGTAGGTATAAGATAACCTTTGAGAGAAAAGCACTAGCAACTGGGGATATGTATCAAAATAATTAGAGCTTTTTATGGTAGCAAAGAACAGGAAACAAATAGATACTATTTATTGGGGAATAACTAAACAATTGTGATACAAGAATATACAAGAATATTACTGCGCTGTAAAAAATTATGAATATTATAAATTAAGAGAAGGGCAGGAAGACATATGAACTGATGCAGAGTAAAGAACACAGAAATAGGAAAATAAGATACACAGTTACTATTTTAAGATACAACAATAAATCAATATTATTTCAAGACGTGGGTAATTTTTACAAGATTCTTATGTGCTGTACTATATTTGAATCTTCCTGCTTTCAAGTATAATGTTAGTACTTCACAAATAAGTACCAGATGTCAATGTGTAGGGTGAATTTCAAATGTCCCCACTATACAAACTTGGCCACTAGTAATATGTGTGTGTGTGTGTGTGGTGGTGGTGGTTTTGAGGATTTGACAATGGATTAGGGCCTTCTCATACTAGATTCGTTTATTAGACAGTGGGGTGTTATAGTGGATAAAACACTGGACTTGGAGTCCATAAGACCTGCGGTCTGATCCTATCTGGATACTTATTAGCTACCATCTCAGAGATTTTCTTAGATTGCTTCTGGGTTATGGTTATTTCAAAACAGATTATTTATAAAAGAAATGAGAAGGAAAAAAGGCCTTCATTTTAGTTACTCTTCCCAAGTTTTTCTACAGATCATATCAGTTATCTCACATTCATCATCTTCTACAGTCCTTCCATATCATCATATAGCCATATCATCCTCTTTTTTGCAATACAAACAAATCTGAATTATTTTTACTTCTCAATGATTCTTTTTTGCCCTGAACCTTTGCTCATATTTTCCATCTTCCTGAACTAAGATAACTCCATTATATTTATCCTCTTCTCCAAACACTTTTCACCTCCCTGAATCCTACTCAGGGTCTGGGACTGATCTTTTCCTCTTTTCCAGTGCTTTCCCTCATCAATAATAATCTATGTCAATGGATGTGTGGAACTCCACTCTCACCACCATTTAAATTTAATCTCACCCATGCATTTTCATCCTATGTAATTCTTGCCTCTCTTCTTTCATAAACCCTACAAAAAGGAACTACTCAGTGTAATGAAACCTTTACTTTTGGTCTTTTAATATTTTGCAGATACCATTGTAACACTTGTAAAGGTGTCTCTGTTATAATTTGCTCTTAAATGTTTACTCTTTTCTGGATAATTACATGTTTAAAATGATATCTTTTGAGCCCTTTCCATGTGAGTCATTGTTGGTTATGTGCTGCTCTTACTTAAAATCACCACCTTCCACTGTGCTTTGGAGAATTCATCTGCCATTTGTATTTTATGGCAAAAGTAGTGTTTTATTATTTACAAGCATATAACATCACCAAAGAGAGTATTTGGATGGCTAGAAGTTTTGTGCTATTTCCTTAGTGTATTATATTCCACTTTTCTCCAATTTAATTCTGGACCCATTTCATTATCATTTTTGAGTTTCTGCCCAACAAACACACTGCCTGTCAAAATCTGCACAATGTTATTCATCATCTTTTTTTTCCTTTGTAGATTCTTTATTCATTAGAAATGATTGCTACTTTTACACTCATATCATACTTTGTATCAGTCTTGTGACACATGACATATAGCTTTGTATTGTAGATATTTGTAAACTATCTTCTACTGGATTGTAAACTCCTTGACTGTAGAGACTGTATTATGAAACTTTGTATATCTCACAGTGCCTAACAGAAGGTAGGTCACTAATAATTTCTTGAATGAATGAAACGAAACAGTATGAGATAGCATTAACAGGCAAAAAAGAAGTCTCATCTTTGAAATCATTGCCAGGTAGCCATAAATCAAAGGAAATTATTCTGGAAATCTCCATAGATAATGCACCTGATAGGAGGACAGAGTGATCTATAGTGATATCTTGAATCACAAATGACCAGTAATATTGTGTATTTTTAAGAGCTCTCGAAGTCTATTTAGGACATGATTTATATCATTTTATGAAAGACCAAAGGGATGTCTTGGGACTTTCTTGCATTTAATCTCTAAATTCTTGTACTTTATCTACATGAAGATAGGACATAGAGTTTACAGAGTTGTCAATCTATGAGAGATTTTTACAGACTCAGAACCCACCCTAACCCCTCCAAAAAAATGGAGATACCAGAGAAATGAGAGTCTAGCATTTTGATATCCCAAGACCTGTTTGGGAGATTACTATGAACAGACAAAAATTGTGACTGAGGTTAGTGTAATAGAGATACTCATTCCTAAGAATAGTTTCAAGACTTGGAACATGTGATTAGAAACCACTGATTAAGCAGCTCCATAGTCTGTTAGCAAAAAAAGCTTATAGAGCAAAGTGGAAAAGTAGTGAGTAGAAATATTATATCACTCTTGTTCAAATTGTAGGAAACATTTATATATTTTTTTAAAATAAGGATAATTATAGTGAATGTACTCGATTCCTTGTAATTATTTTTTGCATAATGGTTCCTAAGATAGATTTGTTCTTTAGAATAAAGGTCCAAGAAGTAGCTTGAACTGACTAGTAGTGTAAAATACATGTTCCACTTCTTTGAAGTCCTTCCTATATATATATATATATATATATATATTTTAAACCCTTACCTTCCATCTTGGAATCAATATTGTGTATTGGTTCCAAGGCAGAAGAGTGGTGAGAGCTAGGCAATGGGGGTCAAGTGACTTGCCCAGGGTCACACAGCTGGGAAGTGTCTGAGGCCAAATTTGAACCCAGGACCTCCCATCTCTAGGCCTGGCTCTCAATCCCCTGAGCTACCCACCTGCTCCCTATTCCTATATTTTTTAGATCAGATATGCTTCAACTGTGACTCTTTAGAAGCAGGAGGCTATTCAGTGAAAACCGATCCACAATCACCTTGCCAATTACCCTGGGCACTATGCTGTTGGTTGATTGCTTTTTCATTTCCAGTAATGATCTATGGGTTGTTTAATCAGGACTCCCATGAGCCAACCAGCCAGTCATCTCTAAATATTTTACTAATGTTTTTATATCCAATTTTTCTTTTGATTTTTTGAGTCTTTTTTCAAATAATTGAGATATAGGTTCTTGTCTAGATAGACCTGCTCACTAGTCATTTTTTGCAAGGTCTATGTTTATCAGACTAAAACCTCTTTAGTTCTTTTTACTTCTAGGTCTTATGATTGATTTCCATATTTTCTAGTAACATCTTGCCATTACAGTCTGATTTTCTGGCCCAATAATTCGTTTTTTTTAAGTTAAATAAACATTCTATTCCATTAAATCACTTGCAATTTGTCAACTTAATTTAAAAACTTTGTCCCTACCTTTTAGAGCTTATTACAAAGCTCTGCAGTTTAGCCTCTTTAAAAGGAATATAGATGTTTTGAAAATGTTTATTTTGATAGAGACTATGAACAGCAAGACAAAAATGAAGATATATTGCATAACTGTGTACAAAAGGTAATTTGGAACAAGAATTCTTTGTGTTAAAAAGCAGCTTGTGTAATAACAGCTTTTTAAAATGATTTGGCAGTGATGTCTTTGTTTCTGTATATACCTTTACTTTTTTTTACCATACAGTTTCTTCATCATGAATATTATCATTCATAATACCAATACCCCATCTGACACATAATATTTGTCAAGGCAGCTGCTATATTTTGAGTCTATAGGAAGCATTAAAAATACTTTCATGTCTAATTATCCAGGATATGTTCTTATATATTCACTAGTGATTGGCAGAAACATTCTTAATCTTAGGGTTAGCCTTAACACTTAGATTATATAAGCTTCCTCTTTTTAATTGAAAATATTGGGGACATCAGAAGTGAGCTCTCTTAGCTTTCTTCCTTGATATCTCAAAACTTTTTAGTATCATCATCTCCTTCATCCTTCACCCCTGGAAGACAGTGGGAAGGAGAAGAAAAGGAGAAGCAATAAGTATATCTATACAGCACCCACTGTGTACCAGATACCATGTTGAGCATTTTTTTTCTTACCAATATGTCATTTTTACAACTATGTTATTTGCAGAATAGGTGCTATTATTATCACCCCCATTTTACAGTCACAGGAACTGAGGCAAACAGAGGTTAAATAACTTGTCCAGAGTTACATAGTGTTGTATGTTTGAGGCAGGATTTGAACTGAGAACTTCCTGAGTCTAGACCCTGTGCTCTATCCATGACACCACCTAACTATCCCAAACATAGAAAATGAGGTGTTATCATTATTAATTCTTATTTCTATATGGTTAGTTCTTCTATCTATATCCTTTTGATTAATTTTTCTATCTATATACTCTTTTTTTTTAAGTCCTTACCTTCCATCTTAGAATCAATACTGTGTAGTGGTTCTAAGACAGAAGAGTGGTAAGGGCTAGGCAATGGGGGTCAAGTGACTTGCCCAGGGTCACACAGCTAGGAAGTGTCTGAGGCCAGATTTGAACCCAGGACCTCCCCTTTCTAGACCTGGTTCACAATCCACTGAGCTACCCAGCTGTCCCCTATCTATATACTCTTGATCCCATTTCCTCTCACTCTTGCTCTCATATGACTTCAGTCTCTGACTCTATTGTCTCCTTTCCATCTGTCTGCAGACATATCTGGATAGGATAGAACAAAGCTCATTGAATTCTGTGCAAACATCCTAGTTCCACCATCTGTGGTTCTGTTTCTTGCTGCACCTTCTTCCTTCTCTTTTGCTGCTTATTGCAGGCAGTCATGGCACCCATGAAAGAGTGGTGGATTTAGAGTCAGAGGACGTTATTTCATGGTCCAGGTTCTACTACGTACTCCTGGTGTGACTTTAGGCAAATCACCACCTCTCCAACCTCAGCTTTCTCATCTGTAAAATGAGAGGGTTGCACTTGATGACTTTCAAAGTCATTTCTTGTCCTTAATCTGTGTTACCATGATTAAATAGAATCATAGGATTATAGACATAAAAGACTTTAGAGGCCATCCAGTCTGTCATTATACAGATGAGGAAACGTGAGGCTCAAGAATGTAAAATTGCTTGCCAAAAGCCATATTCTCTCCTTGGCTGTTATCTGTAAGGACTTCATTTGTTAAGCCAGCAGGCATTAATTAAGGACCTTCTTTGAATAGGATACTATGCTATGGCCTTAGGAAGACATTCAGATGAATAGGAGATTTTTCTGCTCTCTGGGAGTAAGTGGGTCCACAGGAAAGATTAGGCCAAAATAATTTAATTTAATTCAAGTCAGCAGATAATTACCAAGCACCTAGTCTGGCCTCAACATTATGCTAGATGCTGGGGACATAGACCAAAAGTACATTCTCCTTGTCCTCAAGAAGTTTATATCTTATTTGGGGAAAGCAGTTTGTATATTAAAAAGTACACTTAATCCTCAACTTTCACAGGAGTGTAGCATTTCTAGAAAACAGGATGCAAATAAAAAACAATATTGATACAGTGAGTGGTAAATAGGTAAATTTACCTTTTGTGGTAAATAGGAGGTTATATTCCTGCAACCACCAAAAACTCGCTAGAGATTGCCAAAATGCAATTTTATTCATACAGTTTATTATAAACAAATAATAATTCTGATAACATGTACTTTCCCTAACACAGTAGCCATGAAATAACATAAAATGCAGAGGAGAAGAGAAGCAATGCTAGACAAGATGGGAAGGGGCAGGGGCAGGGATGTCTGAAGAACTCAGAGGAAAAAAGGGGAAGAGGGCAACCTGCCATCTCTACTCTCCCTTTGGCTCCATGGTTAAACTGTTCTGGTTGAAAAGCACATGATTCAGTGTGATTCTCCAGCCCCCTATCAGAGCTCAAAACCCCCACTTGGTTGAGCTACTCTGTTTCTCCCTGAGACACAAGTGCAATCTAGAGGGCAGTGACCACTATCTCATTTACCCACTAACTTGGCCATGTTTCTATTTTTTTCAATCCCCTCACTGAGCACTTGAAAAGTTACCATAGTACTTTCTGAAGAAGATTCACAAACACTTTTTTGACTACTTATCTCCATTTTGCAGATTTAAACTTGCACTCATTTCTGTGAATATGCTTGTTTGCCAGCAGAGAAAGTGAAAATGAGGTTATTAATAAAATCACTAGACTGCTTGAAGACAGGAAAGTGAAACACTTGAATGTTGAAGATTGACCATATATACAAAGTATACACTGAGTAAAAAACAAAGTAATTTAGCCCAGCAGGAATTATTAAAAACTGGAGAAATCAAGAAAGGCTTCATGTAGGAAATTACATCTGAATTGTACTTTAAAGGAAGGTGGAGAAAGGGAGGGAGAGTATTCCAGACATAGAGGATGAGCCTATGCAAAGGCAGGGTGATAGAAGATGGGAAATTGGTATGCACTAGAAACAGCAAATAACCAGTTTGACAGGAATATAATTTCTATGAGGTTTAATAAGGTGTGATCAGCCTGGAAAGATTGGTTGGAATCAGATTATGAAGGACTTTAAATGTCTTTCAACATAGTTGGCATTTTATTTTAAAGGAAATGGGAAAACACATAAGGTACTTGAGCAATGGAATAACATGGTCTGTATTCAGCAAGGAAAATTCCATGAGTGAATAGGGAAGAAGGCTACTAATAAGATGCTGTAAGAGACCTCCCTGGAAATTTATTTGATAATCAGCTTAGGACTGATGATATTTTTCCTCAGTCCGTCCTTCCACTTCTACTCTGCTTTGACCCAAGTTCATTTTTCTGTGTTAGAATTAAATTCAGTTCATTTTGTATAATTAGAATTCTCCCCAGAACTCTCATTCCTAGCTTCTCATGTTCCTTCTCACATAAGGCGCTAACGTAGGGAGGATTTATTTTGAGTGTAGCTCCTCCCTCTGTCTCTTTTCCCCTAAATGTGGTTTGTGGAGGTGGGGTGAGTGCCAGGCAGGAGAATTTTTCACATGGGTCATACTTTTAAAAAAATTTTTATTTTTGTTCATCTACTTCTATGTCAAATGATTATTAATAAACTTTATAAAATATACTTTGAGTTATTGGATATTAATTTTAATTGTACAATTTCAACATGATTTTCATGTACATGCTTTCCCTGGCTATCCTAGATGCTCTAGGGAATATAGAAGAAATCTATTCACATGACACCTACCTTCAAGGATCTTATACTCTAAGTTGGGGAAACATGAAATAGAATACAAGGCAAGATAATATACTGAAGCTCAAATGTGTGGTAAGCTAAGTGCCATAAATTTATACTCTTCTATATTAATATTAGAGTCTAGAGAACTAAAATCTGGATAGTGATTTCACTATCCTTCACTGTAACACTTATAATGAATTAAACGTTGTCTAATGGAAAAGGTTTTTTTAAAAAAGAATTGAGATTATACTATTTACTTCTCCCTCTTAGAAGATGTTTTCTCCTTTCTTGGCTTCAGACATGCAATGACTTTTCCACTTAAATCTTCATGCACAAGTGTCTTTGTGCACAAAAATGCACAAAGACAATTGTCATCCTCGGTTACCAAGAGACAACTACTGTAATATAATAGCACTTTCAAGTTTGCAAATGCCTTATATATTTTATCTCATTTGATTCTTGCAACTCTTTAAGGGAGGTGCTATTATTATCCCCATTTTATAGATTGGAAAACTGAGATAAAACAGTTAAAGAACCTGCCCAGGGATACACAGGTAATAAGTGTCTGAGACAGGATTTGAACACAGGTTTTTCTGCCTTCAGTGAGGTCCAACACCTATTCTATCCATTACATGATTTATCTATCCAGTCAGAATTTGTGAATCCTGATTCCTTAATTCATAGATCTGGAACCAGCCATTGGAAGTAGGATATGAACTTGGGGTTTTCAACTCCATTTAGGGAGACACTGATACTTCCATTGTACCACATTGTCTCTCTAAAAACATGGCCTCTATTATTAATAGGTTGTTTATATAAGAAAGGAAAAAGTATGATCAGTGGTCTTATTCCATCTAATGACGCAGCCTTTGGCAACGTAATTTTCTTAACTTATGAAGAGTATACGCATTAAACTCTTTCTCTTTATTTCTTTGTCACTTGCATTTCTTTCCCTTCTCAAATGCCAACAATTATTTCAAAAATCCATCATTTCAGCAAAAAGGTGGGGTTTCCCCCTTTCACATCCCATGTGATTTATTGGCTGAAGGGGAAAATAGCATCTTCTTTAGATATCCATGACCTATTCTAGGTGTTCTCTTCAATGTTGGGGAGACAGAGCTCAGCTAAGCACAAAAGCCACCAGTGAAGCATTTGGCTTTTAAGAGGAAAAAATGTAAAACTGAAAGCATTTTCTTTTTTTATATGACTAGCAAATAGTGTTGATTAAGAAGAGTCAAGCAGGTGCTGGGTATGTGCTAAAATATTTAATGGCTTTTAGAATCCTGGGTGGCTATTTTTAAATGTTTCTGTATTATTTTCAGCCAAGCTTCTGGATGAAAAGTACCAAGGGCTAAAAATATTTACAGTTGCAGTAATGCCTTTGTTTCAGAAGAAACTAAATCATCTATTTTTTAAAAATAATTTTTAGAAAAATAATATTGTTATTCAGAAAATGGTACCTCAAAACCATTTATATTTCAGTTTTTAGAAGAATAATAGTCAAAGAGCAAGAGCAGTTTAGGCTGTAAAGCCTAATTGAGATTTAGCTCCTTTTAAAAGGGAAATAAAGAATAAAAGGGTAGTAACAAGGGATGGTAAAAGGAATATATCTATTTTTTTTATTTCCAAGTATTTATTGTAGAGTCTCAGAGAATTATCTATCATCAAAGCATTTACTTACAATATACATATATTGCATATTTGTCAATACGTCAGGGATTTGTGATTTCTCCAGTGTCACAACTAGTCTAAAATATTAGCTGTTCTATAACTCAATAGGTAAATCTTAGAAATTTTCTCAAAGTCCAGAGATTTTTTAAACTTAAATATTAGACAATCTATAAAATGCAGGAGTTAAATGAGGTGATACTATAAGATCATAGATCTAACTCTGGAAAGAACCATGGAGACCATCTAGTCTCCCTCTTCCCTTCTTTCAATGCCTTTTGTAGAGAATTTGAAGCCTACAGAGGTTAATTGCCTTTGCTCAAGATAATTGCCAGAGCTGAGATTTGAAACCAGGTCCTCTTGATTGTAAATCCATTACCCTTTCCATCATAACATGCTACCTCTCATAAATTCCCTAAACTCCTTAAGATTCTGAAATTGTTGAGAACATATCTGCACCAGCATTGACCCCTTGGGGGGGGGAGGCTATTTATGAATCCTATCACTCAGTATAGAATTTGTAAACAAAGCACTCAGTATATTGATACAGCTTCTAGTTTTGTGTCATTTCCTCTTTGTTTTAGTATGCCTTTTAAAATCTTCATTCAAGTCACTGCTAAAAACGTTGAAAGAGCAGAGCCATATTTCACAATATTAGAGACCTGAAAGAGTCTTGACTTGTTGTATCTCATTCTCTTGGATCTTTTTATTTGCTTCTTTTAATTGCAACCTCAATTTATCAATAACATCAGTCTTATCTTTAGCTTGCCTATCCAACTCATCCTGGTATATGTAAGTTGCTGTTCTTTTCATTTCATCAAGACCCATGGTGAACCAGTTTGGGCAATTGCTTCTGAAAAAATTTTTCACCACTGGGCAGGCATTCTTAACAAATTGTCTCCTGATGTGACTTACATTCTCCTCAGATCTTAAATCTAGGCCAAGCCAACACTCTCCACAATCAATAATCCTATCAAGGAAGCTAGCTGGTGTTTCCCCTTTATCTTGCCTCAATCTCTCAAATTTGGACCTTGTCCCAGGGAGCTTAGAGTTTGCTCTTATTGTTTCCAAGATAGACTCTCTTGACATTCCAAGTTGCCTGTAATCCTCTACAGAATTTATCTCCAAATCATTATACTCAGGCAACCATGGAGTAAGAACAGTATTATTGTTTGCTCCACAATCTGTTGTTTTTCTCTCTTTGTCAGAATCTTGTCCAAAATAAAGTTAAAATCTTGGTAACCTGTATTAAAGAATCTGATAACACTTTCCAACTCTTTTACAACTTGTATTGGCTCTTCTTCATATTTGGGAATCCATTTTTTAAGGATTCTAGTTCATCTTGTGTAAAATTCTTGTGCTTTTTAATGTGTACAATGCCCTGGTCAGATGTAACATAAGGGACATCTCTTAAAGGACACATTATAACTGGATTATTTTCCAAAACCTCAGTCTCTAGTTGCAGCTTTGCAGGAGTTTGTTGTTGATTAGCCCCTCCAAGCTTCACTAGTTCCTGTTGCTTTAGATCATGTGCCATGCCATTAAGCTTCATCAATTCCCCATGAGTTAGTTCATTTTGGTCCAATTTCAGTTGTTAGGCAATAACCATTTGCTTTAATTCACCAGTCATCCAGAATATAGATTTTTATACAAAGGACTTAGCAATGGTACCAAAAGCTAAGGTTAAGAGAACAGCCTTGAGAAGGGAAAGGGGGGTGTTGGAGTGGGGGAGGGAGATAAATTCCATTAAGGAGTCTAGACAACTGATAAAACTGATAAAGGACAGTACCAAAAAGGACCATGCTACTGAGCTTTTCTTCAGGTTCCAAGTTTATCAATCTTGTGGAAGCAGAGCTATCCATCTTGGCATGACCAGTCCAGATGAAAGATTTAGTATACCAGAAAAGCCTCTGTTAATACTGGCTCACATTTATATGGTACCTTTAAGATTTAAAAAGCTTTTTACTGATTTCTTCTGGTTCTCACTATAACCTTATGAATAGATACTTTTACTAATAGAGAAACTAAGGCTCAGAGAGATTCCTGATCTAGACCAAGATCACACAGCTAGCAAGTGTCAGAGGCAGGATTTGAACACATATTTCTGACTCTGGCACTCTGTTAATTATACCACATTTGTTCATTTATTGGGTATCATTTATTAATATATAGTTATTTATTGGGTATACATATATTCATTTATCTCCATAGTACCCTCTTTAGGTTATTGCTTGAAATTAACTATATTATTTTACAGAGAAATCAGGTCCCTGCTGTAAAGATTAAAATTCAGGGGAGAGGGGAGACTGAGGCAGGTAGAAATTAGTTTCTCTCTGCAAGGAGTATTATATTTTTTAGAGGTTTATTAAAGGTTAAAGATTAAAGAATATACAAGTAAGAAACATGTGCCTAGGCCAGAGGCCTAGACAAAATAACCTCATATCACGCAAGAGACGCACCTGCTCCAAAACGGATGTCCAAAGAGCCAAGAGCGCTCTCAAAAGCCTTTGAATCAGCTTAAATACCTTCTCGATCTCGGCCCAGGTGAGATTACAAGGCATTCTGGGGAAGTGGAGCAAAGGCTCGTGGGGATTGTAGTCCTGTATTCGAGTCTATTTTTTACATTCCTCCATGTGATCATTTTTGGAAAAATTAATTTCCCCCCAAAAGGATCATAAAAATATGATAAACTTAAAAGATTACAATAGTGTGAGGATAAGAGAAAAAAGAATAAAACCAATAATTGCTGAACACATTGACAAAAAGCCATTAGGGGGCAGTCCCCTTTGGCATAAAAGTATACATACAAATAAATGTTCAATCAACCACACCCAAAGTTCAATTTTGTGCAACTTGTGGTCTGGAGGCTTCTTCATGGTGGCTTCTCCAACAGTTCAGTTCTGGATTCAGAGAGGTAGCATCTTCTTTACCTAAAATTCTTCTCAAAAGGAATTTAAACTTTGCAATTTAAATAATGATATTTTTTTACACTGCCAAATAAATTAATATATTTTTCGAAATTGACTTTTGCTAAGTGCATTAGAGTTGGTGACTGTTTAGAAGGCAGCAATCAGTGTTGGTTAAGAAAAAGTGACACAAGACCTGGTCCATGTTTTTTATTCACACAGGTAGCACAGCCACTGCTTAATATAGGACAAGTCATTTAATGTCTATGAACATCAGTTTCCTGATGGAAAATGGGCATAATATTGTGTGTGAATAATATACTGTGATACATTATGGTGTTTTAAGGACTGAATATCCAAGATAAAGCAGAAGGCAAAGAGTCAAAACTGCAGGGAAGTCTTCCCCAAAATATCAGATGCTTTTTTTTAAAAAGAAGATTCCTGTACCCAAAACTACCTTCTTTTAAAATTGAAATTTGTAGAACATACTTCCATTTTCCCTTTGTAGAAAGGAAATTGAGGCAGAGAAGGAAACTAGTGTTCCTAAGTATCATGTTGGACAAGCCTGCTATTAGGCTTAAAATCTTCTTGATTTTTTAATCATATTAACCCATCAAACCTGCTTTTCCATTAAGGTACACATGAATCGTATTTTCCTTTCTTTCAGAAATCAGAGGCTTTGGGCATTTATTGCCATTTATCTCCATCAGTGGGATGCATTCTTTCCAGCAAAAATGGCTTGTCTCATTTTTCATACCTTTAAAGAGCCTCCGCATCTGGCTTAATGTCACCTGGAAATGTCTTGTTTTGAAGGAGGGAGATTATAAGGATAATGAGGAAGAAGAAATGTTTCTTTTTGATGATGAGAGAAATGGAAGGCATCATGGTGTATTATAGTGGAAAGAGTGCTGGATTCAGAGTGGGAGAATTTGAATTCAGAATCCCAATTTTGCCAACCAAACTGTGTCATTTTGGACAAGTCAGTTCATTTTTCAAAGCCTCAATTTGTTCATCTGTAAAATAAGAGGGTTGACCAAATGGCCTCTAAGGACCCTTTTGGCTCTAATTCTATAATCCAATAACAGCTAATAGTTATATGGCATTTTACAATTTCTAGAATGCTTTTCATGTGTCATTTCATTTAATACTCTTAAAAACCTTGTGAGGTAGATAATAAAAATGTCCTTATTCCCATTTTAGCAATAAGGGAATTGATTTTCCCAATGTTCTATAATATTAAATAAAAAGTAAGTAGAAACAGAGCTAGAACTTGAACCAAGTCATTTAACTCAAATCCAGGGCTCTTTGGAGGACATGGACTCCCTCATTATAATTATAATTTTTCCACTTAAAAAAAGGTTTTAACATAGTTTGTGTCATTTTCATTTAGATTGTTTTCTCTTTTCTTCTTTTGGCTTATATGGATGGCTTCATTTGTTGCTTACTGTTGCAAAAAAAAGGTTTTGTTTTAATGAATTGCATTTTAAGAAGATCCCATGAGTTTTGGTTGTTTTTCCAAATTATGTATTTTATTTTATTTAAGTAGCATTCCTATGTCACAGTCAGAAGTTTCCTAATTTCTGAAAAAAAGCCATAAGCTATAAGATAACAGCTTTTGGCTTGAATAAAGGTATGGCCTTTTTTGGGACTGCCCCATAATTGAGGTACCTGGGCTATTCTCAAAGGTAGAAATATATCACTCTTCTTAGCATATATTTGGTTAAATTGTCAATGTTCCCAACTCCTTTAATGGAGCTTCCCAAAGTAATTTTCATGCTATTTTTGACACAGTTTTATGGAACTGTTGTAATTTTCTATCAGAATATTGCACTTGGAGACAGGAAGATATAAGTTCAAATGCTGCCTCAAGGTCTCAGAAGACATGGTATCTTGAGCATTTTCTTTAATCTGTCGTAGCTTTGGTTTCTTCATCAGCAAAACTGGTGTTATAATAATAGAACCTGTCTTACATGTAGTTTAAGGCACTTAATCTCTATCCATGTGCCTTCCTGGGACATCACTATCAAGTCATAGAGAAGTAGCATCTGTATGAGAGAGGAAGTACCCATACTGGGAGTTCCTTAACTTTGTATCCTTTTTGTCATATTGGGGAAAAGCATATATATATGTGTGCATATATAAAATAATCAGTTATTTTGTTAACTTATGAACCAGAAGCCTTTTTGTTTTGTTTTGTTTTTTGTTTTTGCCATTAACAATCCATGTTCTACAGCATTTCTAGATAGGGAATATGAATGGATTGTCTGATAGACAAATGAACAATGTATCAAATTTCACCAAGTTATATATTTCAGTCCTGAGTATCATTCCTAAAGAGAAACAAATGCTTTAATGTCCTTTTAGAAAAACGATTGAGGGAAGAGATAATAAGGAAAAGGACTCATATAAGAATATTCATAGCTGCGCTCTTTGTGGTGGCCAAAAATTGGAAAACGAGGGGATGCTCTTCAATTGGGGAATGGCTGAACAAAATGTGGTATATGTTGATGATGGAATACTATTGTGCTCAAAGGAATAATAAAGTTGAGGAATTCCATGGAGACTGGAACAACCTCCAGGAATTGATGCAGAGTGAGAGGAGCAGAACCAGAACATTATACACAGAGACTGATACACTGTGGTACAATTAAATGTAATAGACTTCTCTACTAGCTGCAAAGCATGATCCAGGACAATTCTGAGGGACTTATGAGAAAGAACACTATCCACATTCAGAGGAAGAACTCTGGGAGTAGAAACACAGAAGAAAAACAACTGCTTGATCACATGGGTTGATGGTGATATGATTGGGGATGTAGACTCTTAAGTAACCACCGTAATAAAAATATTAATACTATGGAAATAGGTCTTGATCAATGACACATGTAAAACCCAAGGGAATTGCTCATTGGCTACAGGAGGTGGGTGGGAGGAAGAGAGGGAAAGAGTTTGAATCATGTAACTGTGGAAAAATATTCTAAATTAATTAATTTAATAAAAAAAACTGAATGAGGGGAAGCTAGACAGTATAGTGGATAGAGCATGAGACCTTAAGTTGAAAGGATCTGGGTTCAAATGTGGCCTCAGACATGTCCTACCAAGTCCTACCAACCCCGATTGCCTGGCCCTTGCCACTCTTCTGTCTTAGAATTGATAGTAAAATAGAAGGTAAGAGTTTTTTAAAAAAAGACTGATAAGTCTTTTAAATATCCAGTTAAGTCATGAGTCACCAATGGCATAGTAGTCATGTGACATAACTTTAGTTAAAAACAAAAAACCCTATCACTTTCTAAATCTTTTTTTTTTTTTAACCCTTACCTTCTGACTAAGAATTGAAACTGAGTATCTGTTCCAATGCAGAGGGGCTAGGCAATGGGGGTTAAGTGACTTGCCCAGAATTACATAGCCAGGAAGTGTCTGAGTTCATATTTGAATCCATGTCCTCTGATTTCTAGTCCTGGCTCTCTATTCACTGAGCCATCTAGCTGCCCCTACTTACTAAGTCTTAATGCATACTGTAGTATAACTATGCTTCTCTGCATTATAGTGGACACTTAAGGTCCTTTGTATGAAGTAAGCTTTTTCTTGGACACCATCTAAGGGAAGTAACTTAAAAGAGTACTACAATGACCTCCTTGGGAAATCATCTCACATATAAGGCAATCCTATGGCATGGACCCCAAGAAGAAAGCAGTAATGAGACTGTCTCATTTTTCTTCATCCCTCCTCTCTCTCATTCTTCTTTAGTGACTGATCTAGACATCTTCTCAAGTGCAGATTGAAGAAGTCTTAAGGCTTTATAATCTTTTTAGGAGAATCAAATACTGAGATTAAAAAAAAAACTGACATGAAAGTTTAACACTTAAGTTCCCAAATATTCACTATCTTACAATTTTGAGGTATCTTAGAAAGAGATTACTGAAGGTTCAGAATGTAACAGGGCTTTTACCTAAGTCTGGGACATTTTGCTTCCTGTTTGCCTTCTGCATAAGAGAGTCAAGAAGCTTTTATTTAGCCCTTACTATGTGACAGGTAACTTGTTAAATACTGGGGAAGCAAACATAAGCAGGAAAAAAGATTGTGTTTTCTAATGAGGGAAGATAATAGATAAAATGGAGCTGAAAAGGGGAGGGAACCAACTTTGAGGGATGTAGTAGAAAAAGTCCAGATTGTAGTTTAAAGAAGAGTAACAAGGCTGTCCTGAGAATCCTCCTCAGATGAAGGTTCTGGGAGAAACTATGGGAAGTTGCAGACATAGAGAGGAAGTCAGTTCTTTGATGTTTCTTATTTCCAATTTGCTTCTCTGTAACTTTTAAAGAGAATTTCTTCTTGGGTAAGATTTAGCAAAGAGTTAATTCATTCTTTGGAATTTTTTAGTATATTCTGATCTGTAGGATGTGTCCAATTTCTTACTGTTGTTTGTTTGGATAAATCAGTAATAATTTATGATGGTCTTTTATGTAGCTGCATTGAATGGGAAGGAGTTAAGCTAGCTAAGAGCTAATGAACCAGGCAGAGGCTTTTTGAACCAAACTTATGCTCCTAGCCCAACAATATTTAAGAGGTTGTTGGGAAATACAGATAATTTCAGCCTAATAATCCTCTGGGAGACAGGAAGGGGGAAAAGAGCAAGCACCTTCACTGGAATTCTTCTCTAAGTTCCCTTAAGGTAGAAACCTCACATTTAAGTGGTTTGTATGAATATACATATCTCACATGGAGTCAGCCATACTCTATATCAAGATTTTTGCATTATTTCCACAACAATCCATAATGGTATTAATTAATAATATTGGTCTTGGTGTTGTAAATTACTGGGCTTTAAGTGATGTGCAAAACCACTTAATGTGGCCCTATAATAGTGCCATCAAACCAACAATGTAGTCTTATGTAATCATTTGGTATGTGTGTGCATATGTGGAGATAAAGACATATAGATATACTCACATACAAGTATGTACAGATGTATATACATAACCTGAAAATTGGTGATTTGTGTAAATAAATTGTATTCAGAGCCCTGAGTTTCTTGCTTATGCAACAAAGAACACCTTTCTACAGTGATCTGGCATTTAAGACATTTTTCAGATTTATGACATTGAGAGCTTGATTGCTACCAAGTACCCTAGGTTGACAAGTTTCTGTAGGCAGCTCTAACATTTAATGAGTGATCAGATGATGAGACCTTTAAGAAAATGTATGTGTGCGTGCCTTTCAACACTTCTATCTTCTGAATTTTAGTCATTTTGGGGTGCATATTCTGATTTTTCCTGATTAGATTTTAATTTTACTTTCCCATTGGATGTTAGAATAGTGGTAGGCCATTACTTTGTTCTGTAAAAATATTGTCCCTGAAAAGTGTAGGGCAAACTCAGATTTTATGTATCAAAGTATATTTGAAGACCAGAGAGCTTGCTATTTAATAATAATAACTAACATTTCTATAGCATTTACTATGTGTCAGATTTTATATATCAAACTATATTTGAAGACCAGGGAGTTTACTATTTTAATAACAGCTAACATTTATATATTGTTTAATATGTGTCAGGCATTGTGTGGAGTGCTTTACAATTACTATGTCATTTTATCTTCACAACAACCTTGGGGAGAGGTGAAGAGGAAACTGAAGCAAATCGAGGTGAAGTGACTTGTTCAGAATCACACAGCTAGTGTCTGAGGTCAGATTTGAACTGAGAATTAAATTAAGCCTAAGACTCTAATTCATCTGTAAAAGAAATAATTATACTTGTTTGTTTTATGTTAATCTGTATTATTATAGAACTTTTTATAAAAATTGGAGTGTTTCTATAAATAATAAAACAATTGATTTTTTAAATTGTTGACATTTTAAAAGAAAATGTGTTCTTATTTTGTCCCAGTGGGTTGACAATCCCTTACAGTATCACTCAAATGAGTGATCAAAGGAGAAGAATTGGGGGTAGGGGTGGGGTGGGATGGTGGGAATTGATATTAAAGGAATCAATTTCATCCTTTCTAGAGGGGCTTGTTGTAGCTTGTCCTGAAGCATTCTGAACTGAAACGAAGGGAAAAACCTCTGGATCAGGAAATCCCGCTTTACTTGGGGTTTAAAAAGTCTTTGTTATTAATCACTATCATAACAATGGAAAAGTTGCATTAAAAAAATGTTCCTTAGAAGCTGATCATTTATAGGCTTCCACTATCTCTATAGACATGTCTTTATATGATGTCCATTTATAGAAATCCAGATAATGAAAAAACACATACCAATTTGCCTTAATTTCAAATCTATTGTACACAGATGATAAATGAACTGAAAGAATGAAATTACACCCTCTGTAGGATAAATAGGGCTGTTAAAATTGCTTTTGATATGGCAAGCTTCTTTCTGTAGAGATCAGAACCACAGAGTGGCACAACCTGGACTTTGGCTTAAAGGGCATGAACTCTCTAGAAAGTATTTTCAAAGCTCTTGTCCTCCTTGAGCAGGTAGTAACAACTTTGAATTTTGCACCTGAAAAGTTGACTCACTGGCATTGCATCTTAGCTCAGGTGCTCATGTGTCCTGTGAACTCCTTTCTGGCTTACCCTCATCCGCTCTCCCAGCCCCCTTCTCCTTGGCAGTGGGCTCCACAGGAGTTGCTTACAACATTTGAAGTTCTTTACTTGTGGTGACTTTTCCAAGGATCTGAGTTCTCTCCTTGAGATTCCCCACCTCCACCCCCTAGTGATTTTGTCTTAGTCAGGCATTTATTTATTAAGCATTTATTAAGCCAGTCACCATGCTAAACTCTGGGGATACATGGGAAGGCAAATAGGATCCCTGTTTCAAGAATTTCACCTTCTAATGGAGACAATGTGCAAGTTATAGTACATCAAAGGCATAGTGTCCAAATGGAAGGGACTCTTGGTGGGCGAGGCACTTCTGTAGAAGGTGGGATTTAAGCTTAGTCTTTAAAAGTTCATTTAGGGGCAATCAGGTGGCTCAGTGGATAGAGAGCCAGGCCTGGAGTCAGGAAGACCTAGACTTGAGAGTGCCCCTAGACATTTCCTAGCCATGTGACCCTGAGTAAGTCACTTAGCCCCAAGTTGCCCAGCTCTTATGCCCTGCTACTTTAGAACCAATATGATACTTGGTATTAATTCTAAGACAGAACAAAAGGGTTGGTTGATAGTTGTGTTTTTTTTTTTAAGTTCGTTTACTAGTAATTTCTTTTGTAATTCTTTCCCTGATTTATGACACTTGTCCCAGCAACAGACATGCTATTTAATCTCTAGCCAGGACTGTGACTTATCTTCATGTCTTCCCCAGTACCTAGCACAAGCCTTCTACACATAGTAGGCATTTAATCTGCAGAATGAAGAAACAAATGTTGAGTTCAATCTGACTAATGAACTGAGACATTCTGGCTAATGTCACGATGGAGAGTCATTGGGTTTCTTTATGACCCAGCTGTTAAGGATTCAGCCTCTGCTACTCCTCTGGCTACGACTTAATTTCCTCCATCATTTCCTTTCTCCACTTAGTCGGCTAATTTGTCTAGTTATCATCCACCTCATCTGTTTGTCCTCAGCCCCATCGCCAGAGCTGGTCTCCTGCTGGTCTGGCCCTTGGCACCTCTTCCAGAAGATAGGTCCCCTGAAGTTTTTTTTTTTTTGCCATCCTCATTCCCTTTTCCTTTCAGTCCTCCTCCACCAACCCCTGCACTGCTAAAAAAGAAAAAAGGCCAGTTACACTTTCACCTAATGTAGTTAATTGGTTCCATTTAAACAAGATGTTGGGTGAAACAATGTTTCAAGGGGAACTTAATTCCAGAGGAACTCTGTTATAAATGTGAAATAGGTTCCTAGGCTGCCAAAATGTAGACTATAAAAGCTTAAATTAGGTCTTTCCAGAGACTGGAGACAATATAATCTTTATAATAGTAACACTGACTCCCTCTTCTGTCAGCTTCCACCTCCCCCCTCCTTGGATCTTCAGATTTCTTACCTGTCAGGCAGGGTAAGTACAATGCCAGTTGTTAATACATACCATCAGTATCTAATGGGTACTGAAGTAGCAAGAGTCTAGAGACTGCCCTGATGCTGTGCCAGCCATGTGAACGTCTTCTTCCTCCCCTCAGTGTCACTACAGTCACTTGGAAGAGAAGCCATTACCCCTGGTTCTCACCAGTTGGAGTAGGTCTTATGGGGAGGAGGTGAGGGAGAGAGAAATCAGGCAGGGGGCTACACTGTGAGAGTTGCTCCTCTTTGTGATTCACTGCCCTGGGCCTTGGCAGCTATTTTCTGATTGGCTTGAATGTTAAGACTGACTTGAATGTTAAGACTCCTAGGTGGGCTCCTCTCTGTTGCCCACCCATCAGAGGGCAGATGGAATTTTTTAATCTCTAGAGATCAACTGCCATTTTACATAAAGGCTTTTTTTCTGTTTTCTAATGTTGCATGATAATGATGTGTTACCATATCATTGCAAAGCCACATTGGTTAGGGTGACCTTATACGGGTTTACGTCTGTGCTGTGAAACTTCATAAATGCAAACTTGACTAATTCGAAGTGTGTTAATGAACTTAAAGTCAGGACTGTGGCTTATTTTTCCATAATATGAAAAAACAAGCATGTGAAGCAAAAGGATAGTGTTCACAGGATTTAAGAGAAAATCATCCATTTTGAAGGGATCCCATTGCTCTCAGGCAGATGAGAAATAACCATTAAAATTTTGTAGATGTAGTGATGTAAGCAAGGAGCCGGTACTTTGATGAGTTCATTACAAATCATTCTTATCTGTTCATTAAAGCAGGACATCTTTTGTGGAAATACTTTTTTTTAAGCCTACTACTAGTATACACACATGTTACAAAGAAGCTTTTAGAAGAAGTGGTTGATAGATGTGAAATTAATAAAACAGTGCTAACCAGGGTATCTTGTGTCATAAGCACTTAATAAATGTTTGCTGAATTGAATTGAATTTTTAAACCTGTGAAGCTGGGAATTGTCACTGATATAGGCAGGCCTATTCCTACACCATTTCATGTGTTAGTCTAAATTGAATGTGGCCTTTTTAGTGTATCTTGAAATATGGGTTCTGTTAGCCCTTAGCAAATATTTCAGATGCAAGTTGCATCATACTTGGTGGTTCGCCAGCACAAAGAAGGAAAAACAAATGCCCACACTTTAGATAATCCAGGAAGGTAACTTTCTTACTTTGTTAAGCAGTAATTTCTTAGAACAATTTGAAGGAGAAAGGAGACATGTTTATGGGCTGGATGGATAGGGCAGGAGGTTATTCCAGTTGCAAGAATGTTGATGTTTTCATTCCAGTTCCAGCACACAATTCCCAAGATGGAAAAGCCTCAACAAACTCAGCACTGTCTTATCATTAACATTTTCCCCCTGTATCTGAAGAGTAAGTAGTTTGAGGCCTTGTCTCTCAGGTGAAAAATGAAAAATTTCAGTCAAACTGGTTAATTGAACACATGAAAACAGAAAAAAATTCCAGTCCTTTGACTACATTCAGAATTTATTATTTCTTAACAGAATTTACTTAGTGTATCATGCAGACACAAACTAAATTTTAGTTGTTCTTTTAAGCAGACTAAAAAATTATAAACTATTTGGATGAGAACTTGGATACTTCAAAGTATAATTCTGTAAATGTATCTGGCAAATAATTTTTTATCAAAATAATAGTTCCTAATAGTTATTAGATTTTTTATTTTAAAAAAATCAAAAACCTAGTAAAATAAAAGCCCAAAAGCAAACAGCAAAAATCCCCTAGGTAAAACTCTCATAAGAGATTGGATGTGTTTTTTTGGTTTGTTTTTAGTATCAGAGGTTTTTTCCCCCCTTTTTACCACTTAGTTTCCTCAGTTTTCAGATCACATTTATGCTGTCTTTAAAGTGTTTAATCGCCTTTAACTCACTATAGTTGAAGTTATATTTTTGTTTGAGGTTTATATAACTATTGCTTGAAAACATTTAAAGAAAGGTTACTCTCCAGTTAGTTTATGCAACTAGTCTCTGGAGACCAATGAAGAACTGTGGGAGAATTGCTAAATAACCAACATCCATCCTACCATAGCTTTTACTAGGTGCTCCCATTGTAACTGGGTAGATGAATTCTAGGGCTAAAAATATAAGTCTGTTATGTTTATTACTGTAAGCATCTGAGTCCCAACTCTCTAACAGTAGAATCCTGCAAAAGAGAGTGTTCCTTTCTTCCATCTTCCCTCCTCTCCCTGCCTCTCTCCAAGTTCCTTGTCATTTTCTCTCAGGTAGTATGAATTTATATACTCGTAGTCAACTGCCAACCTCTTCTGATGGGTCAGGACAGGGGTATAGATAATGCAAATATAATTTATTTAGCTTTGGTATTAAAATTAACTTTTAATATATTAATCAGTTATGCTGATTTTTTTTTGCTCCGTTTTATCTTATTTATTATACATATGATATAGCTTTCTAGGAAGGAGAGAAAGAGGGATGCTGGGGAAACAAACTATGATGATTTTTTAAAAATACACCAGTCTTACTTTTAAAAATTTGCATTTTTTTTGTAGTGGTAATGATTTTTGGAGGGCACAAGTTAGCCATCATAAATAGGCTTAGTTGGGGTTGATGTAAATGTTTAATTACATTCTTCTGGCATTTAGAAACTTTAATACCCATTATGGCACAATCGAATGTAATGGACTTTTCTAGTAGCAGCATTGCAATGATCCAGGACAATCCAGAGGAACTTATGAGAAAGAACACTATCCACATCTAGAGAAAGAACTGTGGGAGTAGAAACGCAAAAGAAAAACATATGATCGATCACATAGTTCAATGGGGATATGATTGGGGTTTTGATGTTAAAAGATTGCTCTATTGCAGATAGCAATGGAGGTGCTTGTCAGCTTCTGGAGCGAGGAGGAAAGAGCGTGGGGGAGGGGGAATCATGAATCATGTAACCATGGAAAAATATTCTCAATTTAAAAAAATCATTAGCTGATGGACAAAAGGAAGGGAGGGAGGGAGGGAGGGAGAAAAGAAGGAAGGAAGGAAGGAACGAACGAACGAACGAACGAATTTAATACTAGTAGAAAAACCACTGACTTTGGAGTCATAGAGCATGAGTTCAAATCTCATCTCTGATACTTAAAATTTTTATTATCTTGGGGCAAATCATTAAACACAACTAGATCTCATTTTCATGATATGTTAAAAAAAAAAAAAAAGCCTCTGAGCTTCCTTCCAGCCACAAATCCATGATGGTATAGGAAGACAAAAGGAAGCAAGCATGGTGATGGACAGTAGAGAAGCCTAAGTTATTAATGATACCCTACAAGTAATTGACAAAGTTTTCTTATGGAGATGGGCAATAGTCACACAGGCGTGGATATATTAAGATCTTCATCATTGAAGAGAACATAAAATTTATGTTTTTAAAAATTAAAATTTTCAATGAGAAAAGAGGAAGGAAATGGACATTTATTATAGTGCCTACTGTATGCTGGGCACTGGACCAAGAGCTTTATATATATATATTTAATTTGATTCTCACAACAATCCCATGAGAGATATTGTTATCCCTATTTTACAGTTAAAAAAAAAAAACTGAGGCAAACAGTGGTTGTTACTTGCATAGGGTAACATACCTAGTTAGTGCCAGAGGCTAGTTTTGAATTCTGTTCTTCCTAACTCCAGCCCAGCCCTCTCTCCATTTCATTACCTAGCTGTTTTGGTTGTTTACCTCTTTAAAGTATGGTTCTCTTTTCATTTGTGTTAAAATTATTTTGAATTACTTTATTAATATCAAGTGAGCAATAAATATTTATTAAACACCTACAGTGTCGCATGCACTGTGCTGTACAATGAAAATCCAGCAAACTTGCTCTCAAGGAGCTCACAGACTAATGGGGGGAGACCACATGCAAACAACTATGTACAGACAAGATATAGGCAGGATAAATTAGAGATAGTCAACAGAGGGGGAAGGCCCTAGAATTAAGGGGGCTCAAGAAGGCCCCCTACAAAAGGTGGGGTTTTCTCTGTGGCTTGAAGGAAGGAAGGAGGCATGGAGATGAAGAGGGAGTGGCATGCCAGGCATTAGGGTCAGGGAGCAAAAATTCCCAGACTCTGGAGCTGGAGTACCTTGTTCCAGGAACATCAAGGAAGGCCAGTGCCACTGAATCACAGATCCTATTGTGGAGAAGGCACCAGGGTTGGAGGGAATAATGATAGAATATGTTTGCTTTCTGACCTACATAAACTGATGCAGAGTGAAATAAGCTGAACCAGGATAACATTATACACAATAACTTCAATATTGTGGAATGATCAAATGTGATAGACTTTGCTACTAACAGCAATGTAATGATCCAGGACAATTCTGATGGACTTATGAAAAAGAATGCTATGCACCTCCAGAAAAAGACCTGTTGGAGTAGAAATGCAGATGAAAACATATGATTTAGCACTTATTTCTTTAGGTATATAATTTGGGGTTTTGATTTTATAAGATTATTCACTTATAAAATGAATAATATGGAAATAAGTTGTGCGTGATCATACATGTATAACCCAGATTGAATTGCTTTTCAACTCTGGGAGAGGGGAGGGAAGAAAGGAAGGAGACACCATCAATTATATGACTTTGGAAAACTCATGTGGAAATTTATTATTAAAATAAAATAAAGATAAGACATTTTAAAAAAGAATATGTTGTTTTTTGACATTGTTTTTGATAACAAGATTTTTAAAAGCTGTTAATTGGCCAAATTGATATGACTTTTGACCTAATAATTAAAGTTAGATCCTGGGGGCAGCTGGGTGGTTCATAGGATTGAGCGCCAGGCCTAGAGATGGGAGGTCCTGGCAGGTTCAAATATGGCCTCTGACATGTCCTAGCTGTGTGACCCTGGATAAGTCATTTAACTCCCATTGCCTAGCCCTTACTGCTCTTATGCCTTGGAACCAATACACAGTATTGATTCCAAGACAGAAGGTATGGGTTTTAAAAAAAAAGAAAAAAGAAAGTTAGACCTTATCTACAAATCACATCTGGCATTTTCTTTGTACTTAAAAACAGTCTGAAATGAGTTCTTGGGATTTATTCAGTTCAATAAGCAGCTGATGGGGTGAGTGGAATGCTGAACTTGGAGTTATGAAGATCTGAGAGCAAATGCTGCCTCAGACACTCAGAGGCTATCTGATCTAGACAAGTCACTTAAAAAAAAACAAAACTCGGTGCCTCAGTCTCCCCAGTTGTCAAATAATATGGGTTGCACTCAATAACCTCCAAAGATCTCTTTTAGCTATATAAGTTAATGATCTTATTATATGGGGTTTCAAAAATATGTTGTATAGATTATAGATTAATTTGATGAGTCCCTCTAATGTGACCCAAGTTCTTGTTCTCCAGAAGGAATTCTAAATCTGATGGGGACTGGTGGGGTGAGGGGATTGAGGAGTAAAAAGGAAAACAAGTATTCAGCCAACTATGCATACAGGGAAAGTGAGGAGTGCCCTGTTGAGTGAGGCCCAAACAAAGGACTTTGAGAAATTTAAGGAGGGAGAATTGTCTTCCTCCAGGAAAAGGTAGGGGAGGGACTGTCAGGAGACTTCTTGGAATTGATGAGATTAGGCTTGGGCTTTGAGGGAAGAAAGGGATATGAACAAATGAAAAGTAGTGGAACAGAAGTTTGTTCTGTTGATATTGAAGGTATTTTTGCTTTTGTGATTTTCAGGTCAACATTTGACCAGTCGTCATATAGTGACTCAGTCATTTTTTTCCTGATCTCTCATTCAGACCTTGACTAAATGGTAAAGCCAGCACCTGGTCAGTAGGAAATCTTAGGCCTCCCCATGGAATTTTTAGTTGGTTTTTCCTCTGTTTTCTTCATTATTTGACCTTCTAACTGGAAGTTCATAATCTCATCCCAACAGTTAATGAGATTTACTATCCTGGGTTTTCATGTCTGGAAAGTTAGGGTTATTGGACAAGGCTCTCATAATAGAATTGTGGTTCTTGATTTGATGCCAGGTAACTACCAAGTATTGAAACACAAAATCCACCAACCTCAACTCTTATATCTGGGTTTAATGGTCAGTGAGCATCTTGGGTGGCAGGTAAATTAATCATTCTGTTTGTAGGAGTAAGGTAGAAGTATGTTGCCAAGGAGCAGCAAGTGTGGATCCCATCTTATCAGCTAGGAAAAAAAAAATGAGTGTAGCAACTTGCTTTTCCTTACCCTGTAAGGAAAGTATTTGTGTAAGCTAGTCCACTCTTGCTGAGCTTTTGTATTTCTAGTTCTAGTGGTGAAATAGATGCTTTTTCTTAATTTTCAAAACTGAAAGTGCAGCATGTCCTTTTCGGATTGCAAGGCTGGCAGAAAGAAAGTATACTATTAAATAGAGGTAAGTGAAAAGGAAGCAGAACCTGATGAGCTACACACTTTATAATATTAAAATGCTCTCTGCCTCCAAGAAGAAAAACAATGTAATTGTTTCTTACATCCTGTGAATAAGAGCTGTCTTTTCACAGAAATGCAAAATGGGTGTACAATTTTAATTAGAAAAAAATTGCTAGAGTTGTTATAGCTTGCTTAATTGACCTTGATAACATCGTCACCAATGGTTTATCTTTTTATCTTAGTAATTGGAAATCCATCCATAAAACCTCTCTTAAGCAAGACTCAGCTATTTTCCTCTCCTTATTCTTTGCCATCATTACCCTCACCTTGGCTTCTTCCCCAGATGAAGCAGTTGGAAAGGAAAGAAGGATAAGAAAAAAATCTATCCATTAAAAATGATTTATTTCTTCTTTGTAAGTTTTAGTTAAATAAAATAGAACCACATTAAAGGCTTTCAAGACCTACCACACATTTCCAGGTGGTCACTGGCAATTGTGGTATTGTGTGCATATGCAAATAACAAGTAGAATTTAATATTTTATGGAACTGTACAACTCCAAAAGTGAAGCCTACCAACTTGTTTCCATAGTAACCACTATTGAAATGTGTCTGGCCAACCTGTACCTTTCCTAATTTTTTCTGCAAGAGTTTCAGGGAATTTAATTCACGTTTCAATATTTTTTTTTGTTGTTGCTCCTGGGAAGTATATGGTTCTATAATAGAATTCCCTTAAATACACCTTGAGTGTGACTTCATCCTTATCAGAAATACACTTTGAATAAGGGATGGATCTATTGGTTTATATTTTTAGTCTGATTCAGTAATGAACTTGGGTCAGCAAAATTAATTTCTTAAGAGCAACGGACATCTTCATATAGAAGGAGAAGGCAAAAATAAAATACTTGGAGAAGAACCATTTTCTCTGTACTGAAAGTTTCAGTTTATGTTGATAAAGTTCGTTGACAAAGAGTCTTTTAAAATTAAAAATTAGTTCATCTCCATAAGAAACCTAACAGAAAGATGTTAGAGTTTCTTATGCTTTCATCATTTTCTTCATTCTCTTAGTTGTGATTACCCCCAGAGCCAGAATTCCCAACCTTTTTGGAATTGAAACTTTGTTATTTGAGGGATGGAAGGAGGGAGACTTTATAACCTTCTTTTCTTTAAAGTTTGTATCATTGGCCAGTCCTCCATCCCTGGAATGCATTTCCTCCTTTCCTCTGTTTCATAAAGTTCTCATCTTTTAAGATAAAATGCAAGTACCAGCTTCTGTTTGAAGTCTTCTCTGATTCCCTCAACTGCTAGTGCCCTCTCTTCCCCAAACTACTCTGTATTTAATAACAGCTGGCATTTATAGAGAGCTTTAAAGTTTCCATAGTACTATACAAATATCTCATTTGATTCTCACAACAACCTGGGAGATAGGTGCTATATTACAGATGAGGAGACTGAATATCCAAACCTGGATTTGAACTCTGATATCCCTGACGCCAGGTTCTGTGCCTGAACCACTGCACTATCTAGCTGCCTCCATTACGTTGTATTTATTTGTATTTACTCAACCTATGTTAGGAGGCAAGCTCTAGGTAATTAGAGTTTATTTCATTTTTTGTACTAGTATCCCTGGCTTCTAGCACATAGGAGGTTCTTAATTAAAAACTCGTTGATTGATATTTCTAGAGAACCTTCTGATGGCATAGCTCATTGAATGCAATAATAAGTGTGAAGTACTTTGTAACCTATGAAATACTGCTCAGAAAAAGGGGATCAAGTAATCAATGCCTTTCTCTGAAATATTGAAAGATACTGATGGAAGAAGAAACCAAAATATCAACAAATGAAGAAATATGTCTAGATTGGGCAGGGTGGGGCCAAGTTAAAAAAACAAACAAACCACACACACACACACACACACACACACACACACACACACACACACAGAGCTGAGGAAGGAAACACCTATCATTCAAGAGCCTATTCTTTAGGTTCAGCCCTCCCAGGTTTTCAGCTCATTGAAGACTCTGGAGTTATGGAGAATACATCGTCAGGTACCTACACCCCTTAGGCTTATCATTATGTTCTAAAGAATTTAAGTACCAACATTTCTTTCAGTTAAAAAAAAAAAGCCAAGTAATGATAAGCCCACCTTCCAGATGAATTCATTTTAATAAGAGCAAAGCTTAGTAAGAAATAGGCTTTATCTGGCTTGGATATCCCTTATTATCTTAAACCCTGCAGATAGGAAGTGTCCAGTGACTTTGTACTGGGATATAATTTTGTGCCATGGAAAGAATGTCACAATTTTAGTGTCTGAAAATACCAGCTCTGCCACTGACTGTCTCCGTGACTTTGGGTGAGTCACTTACTCATCTGGGGTTCAGTTTCCTTCAGTACAATGAAGGGGTTGCATCCCAGGACCTCAGACCCTTCCTAGCTCTGTCTGAGGTGACCATATAAAAGTTGGCTGTGGAGAAGTCACTATTTCTTAACAATGAGTGAAATAGAATTATGCAATCTTAGTTTTATGTACAGCGCTGACCTTAATGTCACTTGTGTTCTTACTGGCTCACTTAGATCTTCATTCATGAGAATGGTTGTAAATTACAGTAGTGGGTAGAGGAGTACATATGTGGAAGGCTAGAAGGCTTATGCTTTTGTCATCCTACATAATACAAGCTTTTCTTCCAAAGGAATACATTCATTGGGAGTTTGCCCTCCATTTTGTAGTTCCCTGACTATGTTTGAAAGTAAACAACTGTAGTCATATTAATGTCAACCAAACCTTTGATAGTAGCCATCTGTAGTTTTTAATTAATTTTTTCAACAATGTGCCTTCTATTCCTCTACCCCATCCTAGACATTGAGAAAGCAATAAAAGAAAAACCACTGTTCTAAACCTTTCTAATCAAGCAAAACAAATTCCTGCATTATCTATGTAAAAATATATTTCAATCATTGGCATTCCTGAATCCATCACCTCTCAGTCAGTAAGGAGGTAGCATGTTTTCATTATGAAGATGATCAAATGAGATATTTTTAAAGTTCTTAGCACAGTGCCTGGCACATGGTTGGTGCCTTATAAAGGTCCTTTTCTTCTTTGCCTATTGTGGTTCATTATATTGTTCAGACTCTTAAGTCTTTCAAAATTGTTTGTATTTACAACATTGTTGTTACTATGTAAAATTGTTTGCCTGGTTCTGCTCACTTCTCTCTTCATAAGTTCATAAAAAATCTTTCCAAGTTTCTCTGAAGTCATCCCCTTCCTAATTTCTTATACCACATTAATATTCCATTTCATTCATAACTTATTCAGGCATTCTCCCCAACTGGTGGCCATCTTTTCAGTTTCCAACTCTTCACCACTACAGAAAAAATTTGCTATAAATATTTCTGTACAAATGGGTCCTTTCCCTTTTCCTTTGGGGCATAGGTCTCAATAATATTGCTGGGTCTGTAATATTTAAAATAGTATATGGCTTAAACTGTAATAATTAAAATAGTTGTGGGTCATAAATTATAAGTAGTTAAAAGAGTTAAGGGTATAAACTGTTATAATTAAAATGGTTGATGTTGTAAACTGTAGTGAGTTAAAATGGTGGAAGATATAAATTGTGATAGATATAAGAGAGGGTGAGTAAATTGTGACTGCAGAAAATATGTTTCACTACAGTGTCTTGGTTTTTAAATCAAATATAAGGTGGTCGCCAGGGAAATATTCCCAATTATTCAATATGCCCAAGTCAACTGGGTTTTATAGAGAATTTAATTAATAATACAATGAGTAATCAATGAAAGAGAGAGAGAAAAAAAGGAAATAAGTATGAAGGGCCTTAAGCCAACATGGCCTAGACCTGAGTCTTAAGAGAGAGATCAGTCAGTTAGTCTTTTATCACTCACCACAAGGTCTGTCTAAGCAAGGATTCTAGGGACACCAGGCCAGCTCCATCTCAGCTGATTTCACCAGAGAGAGTTCCAGCCAGAGTCCTCCTCAAAGAGAGATCCAGCCAGAAACTGTTTCAAAGGGCCTCTCTCCAGAGCCTCCAGAGGGACAGAGTCCCCTCAGAGGAGCTCCAGCAAGACCTCCTTAGAGATTGCCCTCCAAGAGCTTCCCTTCTCCAGATCCTCTCTCAAGAGATTCTTCCCAAGTGATCCTCATAAGAGCTTTCTCCAAAAGGATTGTCTTCTCAAGAGATTCTGCTTTTTCTTATATAGGGGTTTTTCTCCTATGTCACCTCTGCTAAGTCCTTACATCTACCAATCACTGTAGACGTTTTCCAAAGGACTGCCCATCTGAATTCCTGATAAGTTGACTAATCCCCTCAGTAAGTCTGAACCAGAGAAAACACAGCTGAGTCGACTAATCTCATTAAGAGAAAACCTGCCCGACCTTTATAGGTACCTAGCATCCCATTGTATCAATTCTAAAAACAGGCATGGCTCAAAGAACTCCTTGCCTCATCATAAGCATGGGTCCAAGTACTTTCATTGTTTAGCAAGGAGTTTTCTCCCCTAAAGCAGTCTTAAGTACGGGTGGAGTAGAGGTCCTCCCATTTCTGATCCTGGCGAGTTCTCACATCAAAATGGTGAATGTTTCCAGTAGGGAATTTGTTCCAATGGAGGATTCCTCAATGTGGAAATTTTTAACATTCACAAGTCTGAGAAATTTCAAGATTTACAGGTCAAAGACTATGCAGTTTAATAGCTTTAGGAACCTAGTTCTAAATTGCTTTCCAGAATAACTGTATCATTTCACCATTTGAGTCCGTACTGCATTAATGCACCTGCTTTCCCACAGTCCTTCCAGCATTTGTCATTTTCCTTTTTTTTTTGTCAACTTTACCAATCTGATGGATGTGGTGTGGAACCTTAAAGTTGTTTTAATTTGCATTTTTCTGTTTGGCGCTTTACAACATTTTATGGCTATTGATAGTTTCAACTTCCTCTAAAAGGAACTTTTTTGTATCTTTTGACCATTTATTAATTGACTTTTATTCTTATAAATTTAATAAATTTCTTACTTATCTTTGAGATGAAACCTTTATCAAAGAAACCTGTCTATAGTTTTTACATGTGCTTACTTCTACATTATAAACAGAGGCAGACACAGGAAACTGGTGTTTTTGTTACTAGGAATCTTAACATCACTCACCATTTCAGTGGTCTACATGATCTTGAGAATGTTTACAGAGGTACCAATGAAGTAGATTTAGTGGTCGATGAAGAATGATGGTGATGACTAGTGGGACCTCAACTCTTAAGTGCCAAATGATTATTTGTTTTTTTAGTCCTACAACTTATACATTGAGTAATAAACTCGGGTTTATTAGTTAGGTAGTAATCTCATCGGCCCTTATTGAATTAGAATTCTTAGAATTAAAGTAGATAATTTATTCATTTTAATCTAAACATCCTCCAGCCTATTTCACAATATAATCTCCAAGCTCATTTTATAAATGAAGGAAAAATTGCAAATTAAAGAATTAATCCATTTTGTTTGGGGGTAAGGTGAAAGTGTGTCCTTTTTAGAATACAGGAACTGAAAGAGAACCTGGAGATCATTTGATCAACCTCTCTCCATAGATAACAGAAGCCTAGAGAGAGAAAATAACTTGTCTTAAGTTTGCAGGGCTAGTTAATAATAGCTGGGCCTCAAAGTCTTTTCTTTGGATGGCTAATCTGGTCCTTGGTCCATTATACCATTTTGCCTTGATATGGTGCCTTGAGCTCCATCTACAAGCTTTCTTCCCCTATTATGCTTAAATGCAATATTGAAATGTCACTGGGAAAAAATACAATTCAAAAAACAATTACAAGAGACTGAAGAAAATTAGGAAAAGAACTTAAAAAGCAAAGTAGGTCATTTGGAAACAGAGGCACATGAACTAAACAAGAAAATAGTGTTTTAAAAGCCAGAATTGACCAACTTGAAAAGGAGGCAAAGAACATGAAAGATGACCTACAGAGAAAAACAGACCAAAAAAGCCAGGGATGAAATTCAGTCTTTAAAAATTAGAATCCAACAACTAGAAGCAAATGGCTTACATAAAATAATTTTTACTAGTCAAATTAGAGCCATTATAATTTGAGTAATTTGTCTTAATTCAATTTCAAAATCACTCCTGTAACTGTTGCCCCCTAATAAACCTTAGAGTTGTGCTTTACATAGATGTAAGGGTCTGAGACCACCCAGTCTCATTTCTGTAGAACTGAAGCCCCACTGACCACTGTCATCATCACTGATGTTTATTACCTCACCGGCATTTCTAAATGTTCTCAAAATTGTGTGGACTGCTTGTAATGTAAAATTCCTGATGATCAAATCAGCCCATAGCTTTCAATTTCTTCTTCCCCAACATTCTTCTATCCTTCGATCCTATGATTGAACCTATATTGAATCCATGACTGGAGTTAGTAAGAAAGTTGTTGTTTAGTTGTGTCTAAATCTTTGTGATGTGGACCATACTGTCCCTGGAGTTTTCTTGGCAAAAATACTGGAGTGGTTTACCATTCCCTTCTCCAGTAGATTAAAGCAAACAGAGATTAAGTGATTTGCCTGGGATCACACAACTATTAAGTGTCTGTGGTCATATTTGAACTCAGGTCTTCCTGATTCCATACCCAGCACTCTATCCACTGAACCATCTAGCTGCCTCAGGAAGAAAGTATCCAGATGATATTCTTGTGCCTAGAGTGGAATGAAAAGGACAATGTCACAGAAGCTGGTCTGGCTTCTGTTTAATCCTTTTTGTATAATTTAAGAGGTTTCTTTTTCCTCTTTATGTTACCAAAGCTTCCTATGAAAACTATCTTATAACTATTTAATTCTAAAGTTCTTTGAGAATCTGTAGTTTCACTGGTAAAGATATTTTCTTTACTGGTACAGTTCTCAACTCTTCCAAATTGTTAAATAGCCATCTGGTAGAATGTAAGCTTTGTGAAGGCAGAGATTTTTCATTTTTGCCTTTGTGCTCCCATTTCCTCAATCATAAAAATGCTGTTAAATGGAATTGTTGAGAGTTACAATGGTGAAAAAAAAATCATACTCCAGCTCATCTGGTAATAAGCCTCTCAAAACTTAGTTTGACCGTTCTTCCAAAAATGGCGCTTTTACATGTTATTTATTCTTAAAATAACCCAGTGAGATGGTTATTATAGTTGTATCATCTTCATTTTACAGATGAGGAAATTGAGGCTTAGAGTTTACCTGATTTTGCCTATGATCAGTAGGTGTTAGTTAGGATTCAAACTTTGTTTTTTCCTGACTATACTATAACAGATATATTAGCATTTATGAAATATTTATATTTATGAAATCTTCTTGTTCACTGATGACTAGAAAACCCTTAGACAGGGAGACTCACCTAAGTATTAGAGGTTTTGTGGAAATTTATTTTAAAATATCCATAGGGGAAAAGTCTTAATACTTTAGTAGACTTTTTTGCAACTATAAATAAGTATATGTATTCGCTACTCATAGTTTAAAGATTTTTGATGTCTCAGCTTCTTTGCAGATATTTCTTCATTCTCTTTAAGTTTAGATTTTTGAAAATGTATTTTATGATGATATGCCATATGTCTGATTATGGGTTACTTAGGGATTGAGTTTGCAGGGTTTCCAGATTATTTAGCCTCTTGCTTTTTTCTCTTTCTTCTGGGTGATGTTTATTTTTCAAATATTTTGTATTTCATTAATGCTTTTTTCTAGAAGGTAGACAGTTCCCTTTGTAAGTTATGCAAGTGAGATGGGGATAGGGGAGGAGGCAGAGCAAAAATAGCCTTCACTATTTGTCTGCTAACCAGGCCTATGAACTGTGGTCCCAATCAAACTATCACTTAAGCAGCAGACATCTATTAAGTGTCTATTATGTGCTAGACTATGTGCTTGTAGCACTAGGACTCCAGGTTCTTTATTCTCCCCTCTCCCTAAATAAAACTATGATAAGATTAGGGCTGGAGATCAGCTGCTGCTATGGAACAATGAGAGAAGGGATAGGCATCCTGCTGGGGACAGACTCTGCCATTTCCAAAGAAAGAAGCACTCTTAACTGCTTATTTGAAGGTGGGGAAAATAGCTAAATGCAGTTAAAAATAGTTTTGGGGGTTATCTGTGTGTTGTAACAACATATATGCCTTGGTCCTTTGACTATGAAGAATTGAGCATTGGCCACGTCTTCATAAACTCTACTTTTTCGTATTGTGAAATTTAAAGAATTTAAAAACTCATGCAGTTTTTACCCTTAGAAATGATTTTAGTATTTCAGGGATTCAGTTATATCATCAATGGGATTATTGGCCTGTCATGTGCAACTCTTGCCCATGTTCTCCATAGACCGCCCCCCCCCCCCCTTTCCCCCAAGAGGTTCTATAACCATCATTCAGAGATCCTTTTACATTTTGTAGGTACTACTACAGCACTCATGCACCATTATAGGTATCCATCTCTTAGCAGTCAGTATCATTATTTCCTCTTCTAATCACAATTCTCTTTGATGTGAAACCCTTAAGCAACTTTTTATGCATATCCACCTTAGAGATACACTGTAGCCTACTCATAATGACCATTTGTCATCCTCATGACCCTTTGAGTGTTCCAGTGTTTTCTGTGACAAAGTACCACTGGGAGAATATTGGTTTTTAAAAGGCTAGTGGGAAATGGTGCTAATAGATACTTTTAGAATCATTTTACATTTTATTATTTTTTAATATTATATCATTTGATAATTTTAATTTATTGCCTTGAATTCAGAAAATAATGCCACTTTTTCCTATAAGACCTTTTCAGCTCAGGAGGCAATTGATTTTCTTTTTTATTTTCCCCCAATTACATGTAAAAACAGTTTCCACATTTTTCAAAGAATGTTAAATCTTGATTTTACTTCCTCCTTTGCCTTCCCTCCACCCCCATTGAGATGATAAGCAGTCTCATAGATTTTATATGTGTGATTATAGAAAACATTTTCTCATATTAATCCTCTTGTGTAAAGAAACTCAAATTTTAAAAAAATTAAGAAAGAAAATGAAAATTTTTCGTTGGTCTGGATCCAAACTATCAGTTCTTTTTCTGAAATCATATGGCATTTCTTATCATAAGTTTTTTGGGATAGATTTGGATCATTGTATTGCTGAGAGTAGCAAATTATTCACAGTTGTTCATTGTACAGTATTCTTGCCACTGTATATAGTGTTCTCCTGGTTCTTATTTCACCATGCTTCAATTCATGTGAGTCTTTTCAGGTTTTTCTGTGTTCTTGCTTGTCATTTGTTACAGCACAATAATATTCCATTACAACCCCTGCTATAACTTACTCAGCCATTCCCCAATTGATAGCTATCTCTTCACTTTGCAATTCTTTCTCCTACAAAAAGCTGCTTTAAATATTTTTGCATATGTAAGTCCTTTTTTTTTTATCTTTGGGATATAACCGTAGTAATAGTATTGCTGAGTCAAAGGGTATATACTGTTTTATAGCCCTCTGGCATAGCTCCATATTGCTTTCCATAATGGATTGAATCATTTCACAGCTCCCACAACAGCACAGCCATGTCCCAATTTTCTCACATCCCCTCCAAGTTTCATCATTTTCCTTTTCTGTCATAATAGCCAATCTGATAGATATGGGGTGGTACCTCAGAGTTGTTTTATTTTTTAATTTGCATTTGTTTAATTAGTAGTGATTTAGAACATATTTTGCATGACCATTGAGAGCTTTAATTACTTTGTCTGATAAGTACCTATTCACATCTTTTGATCATTTATCAATTGGGATATTAATGTTTCATTTTTTGGACAGAAAGGGTGATATCATGGGCAAATTAGGGGAGCACAGAAAGCTTTACCTGACTTATCTATGGATAAGTGAGGAATTTGTGTCCATATGAGGTGGAGAGCATTATGTGAAATAAAATGGATAATTTTTATTTCATTAAATTAAAAAGGAGTTGCACAAACAGTAAATGCAGATGAAATTTGAAGGAATGTAGAGAAATGGGGGAAATTTTTCTGGAAATTTCTTTAATGTGGTTCTCATTTCCCAAGGATGTAGAAAACTTAGTCAAATTTATAAGAATTCAATTATTCCCCAGTTGATAGTCAAGGAATATGAATAGGTAGTTTTCAGAGGCAAAAATCAAAGGTGTATATAATCATTAAAAAATTTCTAAATCACTATTAATTAGAGAAATGAAAACAACTTCAAGGTACCACCTTACACCTATCAGATTGGCTAATATGACAGAAAAAGAAAATGAAAAATATAGATGGGGATGTGAAAAATAGGCATACTAATGCACTGTTGGTGGAGTTGTGAACTGATCCAGTCATTCCAGAGAGCAATTTGGAACTATGCTCAAAGGGCTATAAAACAAATATTATAAAAACAATACCACTACTTGGTCTGGATCCCTCCCCCGACCCTGGGGGAAAAAAAAAGAGAAAAGGACCTTTAGTACAAAAATATCGGTAACAACTCTTTTTAAGGTGGCAAAAGAATTGAAAATTGAATGGACAAGTTGTAGTATATGATTGTGATGAAATACTATTGTACTATAAGAAATGATGACCAGGATGTTTTCAGAAAAACCTGGAAGACTTAAATGAACTGTTTCAAAGTGAGTGCATGGAACCAGGAGAACATTGATACATATTAATAGCAAAATATTGTACAGTGATCAACTATGAATGTTTTAGCTAGTCTCTACAATATAATAATGCCAAAGAACTTCTAAAAATTCTTTCCACCTCTAGTGAAAGAACTGTTGGAATCTGAATGATGATTTTTAACTTTATTTTTCTTGTTTTTTTCTTGTTCTATATTTTCTTTTGCAACATGACTAATACGGAAATGTTTTACATGAGTACACATGTATAATCTATATCAGATTATTTGCCTTCTCAAGGATAGAGGAGGGGTGAGAGAAAGGGAATCTGCAACTCAAAAAAATTTTTAGAAGAATGCTAAAAAATTTTTTTACATATAATTGAGGGGGGAAAAATTAAGCTACCCGTAAGTCAAAACTAAAATCTACTCTCTTATTGCCTTCCCTTATGAAATTGGAGTTCCTTTAGAGAAAAAAAAAATGGGCCTATAAGAAAAACCAAAGATATTCAACCTCATTCCACTTCTCAGGATGTCAGTCAGACTACCGTGGGGAAGAAAAAGAGCAAAATATTAAATGTAGCGATTGGGAATGTGACCTCTTTGGGATTAATGTCTCCAATCTGTAAAAATGAAGAGTTTGGACTAAAGGATCTCTTAAATTCTGACTGTCATTTCATGAGAATGAGATGGAGCTCTGTGTTCTTTACTGACTTCCAGGTTTCTTTGGCTATGAGCCCTGGGAAACTTGGGAGAGTTCTACCTGATGAGATTATAGTTATGAAAACTATGTAAGCAGCATAAAACTGTATGTAAATAATACATGATATTTCAAAAGTTTGTTATTATAAAGAGATCTGTTGATGGCAATAATGATGACATAAGCTCCTTGAGAGTAAGAATGGTTTTATTCTTTTGTCTTTGTATCTCTAAGCACCTAGCACAGTGCCTGACACATATAATAAATGCATACTTTTTGATCGATAAGAGGTAGTGAGACCAAGTTTCCCTTGTATCCTTCAAACCCAGTTCCTAGCCTTGGGTTTTATATCCTTTCCCTTTTGTGAAAGGGAACAGAAGTTGCCCCACTTCTCTGTAACCCCATCCCGCATTATACATTTTATCATTTTTAAATTTTGTTTTTCTAAATTATAGGAATTCTTTAGTGATTTGGAATTGGAAAAGTGTTGAATTTTTTTAGTTTTTGGAAGTAAAGGTTGCTGAGGAGCCCACCATCCCAGATAGAGAGGATGACAAGTCTCATGACGCCCTTCCCATTGCCTTTCCCTTTTCTGACACAGTAGAAACCCCAAACTGGACAAAATAAATGTCAAAGACAGTTCTATTCTAAATACTAAAATGAGCACCTACCCAGTCCAACTCAGAACATCAAGACCTTGAATTTGTTCTGTATCTTACATGACAATATATTAAAATTTTTAATTCTGAAGTTTGCGAGGAATATACGAAGAATGTATTTGCTCTGCTAATCTGTATTGTACTCTCCATAAACAGTATGAGAAACCTTCTAATCGTTGATATTGTTGGTGCTGTGTGAACCTGCTTATGAAAAGACCATAATCAAATAATGTTCTGTAAAGAAAAATAGCATAAAAGAATCAAACAACCAATCAACAAGTATTCATTAGTTGCTTACTATGTGCCAGGCACCGTGGTAACTGCTGAGAATACAAAAAAAGGTTCTAATGGAGAGACTACAGAACTCACCCAGTACAGTAGATTGAGTAGGAGGAAGAAAGCCTTTGACGAGCTGGCTCAAGTGGCTGTGGTGGGGTGGTGATGGTGGGGGACAGGAAAAGCCTGTTGTGGAAGTTGGCATTTGAGCTGGATCTTAAAAGAAACCAGAACTGGCTACTCTGTAGGTTATGAGTGTAAGGATTTAGCATGTTACATCCTTTCCTGAAATATTCAAAAACAAATGGTTCTGATGGCATTCATTTTTTCTTAGTTACTTCTTAAAAATGGGTTTGTTATGTCATTCAAGAGCCATTTACATACAGTACATATTTGTCAAACTGAATTGTTTGTTCTGAAGTGGCTTGAGTTTTCTTACCCTCAGAGGCTTCCTGCTGCATTGCCAAGGAGGTCCAGTGTCAGAAACCTAGGACAGAAGGCAGGAGGTATAGATTATCGTCCTTACTATTAACTAGCATTATCTTCTTAGGCAAGTTAAGTAGGCTCAGTGCTGTGGCCTTGTCTCTGGAATAGAGGGAGCTTCCCATGTTTCTCTCATCAGGTTATGAGAATAAAATGAAATGCTAGCTAGGAAAGCCCTTTTTAAAAGCCAAATGCATTGTGAAATGGCAAATGGTAGTCCTGCGATTATAACTGCTTATTACCCATGCCCTCACCCAAAGCCCAGAAGTACCTTTGATATATATATATATATACATATACAAATATGACAAATATATATATATATATATATAAAAGATTATCAGCCCTAATTACACATCCAAACAGGATAATATCAACTTTTTTTAGATTCTGAGTGAAGATAAACTCATCACCAGAAATTGTTCTTGTTAGTTGTTGATCCCATCATGGTACCTGGGTATTCTGTAAAATTCACAGGAATTCAAAAGACAGAAAAAAAGATTGACAAATTGTCCCTTAAAATGAGACGCTCCCTCCATAGCTCAACCATTACATCTGTCATCTGTCACTCCTTTGATACTGTTTCCGTATTCTTTCTTTTCTAAACTTGATCTTTCTTTAGTGATCAGTCACAAAAGAAAGGTAGTATGGTGTGATGGAAAGACATCCAGGCTGGGTGCCACAAAGAGCTGGATACAAATCTTGCCTCTGGTCACAAAACTCAGCGGTCTAGGCCAGCCATTTCCAAAGTGTGGTCCAAGGACCCTGGATAATCTCTTTCAAAAACTCTTTGAGGTCAAAACCATTTTCATATTAAAAATAAGATAGTATTTGCCTATTAAAAGACTCCTCCTCCCTTTCCCAGATACATGTGTGTGAGAGGCTGGATTTCCTATATATACTTCAATCAAAACAACATATTGCAACAGATTGAGTGCAGAAACAGATACAAGAATCCAGCTGTCTTTTAATAAGCTGGACATTAAAGTGATTTGTAAAAATATCTAACACAGTGACATTCTTTTCACTAGTTTTGTTTTTGTTTGGGGAAATATAGTTATTTCCGTAAAAATGTGTTATTTGTTCAACATGATAGATTTATTATTTATATTTAAAAATTTTTATCATGTTAAATTTCTAATATGGTTAAATGTTAATGATATAACACATAAACAAAAACTCTTTAGAGTCATCAGATTATGGGTATGAAAGACCCTGTTGGTCTTTGGATCAACTTTGGAAAGCATAGTTCTAGGCAACTCTCTTATGACTATAAATTTAATAGAAAGGTGTTGACCTGAATAGATAGAGGGAGTTTCCTCACCAGGGAGTTCCCTGCCTCAACATAATCTTCCTAGTTCCTGTCTCTATTCTTTAGCTTGGGTGTGTGATTTGAATTTCAAGTTCAGTGGCAAGCTCTGCATCATACTGTGCTATGAGATCTCAGTACCTAGTTGATTATTTAACTCATTGTTGTTCCTTCCTTTTAGTTCTTCCTGACTCTTGGTGACCCCATTTGGGATTTTCTTGGCAGAGATACTGAATGCTTTGTCATTGCTTTCTCTGGTTCATTTGACAGAAGAAGAAACTGAGGCAAATGGTTAAGTGACTTGACCAGGTTCACACAGCTACTAAGTGTCTGAGGCCAGATTTGACCTTAGGAAGATGGGACTTCCTGATTTTAGACCCCGCACTCTAATCCAGGGTGCCACTTTGCTGCTCTTATTTCATTTATAAATAGTAGTAAAAAGACTTTCCAAAGTTCTTGCTTATTCTAAAACTCAAGAGATATTATCTCAGGCCAGCCCTAAGAAATAGATATGCATCAGCCTGCCAGATTGCCTTGACTCCAAATTTGACCTTCAGTATATTATCCAACAACACTGCGGATTTTTGTTTCTGTTTTCTAGTTTGAACAAATGTTGTTCCTTTCTTTTTGATAATAAAATAAATAACTCTTTAACAAAGGACTTTATATTAACAAACCACTTGGAGTTTTAGTGAAATAAACTCTTTATCTTTAGTCTTATATTGAGAGTACACATCAGATATTTTGTGAGCATGTAATCAATCCTTGAATAAAGGACTTACCCCATGCTAGGCACTGTGATAACTACTTGAGAATACCATGAAAAAAAAATCAGCCCCTTCCCTCAAAGAGCTTACATTCTAATAGGGTTGACAAGATATTTATTCAAAATATACCTAAATACAGTGTGGATGGAAGGTAACCTTAGAGGGGTTAGCACAAGAAGGGGAGGGAATGGTATCCAAGAAAGGTTATCTGGAGGAGATGGTACACTTGAAGGAATCCAGGAATCTGAGAGTTGGAAGTTTGGAGATATCCAAGGCATGGGGAACATCCATTGCAAAGGCACAGAGAGGGGAAATGACATATTCTATGTTAGATACAGTTAGATACAGTGAATAGGCTAGTGTATGGCTGGATCCATAAATGAAAGATGAATGGAAAGGTACCAAGAGGCCAGGTTCAGAAGAGCTTCAAATGTCAAATAAAGGACTTTATATTTGCTTCTGAAGGTCAAGGGAGCATGTTGAGTTGTTGAGTAGGATAGTGATGAAATCAGACTTTGATATCTGTGTAGAAAATAGAATCAAGTGGAGAGATTTGCATTCTATAAGCCCTATAATTAGCAGGGATCTAGACATTTGAGATTCAGGCCAAAAAATAGACTTCATCCTTGTCCTTGTCCTCAATCCTGAACCCTCTTTAGTTTTTAGTCTCTAGTCTCTCTCTTAGTGATCTCTCTTTTTTTTCTCCCATACATCTCCCATACATCTGTACATTTGTGAAGGCAACTAACCTTGTTTGCAAATAAAAATCTTCAAGTTTTTATATTATTTACTAAGGTACCCAGTTTAGTATCAAAAAAGTCCCACATCATTATGACCTGCCCCTTTAGCCCAGAGAGACTCCACAGGTCTTTGGCAGCATTCATATAATATAAGGTCATGTAAAAAGTCAATAACTTCATTGAAGAAACTATCATTCTATGCATACAACACCTCGAATCACCAACTGTCATGTTCAACTGGATATCGTCCCAGAGGTGTCTTGAATTGAACACGTCTCAAACAGAACTCATCATCTTTCCCCAAACCTCAACCTGGATTGTAGTATCAGAGTCCAGTTAGACTTTTCCCTTCCATATATCTAATAGTTTGCCAAGTTTGGTTTTTTCCTTATTCAAAGTATTTCAGATTCACCTCTTCTCTGCTCCTATGGCCACAATTCTAATTCATACCCTTGTCTCTTCTCACCTGGACTAATGACAGGAGCCTCCTAATAATTAGTCTCTTTTCTTCCAGTCTCTTCCCTCTCTATTCCATCCTTTGCACAGTTGGCTTAAATTGATGTCCCCAGAGTCTAACAATGTCACTTTCTTGAGGAGGGAGTCCAGTGCCTCCCTCTTACCTCGAGGATAAAATTGCTTTTTAAAGCTCTGCTGACTCCAGCCAGCTTCCTTTCCTAGACTTGTTGTACATTGCCCTCCACATATCCCACATTCCAGCCACGCCAGCCTACTTAACTGTTCCCTGTCAATATTTGACCTCCCTCCCTGTGCCTTTTTGCAAAGGCTGTTTTCAGGTTCTTGAATATGCTTTCTCTCTCCTCACATCTGCCTCCCACCTGTCTTTCTTCAGAGCCCACCTCACGTCTTACCTCATGCAGGAAATCTCTGCTATTCTCTCAGTTCTCTCACTCTTAAGTGTTGGCTCTCTACCATTGCAGAAATGAATTTCTGTCACTTTTTTATATATGCACTTTGTATCTACTCAAATTCCTATATATATATATATATATATATACATATATATATGTACTTATATATAGTTATATTCACCTATAGAATGGGAACTCCTTGAGGGAAGGAACTTCAAGGATTTTTTGTCTTTGTATCCCCTAGCACCTGAGAGGAATTAACAGGTAATTTTATTGAATTGAAGTGATACAAAGACAAAACTTACAAAGATAGGCCTTCAACTGCAATGTAAAATTAGTAAGGGATGTGTTATTTCTGGGCATGAGGAAAAAGATATTCTCATGCATATGGTATGACTTTAGGCAAAAGTATGAGATGTGAATGGGGAAAAAATGAAAACCAGGAGAAGGCTACCAAAAAAGACAGCTTAACCAGAATGGATGATATAGATGCAGGTTGAAACACAGTAAATCATGAGAACAGACAGAGCTCACTGGGATATAGAGCTTTCAAAGGAAAAGATTTTTAGTGATAGCTAGGGCAAGGCAGATTGAGAGTTTGTTTGTTTTTCTGTATAGTGCCAGTGTACTTCAAAATTAAGTCTGTCTACATTTGTGTAGGTTTTAGTATGTTGGCTTGTGGTTTGGGTTGTGTGTGTATTTTTTTATGCTTTTTTTTTAAGTGTAAGCTTTGGGAGACTAAATCTGTTCCTAATACATTTAAATTTTTCCCTTCTAATCCATTCCCTTATTTTCACAAAAAGAAAGAAAAAAGAAAAGGAAGCTTCCCTTCTAAAATGGAAGGGCCAAAGGAAGCGTGGAAGTATTGACATTGTGTCTATGTCCAGACTTTATAACATTTAAGCAAATTATTCCACCCCTCATTTTGTGAGCTGTTTTCTACAGATATTTCCTAATTTTTCCCATGACGTTTCAGCCTGTTCCTTCATGAGATTGTGTAGTCTGAAAGAGACTATTGTTTCTGCAGCTAGAGAGCAAGCTGGTGCACATTTGCTAATCTGACTGGTTCAGAATTTGAAGTGTGGGTGTTGTGCAGCCCAGGAACAGAGTTCGAGAAACAGTATGGGGATACCTTTGTGTATTGAAAACACATGATTATTTTTTATTGACAGTAATAGGGTGGTTTTGTGTTGGGGATAGAAAGCAGGAATTCCCATTCCCTCCCCACAATTAGAAAAAAAAAAGAATAAAACTTTTGTTGACACAAATTTGAGATATTGTTCTCATGGACAGAAGTTGGAGAATTCAGTTAGTCTGATGAAGAAAGCTTCATAATTACAGAAATAAAAGTTATAGGTCAGAATCCATCTGCAGCTTCAATTTCAGATAGTGCCTTCTGTTTATGGATGAAAATGTATTACATCCTGTGTTAAACTAGCTCAGTACCCAGGATTTGCAAAGGATCTCAGGGCAGCAACCAGGATCGCTTATTCAATAAATATTACCATGTATTTTTTTCAAAAGTTTAAAAATAGTAACTACAATCTGAAGCAAACTACAAGAATAGGATCATAGGTGTTGAATTGGAAGAGACCCCAGGGACCATTGAGGCAAACTATACTCCCCTCATTTTTATATGTGAGGAAATGAAGTCCAGGGGCAGAGCGTCTTGTACAAAGTCAGATAAGTAGCATATTGTTGGAGGTAGAGCTTTCCTCCTGGTCTTCTGGCACCAGAGCCAGAAATGTTTCTGCTATACCAGGTCATGATCAAAACTCAAATAAACTTATATTAAGTATAGGACAATCACATGCCAAATGAAGTTTTTCTGTTCTGAATTTCTTATTTATTTTCATAATAACATCTAAGTAATTGATAGCTAGATTTGATTTTTAACCACATGCTTTGTAATACACCCAGCAGAATTCTTTGTATATATAGGGAATCTTTGGAGTAATAGTATGACATTTAAAAAGTAGATTTTGAAAATTTTCTCTGAAATACAAAAGAAATAGTGACATTGAGACCCCAAAAAGATTTTTCAGAATTTTGGACATCCTTGGAGTTGTAAGCCTATGCTCATGTGATCATATCAATTTCTTTGTTTTTTTTTTATTTTGTTTTGTTTTGTTTTGTTTTTTTATCATATAATTTCATGTTGCATTATAGTGCAATTTGGTGATTTGACCATTGGTGTAGTTATTAGGATATTTAGGGATTTTGGTTTTGGTTTGGTTTGGTTTTTAAAACTATAGAAAACCTCACTTAAGTAAATGTTTTTCTCAACATTCCCACTCTTATATTGGGAGGACAAGACCCAGTATAGAGAACGTTGTAGGAGAAACCTAGTGTCCAATCTCACCTCCAACACTTACTAGCTAGAAATCATAGGCAAGTCACTTAATCTCTCTAGAATAAGTTACCTTATCTACAAAATAGGGATGACATCCCTATTTTGTATTTATCTCACAGAGTTATAAGGAAGGAAAGTACTTTGCAAACCTTTAAGTGCTGTGTAAATAGTGCTTTTATTTAGCTGTTACTATTCTTAAAGCATCTGCCAGCAACTAATCAAATTCAGTTCTACATACATAAGCATTGAAGTCCCTTTGCTCAACCCTGGGGGTTATACAAAGATGAATACAAATTATAAACTCCTCAAGGGCAAGAATTACTTTATTTCTCCTTTGAATCCCCTAATTCCTAGCATACTACCTAAACACATAATGTAATCAAGTATTTGTTGAACTGAATAACATTAGTGAGTGCTGAGTTGTTTATAATTTAGTAATGCTTGTGTCACATTGTGTCACATATAGTCATGAGTATCACAGTGGAGGATACAGTTGGAAGGCCAAAGTTTGCCACCATCTTCTCTTCCTTCTTCATTTTCTCTGAGGATTTAATCAGCTACATCAGTGATAGTGAACCTTTTAGAGACCCTGTGCTGTGCCCTGCCCCCCCATGCCTGCTGTGCCCATTCCCCTCCACCCCCAGACCGAGTTGAGGGGGACCACTCCCAGGCAGGGGAGGGAGAACATAAAGTTAGGAGTGCAATAGCAATAGTTTGGTGCCCCTAATTGTGAAAATTTCTAATATTTAGGTAGAAGTCTGACTGCCCTAATTTGAATTTATATTTATCTGCAGCTGAACCCTGCCCTCTTTTTGATTAAGGCAAATATTCAAGTTCCTGGAAACTTGGGGGTAAATAAGTTATGTGGTAGTAGAATATGCTACCGTGTCTGTTAATAGAGAAGCACTGGGAAGGGAAATTGATGGAACTTCTCAGTGCTCTAAGTGTTATACACCCAGTGATTTCTGACCAAGTATTCTGTTTTAGGATGCTTGTAAGGGCAATAGGCCCTCTTGATCTCTGCTTTCTCTGTTACAGTTTGGCTCTACTTTTTCTTTCTCCTCTTTTCCCCTTAGTGCTTCTGTGCCACAAATGATTCCTGTCTCAGTTCTTATGGTCCTCCTTCTCAGTCTGTCTCTTGCTGACTGTGTATCTCTTCAAGAACTCTCAGTCCTGACCTATTTCTGCCTTCTGGCTCAAAGATCAAAAGAGTCCCAAATTGTGCTGCACTCGAGAGGGGAATGACTCAAACCCATTTTACATTTGTGCAGTACTCTTGGATAGATAACATGAACCTCAATTCCTACTAGGTTTTTTTAAAAGTCTGGAATTTAACTAGTAATTTACTATATTAAGTAAGATTAGACTATAATCCACAAAAATATCCAGAGTCCTTGAGGAGTGTCACTAATGCATTGGATAAATTTTGATGGAGTCTTATGGAAAGATAGTCAGGAGTCCCAAAGAAAGAAGGCAAGGATAGCTTTCTCTCAGTTCTAGCAGAGAAAGCACCCACACTGATCATATCCCAGATCATGGGTGACTTTTTAAAGTTTGACATTTAAACTGAATTAATTTTCCTTTCAATGGTATTATTTCCTGATAATTTCATAGGGTTAGCCACTGAAGAAATTTTGACCTGTCTGCCATCTGCCTTGAAAGTAAGAGAGCCAGATTACTGAAGGACAGAAATTTTAGTCATCAGATCACAAATTTAGCATCAAATGGATTGTCTGATCCAATCTCTTTGTTTCATAGATGAGGAAATTGGGACCCAAGAGTGACTGTGATGAGGTAGAAGGTCATATAGGTAGCATGTAGCAGAGTGAGCTTGTAAACTAACCCCAGAAGCAGCAGTTTTTCCCCGCTACATCATAAGTTATGAAAAATCTTTCTGCAGAATATCCACAACTGATGAAATAACTAAATATGATATAATTACATATAATTTGAAATTTGATTATATTTTAAAAGCATTGAGGCAAATAGAAAAAAAAAGTCAGAAAGCAAGGATGTTGCAAGGGATAGGTTTTAGTTATAAGGCAGAGTGAATGAGTCTTGTCCCCAGGAGAGAGGTCATGAAAAAAATAAACATACTGGGAGTAACAGGGTAATTCAGTGGATTAAGAGCCATGCCCAAGACAGGAGGTCCTGGGTTCAAATGTGACACAGGCACTTCCCAGCTGTGTTACCCTGGGCAGGTCACTTGACTCCCATTGGCTAGTCCTTACTACTCTTCTGCTTTAGAAATGATACACAGTATTGATTTTAAGACAGAAGGTAAGGGTTAATAATAAGCATACCACACTTGTCACCACCCCATCAATTAAGAGGTATGGGATTATACATAAAAATGTCATTCTGAAATTTTTCAATATTGTCCTAATCATCTGTAATGAATTTTTATTGAATGCCTATTGTGCACAAAGTATTGGACCTGACATTGGATCTAATAGACAGTAAGTCTTGCCTGGTATTTGATGTAGAATGTAATCTTCTTACATTGGTTGAGATGGAACTATCAGGAGTAGGACAGAGAAGTTTTATTGGTCTGTAATTCAGCAGCATATATAGGGAACTGCTGTGTAGAGAGGACTTTACCATACCCTCTTTTTAAGTTCAAGTGGCATGCAAAGATATCATACTTCAATCCCACAAGCACTTGATTATTTAAAATGAATCATGTCAAAAGGGCTTTTAAAAATTATAGCCATGAAAAGTTTCCCACTTAAAGGTGTTTAAGTGGGATTAAAAAATGTTGCACACACCAACAATCTTGTTTTGTAGCTTCTTCCCATTTAAATAAAAGACTTATAAAAACTGATCCAACTCGTTGCAGAATTAAATTGAGATGACATCTTGCATATTTCTGCTTCATCTAGTATGGAGATGGTCTCTTTGAGTGAACTAATGTTTGGTGCAGTCAGAGAATAAAGTTCCAGGTTCATTCTGGTGCTGTAGTTTTGAGTGTAATCATGTAGAGCTGGCCTTGGGTCTCCCCTTTAACACATTTTAGCCCTGTGGCCTGGGTCAGTTCACTCAAGCCTTAGTGTTCTAGGCAACTCTTTGACTTCAATTTGCAGAGAAAGTGACAATTTGCATTGGTAAATGAAGTTTTCTCACTTTGGAATCTTTATACCAGTGAAATTACTGGGACCCTTATTTGTAACTGATAAAATAAATAGGATCCTGTTGTATTAATGGATTTCCAGTATGAAGTAGTTTGCTGGGTTGTGTGTGTGTGTGTGTGTGTGTGTGTTTCTTTTTAATTAATTATTGTTTTGTTAAACAAAACCCATTAGTTTGGTTCACTGATGAGAATAAAAACAAAAAAAATGACATTTGGATTTGGTTTATTTCAGAGTTTAGTATACTTGATTTCTGGTTTTTGATTCATGGTTCTTTTAATATAGACCTTTTTTTCCCTTTCCCCCTTTTTAGTCACAATGCCATGGCCCTAGTTCAGGTACTCATTACCTTCATTATCCTCTCTGCTGGTCTCTCACCTTCACTTCCCAATTGCCTCCATTTTCCATCTTTTCCCTTGCTCCCGGAGTTAATAGACCTCATGCTCTCCTGCTCAAAAAACACAGGCTTCCCAAGCAACCTCCTAGGTCCTTCACAGTCTTCTTTCAG